>NC_083402.1:129729229-130354229 GCF_020745735.1 Hemiscyllium ocellatum
AACTAGAGGGCATAGGTTTAGGGTGAGAGTGAAAGATATAAAAGAGACCTGAGGGGCAACCTTTTCACTCGGAGGGTGATACGTGTGTGGAATGGGCTGCCAGAGAAAGTGGTGGAGGCTGGTACAATTGCAACATTTAAAAGGCTTCTGGATGGGTATGTGAATAGAAAGTGTTTGGAGGGATATGGGCTGGATGCTGGCAGGTGGGATTAGATTGGCTTGGGATACCTGGTCAGCATGGATGAGTTGGAGTGAAGGGTCTGTACATCTCTATGACTCTAAACGGTATTGGGGAAATTGGTGGGATTAAAACCTAATAAGTGTCCAGGGCTTGATGCTCTGCATCCGAGAGTACTTAAGGAAATGATCCTAGAAATAGTGGGCACATTGATGATCTTTTTCTGGCATTCGGTAGATTCTGGAAGAGTTCCAATGGACTGGAGGGTAGATAATGTAATTACACTCTTCAGAAAAAAGGAGAGAATGAGTAAATGGGGAATTATAGGCTGGTTAGCCTGATAGCATTGACAGAATCCTAGTCAGGATGGATTCATGAAAGGGAAATCATGCTTGACAAATCTTCTGGAATTCTTTTTTTAAGGATGTGACCAGTAGAGCAGGCAATGGTGAGTCAGTATCTGGACTTTCAAAAGCTTTTGACAAGGTTCTACACATGAGATTAGGAGGAAAATTAAAACTCATGGTATCAGAGGAAATGTATTGACTTGGATAGAGAATTGGTTGGCAGATAGGAAGCAGGGAGTTGGGATAAATGGGTTGTTTTCAGTGTGGCAAGCAGTGACGAGTAGGTTGCCGCAGGGTTTAGTGCTGGGAGTCCAGCTGTTCACAATATACATTAACCACTTGGACGAAGGAATTGAATCCCATATCTCCAAATTTGCAGATGACACTAAGCTGGGTGGCAGTGTGTACTGTGAGGAGGATGCAAAGAGGCTGCAGGGTGACTTGGACAGGCTGGCTGAGTAGGCAAATACTTGGTAAATGCAATATAATGTGGATAAATGTGAGGTTATCTGCTTTGGTCACAAAATAAAGGAAGGCAAATTATTACCTGAATGGTCACAGTTTAGGAAAAGGTGAGGTGGAATGAAACCTGGGTGTCATGGTGGAACAGTCACTGAAGGTTGGCATGTAGGTGCAGCAGGCAGTGAGGAAAGCTAATGGCATGCTTTCCTTCATAGTGAGAGGATTTGTGTATTGGAGTAAGGATGTCATGCTGCAGTTGTACAGGGCCTTGGTGAGGCTACATCTTGGGTATTGTGTGCAGTTTTGATATCCTAGTCTGCGGAAGGGCATCCTTGCTCTTGAGGCAGTTCAGTGCAGGTTCACCAAACTGATTCCCGGGATGGCAGAACTGACATGTCAAGAAAGATTGGATTGACTGGGCTTGTATTGGCTGGAATTTAGAAGAATGAGAGGGGATCTCATAGAACCAATAAAATCCTGATGGGACTGGACAGGCTAGATGCAGTAGGAATGTAGGGAACATCCAGAACAGGGGTCGAAGAATAAGAAGTAAGCTATTCAGGGCTGCGATGAGGAAGAATTTTGTCAGTTAGAGAGTTGTGAACCTGTGGAATTCTCTAAGGGCCAGTTCTTTAGATATATTCAAGAGTGAGCTGGTTGTGACTCCTGTGGATAAGATGATAAAGGAGTATGGGGAGAGGGCAGGAATGAGATACTGAGACTGAATAATTAGTGATGATCGTATTGAATAGTAATGCAGGCTTGAAGGGCCAGTGGCCGAATCCTGAACCTTTTTTTCTATCTTTTTATGTTTTAGTGTAAAAACAGACAATAAGATCTTAAAGAAATGAACAGGAAGAAAGGTCAAAGTGAATATAGGGCCCTGAGAGATTGAGGCTGGGGCAGGAATAACAGGGAACCTGAAAATGGTGGTGGAGTTGCATCTTCATGGTAGAAGACACTAATTGCTTTCCAAAATATTAAATAATGAAGTACTGAACGGAAAGAGTAAATTGATACAATGACTGTCATGAGAGAAAAAGTACCAAGAAAAGCTAAAGGCTGATAAATTCCTTGGGGTATGAGATATGTCCTGCGGTATTTAAGAAGGTAGGTACAGGCATAATGGATGCACTGATAGTAATCTTCAAAGAATTCTTAGATTTTGGAGAAGTCCCAGAGGATTTGACAACTACTAATGTAACACACTTATTTGATCCAAAGTATTAGATCCAAAAAGAATATAGATAACATTGCCAGAAAAATTAACAAGCATAAGCACTGGAAGCGCTTTATAATTCAATGAAAGGGGACAAAAAAGTTTTGTCAAGGGTGGGGAGGAAATAGACTGCATAAGATTGAAGAAAACATAGAAACCGACCATAAAATCACCTATCAATACATTAAAAGAATTAGTAAAGCCTATTATAAAAGATGTGATCGTAGAACATTTGGAAAGCATTTATGGAATTTGACTAAGTTTGCAGGGGTTTATGAAAGACAAATCATGTTTAAGAAATCTACTGGAAATTGTTGAGAATATCGTTAATAGAAAAGATAAGGGAGAACCAGTGGTTGTGGTGCATTTGGAGTTTCATAAGGCTTTTGATAAAGTTGACCATAAGAGATTAGTAAGCAAAATTAAATCACATGTGATAGTGAGAAATTGATATAGATCAAAAATTGGTTGACAGGGTGGAAACGTGGAGTGGAAATAAATGGATATCTGTCTGATTGGCAGGTAGTGACTAGTGTGGAACTGCATGGATCAGTGCTTGTGAAAACTATAGGTACTAGTTAGTCGATATCTAGAATATTGTGAACAGTTTTTGGTCCCCTTATATAATGAAAGACATATTGCTTTGGAGGCAGTCAAAAGGAAGTTTGTTCACTAGATTGATTCCAGATTTGGAAAGATTCCAGTTTAAGGTTTTTAATTGGTCAGATAATCAATAGTTATGGAAGAAGATAGGAAAGCAGAGTTGAAGATTATAAGATTCACGACGATCTAATTGTGCGGGTTGATGGGCAAAATGGCCTACTTATGATCTGGTCTCAGATCCTTTTGATGATGGACATTGAGCTCCTCCACCGTCGAACCTTCTGTGTCCTTGTCACTGTCATGCTTCCTCCAAATGCTGCTGAACATGGAGGAGTACTGATTCATCAGCTGAAAAAGGGAGAGATAGGTGGTAATTAGGAGAAGGTTTGCTTGACCATGTTTGACTTGATATCATAAAACTGCATGGAATCTGGAATTAAGGTTGAGGAATCCCAAGCAACTCCTTCTTGACTGTCTTAACACTATGCTCCCTGACTTGGTTGTGCCAGTGGGAAAGGTCATATCCAATTGTGGTGGCATCTGAGACATTGTCAGGTATGATTCCATGAGTAGATTGTGTCAGGCTGTTGTTTGACTAATCTTTGAAACTGCTATCCCACCTTTGGCACAAGCCTCCAGTTGTTGGTGTGGAGGATAATTCAGTATTGAAAGAAAGGTGTTTGCTGTTTTCAGTTCCAGTACCTTGATGTGTACCATGTGATCCATCTGCTGTGATGAGATTCAAATGCATGTCTCCTGACCATTAGCCTGAAGTCCTAAATTGCTCATCCAGGGGCTTTATCATTACACCACTACCTCCCATAAATTTTATTATTAGATTAGATTCCCTAAGTGTGGAAACAGGCTCTTCGGCCCAACCAGTCCACACCGACCCTCTGAAGAGTAACCTACCCAGGCCCATTTCCCTCTGACTAATGTGCCTAACACTATCGGCAATTTAGCATGACTAATTCACCTGACCTACACATCTTTGGACTGTGGGAGGAAACTGGAGCACCTGGAGTAAACCCATGCAGACATAGGAAAAATGTGCAAACTCCCCACAGTCGTCCAAGGTTGGAATCGAACCTGGTACCTGGTGCTGTGAGGCAGCAGTGCTAACCACTGAGCCACTGTGCCGCCCTTTTGGTAGAATAGAGAAAGGGAATTGCAGTTAATGTTATTTAAAAAAAAAACTGTTAGGGCAGTATTAAAAAGCTCACGAGAAGCTCTTTGCATAGATTCAACCTGATGACAATACAGGAAATGTCTCAGGAAGAAAACACCAATCTGGTTTCTCCACAGGATGTTATTGACACACACCTTTTGTTCTGATTGGATCAATATCTGAAGCAGATTAATTTGTAGAATTAAGAGGCAAGAGCAGGAGAGTGTGTTTACTTCTGGACTGCATTGGCAAAGTCATGTGAGGTGTCTTGAGGTGATGCCCTTGTTATCTTTAAGCAGAAATGGTTCTTTTGTCTCATTTTGCTGTCATTTTGATTTACAGCGTTTCAAATCTGTCTTTACATGACATGTATGCAATGTCCAGACTTTAGTGTCTAATATGAATGGTTAACCTCTTCCCTGAGAATGCTGTTGTTACTTGTTGACTCTAACTGAACATAAATATACAAGATATAACCATTACACTTCAGTTTGAGCATGACTTTGCACCCTACCGTTTTGCCTTTATAATGTGGCATTGAGTTTACTTCCTTAATTTTTTTCCCTGCCTTGTTGGATATATGTTTCAGACACACTAACACACTGGATAACTTTTGATTTCATCCTATATCATTTATAGAATGTACCATAATATAGTTGCATATCCTGTTGTTTTCCTGTATATGAGAATCTCCAGTGAGCTAAATAGAGTACATTTTCTATGCAATTGTGAGCTGTAGAATTCAATGATCCTCGCATGAGTTGTTCTGCTGTTAAGATTTGATAGACTTTCCTCAATAAGCATGGTTATTGGGTTTAGCATTGGTAGTCAGCACAAGTAATTGAAAAGCGTTACTTCGTCTGAGTGAGTTATTATTTTACGCTTCCACTCACATGAAATAACACTTTGTTCAGGCAGCAAGATGATCATCCCTGCCCACAGAACAAATAACATTTTCCCACCGCACCTCATAAAACAGCTGTTAATAAAATAATGTGGTACAGTCCTGGAGCTTGAGGAGCCTGTATTCAGCACTAATGACAAGACACATTCATGCTTCTGAATATTGTAAAAAGCAAATATTCTCTTTATTGTTGACTTGCCTAACCATTTTGCCAATGCAGTATATTCCATTTCTTGCGCAAGGCCCATTTTTCTCTTCAATGAATGTACCAAACCTCACTGAATGACTGGAAGCTCTTGGGAAAATAAGACTATTCTGGCAGCAAAGTATAGCTTGTGAAAATGAGCTGCTGTGTGTTAAGTTCTTTCCAGTTCCCAAGTAATAGAATGCCACACTTATATCTTTTCATAACTCTTTTGCTTCTCCTTTATAATTAGCTGTGTACTGAATGACATTTACTGTACTCTTGGGCTTGTTACTGTGTTAAAAATAAACCAAAAGGAGTGTTGGGCAGTGAAGTGGTATTCCTAAATGATTCAAGGTAGAATTTTGTTTTTCATCAGATAGTTATACTGCAATGCAGGATTGACCAGACACAGCCACAAGACCAATGAATGAATAACTTATCCTATTCTAAAAAATATTTGGAAGTTGAGATTACCTTTTGGATATTTTTAACAATATTATAATTGTGTGTGTGTGTAAACTGAAGACCATTGCCTTAAAGCATATGGTTTTATTTTATAAGTAATACCAAGACAAATACTAAGAGCTTCTTTAAATATATAAAAAGGAAGAGAGCAGCCAAAGTGAACATAAACCTCTTAGAGAATGAGGCTGAGGAAATAATAATGGGGAACCAGGAAATGGCAGAGGAGTTGTACAAATAATTTGCATCACTATTCACATGGAAGATACTAAGAGCATTGCAAACTTACCAAACAATCAAGGGACAAAAGGAGGAGAGAAAATAAATACAAAAACTATCACAAAAGAAAAAGTCCTATTGGGGCTAAAGGCTGATAAGTCCTCAGGACCAGATGGGATGCATCCGAAAATATTAATAGGAGCTACAGAGATAGTGGATACACTGATGGTAATCTTCCAGAGTCCTAAGGTTTTGAAAAATGATCTAGAATACTGGAAAATTACCAATGTAATACCTTAAGTTACAAAGGGAGGGAGACCAAAAAGAACAGGTAATTGCAAGTTAGTTAATTTAGTAGCTGTTATTAGGAAAATGTAAGAGTCGTTGTAAAGGATGTAATAGTGGTGCATTTTTTTTTTAAAAATGCATAGATCAAGCAGAGTCAGCACAGCTTCATGAAGAGGAAATCATGTCTGCTAACTTTTCTGGAATTTTTTGGGATATAACAAGCAGGATAGATAGAAAGAAGCAGTGGATGTATATTTGGATTTTCAAAAGGCATTTGATAAGGTACCACACATTAAGTGACTTCTTAAGATAAGAGTCCCTGGTGTGGGAGGGAGTACAATAACATGGATAGAGGATTGGTTAAAGAACAGACATCAGGGAGTTGGAGTAAGAGGACATCTTCAGTTCGGAACCTGTACCCTGTGGAGTGCCACGAGAATCTACGCAGGACTACGTTTATTTACAAAATCTATTAATGACTTGAGTGGAATATGAATGTTCTGTACTGGCCAAGTTTGCAGATGACACAAAAATAGAACATAGAAAAGTACAACACAGAACAGGCCCTTTGGCCCACGATGTTGTGTCGAGGGTTAATCCTAATGTAAAATAAAATAACAACCTACGCACCCCTCAACTCACTGCTATCCATCTGCATGTCCAGCAGTCACTTAAATGTCCCTAATGACTGTGCTTCCACCACCACCGTTGGCAAGGCATTCCATGCATTCACAACTGTCTGCATAAAGAACCTTCCTCTGCCATCCCATATATATCTTTCTCTTAACATCTTAAAGCTATGACCAGTCAATCCTGACCTGGGGAAAAGTCTCTGACTATTGACTCTATCTATTCTTCTTATTATCTTGTATACCTCGCTCAGGTCACCGCTATTCCTCCTCTCCAGAGAGAAAGGTCTGAGCTTATTGAACCTCTCTTCATAAGACAAGCCCTTCGCTCCAGGCAGCAATCTGGTAAAACTTCTCTGCACCCACCCCAAAACCTCTCTATCTTTCCTATAGTAGGGCGACCAGAAGTGGACACAATATTCCAAGTGTGTGGTCTCACCAGGGACTTGTAGAGCTGTAGCAAAACCTTGCGGCTCTTAAATTCATTCCTTCTGTTATTGAAAGCTGAAGCACCATGTGCTTTCTTAACAACCCTATCCACTTGGGTGGCAACTTTGAGGGATCTATGTACTTGCACACCAAGATCCCTCTGTTCCAAGTAATTGGAAAGGCAAGTGGTGAGGATGACACAAAGTCTGACTGAGTCAGAGACTGTGATTAAGTGAGTGGGATAAAAGTTGGCAGATAGAATATGATGTTGGAAAAATGTGAGTTCATGTATAAGCCACAGAACAAAAGGAATTTGGGAATCTTCACACATGAATCCCAAAAGCTGGATAGTATCCAAGCTCAGTGGATAATGGGAAAAAGAATGTTGGCCTTTCTTTCAATGTGAATGGAGTCTAAAAATGGGGAGATTTTGCCTAATACAAAGCACGAGTCAGACCACAACTGGAACACTGAACAGATTTTGATCTCTAACCTGAGGAAGAATATATTGGCATTGGAAGCAGTCCAGAAAAGGTTCACTGGGCAGATCCAGGTATGGAGGGATTAATGTATGAGAAGAGGTTGATCAGGTTGGGTTTGTACTCATACGAATTTAGTCGGATGAGAGGAGATTGTTTTGAAATATGCAGGATTTTGAGGGTACTTAACAAGTAGATGCAAATAGGTGGTTTCAATAGAGGCAGAGTGGTAGAGTCTAGAATAGAGGGAATAATTTCTGAGCAGTTTACTAATTGACATGTAATCATTAAATATTTGAGCGATGAATCTTTTGGAACAAATAATTGGTCTGCGTTATTTTTTGTGTATTTCAACTCTTCACACTCCTGTTGAAGGGGGCAGCATGCTGTTGCTGTTTGCTTCAGGCTGATATCGTGTTGTCTAATGAGGATCTGACCTGTTTGAGTGCACTGCAATGGGCTGTGGACCATTAATATCACATGTAACGGGTAGACTGCTCAACTTAAAGCAGATTCTTACTCAGTGGAAGGGACATGCAGCAGTGTGTCTTCCCTGATGTTTGTTGAAAAGGCAACTTGTGCACAATGAACATCGGAAAACAGTAAGGCCTCCTAGGTCCGGCAGAAAAGGCTTTTGTGGATTGAGAGATCTTGATTGCAAAAAATCTTCATTGTCTCCATGTGTCACCTCAGCTTTCAACCAAATGATGAGCAGATCCAAATCTTAATCCTGAGAGCAGGAAGTCTGTTTTACTTCTTTAAATGAGTTTCTAACCCGGAGTTTTCATCAGTTTTTGACTTTTGGGGCAGCAGTGACAATTAGAAATGATGATTGAAAGCAACACCATGTTCAGTCACTGACATAGATCATTAGCCTTATAGATAGCATTCAGCAGATCGAGGCCAAACCTAATTTCAGGGAAATTTCAAGGTAGAGAATTTGGTTGCTCACAACAGCTACACTCTCGTGTTAAGATTATGAAAGTGGGAAACATAGAAGGCATGTCAGGAATTATAAGAAATGAGTTGCATACTGAACTGTGTCTCCCATCCACTTATTTCCAGAGATGGGAAATGGTGTGGACAGGGGTGTCGGTTTGCTCGCTGAGCTGTAGGTTTGATATCCAGATGTTTCATTACCTGACTAGGTAACATCAACAGTGGCGACCTCCAAGTGAAGCAAAACTGTTGTCTCTTGCTTTCTATTTATATCTTTTTTTCTGGATGGGGTTCCTGGGGTTTGTGGTGATGTCATTTTTTGTTCGTTTTCTGAGGGGTTGATGGATGGCATCTAGATCCATGTGTTTGTTTATGGCGTTGTGGTTGGAGTGCCAGGCCTCTAGGAATTCTCTGGCATGTCTTTGCTTAGCCTGTCCCAGGATGGATGTGTTGTTTCAGTCGAAATGGTGGCTTTTTTCATCGTTGCGTAGGGCTATGAGGGAGCGAGGGTTTTTTTTTGTGGCTAGCTGGTGTTCGTGTATCCTGGTGGCTTACTTTACCATACCACCTTGCCATACATCAAAGAAGTTTCAGAAATGACTGCCAGACTCCTAAGACCCCTCAGAATCCTAGTAGCAGACAAATCCACCAACACTCTCAAACAAAAACTAACAAACTTAAAAGACCCAGTACATCCCATGGACAAAACCAACGTCACCTACAAAATTCCATGGAAGGACTGCCACAAACACTACATAGGACAAACAAGAAGAAATTTAGCCACCAGGATACACGAACACCAGCTCGCCACAAAAAGACACGACTCTCTCTCCCTCGTAGCCCTACACACGGATGAAAAAAACCACCATTTCGACTGGGACAACACATCTATCCTGGAACAGGCTAAGCAGACATGCCAGAGAATTCCTAGATGCCTGGCACTGCAACCACAATGCCATAAGCAAACACCTAGATCTAGATGCAATCTATCAACCCCTCAGAAAACGAACAGGAAATGACATCAGCACAAACCCCAGGAACCCCATCCAGGAGAAAGATATAAATAGAAAGCAGGAGACAACAGCTTCGCTTCACTTGGAGGTCACCACTGATGATGTTACCTAGCCAGGTAATGAAACGTCTGGATATCAAACCTACAGCTCAGCAAGCAAACCTACACCCTAAACCTCAAACTGAGCTACAAACCTTCACAAACCTTGCAAAATGGTGTGGACAGATTGAATGCTAAACATCATGCCTCTCTACCTACTGTGTAGTGAACAGCACAAAACTCAGACAAAAGTCTGCCTAATCAAGAGGCTTTCATCTGATTTTAAAGGTCACTTTACCTATGGAAGGTTATGTTTGTCTAGTCTTTGGAGTCATTCAAGCGAATCTCTAATACAGAGAGAACAGAACATTCTCTTTTGTTTCGAAGAATGAAATACAATATCATTGAAGCATATAACATCCTCAGAACATAAATAGTGTTGATACTGGAGGATTGTTCTTGCTCTTTGGGAAATGTGGAACCATAATCTCAGATGAAGGTGTCAGTCATTTTAATTGTTATGGACCAGACCAGACACCCTCAATATATTTTAAGAAGATAACGTAGACTATAACTTTTTCTTATTTTAACGGTAGATGTGAAGTGCCATGTTCCAGTTGCAGTGCAGCATGTCAAACGATGTTCAACAAAACAAAATGTATTTAAGTGCTCTTGTTAAAATACAAACAAAAGAAAGAGGAATTTAGAAGAGCTTAACTATTGGAAAACTTAACCAAAGAATAGATACAATACCTGTTACTAATTAACTGTTTCATTATAGTAACATCCCATTGACACACCTCTTGGCGAAAAGGCAAATTCATGACACAGATTCTCACATGCAGTTCTCTAATCTACGAGGAAAAAAGACATCAGGAGAAAATTCAGAGGAAGTAGCAGCCAAGAGACATTTAATGAAGCTCCAATTCTTTTAAGACCCCAAAGGCTTCTGCTTAAAAATAAACCTAAAAACTAAAAAAGAAACTCAAAAGCCTGGTCTGGGAGACATGTCCCCACCTAATGTCTCACAAATAATTTACTTTCTTAGAGACAGCTCTTCCTTACAACCTCTCTTCAAAAAATAAACAGAACAAAGTAACCTGTTAAAGTGACAGCATTATCACAAGATGAAGGGTCATTTGGATCTTCAGACTTTTTCTTTGAGTATATTCAAGACAAATACACATAGAGCTCTGCATACAAAGTGATTTGATAACTCACTGGGGTAGTATGTAAATCAAGTCTCATTATTCTTGAAGTCGTACCAAATTGTACCAATTAAATTTGCTCTAATTTTCTACCTGGACAGTAAAATCTGTTTTGATGAGTGAACAAGTGAAATTGATAACCAAAGAATTGCAGTGAAAATTCGCAGATCAGACCAATTTCAGATAGAAAGCATGATCAAGTTTCTGTACTAAAGAAGAATTAACGATGCAGTCAAATAAGGAAAACAGATTGTTGGTGGAGGTCGTGTAAATTTGGAAAGTTAGTTCAGAAGCCTTTGCTTTCTGATTCCAGTGTTCAGATCATCCATCTTCAGCTCGCCAGGCCTTTTGGTGTTCAGTTATCTTTCTCTGGAAGCAGCTACGGTTTTGGAGAAAGTAAAAAGTGACCGATTCATTTGGAAATGTCTCTGATCTAGCAATTCAAAAATCACAACTCACACCAACTGCAGTAGGAAAGGTGACTGGTTGACTTCAACTCTAAGTTCATTTTTCTTACTGCAGAGAGCAGGTTGCTTCTTCTGGGGAAAACAACAGCACACACTCCTATGACTTTCTTTCTCTGTGTGTGTCTGTATCTCTGTAACCTGTTTCCAATTCCAACCTGCCAATTAACTGAGAAACTTCATTTGTAAACAAGTCCTCAGCTCCTGATCATCAGCACCTTGCAGGGACCCATAGTCATTCAAAACAGAGTTCACAATAGGCATCAGATTCCTTGTTATGATAGAATGCAGCCATGCTGGTAAATTTTGTTTCATTTTTTAAAAAAGTAAAATATTTTTCCTTCCAATCTGAAGTTCTTTAAAAACTGAAAAGACACCCATTCTTACATGGAATTAATGTGCATGAAATAATGTTGGAAGATTGACTTTAGCTCGAAGATTAGCTTTGCATGGCGCAGTAAGTTCATAAAGCAATTACACTTGCTCTAATTTCCTACCGGGATGTTAAAATCTGTTTTGAAAAATGAACAAGAGAAATTGGTAAACAGTACAATTGCTGTGAAAAATCACAGATCGTGACTCACCACGTATGAAATGTCTTCTTTTCTAGTCTTCAAACTGGATCAGAGCATGTTTTCTGGAGCTGGGGTCAGTGGAGTTTAGGTTTTCACATTTACTGTCCAATCATTCAATGAAGCCCAGAGAAAAAAAAATCTGGATGGTATGACGACAGTTCTTTTACAGCACCTGCCCTATAGCCCTTCCATTAAATCAGGCAGATTTAATGACGGGTGGTGTGAACTTTCCATTCGATTTTTCTAGACATGCATTGCCCTCAGTGATAATGAGTGCCCAAGCAATGTAGGTGAAAATCTCCCCCCGGCATGGTTCAGTTGTACAGCTTTCCTCCCAAGCACAAGACAAATCACACTTGGCACAGTGATCCCTTCTGCTTTAAGCTACATTTGCTGTCAAAATTCTTAGTTTATTATTTGCTGTCAGTATGTTTTTTTTTGTATTAAGTATCTTGGGAGGTTGTGGGGGAGTAATATGCAACAACTCAGGAATCAATACGAAAGTGATTGTATTCAGTGGGGTGAGAGAAGCTGTAGAAAGAAACCAATTAATTTCATTGAAATACAAAATAGCAGTTTGGATGTCACAGCACTATAAATTTACTGCACCTAAGTACATCTCATTGAGACTGAGCATGGAAAACGAGCCTTAGAAGTTTCTGATCATACTTTAGCACCTCAACTGCATGAACATTGTTGAGGCAAAAGATTCCATATGGAAGGGTAGTATATTTTATTATTTCTAATGTAGAGATTAAGTTGAAGATAAATGCAATTGGTAATGCATTAGATTTTGCGTCCTTTATTTTGCTTCCAAAGAAAGAAGTTATCCAGCTTTCAGGTTTCTTCCCTCTTAGTTTTCAGGCTTAATTCTGGGGTTGGCACATTTAGAAAGAAATTGAATTGATACAACTGAACTATCCAATTTTTTTTTGCCAGAACATAAGAAATAGGCTGGAGTAGACCATTTCCTCCATTTAAAATGATCAAGGCGAATCTCCAGCTTCAGCTGCACTCTCCTGCTGCTCCCCATTTCCTTTTAGTCCCTGGGAGACCAAAGATCTAATGGAGCAATGTAGGCTTTGAAGAATTAAATTAATGTATAAATATATCTTTGAAAACCATTTGCTTCCTCATCTGCCCTCTCAACACCTCAAATGTATTAGAGGGTTTAAAACTATTTTCTATGATGGCATTGTGTTACACCATGCTCCATCTCCAAGCTACAGAGATTACATGGATCTGGTCGATAGGCTTTCACTCAGAGCCTTGGTGGTTGGATTAGTCCATATTCTGCTGAACTAGAGGGTTTATAAACACATGTGCTGGAAAGAGATCTTATTTTGTCAGGCCTTTTAGTCCAGCAAGTTACATTATTAACAGTTTCCTTCTCAGTCCAGTCCTGAAGCTCGTTTTTGCATGTGTGATCATTTGTATATGCAATGGTTGAGTAAATTACTTATATTTTTTATAATAATCACTGTCCCACCAAACCTTTCATTCTGCCTTCAACCCATCTTAAAAAAAGGCCAGACAAATGGATTTTTGCCAGAAGCATGACATACATCTTACCTTTGTTTTGATAAAATGGTTTTAGAAGAGAATTCCTTGTTTGCATCCTGCTTCTTTCGTGTCCTTGTTGACAATTTATTTCAGTAATCTGCCCATCTCCATTCCTTGGAAATTTAACTGATGAGTGATGTGCAAAGAACAGCAACACTCAAATGATATGGCTTTCAGGTTTAAGAATTTCTGTTGATTTAACCCATTGCTGGGCTTCTTATTTTAAGCCTTAACAAATAGTTACCCATTCACATGGACTGGAATGGTCAAAATTAATGTCTGACACATATAAGTGAGCAAAATAGTGGGGGGTGTGGATACAGTTACATTGTTTAAAAGACATTTGAATAAGTACATAAATAAGAAATGTTTGAAGGAGTATGGGCCAAATGCAGGCAGGTGGGGACTAGTTTAGTTTGCGGTTATGGACAGCGTGGATTTGTTGGTCTGAAGGATCTGTTTCCAAGCTGTATGACTCTAATTGTTAAGGCCAGTTGAATCGTGCTGGAACATGCATATGTTGTCTGGTATTGTACCAATTGTGTGACATTTATTCAAGTTAAGCAGGTATCCTGACAACCACTTTAAACAGAGCTGTCTTGCTTGAGTATTGTTTTGCTTGTTTCTCACCACTTTTACAAAATAATTAAACTCTCTCTCCCAATTGTGATGGATACATTCTCCAAACTATGCACTATCTCTCACCTTTAATGTATTTTTTACAGTAATGCCACATGGTTGATTACCATTAATCTGTTCTCTTTTCTCCTTCATTTCTTTCTTCCTTTCCCCAATGCCTAAGTAGAAGTGGAACAGAAAGGTAATAAAATACCTTAGAAATTAATTATTTTCAATCACTGTTATGCAGTTACTTTATTAACATTTTATATACAGCTACTTTGCTCTTGATGCTGTTGTGTAGAGGTTTGTTTAACTAAGTTTTTGATACACTCTCCATCATTCTGTTGCTTGCTAACAGAACATGCACATTTAATTCCACCACGTTCAGTTTTTCTGCTTCATTAGAAGAGATTAGATCATGGATGACCGTCATGTTTCCCTGCTTTTCTTCTTTCCCAAAAAATAACTGATCATGCCTCTTTCATTTTGTTGTGTTCTTAGCAGCTTTCACTAAATGGATGCAATTATTTTTTGTTGCTATTAAACTGTAAGTTTTATTTCAAAAGAATTATAAATTTGTATAATGATCTTGCAATTTCAGTTAAAACCTTAAGTCACTACTCCCATCTTATTTTTTTTTTAAATCAGCTTCTTAATATCAAGAGTTATTTATTCAGAATGCTAGAAATTTTATTCAGTGTTTTAAATTTTCAAAATTTGAACTATCTTTATGGATATATGTGTACTTCGTAAATTTGAGTGAAGAACAAATTCGATGTTAAATTATTTCGATAATTCTCCAGAAAAGTCAAAAGCAAAAATCCATTAGCTCTCTCTTATGTTCTGTTTCCACAGTTTTCTTATGCCCTGGAACACTTAAAGCAGTTTATCAAATGGATCACTTGTTTGAGTCTGATCATCAGTCAGGCGCC
This sequence comes from Hemiscyllium ocellatum, assembly GCF_020745735.1. Taxonomy (NCBI): domain Eukaryota; kingdom Metazoa; phylum Chordata; class Chondrichthyes; order Orectolobiformes; family Hemiscylliidae; genus Hemiscyllium; species Hemiscyllium ocellatum. Next base: position 129,744,157 of record NC_083402.1, read on the forward strand.
TGGTGCAAAGACCCTCTTCAAGCTTCTGACAAGGTCTACTATATGCCTTGGACCCCGTACAGAACAGATACGTTAACCGAATATTCTTCAATGGGGGATTTTATTGCTGGTCGACCAACCATCACCTACAAGCTTCCTCACAGAGTGGATGGAACAGGGTTCGTGGTGTATGATGGAGCACTATTCTTCAATAAAGAGCGAACAAGAAACATTGTGAAGTTTGATCTCAGGACAAGGATCAAGAGTGGTGAGGCTATCATAGCGAATGCCAATTACCATGACACATCGCCTTATCGATGGGGAGGAAAGTCTGATATTGACCTTGCAGTGGATGAAAATGGTTTGTGGGTTATCTACGCAACTGAACAGAACAATGGTAAAATAGTGGTTAGCCAATTAAATCCTTATACATTAAGGATTGAGGGTACTTGGAATACCGCTTATGACAAGAGGTCAGCTTCAAACGCTTTTATGATATGTGGGATTCTCTATGTGGTGAAATCAGTCTATGAAGATGATGACAATGAAGCCACTGGAAATAAAATCGACTATATCTATAACACTGAGCTGAGCATGGATGGAAATGTTGATGTATTGTTTCCGAACTCCTACCAGTATATTGCAGCAGTGGATTATAACCCTCGCGACCATAAACTGTATGTGTGGAACAATTACCATGTTCTGAAGTATTCACTGGAGTTTGGTCCACTCAATGAAAACGGTATGTGGTATTTGTCTGATCTAACTTGACTCTGTCCAATGTTTCCCATTCATGTGGACACTAACAATACTTCTCATGCAAAAGATTTTGAAGTTTCTCTTTGATAGAGTAAACGATTGAAAATCCATACACCCTTCCCTGCGTTTGAATAATTTAATATAACTAAAATTTGCCATTTTAGTACAGGCTGTTTGTTAATTTGAGAATACATTCTTTTCTGAAATATTCAAGCTTGCTGAATGCTGACCTTCCATTCTCTAGAACTGTGTTATCTCAGGTATCAAATGTTCCATTAGTACAAATATTTAATAGATCCACCATTCTGAACTGGCATTTATTGTTTACTCACTTTGCAAAGTACTGTAAAATCATTTGATTACTTTAAATTATACTAACTTTTATGGAAGCACTCTCGAAGTCAGGTCAACCAGCAGATCAACAATGACCAGTTAGTCTTTGCCTTTTGCTGGTGAAAGTGAAAATAACATCTGGAACTCCTGGTGAACTTCCTGCTCTTCTTTATAGATGTCATTGGGCCTTTTGTAGCCACCTAAATAGTCAACTGGGATTTGAGTTTAGTATTTCTTCCAAAAGATGGCACCTGCAACAACAGAACATTTCTGCCATACTACTCTGGAATATCAGCTGGAATAGTGTTTGAACCTATCAGTTGTGGTTCAGTTGCAGTGCTGCAACTGAGTGAGATGGTTGGGCTTTCAAGCTTCATTCTGAAGACATGGGCACTTGTCAAGGCAACGTGGAACTGAGGAAGTTCTGCACTCTTGATGTTGCTTTCTCTTAGCAGAAATGCTGAACCAAAGCCACCCTCTCAACTGGACATCCTTTGGCATTATTTCAAAGAGCCAAAGGCTTTTTCATCCTTCGGTTAATTTACATCTCGCAATTTATATTACTAAATTAACGTTATCGGTTAATTATCACCTTTCTCACTGCAGGACATGGTTATGTACAATCTGTCTGTCATGCTTCCCATATTACAGTAATGGTTACACTTAAAATGCTCTTCATGAGCTGTCAAATACTGTAGGATATCCTAAATAGTGCACTGTAAATAAAAACATTTCTAAAATACAACAAAAAAAACGACCAATTGATTGAAACTGATAGTTAAAGTGGTAGATTATTAATGTTAGAAATTGACTGCAAGTGTGCAGTGGTTAAGTAATGGGAGTGTGTTTGTTTAGAAAAAAAGAAATCTGGTTATTTTGTGATGTGAAGATAATTCGTACTAGGGGGGAAAAAAAAAATATTTTTGTGAAATTTCCCGAAATCAGTTTGCAATTGGAGATCAAATCCAACAGGGGACTCGATAACAATGGATGGAACATTTTTGTTGTATTCAAATAAAGTGTGACTATGAATTATCATAGTAACCCAGAAGGTTTAAACGATCAATGGCATTCTTCAAACAGAATAATTGTGTTGCTTTTCCAATCATATACACCCTGAGGTTTCACAGCTCTGAGCAATTGTGCTGCATTTTTTAATGTGACCATAATTGGTATAAATTGTTTGCTACAGGTGAACTGTAAAATGGTTGAGGACTTGCATTGCGTCACAAAATGACTTGCCAAAAGTATTCTTTCGGGTGTCGTCCTGAAACTCAAAGGCAACGAAATTTATTTTGATAGTCGTGCACCTTGCTTATCAACCTGCTCTTTGCTGTCTTTGTGGCAGAAGACAAAAAGAACATTATGGCCAATCTGCAGATATTTTAATAAGAAAACTGAGGGAAAATACTCATTTTAAAAGTCTCATTTAGATCATAAATTCTATCCATTCAAATTCAATTGAAAAGTTTAAAAGGGGTGCCAGGAGTCAAAACTAAACCATTAAAGTCTTGCTCAGACTCTTGGAATTTTTTTAATAGGAAATTTGGGAAATAGTCCTGTACAATGATAGCCTTTCTGCCTTTGACAAGTCATCCACAATCCCACCCACGCTGGGTAAATTTCCAGCATGTGAATTAATGTATAAAGTGAGTTGTGGTCCCAATATTGAGCCTTGTGGAACAACACATATCGCCAGCTGCCATCCTGAGAAAGACCCTTGTATCCTCATTCTCTGCTTTTTGCCAGACAGCCAATCTTCTATCTATACTAGCACCTTGCCTCTAACACTATGGGCCCTTATCTTACTTGGCAGCCACCTGCGGAGCACCTTGTCAGAGGCCTTGTACGGGGTAGACCATTTAGGACAGAGATGGGGAGAAACTTCATCACCCAGAGAGTGGTGGCTGTGTGGAATGCTCTGCCCCAGAGGGCAGTGGATGCCCAGTCTCTGGCTTCATTTAAGAAAGAGTTGGATAGAGCTCTCAAGGATAGTGGAATCAAGGGTTATGGAGGTAATTTGGAAAATAGTCCTATACAATGATAGCCTTTCTGCTTTGACAAGCTGTCCACGATCCCACCCATGCTGGGTAAATTTCCAGCGAGTAAGTCACATGAGAGGGAAAGCAGACAACATGTGCATGTTCTTTACCCACATACATGAAACAGCATGACAAGGCTTCCCTACTTGGATACTGCCTGAAATCTCCTGAACGTTCATGCTTTATTTCAGCCAACATCATGTGCTAACTTTCAAGCCAAAGTAATTTTGTTCATCTAATGCAAAAAGGTAAAGTAAATGAGCAGCAAATAGCAGGAAGAACCATGGCCAAAGGTCACAGATTTAAAATTGTCAGGAAAGGAATCACTGGGGAGATATCTTTTCTTGGAATGATATCAATCCAGAATGCACTGCCTGAAAGGAATATGACAGCAGTTTCATTGATCAAGATTATTGGCTACATAGTTGAATGGAAAAAAATGGCAGGGCTTTAGTAAAAGCAGAATGGGATAGGACAAATTGAATAGCTCACTGAAAGAACTTACATGAGCAAAATAGTTTGAATGGTTTCTTTAATGCTGTAAGATTCTGTGATAGTGTCAAGAATGAAACAAAAGCAAACTATTTATCTCGTTAAGCCCTTTTCCACCATGAAACTTGTACAATTTGAAATTTCATAGAATTTTCCAAACCAGTGCATTCTCCTATGTGAGACAGACCATCACAGTTTTGTACTTCTGCAATTTCTCTCATACTTCCAGTGATAATTGGATTAATCACGAGGTCAGTTCCTGGAATGGTGGGACTACCTTACGCTGAAAGACTGGAGCGACTGGGCTTGTATACCTTTGAGTTTAGAAGACTGAGAACGGGATCTGATTGAGACATATAAGATTATTAAAGGATTGGACACTCTGGAGGCAGGAAACCTGTTTCCGCTGATGGGTGAGTGCCAAACCAGAGGACACAGCTTAAAAATACGGGGTAGACCATTTCGGACAGAGATGAGGAGAAACTTCTTCACCCAGAGAGTGGTGGCTGTGTGGAATGCTCTGCCCCAGAGGGCAGTGGAGACCCAGTCTCTGGATTCATTGAAGAAAGAGTTGGATAGAGCGCTCAAGGATAGTGGAATCAAGGGTTATGGAGATAAGGCAGGAACAGGATACTGATTAAGGATGATCAGCCATGATCATATTGAATGGTGGTGCAGGCTCAAAGGGCAGAATGGCCTACTCCTGCACCTATTGTCTAATATTGCTCAATTTTGCAGACAAACTCTGACATCTGTATTTTGTAGACTGCTCTGATGTGGTATTGGCACATTATCCTGGACAGTGCAAAAAAAAATCTGAGTGTCTTTGAGCTGGTAATATAAAAAGCATCAAAGTCCATGTACTGATCACTAAACTGTCATACTCATATACAGAAGAAAACTCTTTGCACAAAGGTAGTGGAATGTAAAACATTATGGTTAGATTTTATATGTAGAATATAACAGAGCAGTCTGACACAAGAACAGATCTTCCATCCAACCATGTCTGTGGCTACCTTGACTAATCCCAACTGCCTGCACATTGTCCATGTCCCTCTATTCCCTGTCTATTCGTATACCTGTCTGAATACTTCCTAAACTTTGCCAATGTACCTGCTCCTAGTACCTCTCCTGGCAGAGTGTTCTCGGCACTTACCACCCTCTTGTGTAAAAAAAAACGTTTCCACGCACATCTCCTTAAACTTCTCCCCTCTCACCTTAAACTTATGCCCCCACCCCCCCCAGTAATTGACATTTCCACCCTGGGGACAAACTTTGATTATCCACCCTATCCATGCGTCTCATAATTTTGTATAGTTTATCAGCAGGTCACCCTTCAGCCTCCAACATTGTAATAAAAAAAATCCAAAATTATCCATCCTCTCCTCATAGCTAAAAGACTCCAATTCAGGCAATATCCTGTTGCACCCTCTCAAAGCCTCCATATCTTCTCTATAGTATGGCAACCAAAACTGCATACAATACTCCAAGTGTAGTCTAACTAAAGTCTTATACAGCTGCACCATGAATTGTCAACTGTTATACTCAATGCCCAACTTTTATTCTCAATTCGATGAAGGCAAGCATGCTGTAGCCTTCTTTGCCACCTTTTCCACTTATGTTGCCACTTTCAGAGACCTAAGGACTTGCACCACACGATTCCTCTGTATGGCAATGCTCCCAATGATCCTGCCATTCACTGCATAGCTTCCTCTTACATTTGACCTCCAAAAATGCATCACCTCACACTTGTTTGGATTAAACTCCATCTGCCTTTACTCTACCCAACTTTTTAACTTTCCTATATTTTGCTGTATTGTCTGATAACCTTCCTCACTATCCACAACTCCATTAATTTCCATGTGGTCTGCAACTTACTAATCAGACCACCTACATTTTCATCCAAACCATCTATATATTACAAACAATAGAGGTCCCAGCCCTGATCTTTGTGGAACACCACTAGTCACAGACTCTAGTAAAACAAAACCCTCCACAACTACTCTCTGTCTTCCATGACAAAATCTAATTTTATCCAATCAGCCAACTCACCTTAGGTCCTATGTTCCTTAATCTTCAGGACCAGCCTAACTTGACACATGCTTTAGTAAATTCCAGGTATACAAGATCCACTGCCCTACCCTCATCAATCATTTTTGTCACTTGCTCAAAAAGCAATCAAGTTTGTGAGACAAGATCATCATGAAGCCAAGCTGACTATCTCTTGGTGATTCCAATTATTTTCCAATGAAAGTAAATTCTATCCCTAAGTATCTTCTTCAATTATTTCTGTACCAGTGATGTAAGGCTCAGCGGCCTATCATTTTCTGGATTATCCCTGTTGCCCTTCTTAAACAAAGGAACAATATTGGGTTTAGTCTGGTCTTCTGGGATCTCTGCTGTGGTGAAGGAAAAAGGATGTATGTTTTGCTCCAGTTTTATTAAACACTGGATAAACATCACCTGGTGTCCTGTGTCTAGTTCTGGGCTCTGAAGCCTAAAGGATAGGGGTTCTGTTAGCTCAATTGGCTGGACAGATGCAGAATGATGCCAACAACATGGGTTCAATTCCTACACTATCTGTGGTTACTATGAAGGACTATCCTCCTCAACCTCTCCTCTAACCTGGGGCATGGCGATCCTTAGGTTCCACCATCATTTGTCATCATCTCTCTCTCTGTCTAATGAGGGTACAGCCCTATAATCCTCTGGAATTATGGTGACATTACCTTTGCCCTAAAGGATACATTAGCTTTGAAAAAGTGCAACACATATTCCTCAGAATATTACCAAGATTCCAATAGCTAACATTAACTTGGCTTGTAGTCAACTCAATATGGAAGATTTAAAGAATGATTTGAATGAAATATTTGGAGTTAGAAATCTGGGTATATGAGGGTGGAATGCTGTTGCCACCACCCCTATTTTCTTGGCTGGGCCTAATATGCTTTACAGTGATACAACATCAACCACTCATCACTCTTCAAAAGAGGCTTTTGTCCTGATACCATGTAGATTATGCCATAATATCAATTGGGACCAAGTTTCATTAGCTAGACAGACATTGTTACTAAGACTAAGTAAAAGACTAAGCAAGAAGTGCCCAGTTAAAATCCGACCTGCTTCAGAGGTGTGTCATAATGTACCTGGAAAAGTTGATCAAATATACCTCAGACCTGCGCATATTGGTCTGCACTCCAAAAGATAGTCTCAGATTTTCTGCCTCATCTCATTAAATTGATAGTGCAGGTGTAAAGAAATTTCATTTCTGCTGGTGGGGAGTCTAGGACAGGGTTACATGACTTAATGTCAGAGCTAAATCATTCACGAGAGAAGCTAGGATACACTAATACAGATGGTAGAATTATGAAATTCACCCAAAGTAAAAGCAGTAGATGCTTGCTCAGTTAATAATTTTAAACTGAAATTAATTGTTTTTTTTTGCTAGTCCAAGGTATTAAGGGATAAGGAAAAAGGTAGTTGAATGGGAATAGGATACAGATTTATCTATGAACTTGATTAATGACAGTACAGGCATGAGGGTTGAATCACTGACTCCTTTTTGATCACCTGTTTATTCTTAGTTCTATAAATCGTGACTGTTTCTTTTAGGAGAGAAGTAAACAAGCTCGTCATAACGTGGTATTAGATCAGGAGGATGCGTGTACTCAGGAGAATCTGCGCATTGCAGTTTACACAAGTTCCACGGAAATTTAGGGATTGATGGGTTAATCGGTAGTTATAGTCAGTGTTCTTAAGAAAATGTAAAGTTATATGTATTTAAATTCCATAACATTAAGTTATCTGGAAGTCCAGAAAGGGCAGTTTTTTTTTATTGAGTCTATTACAATTGCTGAGGAAAAATGTGTTGTCCTGTGTAAGGCTTGGTGATTTTTATTTTGGTAGCCTCATGTGTGCTTTTCTCTTTTGGGGTTAACTGGACTGCTTGCAGCACACACAAAGCACATTAAGGTTTAAAGCCTGATTCTAGTTTCTTCTTCCTTTGTCCTTTGCTTAAATGAAACAAATTCAGTTTTCTGAATCTCTCAAAACTTTGTAATTCTGCTTCTGAACTGGTTTTGTTTAATCGTGTTCCATCGTAGTTTTTTTGTGCCTCATTTCCACAATTTTCAAACAGAGCCGCAGATAATCAGATCTCTGCAGCTGTTCCTTAATTAGTCTTCAGTGTGTCAAAGTATCTGATGTATTGCAATATGCTGTTATTTTAATCACCTATAGGTGTGAACTATGATTGTTTAAGACTTGCTTACCATGGCATTCGCAAATTTCAAGTTGAGCTTTCAAGAACTGGCACTGAAGTGATCAGTCAAATGGCCTTCTTCTGTCCCATTTAATGACCCCATTTCAAACACTCTTTGAATCTGAATGTGTGATTCCAAAATCACTCCTCTCTCTGTCCATGCTGAAATAAAATCACTAAGAATTGTTGCAGAGTTTATAGAAGGATCTACATTTGGAGGTCTCTGCATCAGAAACTGATTTTTTTTATTCGATAAGGGAGACTTCACTGGGAATTAGTTGCCCACTCCCCCACTTGAATTATGCTGCTGCTGCTGTCCGTGGGGAGATCCAGTTTCTCAAGTATGAAGGTTGACATGTGCTGAACTGGAAATCCTCATAAACGTTAGCAATCTCTTTCGCCCCAATGATAGCATGTTGATTTAGGACTGTTTTAGCTGTACACGGCAAATACGCTGCACATAGTTCTCCAACCATATCAGTTGCATGACCATCTCCTTAAGTTTGCTGTATTTTGACAGTTCCTTGGGATTATTCTTTGTAAAGTTGGGACAATCAGCAATTTGCTATCACTAAGTTAAACCTAGGGCAAATATCAACGACAATAAAATCATTTCCAGAGCCATGTCTAAATCACCTAGATGCTAATTTTGAGTGTTTTTCTTGGTCCTTTCTTCTTGAAGTAGGAGCCCCATAACACATCGCTTGTGGACCATTTTGAGCTGAGTGTGTTTTTAACCTGCTGCAAGCTTACTATTGGGTTTTGAGGTGCAAACCCATTGCTTTGAATCCTTCACAAACATTATCAGTCTCTGTATGCCAACCTTCAGAGTGGTTGCACATGCACACAATTATGTGGCTCAGACAGAAATTGGTAATGAGCAGGCTCCGGCCTGGAGAGCCAATAGCAGAATCTCTAGTTGGGAAGGAACAAAACCCAGCATTATGGATTGTAGAGTGAGAGAGGGGCACCTTCATCTGGAGTATCTCACTGGCAAATTCTAAATGTTTCAAATCAGTTCAATTAAATTCATTTGAATCACCATTGTGACAGGTAGGCGGTAGCCGCAGCTATCAGCAGAGAGGCAACTAGGCCTCAACTCCTACCTGAAGGATTTTGAATCTGACCAGCTGATAGTTTCCTATTGGCTTACAAAACTTGTGACAGGAGGCAGCAACCTATCAGTCAATCTCCGACAGTAGATGTTAAATGTTATAGATTGACTTCAGTTGGTAACTGGCTACTTGTTGTTCCCCTGATCCCTCCTCCAGGAAAATGGCCCTGATTTGAGTTGGTGCATGTTTTCAGAGTGAAAAGTCAACCAGCTTTTCGTTTTCAAAGCTTACCTGCTGATCAACTTGCACTTGTTAGGGAATAACGTATGTTTCCCTTTTTTTCATCATTCCCAGCCCAGGTAAAGCAAACTGGAGGTCAGCTATAGCTTTCTATCTCTGAAAATTCCAGTAGACTTTTGTCACAACTTCAAAGGACTCCTAGGAATTAAGAATACCATTGATTGTTACATTGAAATTATATTTTTTTACACAAATTAATCTTGATATGCAAGTGTCAAAGCCAATCCCAAGTAATTCTGTAAACTATTTATTTGGTCCCTGTTGGTGTCCAATTGTCATGTTAACTTAATTCAAAAACTACTGAGAATGACCATATGTGAGATTTTCTTCCAGATATTGCATTATTAGAATCATTCAGATAAACACATAGTTATTGGACCACAAGAAAGCTTTCACCAAATTGAGTGGACATCCTGACAGATATCCTGGAAATTATAGGATAAATCAAGAGTGTTAGACATCGCTGATTTTTTATTTTGCCAACAGGAGGCTTAGTTGGTAAATGTAACAAATAAAATGTTATTGCACCCTGCAGCAAACCTGTTGGTTATTGGAAATTAATAGTGACTTGTGATGTTATTTAGATCGTCACTGGTAGCCCGATGGTATAGAATTAGCATTCTTTTCTCTCTGTATTGCACTTTTAGTAGTTCTCCAATTTGGTCTTGTTCATGATCTTGGATCAGAACACATTTGAACCATATCGGGGTGAGATAAGAAATGAAAGGGGGAAGATTACAGTGGAGGGAACAGTCTGTAGGCCTGCTAATAATAGTTATATGGTGGAGCAGAGAATAAATCAGGATATAATTAGGTGCATGTAAAAAGGCTGTACAATAATCATGGGTGACTTTAATTTTCATATAGATTGGGAAAGTGGGATTAGCAGAGGTAGCCACAAGGAAAAATGTATAAAGCCTATTCAGGACAGTTTCCTAGAACAACACGTGAGTCCAACAGGGATCAGACTGTTTTGGATCCAGTGATGTGTTATGAGGCAGGTATAATAAAAGATTTTAGGGCAAAAGACTGCCAAGGAAACAGTGCCCATAACGTGGTAGAATTTAGCTTTTAGTTTGAAAGGGAGAAACTTGTGTCAGAAGCAAATTTGCTAAACTTAAATGAGGGTAACTGCAAAGGGATGAGGGCAGATCAGGTAGGAGTGGAGTGGGAAAGGAGTCTGGTAGCAAGGATGGTTGAGGAACAATGACAGATGTTTAATGATATAATTCGTACCTCATGTCAAAGGCATATGCCATGAAAAAGGAATTCTAGGAAGGAGATAATCCAAACATGGTTAGTGAGGAAAGTTGAAGGACAAAAAGTACAATGTAGCAAAGATTGCCATAAGCCAGATGATTCAGAAAGTTTTAAAAATCAAAACATGACCAAAAAAGAATAAACATGGATAAGATAATCTTTCAGGGCCAACCAGCAAAGTCATGTCCAGATGGACAGCAAAGTCTTATGTAAATGTTTATAAAAAGTAAAGAAAAACCTAATTGAATATGAGCTCCTTAGAATGTGAGGCTGAGAAATAATTGGGAAATGGCAGAGGAGTTGGATAAATATTTTCCAGGATAGTGTTGTCCTGTTGCCCTCCCTCAGTTGAAGCAAAATGCTTAGAGGCACAATATGGTTTTACCTCCTTCATCTTTATTTTGGAGGGGGAGAGAGCGGTTGCCCATGTGCACAGAGACATGACTTCTTGATCTTCTCTGAAATAGCAGTTTTTTAATGAATTATCTAGTTATTTTATAGGGAGGAGCATCCAGATAAGGCAATATGCATATTCATTGGGTGGTCATTACAATCAGTGAGCATCAACAGGAAAGATTAAGCCATCTGCTGTTGCACAATGAATGTTCTTAACCTTAACTGGCTTCACATAATGAATACTTTTCACTTGTTAAACTGACTTTATACTGAATGTTTCCAATATTGTTAAATGCCTCTACATAATGAATGCTTTTCCACCTAGTTAACCCATTAACCTTGCCTCCATTGTTAACTGCAAGTTCTTATCTGATCTGAGTCATGCTCAGCTGAACCTCGTTTCACAAAACTCAGAACTTAACTTTTTTCCCCTGTCTGCCTATACCTTATACACTTTCTCATTCCCTTTTTTTAAAATCATTTCACGATCACCACCTAGATGGCACTACCAGCCTTCATAAGACTCTGACAGCCAGTAGTTAAGCACGTTATTGATAAACAACATGCAGTGATTATAACAACAGAAATTACTAGTCTGTGACAGTGAACAGAATTTGAAGAATCCTCTCAGGTGCAAAATAAAATTCACCAGTAAAGTTTTTAAATCCGCAGTCCTTAGTAACCACTCCATCCCCTCCAAGTCAAGTGGAAATGGGCCAGTTCTCCAAAATCTCCTTGAGTTAAATCCAACCTGAAAACAAAGTTCAATCTGTTCTTGCATCATCCCTTGGAGAAATCTGATTTCTTAGTTAAGGGCAGTTAACTGCTTCATAAAACTGACGAGACTTCCATCCTTCCAGAGATGCTTCAGATGGAGGATCTGAAGTATGGAGTGCAGCAGCTGCAACCACAGGCTAGGAGAATGCAGCATTCTTTGCTGCTTCTGCTCCCGCTCTGCTGTTAAATATAACAAAGTTAACTGGCTCTTGTGATGTTAGCCTGATCAGTGAATCTTCATATCCCTGAAATGATCAAAAGACAAGCTAAAGCTCACATGGTTTAATGTCCATGGGAAGGCCACTGACAAAAAGTGTATCAACTTCCTCTTCACTGTTGTTCCCGTCTTCTCTTTTCATGTTCATGACTGGGAAGCTGATTGAATCATTGGATCATGTTGTGGAGGGGCAGGTGGTGGTCCAAAGGTGTGCTTTAAATGTGAATGGAAAATCTCTCTCAAAAAGATGTTAGCTACTGAAAGTTTCTTTGCATTTTCTCTTTCATTCCTTCCTTGCCAAGGTGGTTATCAGTATGAAGACAGTCACACATGTAACTACACTAAATTGTATTTGTCTCTTTCAACATTCTCAGTTGTCTTAAGTCTGTTACCCTGTTCACCATTTATGACATTATCAAGCTTTATACAATCCATAAACTTCTAAATTGTACTGCCTAAACAACTCAGTCGATTATAAACAACAAGCAATGGTCCTAAAATCAAACCCTAGGGAAAACCCATTCGGGTAATCCAAAAATTACTTTTCTTTAACATTTCCCCTCCCCCTACGTTATCCCAGTCCCAAGCCTCCAACTCGACACTGCCCACCTGACCTTCCACTCAACCCTCCTCTCTCACCTCTCACCTTCTCCCTCACGTCCACCTACCTATTGAATTCTCAGCTACCTTCCCCCCCCCACTCCACTAACCCCACCCCAGTCCCATTTAATTCTCAGTCCACCCTGGCCCACCAGCCACATTCCTGATGAAGAGATCTTGCCTGAAATGTCGATTCTCCTGCTCCTCGGATGCTGCTGTGTCTGCAGTCCTCATTTTCTCCCAACCTACATTACCCACTCCCAGTCTCAGATGGTGATATTCTAGCTGCGACATAAATTGTACTTCATTTTTCTTCTTTCATCCACTATTATAATGCCTGGAGTGTGTTGAGGTCACTCGATCAAAACTTGAGTTTCATTAAAATCCACAAACAGAGATTAAGACAGAATAGAGAAGGAAAGACATTGTGCAGCGGAAAATTTACTACAAACACAATTTTCCCATTACTATCTCAGGCCTAAGGCACTTCATGACAAACATTTGCTGTCCAGCATGCAAACAGGGATTTTTTTAATGTGTTTGTGGCAGCTGGATGACATTAACAATGTAGAATTTAATCTCTGTCTGTAATTGCTCGAAGCGTATTAAAAGTTAACGAAGTAAATTCTGACGGAAGATCACCAATCTGTATCATTAACTGTATTACTGTGTCCACAGGCACTGCTACATCTATTGGGTAGTTCTAGCAATAAGTTTCGTTTTTGTTTTTAATAATGCTTTTGTTCTAAGCATCAGTGAAGGGTGACAGGTTGTCTTCCCCAAAGTACATGAGTGAACCGATGGATTTGTTTAAATACCAGTCTGGTTATTGTGGCTATTTTGTGGTGATAACCCATAAATGACCAGACTTATTCAGCTTTTGTTTGATTTGTTTATGTACACGCACACACCGCTGGCTGGGCCAGCTTTTCTTGCCCATTACTCATTGCCCTGGGAAAGTGGTGATAAACCTCTGCAATCCTTGGGATGTAGAGACACCCAGTGTGCTACATTTTTGCAACTTCATTTGATGTTTTCAAACATCAAATCTGCAGCATAAGTTGATATTAGTTGTCATTCCCTTCCAGCTTTTTGTTCATGTTGTAAATGTGATCTCTTCTGTATTGGGGTGTCAAGTCATGTATTGGCTTCCATGAAACTGAGAGAAACTCAGTGGTTGCTGCTCCTACTTTTGAGTCTGAAAGTAACCAAATGCAGCTAACAGTGTGACTGAAGGTTCACATGCCCAGATTTTCTAAAATGCATGCCAAGGTGATGGCCTGGAGTTTTACAGTTAGCAGCAAAGTGATGTTTTCAATGCTGAACTCAAAGAAAGTTGTTCATAAAGGTACAGAGATTTTTATGGCATGGATGCCACTTCTTCTGACTTTAATTTTATTCTTGTGCCACCACTAAGGGATCTCCAGCATGCAACAGCAGCAAGCTAAATAGCCAATCACATTCAAGGATTCTCACAGACAGCAAATCAACAAGTGACAAGTACTGGTTATTTTTACGTATTAATGATTTCATAGAGAACAAAATGAAGATGGAAACTTACACATGGGATTAGGTAGAAGTTGAATTATCAAAGCTATGGATTTTTCTAATCATATATAATTTGCCTTTTGAGCCAGTGTGATTATTCAACAGTAATTTTAGTATGTAAGAAGATGATGATTGATCAGTAATGTTACTGAATTTGTCATCAAGAAACCAAGGCTAATGCTGTTGTGGGCACGAGTTGAAATCTCACCAGGCCTGCGATTGGACTTCGATTAATTCACAACATTTTGAATTGAGGCCATCATATAATCATCCATTGGGGAGAGGGGAAAGCGGAGTGGCACAGTGGCTCAGCAGTTAGCACTGCTGCCTTACATCACCAGGGACCAGGTTCAACTCCACCCTCGGGTGGCAGTCTGTGTGGAGTTTGCACATTCTCCCTGTCTCTGTGAGGGTTTCCTCCAGGTGCTCCAGTTTTCTCCCACAGTCCAAAGATGTACAGGTAAGTTAGATTGGCCATGTTAAATTACCCATAGTGTTCAGGGACATACAGGCTAGGAATGGAAATATAAAAATATATATGGGAAATGCAGGGTTCCAGGTATAGGGGAGTGAGGCTGAGACTGGGTCAGATGCTCTTTGGAGGATCAGTATGGAACTTGATGTGCCAAATGGTGTTCTTCCACACTGTAGGGAATCTATGAATTCTTGTTAAGAATTATCAGCTTTGCTCATGTCCTTTAAGGTAGGAAATCTGTCACCCTTACCTGGCCTTGTCTTCATATGATTCCAGAAATGCCAGCGATTTTTTTTTTTCTAGTGCCTGAAATGGACTAATCATCTACTCAGGTCACAGGCAACTGTGGATAATCAACAAATTCTGCTTTTGCCTTCGATGCCCACAACTCTTAAGAATGAAGAAAGAAATGCTCTTCGAAAAAGGGGTGCACTTCACTCAGCAAGTTGGTTCAAGGATTTGTGCATTGAGACTTATAGTATGAGAACTGGGCATTCACATAAAATGAGGAATTTAAGGCTTGCATCTGCAAGTATAACAACAGCGCAGTCCATGGAGGAACAGGGAATGACTAGAAGCAACTCTTGGATTTTTGTGTTTAATTACATATAGGCTAATACCAGAAGTCCTGTCAATTTCTGAGTTGAAAGCTGATAACTTCACTGTTAGTACAACTGCAAAGTTCATTCCAAAATTACAAGCATCTGAAGCAAGTTTTTTTTTGGTAAATCTTTATATCGTTAGATTGTTAAAGTTTATGGATTAGACATGCTTAAATGCCATCCTCCTTCTGTAGCAGAGGATGGAGTCAATATTATTGACAGTGCAGGAATCTGTGATATCGAGTTTAAATGACACCAGCATCAAATTCAAAGACTTTGCTCAGCTTTCCCAAACAGGCCATCAAAGTAATTTTCTGATCTATGTGTGCCATCTCCAGCCTACAGAGTTGTTCCGGAAGCCAAGACTCAATGCCACATTTGGATTACTTTCTCATGTTTCTACCTTGGTGAAGTACAGTCTGCATTGCACTTTGAATGGGACAAATTCAAATGTATTTCAACATTCATTTCCTCTTCTATTTTAAGGAGGTATAAAATTACCATTTAATGCTCTTGAGGTGAGCTGTAACCAATGAGCTTCAAGTCGCTCCTTACAGATTCCCTCCCTGATTTTTCACCCGTCCAGGTTTATATCCCTGTTTGTGCATGCTGGACAGCAGATAATACTTCTCATTTAATGTTGTTTTCACCTGATGTTTGGGAACAACAGAACCACTGTACCTAAGTCATATTTTGTTCTTGTAAGAGGTGACGTGCAGATTACATTGACACAGAAGTGGTGACAGTATCCCAAATATGTACTTTATTTGAATGAAATACTTCTCTGGGGTATGATCCTATGGCCTAGCCAGTTCTATGTACACTGCTTCTACAGCACCATTCAAAATGATCTCATTGGCATGCAATGTTCAGGACAATTTGTCCAAATGCAAAATAGCTTTTACACTTAGGCAGGAATTCCCACAAATTTAATTTAATGGTATGGTATTATCCAAGTAGCTGTGTTATACTCTTGGTATTTGTTGATTGGTAAAACTTTTGATAAAGTCAACTGAGCATTGTTAAAGACAAAGCATGATTTTTCAAGTATGAGCTTGTTTAAAGAGAGATTATAATTACAACCCTGCTATACTATATGGGTTTGACATGTGCATGCAGCACCATAGACAACCAGAAACTATGAGCTAGGGAGTACTCAGGCATGTAGCTCAGAATACAGTAAAAAAACAAATTTCCTTTGGAAGATGGGAAGTGAAGGTCAGTGATTGTACAACGTAAGTTGTCAAAAATCACAAGCCCTGTATTCTGAAAATACATGGTGAGCATTCAGTAGCTGGCCTGTAATTAATGTTAAGTTCCCATACATATTACAATGTACAATGTCCAAAAAATGCACCACATGCGTGCAACATTTTTTAAAGACCGTATAATGTGTTGTAAACCACATGTTGCATTATGTTTTGTGTCATTTCTGGTGCAGGAAAATTGTTCGCAATCTGTTTTTTTTCTCTCTTACTCATTCTCTCTCACTCTCTTATTCTCTCTCTCTCTCACTGTCATTCTCATTATATCTGTCTCTGTCTTGCTTTTTCTCTTTCTGTCAATTAATTTTCACTTCATTTGAGAATCATGGGTAAGATCCAAACTGTTTTATAATTATAATTTTGTTATCCTGATCTACTTCTGCAGTCAGTCTGTCAATTCTAATTTTTGACCAAAGTATTTATGGAAGTGTTGTGGTAAAATATACACTCGATTGTAAAGCAGCAAAGCTAACCATTTTTGAGTAGCATCATCTGTATATAAGATTTTATCAAAACAAAGGAAACTGAGCTATACAGAGCAGAAGGTCGCATATGTGTACAGCTATTTGCACACTCATGACAATCATTGGCAGTAGCTGAGTACCTACTAATGTTAACTTTCTAAGTGAACCTCTCAACACCAAGAAGTCAAATAGTTTGCTGAAAATTGCCATTGAGGCTCACAATATATAAATTCTGCTTTCAGATGGAAAGCTAGTTTGGGTGAGTTTGGTTTGTAGACTATAATAAATTTCCAAACAATGCACTAAAAGCTCACGTTCTGCAATGCAGCTAAATTGGCCAAGTCATTGAAAATGTGGCTGTAATTCATTCCTTTCCAGTACAGATCAGTTCTAAACCAAATTTGACGATTTTTGATTCAAGTACAAATGACATCATAAAAGTAAGTGGTGAATGTGTTTTAATCTCTGTCCAGAAGCCCTGTTCCATCACCTCCTGAAGCTCCAACTCTGATCTCTAACGAATGTGAAGGGCTGCAAGTATAATTTTAGATTCTGGCAATCTCTGGTCTTTGTCCCCGGTGAACATGAGTGCATTGTGTAAACCTGAACTGAATTTGACACTTCATTTAACAGTTTGAATTGTAACCAGCCTGAGAATGTGGAAAGCTGAATTGCAGCTCCACTATACCAGGGGTCCGAGCTAGAGTTCTTTCTTGGGATTTGTGACCTCTGCCACTTCTGACCCATGGGTACTTAGCATATTCAATAGATATACTATTCTTCACCACCAACATTTCTGACTTTCATGTGCTCCATGGAAACGCTAACAATGTTGGTGTTTGTATATTAGCCAGCCTCTGAATGGACTTCCCTGTTGTTAATGTGATGAAGTTCTCCTAATCTATTGTGCACGGATAGCAGCAATATATATTTGAAAATTTCCATCTAAAAGAGCCCGATATTCTGGAATGCACCACATCAGTTTCCATCATCAACAAACGTGGAAGCAATGAAAGGTCATTTATGTCAAATGATGCTGCTCATTCCCAGGGTCCAAGTAACTTACATTTATTTTCACATTATACTAGCATTGCAAACCTCATGAATATCGGTGGTTTATATTGTATTCCCTCGTTTGGCCGAACTGGTGCTCACCCATAGCAATTTCTCCCTTGAATCCTCCCACTTCCTCCAGACAAAGGGGTAGCCATGGGCACACGTATGGGCCCCAGCTAGGCCTGTCTCTTTCTCTACGTAGAACAGTTGATCTTCCGTAATTACACTCCCCACCTCTTCCTCCGCTACATTGATGATTGCATTGGCGCCACCTCGTGCTCCCGCGAGGAGGTTAAGCAATTCATCAACTTCACCAACACATTCCACCCTGACCTTAAATTTACCTGGACCATCTCTGACACCTCCCTCCCCTCCCTGGACCTCTCCATCTCCATTAATGACGACTGACTTGACACTGACAGTTTTTACAAACCCACCGACTCCCACAGCTATCTGGATTACACGTCTTCCCACCCTACCTCTTGCAAAGATGCCATCCCATATTCCCAATTCCTCCGCCTCAGCCGTATCTGCTCCTAGGAGGACCAGTTCCACCACAGAACACACCAGATGGCCTCCTCCTTTCGAGACCGCAATTTCCTTTCCCACGTGGTTAAAGATGCCCTCCAACGCATCTCGTCCACATCCCGCACCTCCGCCCTCAGATCCCACCCCTCCAACCGTAACAAGGACAGAACGCCCCTGGTGCTCACCTTCCACCCTACCAACCTTTGCATAAACCAAATCATCCACCGACATTTCCGCCACCTCCAAAAAGACCCATCACCAGGGATATATTTCCCTTCCACCCCCCCTTTCCGCCTTCCGCAAAGATCGTTCCCTCCGTGACTACTTGGTCAGGACCACGCCCCCCCCCACAACCCTCCCTCCCATCCTGGCACCTTCCCCTGCCATCGCAGGAACTGTAAAACCTGTGCCCACACCACCTCCCTCACCTCTATCCAAGGCCCTAAAGGAGCCTTCCACATCCATCAAAGTTTTACCTGCACACCCACTAATATCATTTATTGTATCCGTTGCTCCCGATGTGGTCTCCTCTACATTGGGGAGACTGGGTGCCTCCTAGCAGAGTGCTTTAGGGAACATCTCCGGGATACCAGCACCAATCAACCACACCACCCTGTGGCCCAACATTTCAACTCCCCCTCCCACTCTGCCGAGGACATGGAGGTCCTGGGCCTCCTTCACCACCGCTCCTTCACCACCAGACGCCTGGAGGAAGAACGCCTCATCTTCCACCTCGGAACACTTCAACCCCTGGGCATCAATGTGGACTTCAACAGTTTCCTCATTTCCCCTTCCCCCACCTCACCCTAGTTCCAAACTTTCAGCTCAGCACTGCCCCCATGACTTGTCCGGACTTGTTCTACCTGCCTAGCTCCTTTTCCACCTATCCACTCCACGCTCTCTTCCCTGACCTATCACCTTCATCCCTTCTCCCATTCACCTATTGTACTCTATGCTACTTTCTCCCCACCCACACCCTCCTATAGCTTATCTCTCCATGCTTCAGGCTCACTGCCTTTATTCCTGATGAAGGGCTTTTGCCCGTAATGTCGATTTCACTGCTCCTTGGATGCTGCCTGAACTGCTGTGTTATTCCAGCACCATTAATCCAGAATCTGGTTTCCAGCATCTGCAGTCATTGTTTTTACCTTACACTGCTGCCTTGTATTCCATTTTGGACGTAAGATGTATATACCACATCTTTTGTTACACTTTCTTTATCTTTTAACCTTATCATTATGCTCTCGAAGGAGACCATTAACTTCTGAAAAGAAATTTGAACTCCAGGCGATTAACTGAAAGCACCATGCCACAATATTTCACATTTTAAACAAACATTTTCACCATATAGCAGTAATTCAGACAAGTGCTAACTAATTTAAACTTTTCTGCTGGAAACATTGAGATGATGAATTTCAAAATCCTCAACAGACCACTTTCAGTTCTATTTTTAATTTCACTGAATAGTTCCCCAATATGTTACGTTGATCTTGTAGGTCTCTACGCTTAGGATTCCTACAGAATGGAATCGGGCCATTCAGCCCATATTGACCCTCCAAAGAGCATCCCACCCTCTACCTTGTCCCTGCATTTCCCATGGCTAATCCACTTAGCATACTCATCCTTGAACACTCTGGGCAATTTAGTACGGCCAATCCACGTAACCTGCACATCTTTGGACTGTGGGAGGAAACCGGAACACCCTGAGGGGACCTACACAGAATGTGTAAACTCCACACAGACAGACATCCGAAGGTGGAATCAAACCCAGGTCCCTGGCGCTATGAATCAGCAGTGCTAACCACTGAGCCATTGTACTGCCCTGGAGTCAAACCACTCTGTGCCACAATTCTCTGTCGTTCTCTCTAAATCTCCTTTGGCTTCCTGCTGCTCTCTGAAATATGAGCTTTCTTTGGTTTCTTCTGCAAGCATTTTGCCAGGTAAAACTCACTTTAAGCAACTCACCATAGTAGACATCCCAACTCAGGCATGTGTTTCATAGATTCTTACACAGTGGTTTATAGTTCCTATCAAATTTCTCACTCTGTCTCTGAAATTTACTTCCAGGCTCATGATAACTGCGACAGAAAGCACCCAGGTAAACCCAAAGTTAAATCATACCTCCCTGCAGGCTATCTTTCTAGCCATGCGTAACATCAGGGATGTCCAAGATTTAAACAAATTAACTTCAATTTTAAACTGGTCCTTTGATCTGAAAGATATATGTTTACTTTAAAAATTTCCCCTTCTTATCTTTTGCTTTCAAACCTTTCTCTGATCTAGGGCCCATGTGAATAAAATTTTCTGAAGGCTCCTATCAACAACTTGTCTCTACCAAAAGGGGCCAGGTTTTCACTCAATAACTCTGATCCTTTTGGGCAACCACTGACTATCTTTTGAGTTTCAATTACTCTAGGTTTTATTTACCAATTCATTTAGCCTCTTTTTGTCATGTTTATTTAAAAATTCAGTTCCCAAACCAAAGGTAAAGTTCTGGAAACATATGGATTGTGAAATTACATATTCAGAAGATTAATTTCATGTCCTTAAAAAATGTAAACTTATTGACATGTTAACGTTTTATATAAAAATGCCTAACAAATTTGTCGTAAAATTTGTGGCCCTCTATTTTATTGGAATGTCAACTTGCTTCTTTTAAATATCTTAAAAATGAGACAGTGAGCTATTAAATTTTGTCTGAATAAGCCGAGTGCTCGATTGTTAAATGGTATAACATAAATTCAAAACTGAAATGTTCGACGGAAGAATTGTTAAGCTATTAGAAATAGTTTGAGTAGCAGCCTGATGTCTTGCCCTGGAAAATATCTTGCCAATAGTTTACTTGTGCAACAATTCAACTGGGTTATCATAATTTTAAACTATTGATCTTATACATTTTTGAACATGGGAAGTTGGCACCAAGTGTAATTTTTGTTTCTGTGGTGTTGCAATGCAGGTGATAATTGGACCAGTAGATTTAGTTCAGTTACCATCTTATATATACATTTGACCTTTTTTAAAAATACTTTTGATTTCTAATTTTTTTAAAAATACTTAAATAGGAAGGATAAGCACATTGGAAAATGGGCAATTTAATGGGAACAGAGAACTGTCTTGACATTAATGTAAAACAAAGAACTGTGGATACTGAAGGTCTGAAACAAAAACAGAAATTGCTAGAGAAACTCAGCAGGTCTCGCAGTGTGTGAGGCGAGAAAGCAGAATTAACATTGAGTCCAGTGACCCTTCTTCAAAACTGGGTCACAGGACTCAAAATGTAAACTCTGCTTTCTCTGCTCTGATGTTACCAGATCTGCTGGGTTTCTCCAGCAATTCTGTTTTCATTACTTTCCCTGTATTGTTTACTAAAGGATTGGGCAGCAAAATTGAGGCAACATAGTTTCATTGCCCCCTGAACAGTGTGATTACTGCAGGATAAGATTGCAGAGGCAATTTCTCTTGTAAATGGTGACTGAGGAAATTCAAAGGAATAGAAGAATCTGTACATGTTTGAGATTTGGAAAGCTGGTGTGCTTCCAATTAAACCTGTTGGTCTATAACCTGGTGTTGTGTGATTTTTTAACTTTGTACATTTTTGAGTTTGTATTTCTCCCTCCAAAAGAGAAGGACTAACCACACTTGCTTGTTGCATCAATTCTAATAAAAGCATAATCAAGATCCTGTGAATAAAGTAGATCAATTTGTTCATACCCAATCACATCCTGGGTCAGCAGATGGTAATAGCTGGGTCGAAACCTGGCATTGTTTTTGTGTTGTTTCAGCTCATTACCTATACAGGGATTTTGCGTAACTCATTTTGTATTGCAGCCTCTACAATGTCTCCATGCAGAGGAAAATCCTTCTTACAATTAGTCGTTCACAGGGATAATCATTCTCCTGTCTCTGTCAGTCAGACTTGAGAAGAAGTGGCTGCATAATCTTTGATGTGGCATTTGCCCAAGAAAATCCTCCCAATGCAACACCTCTGTTTAAGAAGGGAGCAGGGGAGGAGAAGGATAAACCAACAAGCTCAATCACCTAACAAAAACTGATAAGCTTCTTGAGATTATAATGTAGGATAAAAGTAGCAAATAATCACAAAGTCATGAATTTAAAAATACTGATGCAGATTTTTAAAATGTCAGGTTATCTTTGATAAATGGAATAGAATGTTTGAGGAAATAAGTACAGTGATATGTATTACCATTTTTTAAAAGACATTTGATAAGATGGTGAAGAGGAGGTTTATTATTGAAATTAAGATGGATGATCTCAAAGAGACTCTGACAACAAGAATAAGTTGTCTGAACAGTGTATAGTGTGCAGAGATAGAGGGCAAAATTATGTAGCCAGACTTTCTACTTCTAGCATAGAAAATGGGCTAGCAGGAGTCAGGATACATTTTGTCAGTTCAGTGACTGTCATTGGCATTTCCAGGACAACAGCCCACGCCGGGGGCTGCAGCCTAATCGGATGGCTGGTAGTCCTCAGGAGCGCCATCACTGCCATTACTGCATCAACAGTAAGGATGATGGGGCTTTTTCCCTGTGCACCTTTTGGGGGACACTGGCAGGCCACACCAAGGAATGGGTAATGGGTGAGATTGCCTTTGGTTGATTCCATCCCCTTATGCCACACCTGCAGTCATACGGGCATCTTCTTTCGCGTGTGACCAGCTTGATCAGTAATAATGCTACCAAGCCACCCTCGTCTTTGTGACAACTCAGTACAGCACTATCATTGTGCCAAACAGCAAGTGATAAACAGACTTAAGAAATCCCACAACCAATGGATCAGCCATGCAGTTCTGTCAATCATATCATTAATGATAGGGAAATTAAAAGGTCAAATCTTATAAAAATAAATTTACTCTTGGTGCATGAGTGCTGGTGGCAAGGCTACATTATTACACATCTCTTGTTAGCTTAAGGTGGCGATGGTGGACCTTTTCCTTAAAACATTATAATCCTTGTTGGTGATGATACTCTCACAAGGTTAAATGCAGGGAATTAACAAATATTCTGTAGGCTCAAGTATCATCACTGCAGCTTAGGGCTGTCAGTAAGAGTGCTTCAGAAATTCAAGCTGCATCTTGGGAGACTCAGACATTGTAGTATAATCCAGTAAGGCTTAGAATAACAGACCTCAAAGACCATAAAGATAAGTGAGTCACAGGAAGACTTCATTACCAAATAAAATATCAATGGGAATAGAGCTGTCTGGTAACTGAGACGTGAACTAGATTTTCCAATGACCTGAAATGAAGTGAATATCTGGGTTCTTCTAATATATCAAGGATTCTGTCGCATTCATTTAAAAATGAGAAGCAAAGAACAGAAATGTGAAGAAAAATGCATTGCTGGTGAGAAGTATTTACAACATAACCACAGAAAATAAAAATTGGAAATAAGCATTTCTGAACATATGAGAATGGAAATATAAAACAAAAACAGTTTCTTTTGAGAAAAGAGTTATACATTCTCATTTGCTTGAATTCACAATTACTTCAGTTAGTGTGTTTCAGAATTGGAGCATTAGCCTAGTGGAAGGCCCCAGGCTAGCACTGTTACATAACGTCATGCATGCAGGAAATCACTCAAAATGGATGTTTCTTGGACTTGATAGAACCAATGATTGAATTAATGCAGTCTGACAAGCAGCTGAGCCTGGAGCACAAATCATGAAGCACTCAGTAGATTCTGAACTATTTTGTGAACTATATATCTAAATTTAAACAAAGGATTTGAAAGCTGCTAATCACTTCCAGCATGTTTTACCCTTTCACGTGAGCGTGACAGGGACAAATGATCAAGAGAATCTCAGGTCAATCTTAACAGAGTAATTCATTATTGTGTCAAAAGCTGAAATTAACCTATCAGAACCGTGCTCCCCATTAGCCTCCGTCCATTGCTGAACAAGATCTAGGGGTTTCTGTTTCAGTTAAACACATCATAGCCTAACGGTATTATTGAAGCTGCAGGGACGGCTTTGAGAAGGGTATTACATGCCCAAACAATCTTTTGCATTAATTTAAAAAATAAATCTTATTTCGTCCAGATTGTGCATATTGAAGCTTGTAGCTCAAATCAGGACTCCGTTCAATAACAAGGATACCATGTGCACACTGTTTGCTTTGAAAGAGCGTGTGTGGGAAACAGTTGAGGTTGCCGACCCTGGAAGTGGAGGGTACTCAATCACTGAGCTGGAAGAATACGGAGGCAGGCTGAAGCCTGCCCCACTTCAGTTCTCAGACTGCATCCTACTTGTTTTAGAGGTTGTTAAGCCCACAAGCCCTCAGCTTCATCATCTCCGTGGCCCTCATATCTTCCATACCAACTGAATGCAAACATATGTCCCCAGTGACTTCCATGGTCCCCTCATAGCCTCAATGCCACCTCCACAATCACACACCCCAATCTCCATTTTGGCAGTTTTCACAAATAAGGTTAGAAAGAATAAATTAACAATCTATATCGGTCTTGCATCTGCATACTTCAGAGCGGAAAATAAATAGATTCTAATTAATAAATCCAGTCAAAACCTCTCAACCTTTTGAAGCGGTCAATCTCACAAAATAAAAAGTAACTCACATCATATTTAGCTCAACTATGAACAGCCTATTTAAGATGTCAATCAATTTTTAAACTCCATCTGCTGAGGTAACTGTTGCTTTGGAAATTCACTGAAGATTCATAAATGAAATAGTAATAAACCTTGGGGTAATAACAACAGGAAACTTTACTGAGAGGTTCCTGAAGCATTGTGCTCATGTTCCTACCTCTAAGCTAGATGATCCCAGCTAGGTGAACTGTTCGGAGGAAGGGTCACTGGACCCGAAACATTAACTTTGATTTCTCTCCAAAGATGTTGCCAGACCTGCTGAGCTTTTCCAGCAACTTCTGTTTTTGTTTCTAATTTCTTTCAGTTTTTACAGCATTATTAGTTTAGGTTTGTACACCTTTTTCATTTATAATTAACACTGATATTTATTTTAAAAAACTATGATCTTCGAAGCTGCTTTTGCTTAAACAGTGTTATCGACTTGTCCGCCCACTTGTAAAGATTGGTGTTTACTAATTTTTTTTTTCTCTACCGCTGTATTCTTCTTGCACCTCATCATCAACCTTGTATTTCAGTGATCCCAAGGTTGATCCCCTGGCTCGATTGTTATGGTAGAGTGGGGAATACAGCATACTGTTCTGCCACTGATGGTCCATAGCCTCATGGATGCCCAGCTTCTAGTTGCTCAATCTGTACAAAATCTCGCCCAGTTATCATAGTGTGCAGGACACCCAAACAATGAAGAGTATCACGACAGCGGGTATGTGAAGACAGAACTGTGTCTCCACAAAGACAGTGCAGTGATCTGTCTCCAGAGCGACAATGAATGGTCACAACTACCGATATTGTGGAAAGTATCAGGTTAAATAGCTTGCTGCCTTTGGTTGATTCCCTCCCCATATGCCACACCTGCAGTCATATGGGCATCTTCTTTCACATGTGACCAGCTTGATCAGTAATAATGCTACCAAGCCACCCTAGTCTTTGTGACAACTCAGTGCAGCATTATCACTGGTGAATCAGAGGATGTCAGAGACATGAGCACACACTCAGTACGAACACCTCTGTGCAATACTAAAGGAGTGTTTTATTGTCAGAGTACTGTGTTTCAAATGAGATGTTAAACCACACACCTCATCAATCCCCTTTCTGTTTGTTATCTCAGATGTGCGTAATGATTTCCACAACACAATATCAGAGGATAACTGGAGAATTCTTGCTTATAACTTGCCAACCTCCAAACTCAGCTTGTGTAGCGACAGTCACATTGCAGGTCATGGAATCTTAGCTGCTTACAATTTGACTAGAGTATGTTCTTTATTACAACTGTGACTATACTCCAAGAACTGTTTGTTTCTCTGTGAAACATCTTGGTATATTGTGACATTATGAAAGTGTCATAAGAATGTTTTATTATTCTTTCTTTGCTATTTTAATAGTAATTTCCTGTCTCTGGATAATTTCAGTCCCATTCTATAATAAGTTCTAAAATCACCCTCTCTTGCTTTTGTGGCTAAGAGGGAAAGTACTCTTCGTGTTTCAGGGCAAAGAGGCTTAATGCCCGTAATGGAAGGACATAGGTACCATATTATAATATAGCAGACTGATATATCCTAAACCAGAGATGGGTAGATGGCATCATAAAATACAAGGTTTGTACTAGTTGATCCATTGCTACTAGTTTCTTTTTAACAGAAAAAAAATGGCAATTTTTGGATTGGAGAAACAAGGACAAGTTATAATGTTAGAACTGTTTCTGTACATAGGGATCAAAATTATTGATGTGGCTTTGTATGGTAATCAAACTCCACCACTGAGATTGCTTTTGCAGCATATGTTGTGCACAGACCTTCAGTTATGTCAGACATTTGAGCCCCTAATTATGTTCTACAAGCTCTCAAAAACATGCTTAGTTGCAATCTCCAGTTTCAGTTCCTGAGTTTTTAATTTTCAGGAGGAAGTGTTTATAGTTCTGCAGAAAGAATAATCTAAACACTGCAATTGATTAGACTGTGTATAATTATGGTGCTTGTGGCATTTATTTCACTGGAATCCCAATTCTAATGCGTTAAGTACGTCTCGATTTCCCTAGCCTTTAATTTTTTTTTCTTTAAATTGCCACTATTAAATTGCTTCTGAAGCAGACTTAAGAAAGATCGTGCACATGATTGAGGGCAGACCCCACAGTGGAATTTGCAGACCACCAAATTTTCTTGAATCACCAGGAATGTGATTTTATAAGTAAAATGAAGGAATTTGTTGCCAACCCCACTTACTCCAGATATATGGGGCCATATCATTTATGAAAAAATAAGACTTGTTGAAACAAGATCAAGTTTTTGTCGATAGCATGAGTGAATGAGTGCAAATTGCTGACATTAGGGTGAGTTGAATCTCTCATTTTGTCTGTTTTAATTGTGTAAGCACACTTATACAGTCTTCCTACTGGCTACATAGGTGTTGAGCTTTATCTCTTGTTAGTTTTATATGTGTGCCATTGGCTAGACCGGCATTTATTGACTATCCCTTATGC
Organism: Hemiscyllium ocellatum; assembly: GCF_020745735.1. NCBI lineage: Eukaryota > Metazoa > Chordata > Chondrichthyes > Orectolobiformes > Hemiscylliidae > Hemiscyllium > Hemiscyllium ocellatum. Next base: position 129,771,660 of record NC_083402.1, read on the forward strand.
TCTTTGATGAGGTGATGGTGAGAAACCTTATTGAACTGTTGCAAGCTCATGACAGAAAAAGTGCTCTCAATAATGCTGTTTGCTAGGGAGTTCCAAGATTATAATACAGTGATATAGTCCCATATAGAGTCATAGAGATGTACAGCAAGGAAACAGATCCTTTAGTCCAACTACTCCATGTAGGTACAACCGGATATCCCAACCTAATCTAGTCCCATTTGCCAGCACTTGGCCCATATCCCTCTCAACTCTTCCTATTCATCTACCCACCCAAATACATTCTTAAATGTTGCAATTATACTAGCCTCCACTGTTTCCTCTGGCAGCTCATTCCATACCCGTACCACCCTCTGAATGAAAAAGTTGCCACTTAGGTCCCTTTTAGATCTTTCCCCTCTCACCCTTTACCTATGACCTCTAGTTCTGGACTGCCCCATCCAGGGAAAAAACTTGATCTATTTATTCTATCCATGCCCCTCGTGATTTTATAAACCTCTGAGGTCACCCCTCAGCCTTCAACTCTTCAGGGAATTCAGTCCCATCCTATTCAGCCTCTCCCAATAGCTCAAGTCCTCCAATCCTGGCAACATCCTTGTAACTCTTTTCTGAACTCTTTCAAGTTTCACAATATCCTTCTGATATAAGACTATAAGACTCTGGGGCAGTGGTGTTCCCATGCAGAGTTAGTCCTTGATCGTCTAGATAGTTACGTTCACATGATAATGTAGAAGAAATCTCTGTTAGTTATGGCAGTATTCTTGGAGATACAGGAAGCAAGTTTTAAGGCTGGTGCATGGAGTGCTAATCAGTGAAATCCTTTCTCCTGGATTTGGCTAAGGCTCTGGAATGTTGTTGAAGCAGCACTCATCCAAGCAATTGGAGGGTGCTCCGTCACATTTCTGGCTTGTAAATAGTGGACAGACATGAGAAAAAAATGCAAGTTACTCATTGCAATATTCCCAGCCTCTGAGCTGATCAGAAACTTAGAACTCAGCATGAATGTATATACATTCTAATAAGAAAATCAGAAAAGGCAAGTTAAATCCAGAAAAATAATTATTTTCTTTGAGGGGGCCAACAGTTTCTCTGTTTAATGTCCAAAACATTGTTCTGTGCTCAAGCGCTAGTGTGGGGCTTGAATCCACCATGTTCCCTTTCTGAGAGAAGAAAGCTATCACTGATTTGACTTATGTGGATGGGAGATTGAAAATACATTTCTTGGTATGTTTCACAACTTTATCAACTGCTATTTTCTTTGTATGTTATATGACTACAGAAAAATCAACTCCATTGAATGGAAGATCATGCACGTGTACCCCTTTCCATTCATCAATTATTCCTTTATGTTTGAGGTGGAGGTGTCGATGTTGGACTGGGGTGGGCGAAGTTAAAAAGCACACAACACCAAGTTATAGTCCAACAGCTTCACAGCGCTGCTTCTTAATCAGGTAGATATCTGATGAAAGCTATTGATTCCAAATAAATCTGTTGGACAATAATCTGATGTGCGAATTTAAACTTTGTCCTTTACTCTTGTATGGGTCTCACTGGCAAGGCCAAAATTTGTTACCCATTCCTAACTGCCCTTGAACTGAGTGGCTTGCTAGACCATTTCAGTAGGCAGTTAAGAGATGACCATGTTGCTGAGGATCTCGAGTCACATGTAGATTAAACCAAATAAGGAAAGCAGATTTTCTTCCCAAAAGGACATGAGTGAAGCAAGTTAGTCTTTGCAACAATCAGTGGTAGGTCCATAACATAATTACTGTGATTTGCTTCGAGTTGCAAATCTTGCTAATTGAATTTTCATTCCATCAAATGGCACATTGAGATTTGAATCCTGTTCACAGAGCATGAATCTGAGATTCTGGATTACTAGTTCAGTGTGACATGACTACTTCATCACCACTCTCCCTTGTCCAAGGGTTAGGGCATTGGAAACCTCTGACAAAAGTACCTGCTCCTAGACTGACTGCCAGCATTTTTATTTAAGGGAAGACCTAACAACCACCAACTCTGACTGTACAGGAGAGTACAGTAAACTGGCTCAATTACTTCCCCTTCTTCTCACTTCCAGAGAAGGAAAAGCTCTTCCTGTAGTCTAAACCAAGTACAGAGAGCAAACTGCCTTACTTCCCTCAAGAATATTAGTGAACCAAAAGGGTTTACATGACAATCTTGGAGATCCTTGCATAACATTACCAATACTATCTAATTAATTGTGTTTAAATTTCTTGCAACATGTAGTGACTGGAGCTCCCGTTATTGGATTGTTGATCCAGATCTCTGGATTGGGAATCAACTAATGAAGGCATTACCAATCATATTCTTTTGTTGGTGAGCAAGCAATTCAAGGATCTGACATATTTCCATAGTGGTTAAGTATTACTGCATCATCAGCCACATACTTTTAAGATTACTTAATCCTGGAAGAAAACGGCTCCAACTGCAGTACAATGTACTATCACGTATTTAATTGATATCTTGAGTCTCAACCTAACTTGACCTGCAGCAAAACACTTTGAAAGTCCTCGTTTTGATTTCTGCTTTTTGTTAACATGAAAAAAGGCCAGATCTCTTTAAGCGTGTGGGTAATCACTTATACAGCATTCTGCAAGGGTTTGCAGTCACAGTTGTGTTGTCAGACCAAATAGAAAGGCACTAAAATCACATTGCAATGCAAAACAATTCTGATCTTCTGGATGTTAACTCTCTGAAAATGAGAATTTCCTAAATGTTAAAAAAAATTTAAATACTTGAAGAGTATCGATTCAGTGCTTTACTCCATTTTACTGATGTGGCCATGCCTTAGATGTACAGTTTGCAATGAAGGAAATTTTAACAATTCTATTCAGCATTTGTATCGTAGAAGAACCTTAGGGCAGCACGGTGGCTCAGTGGTTAGCACTGCTGCCTCTCAGCATCAGGGATCCAGGTTTGATTCCAGCCTCTGGTGACTGTGTGCAAACTCTACACAGATTCTCCCTGTGTCTGCGTGGGTTTCTTCCAGATGCTCCAGTTTTCTCCCCCCATCCAAAGAAGTGCAAGTTGAGTGAATTGGTCATGTTAAATTGCCCATAGTGTTCAGGGATGTGTAGGTTAGTTGCATTAGTCAGGGATAAATATAGGATAGGGGAAATGGCTCTTCAGGGAGTTGGTGTGGACTTGTTGCGCCGAATGGCCTGTTTCCACGCTATAGGGAATCTATGAAAGGCTGAAGTCTAATAACAATTCTCAAGACTGTTCGGTAGTGTGTATTGGTCTTTTTTTTTCCAAAAGATATGGGTATCCTGCTGAGGTCAGAACTTTTGGCCAGCCCTAAATGCCCTTCAGAAGGCAGTGATGAATTACCATCCTGAACTGTTGCAGTCCATGTGATGGCGAGTCACCCAGATGCTATTTGGAAGGAAGTTCCAGGATTTTCACCTAGCCAACAGTGAACAAACAATTTCAGGTCAGGATAATGTGTGCCTTAGAGGGGGTATGGGATATTCACACCAGTTGGTTTTCCCATCTGCTTCTCTTCCTGCTGGAGTAGCAGATGGTGGAGGGGACTGTCAGAGAATACAGCAAAATATAGATAGATAGGAAAGTTGGGCAGAGAAATAACAAATGGAGTTTAATCTGTGCAAATGTGAGGTGGTGCATTTTGGAAGATCCGATTCAAAACCGAACTATACGGTAAATGGAAAGGTCCTGGGGAGAATTGACGTACAGAGAGATCTGGGTTTGCAGGTCCATTGTTCACTGAAGGTGACAATGCAGGTCAGTAAAGTGGTCAAGAAGACATACGGCATGCTTTCCTTCATTGGATTGGTTATTGAATGCAAGTGTTGGCAAGTCATGTTACAGTTGTATAGGACTTTGGTTCAGCCACATTTGGAGTCCTGCGTATAGTTCCGGTTGCCAAATTACCAAAAGGATATGGATGCTTTGGAGAGAGTGCAGAGGAGGTTCACCAGGATGTTGTCTGGTATGGAGGGTGCTAGCTATGAAGAGAGGTTGAATAGATTAGGATTATTTTCATTAGAAAGATGGAGGCTAAGCAGGGACTTGATTGAGGTCTACAAAATCATAAGAGGTATATAGGGTGGATAGTAAGAACCTTTTTCCCAGAGTGTGGAACTCAGTTATTACGGGTCACAAGTTCAAAGTGAGAGGGGAAAGGTTTAAGAGAGATATGCGTGGAAAGTTCTTTATGCAGAGAGTGGTGAGTGCCTGGAATGCGTTGGCAGCGGAGGTGGTAGAGGCAGGAACAATAGCGTCGTTTGAGATGTAACTCGACTGATACGTGAATGGACAGGGAATAAAGGGGATAGAGATCTTTAGAAAATAGATGGCAGATTTAGATGGAGGATCTGGATTGGTGCAGGCTTGGAGGGCCAAATGGCCTGTTCTTGTGCTGTAGCTTTCTTAGTCCTTTGTTCCACATATTAGTGGTCATGTGTTTGGGAGATTGATGGAGCTTTGATGGGTTACTGCAGTGCACTTTGTAAATGGTGCACCTTGCTGTCACCGTTTAGTTGTGGCTGAGGGAGTGATTCTTTAAGGTGGTGTACAGGGTAATAATCAAGTGAGTTGATTTGTCCCAGATTGTGTTAAGCTTTCTGAATATAGTTGTAGCCAGACACCGTGTATGCAAATGTTCCATCACACTTCTGCCTTGTAGATAGTGGATAGGTATTGGGAAGTTTGGGAGTTGAGGTACTCACTGCAGAATTGCAAGCCGCTGACCTGTTCTTGTTGCCACGTATTTAAATAGCTGCTGCAATTCTCGTTGTGCTCTGCAGATGTAGTTGGCATGCTGGTGGATGCCTTGTGTGGTCTGCTATAGGTTGATAAAAGTTATGTTCCTTACCCAGTGATCATTAACTCCACACTATAATCTTGAGGATTCCAGTTCATCTTAAGAGCATCAGTGGAAACCATTGCTCAGGAGACTCATTTTTATTGTCTGTTTTCACTTACTTAGATTAAGAATCTACCATAAAAGAAGCTTCAGAATGGAAGGCATAGTCTGCCACACTGGTTCCTTTATCCAATTTCTGGTTGTGACACGTGCACTCTGTTACATTTTATGGTTTTACAAAGAACCAGATTTCATCCTTGTTTTTTTTTGTGTGCATTCAGCATTAGTTACTCAGAACAACAGCGAATCACTGATACTTGTAGACTACTTTGACGGCACAGGTCACTTTGCTCATTATCAAAAAAACCAACTCCTTTATCTTCTTTCACTCAGTGACGTATCAAATTCAATTTGTCAACACAACTATTGTACTATTGGTAATCCAATGGCATTTGCAACACATCTCATTTCTGATTTTTGCAGTGTCTAATTTGGCTGCGGTACTTTTCCATTCCAAATATACCTGTATTCCAATCATAGTTAATTGGCCGTAAAGCATTTGGGAGTGTTCTGACATCAAGTATGATGGGATTTATATGCAATTACTTGATGCACTGAGACATTGATTATTTATTCTCACAGAAGGTCACATTGAGTGTTTTTTTTTCTTATACAAGGGAGTAGTAATCACAGGAATTTGGGGATTCCAACCAATTGTGTTCAGCCTTAGTACTCCATGCTGCCTGAACTTTGTATTAAGAGTCTTCCTTTGTTGTGATGGCACTTTGACTTTGCAGAGCATGGGAAGCAATATCCCATTGCAGCATCAGTGTCTGGGTGAGGTGAGAGAGCGGCAGAATTGCACAGATCAATCACAAGTTAAAAGGTAGAAGTGCTCAAAAAAAAAGTCCGGCTGCTAACTGGAGGTTGGAGTTGAGAAGGAAAAAACAATAGAATTCTGGAAAGTAAATTAACAACTGCATTGGCATTATCCAAAGATAAAAAATAAGCAAAGGGCCAAAAGGTTATTCAACACGAAGAGGAACAAAGGATCAATCTGAAGCAAAAGCAAGGTTGCTAAAGGTTCAGTCAGTGAGAAAATAGCTTATATGTGAGCGAAAAATAAAGTGATATCTGATGTTCAAGGACACCTCGTAAAGTAGGGAAGAAATTTAAGCTGAAATCTCCAGATATTTTAGTTACAAACAGCTCAAAGCAATGAACAGCACACACATTGCAGACATCAAGACTCATTGTGCCATGAAGATACAGTCACAGTGATATCAAATACCATTTACTTGGCCAGTAATCTGCCCATTGATACCCAGTTCACCTTCTGCCAGGATTGAATGGCTCCAGACCTCTATACAGCTGTAGTTCAAATATGGACAAAAGATCGAAATTCCAGAAATAAGGTGAAAGTGACTACTTTTGACATCAAGGTAACATGTAATCAAATGGAGCACCAAGGAGACCTGGCAAAATTAATGTCACTGGCTACTGAAGGACAAGCTCTCTACTTCCTGGATTTAAATGTAGCATAAAAGAAGGTGGTTACAGCTGTTGGAAATTGGGAGTGTATCGAGGAAGTTAAACATTCACTGCATCAAAATACCGTGGTAACACTATGTACCAATGATACCATGATGCTTGAAGTAACTCACAAATTTGCCCTCAACGACCCCTTTCTAGCTCTCAATCTCTACTGCCTACAAGAAAAGCTGCCTTGCATACGAAGACCACCATCTACAATTCCTTTCCCACTCTAATAGAACAGGAGACTGAAAATACATCACAATTCAGCATTTCATGACAAGGAGTACACTTTGCGAAAATTAAGACTTTGGGATCGTACTGAGATACCTCCGAGCAGATCACACCACATAGAGAAAAAGGGTATCGACTACACTTCCCATAATTTACAACTTGAAACGTCACCCTTGATCCGAATGCCTGGCATGGAATGTATATTATGAATATTAAAGAGTATTACAAATCTTTAAAGTACTTAAGATTGGAAAACACTGTATACAAACAAGTTGAATTTTATTGCAAGTTCTGTAATTTGCAAGTTGGACTGATTTTAAATTCCTTTTACAAATTTTATGAAAGAAGTATATTTTAGAAAAATTCCTTATCAGACATTCAGTCCCTGTATACAGCTGGGAATAGTTTGTAGAGCACGGAGTTATTTATCATACAGCAGCTCAGAATGAACCTCAACAAACACAAATGCATCTCTCTCCAGACCATTCTAATTATATGGCTGTCAGAAATAGCCATGGGATGCTGAGCTATGCAGATCTCCCTGCATGTGTCCACTCGATGAGTTACTCTTACATTGTAATGCTCTTAATGCTATTGTTTAGTTTCCCTGAGGATGATCTGGAATCTCTCCAACCTTATCTCAACTATCAGTTTATTCAAAAGCTTGATTTTAGCTGCTTATTTGTAAATTACTGGTAATTGGCTTCCAAATAACCATTATTTTAAAAGATTTTCTCCTCAGGTTTCTGTGAATGCAATGGTAGGTTCACATCCAATGTGAACCGATGGATTGGAATGCCTCCAGGCACACCTTCCTCTGACCTGATTGACCATATAGCCTTTGAGTTGATTTTTTTTTGCCATACTGTCAAGCTGCCATGTGACTGAAAAGCTGATGATGGGCATGTATAGAATTAACATTGGGAAAGCATTGACCTCAATCACCAGAAAACTGGTAAAGTTGCCAACCTGTAATAAAAATGTAAATAGCATAAAATGCTGAGTTTATTCATAAGTTGAATAATACAGTTCTCAACTTTCCAATGCCAGTGTAATCCTGTGTTTATTTGTTTAGATCATACTTTCCATCTGTTGTCACCAGTTTCACATCCTGTGTGAAATATTGAATATGCAACCTCGGATATGAAGTAAGACTGTAGAAATTTGAATGCTATTTGGAGGTATTCAAAGTACAAGGCTGCTGTAAAATGTGGTTCTCTGTTGCCAGTGACCAGAGTGTAACTGGTCTGCACTTCTGCCTGAGCATTTAACCAGAGAGCAATCTTTACAGCAGGTGGTTGGTTTTCTGCACAGTGGCTACCTCCTAATGTACAGAGCATGTGGGGTTGTTTGAGTAAAAGAGCTATGTTGGCACATCTTCCAAATGATTTGTATGTCCTATCATCTGTGCACCTGGCACTGAGAAAATAAATGGGCAGTTAATAACCCAACAGTGTGCAGGTTCCTTCCATTATAACTTAATTATATAAGATATTATTGTCCATCACTGAGTCTCTGTTGCATAATTTATAATGGCCTATCTTGGCAGAGTAGTCCCCAGTAAATGAGCACAAGATCTACTCCACAAAAGCATTCCAACATTAATGGAGTCTCAAGGTTGACTTTGCTTACGAAGATGGCAAGATTTGTTTTGTTTTGGAAATAATGAAAACTCATTGTATGCAATCTCTTGTATGTGTATAATAGAATTGTACTGTACTGTACAGCCCATTTTGCTGTTCCCCAATGTGAGTTGCATGGACTCTCACTGATAGTTAAGATGTTGCTGTTGCATTAATTAAAACAATGAGTAAACAAGGTCTGTTCAAGCTAGCATTCTTAAAGAAGCAAATTAAATACACGCAATGAGTTGATTTCAGAACAGGTCATTTATCTTGCAGTCTGTAGTGGTGCTTTTGTCATATGACCTACCTAGCAATTCTTCTTTCTTGCTTGTCGTATGATTTTTAATGCTTTCATTTTCAAACAAAATCTAAATTCTTTTTTTGAACCATTTGAAATAAAGATATTTTACTAAATTCATCAAGTGAAATTGTATGAACAACAGATACAAAGAATTCCACATTCTAATCATGCATTCTCTGGTGAAAAGGTTTGATTTTCTTTTCCTTTGAGAATTGTTTTTGTAATGGGCTTAATTTGCTTTTGCAATAATATGCTTTTACAGTTCACGTTTTCTATCAGATAATTCCTCTAATCAATTTGCTTGGGAACAAACTCCTTGGGTGCCTATCATTCCCATTTTAGAAGTACCGTCAAAAACATGAGTTAACTTGCATGTTAAGTGGGTGATTTTGAGATTTTAAGTTAGTGAAACATATTGCTTTTTATTTAGTTGCAATATCATCTGTTATCATCTGTCAACTGCTCAAGAAGAAAATGACATTTAATGAGCGCACACATTATGATGCTATTGTTTGTGTGATTCATTTAGATAAAATTGAAACGCTACAGGGCTATTGGAAGTGCAGCAAAACATGGAATTATGCTATTTCTGTACTGAGTTATACTGGATCATTTCCTGAAACCCCCTCCTGCTGCATTGGTGTAACTTGAACAAAGGTTTTGCAAATGGACACCTTTTTAGGGGTGAGCTGGGTTTCTGTCAAAATTGCAGCAACAGAGCAGGAAATTCTTAAAGGAAATTCACCCCTATTCTGAAGTTGGTCTCAATTTGCTTTCCTACAAAAGAAAGGTAATTGCTCCCTTTTGAACATAATTACAACTAATAACAGATTTCAAATCCGGTTGCTCATAACAAAAATTTAAATTGGCACCTCTCCCCGCAGAAATATTTGTAAGCTCCGAATGGTGTTCTATGCCCTACAGTCCCAAATCTTTGAAGGCTGCAAGAACCCTGAGGGAAAGGGAAAGCAGTCAAGCTGAATGATTTAATAACAGCGGGGTATGTATCGGCACACTGAAATGCTTAAAATAGTTTAAACTGTGTCTTTATTGGCAGATATCTGTTCAGAGGATGTCTGCAAAATCAAATGATATGGGTTAGTTTAAGGCAAACAGCTTGGGAAAACACTTCCTTTTCTGAACAAAATTAAAGAATTGTTGCATATTTCAAATGGAGTGTCTTCAATAATGCTGAATGTTAAAGCCGAATATTGAATTTCAGGATTGCAAAATGCTTCACCAAGCAATCCGGCAGCAGTTTTTTTTCGTAGTTAACGTAATGACAAAGCCACTTTAGGGATGCCAAGGTATTTGTTTCACAAAGAATAAGCTATCTGAAAGGGTGGTTCTGTGTGTTTGGAAAGTTACTTTTTTTTTCCCTTTCCTCATCCTTCCTTGACTCGCATTTATGATTCGTTTTGGCATTTTGTCCAAGAAGCTATACTTGACTAGCAATTGCTTTTAAGCCATTTGATTGCAGGAGAAAGAAATCGCCATCAAGCCTAATTCAGCCCTCAGTCAACACTGTCACACATCCAGTTTTGAGGAAGGGCCAGTCAGTTCCTAACCAGCACTGCCAATTAATTCTCCCTTTTTAAGAGTTGCTCAGGGCAACTGTAGCAATGCAGGTAGCCCCCTGACTGAGGTCCACCAGCCTGGCAGAGACAAGAATGTTGAACGTGGAATATACTTTGTATGTCTTATGTATGTACTGTCTCAAACAGCTTTTCCACTGGGAGAGTTTTATGCTGTTAAGGGCAATATATTTTAATTGGTTGAATTGAAAGAAACATCAATATTAGCTTTGTAACAAAATGCAAGATAAAGGTCAACTCTTAAACCACAAGTGTGGTTCTGTGCTCCTACTTTCACAGCTGCTGCTTTCTATGTGATTTGTCTGACAGATTTACATTTTCTTCTTTTTTTTGTCTGGCATGTGTGCATCACTGGATATTGCCCTTCAATAATGGTGCTGGAAAAAATGGTCATGAACTGCCTTCCTGCAACACAACAATGCCTGGGCTATAGGTACACCCATGGTGTAGTTAGGAAGGGGGTTGTAGGATTTTGACCCAGTTAAAATGAAACAACAGGGTGTAAATCTAAGTTGAGAAAGTATTGGCTAGTCAGTGAGGGTGCTGTGATGCATCTGTTATCCATACGTGGTTTAGGTCATGGTTATGGAATATGTTGTTAAATGACCCTTAGTAAGTTGTTCCAATGCATCTTTTGATGGTACATATGGCTGCCATTTTTGCATCAATGGTAATTGCAGTAGGTATTGAAGGTGGGGGATCGATCAAGTTGACTGCTTTGGACTGGACAGCAACAGAAGTTGCTGGGAAAGCTCAGCAATTCTGGCAGCATCTGTGGAGAGAAATGGCTTTACGGGTGAGACTGTTCTGAGAAAGGGTCACTGTCACGCAAAATGTTAACTCTGATCTCTCTCCACAGAGGCTGCCAAACCTGCTGAACTTTTCCAGCAACTTCTGTTTTTGTTTCTGATTTACAGCATCTGCAGTTCTTTCAGCTTTTCTTTTGCCTTGACCTGGGTTGTGTTAAAAATTTTGTGTGTTGTTGGAGCTGCCCTCATCTAGTCAAGTGAAGAACATGTCATCATCCTCCTGACTTTTGATGATGTGCAGGCACTGGGGAGACAGGAGATGACTTACTCATCACAGAATTCCTAATCTATGACCTAGTTGCAGGTTGGGACAGCCTGCATGCTGAGTTTGACTTAACTTCATAGGAATTGGCAATGTCATAAGAGCTGATTTGTTTTCAAGATTTGTTCGCGTAGACATCTAAGCAAAGCATTATAAATTGGAGAAACAAAATTTAAATTAAAAAAAGGTACTGGAAATGCATTTTAGGTCTGTTAAATTTCAAGGAAGGCAGAGATGTCAGATGTCAGGGTATGTCTTCATTGAATCTGAATGCAGTTTCAGTCTTTGTTTCTGATGTTGGAAACCATGTAACCTGTCTACTCTTCACTGGCATCCTGTCTTGTAAATGGTATTAATGAAACGATTTGTATTTGAATAACTTGTTCCTAAATATGCTGTATGAGTAAATTTTTGAACATCCTGTGACATAGTTTAAAACAAGAATGATAACTAAATATTGCAAATTACAGCACCTGAGTTGTGTTGATGCCTGTACATGCTCATGAAGGTCCTATTGCAACAATGTCAAGCAGTTAATGAGAAGGTTAGATGGGTTTGGACTCAGGTGGTGCACTGGTTTGGTTTTATTTTCCTGCTATGACCTTGGTCTGCATCTGAATTGGGCCCAATGTAATGAAGGACAGCTGGCAGCTGTTAAACAACCCTGGTGAAGTGATTTTCCAACTCCATTGCAGCAGGTGACGGAATGATAGTTAGAGGGTGACCACTCGTCACCCTAATGCTGGTGTTAGATTACAGTGAACAGCTTTGTTCAGCATCCTAAACGGGTGGTTTTTTTTCTCTTGATATATAGACTTGAATAATCTACCATGAAGATATGTGGAGTGCTGTATTCTAATAGTTGTTAATTGCCATTTCATTTGGAGTATTTATTGATGTATTCTGGATAGTTTTGATAACAAAAAATAGCCATATGTTCTAACATTTAAAAAAAACTCTTAGATTTCTAAACATAAATAAATATAAGAGCATTCAAAATTGCACTTAGTGACCATAAAGCTACTTGTTATCCACATTCACCCCTCAGCTTATTTGCTCACCCCTTAGTTGACTTATGCTTGGTCATGCCACCCTCCTCATCAACCGCACAAACTCTCAGGTACCTTCCCCTGCAACCGTAAAAGATGCAAAACCTGCTGGCACACCACCTCCCTCACCTCCATCCAGGGCCCCAAACAGTCCTTCCAGGTGAGACAGAGGTTCAGCTGCTTCTCCTCCAACCTAGTTTCCTGTAACCAGTGCTCCCAATGTGGTCTTCTCTACATCAGGGAGACCAAATGTAAACGAAGAGAACGTTTCGCTGAGCATCTCAGCAACTCTGTAAGGGCCAGCCTGACTTCCCGGTCACCGCCTATTTCAATTCTTCTTCCCACTCCATTTCTGATATGTCCATCCTTGGTCTCCTCCATTGCCACAATGAATCAGACTGCAAATTGGAGGAACAATATCCCTTTATCTGCCTGGTGAGCCTACATCCCAGAGAACTCAACACTGAGTTCTCCAGTGTCAAATAACCTTCCCATCCATCCTCTGACTCTCTTTCCAGCCCCTACTCCTCTCTTCCATCCCTCTGACAAACCCCTCCTTCCAGCTACCAACTGGATTCATTCCTCCTATCGACCTACCAGCTTGTACCTACCAACTATATTCACTATCCATACCTCACCACCCCACCCCTCTACCCACCCATAACCTTACCCACCCCTTTTATCTCCCCCTGCACCCACCTCCATTCCTAAAGAAGGGTTATACCTGAAACATTAGACTTCTCCATCTCATGATGCTTCCTGGCTTCTTGCGCTCTTCCAGCCTCCTGCTTGTCTACATTTTGGATGGCTGAATTTGAGGTTTGGACTTCCCCAAATATAGTATATTACTTCCATCCTTTTACCGTAACCATGAACGCTATTTCTATTGAAATGATTATCTATTTGGTATGCTTTCCACCTTTATTGGTCAAAGTATTCAGTACAGGAGTTGGGAGGTTTTGTTGCAGCTGTACAGGACATTGGTTAGGCCGCTGTTAGAATATTGCATGCAATTCTAGTCTCCTTCCTATCCGAAAGATGTTGTGAAACTTGAAAGGGTTCAGAAAAGATTTACGAGGATGTTGCCAGGGTTGGAGGGTTTGAGCTATAGCGAGAGGCTCCAGGCTGTTTTCCCTGGAGCATCGGAGGCTGAGGGGTGACCTTAGAGAGGTTTACAAAATCATGAGGGGCATGGATAGAGTAAATAGGCAAAGTCTTTTCCCTGGAGTGGGGGAGTCCAGAACTAGAGGGCATAGGTTTAGGGTGAGAGGGGAAAGATATGAAAGAGACCTAAGGGGCAATTGTTTCACTCAGAGGGTGGTACTTGTATGGAATGAGCTGCCAGAGGAAGTGGTGGAGGCTAGTGCAATAGCAACATTTAAAAGGCATCTGGATGGGTATATGAATAGGAAGGATTTGGGAGGGATATGGGCTGGGTGCTGGCAGATGGGACTGGATTGGATTGGGATATCTGGTCGGCATGGACGATTTGACCAAAGGTTCTCTTTTCAGTGCTGTACATCTCTATGAATCTATAATGCCCTTTTGGATACTTTGATGCATTCACTGCATTTCTCCAAACACTGCATTTTAGACACAAAACATTTTTGCGTGAAAGTTTTCTTTTCCCTTTGTACAAATTCTTTTACATTTCATATGTGCCCTCTTATTCTTGATCCTCTTATGAATCATCAGCTCTTATTAATTATCTTAAAATTAATTGTTTAAAGCCTCATGTTGCCTGCTGCTATATTTTAATGATATGGCCTTGTTCGCTTGATGGCACCTTTTTATTAGCAATGGTAGTTGGCACACAGTTTTGAATGGCAACAATGAAAAAAATTGGAGTTTATTTTGGAATTAATTAAGAAACTCAAGTGAAGGTTTGACAGGAACTTGAAAAAGAATTACACTCGGACTGTTATTAATGTTAAACCAAAAAATATTGGTAATGCAGAGCTGATCAGGTAGTTTCCATGAAGTTAATGTTTTAGCTTGATATCCTTTCATCAGAACCTGTTCCTGTCCAGTTATTTATTGTAAAAAACACTGATTTTCTTTCTGTGATCTTAACAAGAAACTATCTTTCCCATTTCTAATCTTCACCATAATCCTACATTCTCAGAAATAAATATTTGCTTATGAAAATGTGAGGACTACAGATGCTGGAGATCAGAGTCCAAAAGTGTGGTGCTGGAAAAGCACAGCCAGTCAGGCAATTTCCTAGCAGCAGGAGAGTCGACATTTCAACCATAAGCTCTTCATCAGGAATGTGGTGGGTTCCAAGGGGCTGAGAGATAAATGGGATGGGGGGGGTTGGGGCTAGGGGGAAAGTAGCTGGAAATGCTAGTAGATGAAGGTGGGGGGAATGGTGATAGGTGGGAGCAGAGAGTGGAGTGCATAGGTGGGAGGGAATATGGACAAGAAAATTGTACTTTGAGCTGCCAAAGAAAATAACTACGTTTTGTGACTTGCATCAGTGACCACTGAATTGTCCTGGATAATCCCAGTACAGTTCTTTTGGATGTTCAACAAATGATATATTTTTTGACTTTCAATTAATTGTTCAAAGTCTTGATATCCCAACCTATCTTTTGACTAAATTCTGATTTTTGTCTTAAGGAAGCTGGTATATATAGGGTTACAAGTCATGCTCAGTAAAGTTATTTAAATCTTTGCTAGATCCAGTTTAAAGAACTGTGCTTAGTTCTAGGCATGACACCCCAAGAAAGATATACTGATTTTATAAATCTACACTATATACATTCTGTAGCTGTTAAATTATGATAACTGGTTGCATGGGCTAGTCTTATATTCCCTCAAATATAAATGATAAAGGGTTCTCTAAATTTGAAGTATCCAAAAATAATTGGATGAGTTGATCAGATAGAGAGAAGCAATTTCTTGTTGGTAAATGCAAGGAAAAGGTGGCATAACCTTAACATCAGATTGAGGCTGTTCAAGGATGATAGCAAGTAGTCTCAGAAAATTAGAGCACTCTCATTTGATTGAAAATTTTAAAACTGAAGTTACATTTTTGATAGGCAAGGAATTAATGGTTACACCACTAAGGTTGATATTGCAGAGAAACCAATCTTTGAGGCTAACTAAATGGTAGAACAGACTCATGGGACCAAATGACCTCCTCCTATTCTTCTGCTCCAGTTAGCTCAGCGAATAAAGAATGAAACTCATAAAAACTGTGACAACCAACAATGCAAAACAAAAGGGAGTGATTAATAGTTCCAATTTAATTAGTCTTTTATTTATAATGTTTCAATATTTATCATAAACATTTGAAAAGAGGGCCATCTTAAACTTGACACCTAATTGTTGAAAGTAAGACCTTCATAAGAAAAGAAATTTAGATTCTGATGTCAAATATTTGAATAAATGAGCCTGTTTGTAACTGATGGCCTACTAAGTAGTATTGCTGTATGCAGATACTCTGAATTAAAAGTGTGCGAGGGAATTGATTGCATCCAGCACTGGTATTTAATTTATGCCAGGAAAAATGAGTGGCAAATGGAGCTGGAACGTAAGTAAGGGATCAAAGCAAAGCATTCATGAAGACTTTCATGGATCGCTGACTTCTAGTGTCAAACCATAAAAGCTCATTTGCAGCAAAAAAAATTGAGGCATCCATGCGCTAATGTCCAGATGAGTGTAGTTCTGACGAAAAAGATGCAATACAAGATACTAAAAGGAAGGAAGTGATCAAGGAAATGCTTTGAACCACCAGGCCTATTAAGGCTTCTTTATTTTAGCTGGGCACTGGAAGAAAAGTGGAATTATTGCTGTATTGAAGTTGCCATGAACATAGAGTTGATCTGCAGGAATGTGAAAACAGGTCAGTTGGATCATGCTGCAACACAATTGAATAGACCTGCAAAATTATTAGTTCGAAGACTGAAAGAGGACATCAGATAAATTTAATAAGCTGAGGGAATGATGTTTCCAGCTACACCAGATCCATTCAGGCAGAGTAAATTAATACTTGATGCAAACCGGAAGGACATTTGAACGCAAATAGGTAACCTTCCTTTTGATATGAAGATAGAATAGAATTAGGAAGAGTCAAAGTGAAAGCATTAGTTAAAAAAGAAGGACCAAAGTAAAATGTAAGTGATTCAATGGGGATGATTTCCCAGGGTGTGGGCTTTGGTGAAAGGGGAGTCTGAAGCAAGGGTAGAAAATCCTCAAATTCCCTGCCTGATGTCCAGTCGATCAATCAGACACTGATGTCTTCAAGAGAAGGCCCTCACTTCAGTACCATCATCCCTGTCAATGTCTCAACCCCAAAGACTGGAGCAATCCCAAACACCTCATAGCAAAAGGCTCACCTTCTTCAGGGTTATTACCAATGGCAGCAAGACTGAGCCTTTAGATAGTCATTAATTTGCCACTTTATATGCAGTGGCAGGACAGGAATGTTGACCATGGACCTTCACGTCTCAGATTTCATTCTGGTGGAGGCTTGAAGATAATAGTGTCCAGATATGCCAGCATCCTCACTAATTAAGCAACCTTTCCATTTCCAAGTCCACTACCTACAGAATCAGAAGTTTCTGCTCCTCAGTGGGGAGGAGATTGAAGTTATAATTTTCTGGTTTCTACACGTGACTTCCACACAAGATCA
Organism: Hemiscyllium ocellatum; assembly: GCF_020745735.1. Taxonomy (NCBI): domain Eukaryota; kingdom Metazoa; phylum Chordata; class Chondrichthyes; order Orectolobiformes; family Hemiscylliidae; genus Hemiscyllium; species Hemiscyllium ocellatum. The sequence goes on from NC_083402.1 coordinate 129,788,556, forward strand.
TAATCTTCCATTGGGGAAACTCTTCTGTGTAATATGAACACAACAGTCCTGCATGATGTCTTTTGAGCTGTGCATGTTGTTATTCCCAGTGACATAGTCCTTAGAGCTCTGTTGTTTATACATGTATAGCTACACAAGATTGTGCTGTCCAACATGCTTAATGAATAGCATATTACACTGGTTTCACAGCCAAAGAAAATTCTAGGACTTAAAGTTATGTCAAGCAAAGATATGCTTAGCCTCCTTGGAACATCACTGAGGTCAGATTTAGCGTAGAATTGTCAAAGTACTTAAACGTTGAGGTGGTGAAATGAATTTCCAATAATATTATGTCAGCTTCTATCTCAATGAGCGAGAAGAAGAATTAAAGAAATTAAATCTACTACTGTTAGAAAGATTAAGAGGGAACATGATGTTAGTTTTAAAAGTAATGAATTAATTGATGAAGTGAATGTATTGAGGTATGTTATGCAAAATGAGATGAGCAATCTACAGCACAGTATCAGAAGCTACTTGCTGAGGCTAATTTTATAGCAATATATTCAATGGAAGGCAAAGAAGTCTCATTTGTGCTAATGAAAGTTGTCACCATGGGTTTTTTATGTAAATTTGGTTGACATTTACCTATCCATTAAATTAGTGTTTTTAATTTCCCAAGTGACTGTTTGAGGATGCCGGAAGGTGCTGTCATTTGCTGGGTTTTCAGCCATGTTCATGTACTAACCTGATTCATCGACGCAAGCTGATGTAATTTTGAAACCTCAAACCCCTGACTTGAGTGTGAATTCATTAATATCAGATTTAATAATCGGATTTTCTTGAATTCCCAACTGACTGGCTAGGCTACCGCTCATTTTGTGATGCATTACGCAGACTCTCAGTAATGATGCAGCACATTACATGTTGTTGAGGCACACAGTTGAATTTTCCCTACGGTGGAGGAAATATAGAGGCAGGGACTATTTCTGGGTATCAAACTTGTTCCCAGCCATAAATCATCACATGTTGCGATTTTCAGACAGTGGCCTCCCTCACCTTAGTTGCTATCAAGGATAGGTGGGCACTTAGAGCTGGAGGGACAATTAGAGCTCTTCCAACTTGAAAAGAGAGAGGGTACTTCAAAACAGAGGCAGCCTCAGATTCAAAAATCAGTAGTGTGGTAAATAGTGAGGAGGATAGACTAGTCTGCAAGACAATGAAGACAGGCTGATCAATGGAAAATGGAATTCAATCCAGATAAGTTTGTGATGGTCCACTTGAGCAGGACTAACAATGTGATGAATGGTATCTGGGAAGCAGCAAGGATCAGAGGAACGTTGGTACACATGTCCACTGGCCCTTAGATACAGTCATTCAGGCGGCATATGGATTACTTGCTTTATTAGCTGAGGCACAGAGTATAAGCGCTAGGAGGTTATGTTGGTATTGTATAAAATGTTGGTTAGGCCACAGTTAGAGTATTGTGTGCAGTTCTGGGATTCATCCAAAGGAGAGATGTAATTGTACTGGAGAGGATACAGGGAAGACTTACCAGGATGTGGCCTGCACTGGAGAGTTTTAGTTGTGAAGAATGATTGGATAGGCGGGGCTTATTTTCTGTGGAGCAGAAGAGACTGATTGAGATATATAAAATTATGAGGGGCATAGACAGGCTGGACTGGAGGAAACATACCCCCTGGTGGAGGAATGAATGAGCAGAGGGCATACATTTAAGGTAAGGGCCAGGACATTTAGCGAGGATGTGAAGAAAACTTGTTTAGCCAGAGAATGATGGGAATCTGGAACTCGCGGCCTGTAAGGGTGGTAGAGACAAAAATCCTCATAACATTGAACAAGTATTCAGATGTGCACTTGTAACGCCCAAGTATGAAAGACTAAGTGCTGGAAAATGGGATTTGTATAGTGGGGTGGTTGTTTTGAACAGCAGTCTTGACAGGCCAAAAGGCCTTTTCTGTGTGTGTGTGTGTGTGTGTGTGTTTGTGTGTGTGTGTGTGTGTGTTGGGAGAAGCGGGGGAGGGTGGGGGGGCCGGTGGTTGGTGGTGGAGATGGCGGCTACAGTCCCAGGGAGATAGAATTGCTGTTCTCATGTATGTTCAAAGTCTGGGCAGAATTGGAGCATAGCATTCAGCCTCTTGCGAGGAGATCATCTCGTGGCAGTTAAATTGACTCTTGCTGCCTCTGGTTAACTCTCACTTGACCTTGTTTAACTTGTCTCAAGTTATACTTGACAGCTACTCATCATGTGTGAGCCACTGGTCCTGCCACTGTCCTCTGGCTACCTGAAAAGTGCCCCAAAAGTGGCAGGATGGAGCCAGCGCACTGATAAGCAAGCTTCTCACTTGCCTCACTTCTGGAATGGATGAAATGAAATTCCACCCCCTGCCTTTCTCCTTCCCTGGCTGAAGGAGGTATCACTCAACAGAGTTCTGCATTTCTTTGTGAAAGTGCTTTGGGCATGAACACAGAATAAGACATTAAAGTATAGAGAGGGAGGAAATTGGAAAGTGAAGAAAATATCTTTGAAAATAAATACTCAATGGGAGAATTTTCAAAAATTGCACTGAGTGAATTTTCCCCATTTGTAAGGTCTATTTCACTTTCAACATCAGTAAAAACTCTATCATGTGGATAATATTTAAATTTGGGTCCAAATCTGGCAATTTATTTTTTGATGGCTCTCAAGATCAGGAACTCTCTGATACACTTCGAGCAATTTAATATTCTTGAATAGAACAATTGGTATGGGAATTGAAGGAAAGCTACATTGGTGAATATTGGGATGTTGTGACAGGCAGAAAACGTGGTGTTGCATCCTGAAAATCTTCTCCTGAACTAAAAAAAGTAAGATAAAAAACAAAATCACTTCTAAAAGAACACTAGCACAAAATGATTAATGAATAATATACATGCCACGGTATTTTACTGGACTACCAGATCTCTGTGTAATCTAAAAGCATAAATGAACATATATATTTTGATCTTGTGAAATAAAGCATAGAAAAAGGATAAACTAAGGACTGAATCTTAGCAGAAATCTGCTGACATTGTTGTCAAGGTTCTTGGAGGGTTTCTCTCTGTGAGACCTAAAGAGTTTCTCATGATATTGTTCTAAACACGTTTCATTAATTGAGTACCATGCCTCATTGGTACTTCACTTGTCAGATGCTAATGTAATTCTCCCACTACTGTAGATGAAAATATTTATCAATGCTAGAGTATTCTGAGACTCCTAGTACCAGCATGCCTTGAAAAGGCTGTTGTGCAGCTGGCTAAGAGCTATCAGTCTAGATCTGTCCTGCACAATCCGTGATGTTTGCCCAGACATTTTAGGTAAAATGAAATTGCATTGTATGTCACAGATAGAGGCTTGGAAGTTTCTGGCTTGATGCAGAGGAGGACCATCCTCCGCATCCAGGACCACCAGCGAAGGTCGCAACACTGGACCCTGCCAGTCTGATCCAAGGTTGCCACCATCCTCAGTGCAGTCTCAGCCACCTAGAGGAACACTGAGCAACATAGGAAGACGATCAGTGATTTCTCTGATCTGCTTGAGCAAGTGCCACTATCTTCTCTCTGCTACTTTGTACCTCACTGTTTTTTTGCTACTGCAGCCACCACCCACCAAGACTCATGTAGGAGTAGACCATTCAGTACTTTGAACCTGCTATTCCAGTTAGTGTGGCTGATCACACAGCTCAATACCTTGTTCCTGTTTTCTCCTTACACCTTTTGATCCCTTTAGCCCTTCGAACTATATCTAGCTGTTTCTTGAAAAGATTGTGTTTTGGCCTCAATTGGTTTCTGTGGCAGAGAATTCCATTCTCTAAATGAAGAAATGTCTCCTCATCTCAATCCTAAATGACCTACCCAGTATCTTTAGACTGTGAACCACTGTTCTGGACTGCCCATTCATAAGTAACATCCTTCCCATGTTTGCACTAACTAGGCCTGTTAGAATTTTTTAGGTGTGTATGAAATTCCCCCCTCATTCTTCTAAATTCTGGTGAATACATTCGTGCCTGATCCTGTCTCTCTTCATACATCAGTCCTGCGAAACCAGGATGACATTGGGCAGAAAGAGCTGAAATGGGTGCTAGGTTACCCGACATTTGGCTCTTCGTGACTCGACATGGAAGGACCTGTTCCTGACTAACAAGCGACTGATTGACTGACTGACCTTGCCTAAGCCCTGGACTGAAGGGGCTGGCTTTGACTTATTGTGCCAAGATTCCCTGACTGGAGGTGGTCTCCCTTGACTTGACTGAGAGCTACTCTCCTTTGACTTTGAGACATGGCCATTTGCTGAAGCCCATGCAGTGTGCTTGGCATGTAAGTTGCCATCTGTAGTAAAGATGTTGCACTGTACCAAATGGCAACATGTCCACCCCCATGACTGATTACTGCTAACAAGCATGGTAACCTGCCTGGCTTTGTGTTTGCATCTAAAGGCCAGGCAAGATGTCATGACCTGTTAGCTCTAGCTAGGTGAGGTGTCAAATTGCAAAGAGACCAAGCAAAGCAAAAATGCTGTGAGCATCCAAGAATGCTCAAAGTGAGTGAGCACTAAGACAACAAAAGAGTAAGGCCCAATCTATGAGTAGGGTTTACTTGTCCAAGCATATAGAGTGCCCATGCAGCAGCATTGTAATAATAAATGTTAAAGTACTCCAAAATGCAGCAGACTAGTGAAAAGGTGTCTAAGTGGCTAAGAGGTGTATCATGAGGATGTAGTGAGGCTGGAACATGTTAATGTCCAGTATCTATCGATGAGAGTGCTTGCACTTGCTTCCCATGGAGTGAGCCCTGAGGTGCTGGTGCTGAATGTCCAAGGTTTCAGTCCAGTGGAACAAGCAACAAGCAGGAGTCGTTAGATGCCCCCTTTGAGTTCCAAGACAGCAGTTTCTGACCTCCAGCTTCTATCTGAGCTGGGAGAATGGGAAATTGCATATTATTCAGATGAAACTAGGGAATAATGATGGACAATAATGTGCAATAATCCCTGAATATAGGCATTTCACCACTTGCAAGTGAGAATTGCATCTTGATGTCCCAGACTTAGTTGAAAAATGCAACTTTTCGGTTTTGCTGTCAAGAAGGACCTCACTGGTAATCTCACCAAATTTTCCCAAATCTCTCACCATAGTCCAAGTCATAGAGGGCCTGGGAAGATTTCATCTCGAATGTCAGACAACAAGCATCTTGACACAATAACAGTTTTAGCGTTTTAATAGAGTCTACTTACATCGAACAAATGGTCAAGTGTTAATGTTCTCACTTTGTATGAAACATTTATCCACAATGCTCAAGGCAGGGCAGATGGGCCACAGACAGACTGAGAAACTAAAAACCCACCTTTCGTTAATAAATAATCTATTTAGTCCACTCCATAGAGGCAAATAGTCTGACTCCAGCTAAGTATGATCGACAACTGCTGCAACACGTAATACTCTTGAATTCTGTTTTTGTTTTAAACTCTAACTTGTCATCTTGTGCGGTAGGCTCATGAAATTAAGCATCTGCAGTTTCATGGCATTTGAAAGCAGGAAAATAATTGTGAGGATTCAATGTGACATCATTAGAATGTTCCAGGCTGCCTCGCCTCAATGCATCATCATGTAAATTACAAAGTGCTGAATCTGCATAGTGCCCTTGCCGTTTTCTGACAAATGCTTCACAAGTATTACAAAGTCTTTTTTGAGGAAGGAGTTGTCACTGACAAGAATATCGTTGGGTGGAACATCTGTCATAAATGTAAAACTCATGAGTTACCTGTGTATCCACTGAGAAAGCAATTCTGTCTTATATCAAAGTGCAGGTAACAGTGAACACAAATCACCAGGCTATTAAATAATAATACAATCTGCAATAACTGTTAATTTAACATTAACCGTGCTTGTCGGACTCCTAAGGAGACTCTCACCTTGGCCTTGTACATGTCTATAGAGCCTACTGAAATGAAGTCTCTCTGTCATTGAACTTCTCAAAAGTGAGACAGTATTTCAGTGAGTTTATGTGGCTATGGGTTTCGAGTTACTCATGGTTGGAGTCTGATCCCAACAGTTGTGAAGGGTAAATGTGATGGGAGCACTCAAAAAGCACCACAGAAGTCTGAAACTGGCTCAGAGCAACAACTCCCTCCAGCAAAACATGAATGATTTACTTCCTTTTAACTTTCACAGATACATAAAACCCCTACAGTGTGAAAGTAAGCCATTCAGCCCATCAAGTCCACACTGACCCTTCAAACAGCACACCACCCAGACTCACTGGATTTACCATGGTTAATCCACCCAGCCTGCACATCCCTGGACACTATGGGCAATTTCCTGTGGCCAATTCACCTAACCTGCACATCTTTGGACTGTGAGAGGAAACTGGAGCACCTGGAGGAAACCCACAAAGACACAGGGAGAATTCACAAACTCCACACAGACAGTCACCCGAGGGTGGTATTGAACCTAGATCCCTGGTGAGGCAGCCGTGCTAACCACTCACCCATCAATCCACCCCATGCCTGTGTGCTTTGGTAGACCATCCTTTCATTTGGTACTGATCAGAAATATTGTTATGCTTCTCTTCCACATATCTATAATCTGACAGAAGTGTTGCATATTTTACTCGTCATCTGCAAAGTTTGAAGGAAGAGCCACATGACTTGGGAATGGGGTTTGGTTTATTAGTTGACTAATTTTGACATAATCAACAATTATTTCAACCCAAATATTTCTTTCTCACTGTTTTTCAAGATAATTAAGATGCTGCAGGTGATCAACTTTGTGCACCATCTGTTTAGAACTTGCAAGTGTACCATTCAGACTATCACAGCAGGGGAGATGTATTTTGAACTGAATTTGTCTAAAGTTTGTTTGATCTGCAAATGGAGCTTCCAAAGAAAGACACCGAACCAATTTGCCTGTTTCAAAGCTCGGAAGCAATTTCGACACTTGGCATTTGCTGATCACAACCACTAAAAGAAACTTTAATATCTGGCAGTTTCCAAATTTTTATATATGACATGTGGTGGCAATCTTAAGTGAGGCATTATGCCTCTAATGCTTACAATCTTGACTCCTCTGAAAAATTTTCCAAGTGTTCCAATAACTTTCTACAATGATACAACTCATCCAAAACTAAAAGCCATCTGAATTAAGATCTGCTCCACAATTCACCATCTGCTTGCCAACTTTTCTTCAATAGATTACTTCTTACTTTCATGTTTCTGTGAGTAATAGTTCCCTAGATACATAAACTCCAGTATTTATTTACATGCCCCATAATTCTTTCACTTTTACCTTGCTTTGTTCCACTATTGCCTGCAACACCTTTTGTTTATCCTTGTGTTCAGAAAATTGTATTCAATTAGACTTCCTTTCATTCATTCTACCTCACCTATAACTTTGCAGATTTTTCTTCTCTCATATTTGTAACATGTTTTATTACATTTAAGACACTATGGGGTAGATTTTCCTCTGACCAGACACTCGTTATTAAAGCATAGATGGAATATGTGCATGGGGATCTCTTAAATATGAGTTATTCAGGAGGCACTATTAAACAAGCCCCATATTTACCTCACACACCCCTCAACTACACATACCACAGAAAACTAATAACAACCCCAGGACGGACATTCCTTGCTCCTGCTGGACAGCCCCTCATAGCCTCAAGGACCTGACTCCCCTCCCCCTTCTGCCCTGGATCCTGACCCTGAGAGTCAGTAACTGTCAGGAGTTATAAATGTTAGAATACGGCAACACACTGATGAGAAAAGTGGGCATACCACCGCCTGGTAGTTCTATACTATGAATGGACTGTCTCAGTGGAAGTATGGATATGCACATTTTTGAGGGAAACCTGAGCAGACCCTCCTGTCAGAAACGTGGAGGTCCTGAGACCTGAGCAGAACCTCCTGTCAGAAATGTGGAGGTCCTGAGACCTTTGCAGAACCTCCTATCAGAAATGTGGAGGTCTTTTCGTTCATCAAATAAGAAGGGTCAAAGTGTCAATCTCCTCCTACATAATTGAAGTTGCTATATGGTAGCTTCCAGGTGAGTCCAGATTACCTGTTTTGCAAAGGCTGTGGAAAAGAAATGTAACTAAGGAAGCTTGAAGCAAAGCATGAATACTGAAATATTTACAACAAGGGCACCTGATGTTACTACTGAAAACTGTTGGAGCTGTCAGTGAAAATGACACTGATTATGTTAGCTGAATGATTGGAGCTGCTTTAGTTTAATTCTTTCACAGACTGTGTCTCCCTCTAGTAAGGTCAACATTCATTTCCTATCCTTAATTGCTCTTGAATAAATGGTGGTGAGTTGCTTCCTTGAACCACTTCAGTTCATGTGATAAAGTGATATCAACAGTGCTTTTAGGAGGAGAGTTCTCGGACTTTGATTCTGTGATGTCAATGGAATGAAGATTTACTTCACTGTCACAATGTGTATTTTGGAGTGGACCATGCAGGTAATCTTGATCCCTTTCATCTGCTGCCCTTGTCCCTCCCAGGTGATAGAGGTCACAGATTTGAAAGGTGTTGGTGAGTACTTGGTGAATAGTTGCTATGCATCTTGCGGATAATGCTAATAAAACTTTATGCTTTACTGGAGTTGCCAGTATGTGGAGGGGATAAATGCTGCAGATGGTGGAGGAGGTGTGAGTCAAGTAGGCTGCTTTAACTTGGATAGTGTCAAGTTTTGTGAGCATTGCTGTATCCATCAAGGCAGGTGGAGATATTCTATCATACTCCTGACTTATGCCTTGGAAATAATGGGCAGTCTTTGAAGAATTAAGAGGTGAATTATTTGATGCATCTTCTTTTCTGACCAAGATATTTATATAAATAGTCCAGATCAATTTCTGGTCACTGGTAACACCATATAGCTCCCTCCCAGATGATGGTTTTGCTTTTGAATATTGACAGGATATGTATAGATGCTCTCTAATTGGTGGCACTCTTTGTCTGGCATTTTGTGATGCAAATGTTGCATGCTACTTGTCTCCCAAAGCCTGGATGTTATCCAGCTCTGGCTGTATGGGGACACAGACTATATGATGCATAGAAAGAATTGTGTAATAATGCAGTGTCATCTTGCAAGACCTTTCTCTTTGCACTATCTATGGTGTACTTCAGGATCATCTGCAACATAAACTCCGAAGTATATGAAACACTGAAAACCTGAAGGAGCAGCTTTTAAAATTGTTTTGGGAGGTGATGGTCTAATCACATCATCACTGGACTATCAGTCTTGGTAATATTCTGAGGACCTGGGTTCAAATCCTGGATTGATGGCCATGAAACTGTTGTTAATTTTTCGGAAAATCCCATCGGGTTCACCAGTGATCTTTAGGAAAGTAACCTGCCATCCTTACCTGGTCTGGCCTAGATGTGACTCCAGATCTACAGTAATGTGGTCGCCGCTTAACTGCCCTTTAGGCAATTAGGGATGGGCAATACATTTCAGCTCAGCCTGTGATGCCTTAACCCATATAAGAATTTATAAAATTGTTTCCATGAATTTTATTGATTTTTTTTCTGATCAAGACAGCATAATAATTTTAGTCATTGAGTAGAGAGACAATATAATAGCTAATGTGTTATTAGACAATAAGAAATAGGAACAGGAGTAGGCCATTCTGCCCCTTGAGCCTGCTGTGCCATTCAATAGGATCATGGCTCATCTGACATTTCTCACATCCACATCCATGTGTATGACTTCCCCATAACCCTTGATTCCCTGACTGATAAAAAAAATCAACTACCAGGGGGTAATATTGTTCAGAGTCTGTGATTTAATATAAATCTACAGCACTAATCCCACCTTGATCAACAGTTGTTGTTGTCAGTCAGGCTGAGACCAAAAGGTTTTTTGGGATATTGTGTTGCATGTTGTCTGTTTAGGTGCACATTAAGTAAAATGGTTCTTTACTGGCCTGATACTTTCACAGCGTATTGAAGGACAATTCATCTTTTATACCCTTTTGCTGTTTTTGTAGAGAAAAGAGAAAATTGTACTGTGTAATTAGTGTAAGACCTGCACCATCATCTTGCAAAATTTCTCCACTGCCATCTAGCACTTTAATACTGTGCTCACGTGGTTCCATTCTTATCTGACTCCTTGTAGCCAGAGAATGCTTCTCTTCCAGGTTTCCATCGTTACCTCCCTGAAGGATGTATCCTTGACCCCTTGTATTTCTCTCCTGCAAGCCAGTTTTTTGCACACACACCAAAAACACCTACCTCTAATTAACGACCATTTCTCTTAACAACAGCCCTCTGACTCTAAACTGTCCAACATCTGGTTGAGAAGAAATGTCCTCCTTCCAATGAGCAGACCAAACCCAACTGTCTTCAGTGATCACCACAAACTTCCAATCCATGGCTACTGACCCCATCCCTGTCAGTGATAACTATCCAGTGGTGGAGAAAACAGGGACATTGGGACCATTTATCAGCATAAGTGGGACCTTTTAAGGTGATAGATTACACCTGAACTGAAATGGAATCAGCATCTTTTCAGGGAGGTTTACTCACGTACACCTACTGTTGGAGAAGACTTAAGTTCCCTTGACAAGGCTAGAATCCAGAAAGAGTATTCAGGAGGGCAGCATGAATGGCCAAACTTAGAAGTCACAGCAGGTGAGTCAGGAAGACATAGACATTCTCGGCCAGTTAGGGTGCAAGGGAATTTGGCAATGTTGTATGATATTTATTTTAAGCCAGGAGTCTCACAACAAAGCAGATGAGTAGAGGGCAGAAATTAAAATGTAGGTGTATGAAATCATTATTGTCACTGAGACACTGAGAGAGGCAGGATGGGCAGCTTAATGTTGCAGGATGTAGGGCTTTCAGGCAAGACAGGGAAGGAGCAAAAAGAGGAGGAGGTATTGCAATTTTGTCCAGTAAGGAGGGATGACATCCTGGAAGGGTCCTCAAATGAAGCCATGTGGATAGAACCTAAAACTCAAAATGGAACAGTCACGTTGCTGGGAATGCATAGAGGCCACCTAACAGTACAAGAGAAATAAAAGAGCAGATATGTTCGCAAATTACAGGGAAGTGTAAAAGTAATAGATTAGTATCAGTCGGAGATTTCAGTTTCCCTAACATTAACTCAGGTACTCTTAAAATGCGAGTAAAAAATGAGGTCTGCAGATGCTGGAGATCACAGCTGCAAATGTGTTGCTGGTCAAAGCACAGCAGGCCAGGCAGCATCTCAGGAATAGAGAATTCGACGTTTCGAGCATAAGCCCTTCATAATGCATCCAGCATAACATTTTAAGTCACGATGTAGAAGACCCTACAAGAGAGAGGCAGTCTAGACTGAAACTTAAGTAATGAAGCTGGGCAAGTGGTTGAAGTATCGATGGATGAGTGTTTTGCAGATAATAATCATAACTCTATTAGACTGTTATGGAAAAGGATAGGCCTGAAATCCTCGATTTAAGGGAAGTGGCAGCAGGTTTAAAGGAGCTGGGAGGAAAAGTCTTTTCACCCAGAAGATAATATGAATCTGAAAGTCAATGCGTGTAAGGGTAGTAGAGGCAGAAACCCTCATATTTAAGAATTATTTAGGTAAGCAGTTGTAGTGCCAAGGCTTTTAACCAAGTGCTTATTAATGGGGAGGTATTCAAATAGTCAAGCAGTTGTTCTGTTTGGGGGGCCCCCAAAGGCTTTTCTCTGTTCTGTACATCTCTGAGACTCTATGATTGTCAGACTGTTCAACCTCTTTGACCCTGAGGTGAGTTTCCAGCTACATATTTGCACCGGCACTCTTTCCTGAGCTCATGTGTTGTTGAAAGCCTTATCCATACTTCTGTTACAACTAGACTTGATTCTTCCAATGCACTCCCTTTCTTATCCCCAGTAAACTTGAGATGATCTAGTGGTTATCTATAGTGAGATTGGCCTGTGTCCTAACTTGCAGTAAGTCCCATTGACCTGTCACCCTGTGATCACTGACCTACATTGGCTCTACTTAACCAATGCTCATACTTTAAAATGCTCATCTTTATTTGCAGATTCCTTCGTGGGCTCATCCCTATCTCCGTGTTCTCTTATAAGTCCACATCCCTGTAAGATATCTGCAGGTTGAACATCTTACATGCTAATTTTTAATTGTTCTTTCTTTGGCAGCCTTGCACTAAGCTACTAAAGTCTAAAGTGTTGAATTACTCTTCCTAACCCTTTCTGTCTCTTTTATTTCACTTTCCTTCTTTAAACTGCTCTTCAAATCTACTTGATTAACCAAACTTATGATCATTTGCCCTTTCATGTCTTCTTTCATGGCTAGGAGTCAGATTATGTTTTCTATGTCCTGATTTGAATGTTTTATCATGTGAAAAGTGCTATATCCCCATTGTGAAATTGAATTCAATTTGTTCCTTGACTGTAAAATTAAGTGTCTGACCATTAATGTATGGATTCACAAATGGGATCTCCATGCTCTTGATATGAATGCCAGTTCACCGTGTAATCAGATAAAATTTCTCTTATTTCGTCACCATAAAACTAACAGTTCTGTAGATGAGTGCTTTAATGCTGGTTCTCCGACTGATAATCATAATTTTGGATCCTTGTTTCAGAATCAACATCCTCATCATTTGTCATGGAAGTTACAAAAAGTCCCAATGTTAAGGTGACCACTACTATATCCACAACGACAATAGTTTCAGGAAAGAGTATCAAGACCACAACAACTCCAGCATTGGAAAATCCTCCAGTGATTCATGGGGCCACCACTAAAACACCAAAAGCATCACAACTTCCTGCAGAGGGTGCTGAATGTTGTGAAGCCACAGACAAACGTGACATATATTGGCCCAAAACTCCACCAGGCGAGACGGCGAAAAGACAGTGTCCTCTGGGAACAATAGGTAAGAAACATGTTGAAATTTTAAGTTGATCCCCTACCACTAGTGTTATTGAATAGATTGAAAATTTTAAACTCTGACTTTCTTGTAAATGATTCACTTCATAAGAGTTATCTTCTGTTTGCTTGATTGTAATTAATGCAAAAAGGTTTTAACACTAATAAAGTGTGATGTGTGCTCTGACCTAAGATAATAGACAATAGGTGCAGGAGTAGGCCATTCTGCCCTTCAAGCCAGCACCACCATTCATTATGATCATCCTCAATCAGTATCCTGTTCCTGCCTTATCCCCATAACCCTTGATTCCGCTATCCTTAAGAGCTCTATCCAACTCTTCCTTGAAAATATCCAGAGACTTGGCCTCCACAGCCTTCTGGGATAGTGCATGCCATACACCCACCACTCTCTGGGTGAAGAAGTTTCTCCTCAACTCTGTGCTAAGTGGCCTACCCCTTATTTTTAAACTGTGTCCTCTGGTTCGGACTCACCCATCAGCGGAAACATGCTTCCTGCCTTCAGAGTGTCCAACCCTTTAATAATCTTATACGTCTCAATCAGATCCCCTCTCAGCCTTCTAAACTCAAGCGTATACAAGCCCAGTCACTCCAATCTTTCAACATAAGGTAGTCCCGCCATTCCAGGAATTGACCTCGTGAACCTATGTTGCACTCCCTCAACAGCCAGAATGTCTTTCCTCAAATTTGGAGACCAAAACTGCACACAATATTCCAGGTGCGGTCTCACCAGGGCCCTGTACAGCTGCAGAAGGGCTTCCTTGCTTCTATACTTAATTCCTGATCTGATCAGTTTCACAATCTGTGAACACTCAAATGGTGAGGTTCTGTTCAATTAGTCATAGGTCTGATTCCAACCTCAGTTTCAATTTTGGAGAACGCCATTCACCAACTGAGCCATTCCCTGTTGTAACCAATCTTTAGAGCTATACAATATGATTGTGTTTCCATAGTCTTTCATTTTTGATGATAATATTTCACAGCAACTATACTGAAAACCAAAGATTGATGAACTATGACATGCACCAATCAATCTATAGGTTACTAATGTTCTGCAGCAAATAATCTCAGGTATGATCAGATGAATTAAGTCTAATATGATTCGATGATGAGGGATGAATTGGCTTCTCTTTTTTTAACCCCCTCAATTGGCTGTAACAAAAGGTTTTTTTTTTGTTCATAACCATAACACACTTAATTAGCACGTAGTTCACCTGATGCAAATGAAGGAGCCAATTAGACTTTTCTAGAGTGAAAGAAAAATGAGTTTTTGTTATTCATCTTCAGAAAAATAATAAAATGTGACATCAAACGCAAACATACACAAATGTACATATAAACTTTTAAAAGGGGAGAATGTTTGGTTGAATATGCAGTTACAAAGTCCATAGAGTCCTTGATGTGTGAGCTTTACCTCTGAAACATGACTTGCATCCTCCACAGTAATGACATTTATAGATATTTGAATTCTTGGTAAATGGATGTTTCTCTGATTTGCTTTTCATTAAACATTCTGTTCTAAGGGGCTAAGAGAAACTTCAACTGAAATACTCTTCTAGTGCTACTGCTATCAATCCATTTTTCTTCTCTCTGTTCAAAGGCTATTCTTTGAAATATGGTTCACTCCTCTGTGCCCATGTCTGGATTTATTGTTTTTTCACAAGTTGGATAATAAGCAGACCACATTCATCCCAATATGGAATCCTAAAATCATACAGTATGGAATAGGTCCTTTGGCCCATTCAGTCTCTACCAACCAAACCTACTCTCAGTCAACACTTGACCTACTTTCAAGAAAGATGTGCATTAACCAGGAGATACAGATCTCAGTTTAAATTCTTTTTTAATGATGAGACTAATTTCAGTTCAAGCAGATTCTTGCTTATTATTGGATAAATGAGCTTGACACAATCTAGTCAGGAGATCACTGTGGTCATCTTAAGTTTGCCCTTTTAGAATAAAGTGTTTTATTCCATGCATGGTCCCATTATTAAATACAGGTGGTTAAAAATTGGTAGTCAATTTAGATTGCTACCATAAAAAATTGGGGAATAGGGGATGGGAGGGGAGAAATTTTCAACATATTTTTCAATTTGGGAGTTAGTCTAGCACTACTCTGTTCTCATACTTGGCAGAATTCTGTCCCATTCTACGTTCTACCCCAAGGTAAGAATTAATATGTATACTACATTGCTCTTGGATAAAAAGCTTTCTAAGGTTAGTAATCATAGTGACCCAGCAGATGGAATTCTATTGCCCTTCATTAATGATTTGAAACTCTATAACAAAGGAAATACCTGAAATTTGCAAATTTGAGGGAATTGATCATTAAATCTATTTCCAATTATGTACTTGACAATCTTTCAATATTTATAGGTATAGCCACCTACTCATGCTTATCACCTGAAGGACTCTGGGATCCATTGGGTCCAGATCTAAGTAACTGCAGTTCTCCATGGATAAACTTGCTGTCGAAAAGAGTAAGTCTTCATATTTAATGTGTTTTTTTGTTTCATTTTGCATTCATACAGAATTTATATTTTCATTAAGTGACCATTCGTAATTTGACATTGTTTTCTTTGGTTAGAATTTGTTCAGCATGGTTGGAATGTTACAGGATGGACCTTGGACCTTTTTTGGGGGGAAAGAACCAGGCAAATGTTGAAGATAAGTGCAGGGTGGAATATTGTTTCAGCGATGAACATCCCAATAGTGGACCTGGAAGTAAGCATGACTGTCGTTTGGAGCCAGGACAGCTGGTTGTGTGCATCCAAACAGTGGCCAGACAATTAGCAACACATATTTGAAGGGCTAAGCTAATCGTGCAGAAAACCAGAGGCTATGCTGGTACTTGTGGTGATCAAGGTCTGTTTGTCATATTCCTAGCCACTTCTGCTATTGGCCACCTGACCACATCAATGATGATGTGGTCATCTGCTGGTCCAGGCCGCTGCAAGATTAATGCAACAACTTCCCTTCCTCTTCCCCTGAACCAACCAAGTTCCTCATGCAATTCCTACTCCCTCCAAAGTCAGCAGGAAGACTACATTGTTTCCTGCATGCCACTTTTAATCAGTCAAAAATCAGAAGGCACATGTTTCTCATTTGCCATTGATTTAGTCACAATCTGGTAACCATGTGTTTTCATGGATATACATGACATGCTTATTCTTGACTTAATGTCAGGAACCACACTCCATTTTTAATCGACTGCCAACGTACTTCCCAACTTTCATCCCACTGTCAGAAAGCTGATACTTCGCCTCCCACACACAAACTGCCCCACCCACCTTATTTTCTCATCCTGGGAGATTCCATCCCTCGCCTGGGTGAGGAGCAGATTTCTGGTGAATGTTTCCATCATACTTTCCCATTCTCCTGTAAAATGAAAGCTATGGAAATTTTTCCATCGGCCACGAGATGAAAGCAATGAAACTCGGGAAGTACCAAATATTGTGGATACTGGAAATCAGAAATAAGTACTAAACAACGCTGAACGACCCAGGAAATCAAGCAACTCAGTTCAGATTAAAAGTTGTCAACCTGAATAATTTACCTTTCTTTTTTCTCCTCCTCCTAGTTGTTGGCAGACTTGCAGTTAATTGCCAGAAATTTATTTTTATTTCATAATGGTCTGCTCCTTGCATAATTTGAAATGCCTAACTTAAAATATAAAAACAAAGATACTTTAAAATTTTTAATGAGTGGCTTCCATGTTGCTTCATAGAAATATAACTTTGAGCCTGTTGATTAGTCTAAAACAGAGCCCCTTTAAATACGTGTCACAGTTTGCTGCCATCTGTAGAAACTTAATGAGCTGTACCATAAGCGCCTTCATTTTGTGGATATCTGAATACATTCAGTTCTTCTTCAGCTGTTTTTAAAAATGTTAATGTGTCATAAACATTCATCAGCATTAAGAAGCATTAAAATGTGGGATAGAGTTTTTTCACAGATAAAAAATGAGGTGAAATTAAACTATCTGTTCTGTCTTGAATCCATATTAGTAATGTGCAGTGGTGCTGTAAATTGATTTTTATTAGAAAATGAAGACCAGATGGGACTTTTCACCATGAAGTTTTTTAGTTTGAGGCTTTGTTTTGCCTGCATGCTTTTGTGGTAATGTGGTATAATTTGTGTCAGTTCAGTTTGTTTGCTCATTAGACCAAAATGACAAAGGATTCCCTGAAAGCTGGATAAGTTAGTCAGGTTGTTGGGAGAATCGGAGAGGTGTTTATCTCCTGTTTGTTTTAAAGCTGCAACTGGCATATCTGACTTAGTTTAAGAGAATAGTCCAGCTTTAATAAACTGAATTATTTCAGCTTAGATTCCCTTGAGTAGTTTATTTTTGTTTTGGTACTTGAAAAATTGTCAAGATTTCTCTGTCTGACATTCCCAGAGTCTGCTGACATTATTATAAAAGATGCAAGTTTAACAATCAACATTTTATGTTTTCATTTTCTGCTGGAAGAAGCATTCACTTTTCTTTAATGGCGATGTTGTAGGTGTTGTAGACATGAGCTAATTGCCACTCTTGTCTTTGTGGTATAACATGGCCTTGAAATCAAAAGATTATGGGTTTCAGACCCATAACAGAAACAATAACAAGGTAAGTCTGGAGCAGTGTTTTCTGAAGCAATAGGTTGGTGCTATTATCTGTGTCTTTAGATTGGAAGGAGCAAAATGGCCTTCCATAGAGTGATATGCTCTTTTTTGTCAGATGTGGGAGCTTTAGGAGAGTTGAAGGGTTACTGAGGATAATATCTGCAATAAATGTTGTTGGTTGCAAATCCTGTCAGATCAAATGGATGTTTGAGCGACACTTAGAGGCAATGAGGAATTTACAAGAGCTAGGCAGTCTGATGGATGAAGGGAGAAAAGCCACAGGTATAGTCAGGTAGCTGGGTTAATTCCAACGAAGTCAGGAAAGGTAGGTGGGTTGTACAGGAGTCTTCAGCTGCTATCCCCATTTCAAACAAGGATACTGTTTTGGAAAACGTTGGGGGTGATAGACTTTCAGGGGAATGTACCACAAACAGCCAGGTTTCTGGTATCAAGACTGGCTCTAATGTAATGAAGGGTACTTTGAGTTCCAAGTGATGGATTGTGTTAAGGGACTCTCTAGCCAGGGGCACAGACAGACTTTTCTGTAGCCAGCAGCGAAAAATCAGAATGGAGCGTTGTCTCCCTGGTGCCAGAATCAAGGATGTCTCAGAGAGGGTGCAGAATGTCTTAAGGGGAGAGGGCCCTGCAGGAGGTCATTGTACACATTGGAACCAACAACTTAAGAAGGGAAAAGAATAAGATTCTGAAGGGAGAATATAGAAAGTTAGGCAGGAATTTAAAACAGAGATCCTCAAGGGTAGCAATATCTAGATTACTCCAGGTGCTACGAGCTAGTAATGGTAGGAATAGGAGCACAGAGCAGATGAATGTGTGGCTGAAGAGCTGTTGTATGGGAGAACAATTCATGTTTTTGGATCATTGGAATCTCTTCTGGGGTAGAAATGACCTGTAAAAGAAGGATGGGTTGCACCTGAATTGGAAGGGGATTAATATACAGACAGGGGGATTTGCTAGAGCTGCTCAGGAGGATTAATTTCCAGGATACAAATGCGATAGGAAGAATACAAAGGGAGGCAAGAGAGGATGGGGAGTGGCGTTTTTGGTAAGGGATAGCATTACAGCTGTTCTTCGGGAGGATATTCCCAGAAATACATTCCCAGGGAAGTTACTTGGGTGGAACTGTTAAATAAGAAAGGGATGATCACCTTAATGGTATTATAAACCCCTAATAGTCAGCAGGAAGTTGAGAAATTTGTAAGGAGATATCAGTTATCTGTAACAATAATAGGGTGGTTATGGTAGGGGATTTTAACATTCCAAACAAAGACTGGGACTGCCATAGTGTTAAGGGTTTAGATGGAGAGGAATTTGTTAAGTGTGTACAAGAAAATTGCCTGAGTCAGTATGTGGATGTACTAACTAAAGAAGGTGCAAAACTTGACCTATTCTTGGGAAATAAGGCAAGGCAGGTGACTGAGGTGACAGTGGGGGGAGCATTTTTGGACCAGCAACCATAATTCCATTAGGTTTAAGGTAGTGGTGGAAAAGGATAGACTAGATCTAAAAGTTAAAGTTCTAAATTGGAAAAGGGCCAATTTTGATGGTATTAAGCAAGAACTTTCAAAAGCTGACTGGGGGCAGATGTTCACTGGTAAAGGGATGGCTGGAAAATGGGAAAACTTCAGACAAGAGATAACGAGAAGCCAGAGAAAGTATATTCCTGTTAGGTTGAAAGGAAAGGCAGGTAGGTATAGGGAATGTGGGATGACTATGTCAAGTATAGACAGGATAGATCGAGTGAATCCCTAGAGAATAAAGGCAATAGGGGTATACTTGAAGAGGGAAATCAGGAGGGGATATGACATTGCGATAGCTTTTGGCAAATAACGTAAGGGAGAATCCAAAGGGTTTTTACAAATGCATTAAGGACAGAAGGGTAACTAAGGAGCAAATAGGGCACCTCAAAGATCAGCAAGACAGCTCTTGTGTGGAGCCGCAGGAAATGGGGGACATACTAAACAAGTATTTTGCATCAGTTTTACTGTGGAGAAGGACATGGAAGATACAGAATGTGGGGAAATGGATGATGACACCTTGAAAAATGTCCATATTACAGTGTTGCTGAACAAAGAGACCTTGGAGTGCAGGTTCATAGCTCCTTGAAAGTGAAGTCACAGGTAGATAGGATAGTGGTATGCTTTCCTTTATTAGTCAGAGTATTGAGTACAGGAGTTGGGAGGTCATGTTGCGGCTGTATAGGACATTGGTTAAGCCACTGTTGAAATATTGCATACAGTTCTGGTCTCCTTCCTATCAGAAAGATGTTGTGAAACTTGAAAGGGTTCAGAAAAGATTTACAAGGATATTACCAGGATTGGAGGATTTGAGCTATATGGCTGGGGCTGTTTCCATAGAGCGTCGGAGACTGAGAGGTGATCTTACAGAGGTTTACAAAATTATGAGGGGCATGGGTAGGGTAAATAGGCAAAGCCTTTTCCCTGGGATTGGGGAATCCAGAACTTGAGGGCATAAATTTAGGGTGAGACGGAAAAGATATGAAAGAGACATACAGGGCAACTTTTTCACGCAGAGGGTGGTGTGTGTATGGAATGAGCTGCCAGAGAAAGTGGAGAAGACTGGTAAATTACAACATTTAAAAGACATCTGGATGATATATGAATAGGAAGGGTTTTGAATGATATGGGCCAAGTGCTGGCAAATGGGACGAGATTAGGTTGGGATATCTAGTCAGCATGGACAAGTTGGACCAGTCTCCACCATTTCCTCTGGTAGTTCATTCCATACATGCACCACCAACTGCGTGAACAAGTTACCCCATCAACCCCTTTTAAATTTTTCCGTTCTCACCTTAAACCTATGCCCTCTAGTTCTGGACTCCCCGACCCTGGGGAAGAGACCTTGATTATTCACCCTATTCTTGCCCTTCATGATTTTATAAATCTCTATAAGGTCACCCCTCAGCCTCTGATGCTCCAGGGAAAAAATGGCCCAACCTATTCAGCTTCTCTTCATAACTCAAACCCTGCTGTCCCTGAAACATCCTTGTAAATCCTTTCTGCCCCCTCTCAAATTAATTAATTAGATATAAAGAAGGCTGAGTAAGATGCTAAATTTGTAGAATAAAAGTTACGGAACATAATGGTGGTACAGTGCAATAATGTCACCTGGATGAGTATATGAACAGGAAGGGTTTTGAGGGATATGGGCCTAATGCTGGCAATTGGGACTAGGCCACGTTGGTTTGTCAGATCAGCATGGACAAGCTGTACCGAAATGTCTGTTTCATGCTGTGTATGACTCTATGTTGCTTCATATTAACTAGGCACAGTAAATGCACAGTGTTTGACCATTTTAAGTCTTTGCTATTTCATTCCTTCATAAAAGTCATGTCATCTGCATCTTTATATCCAACTATCAATTGTCAGGTACTGAGGCCTGAATATCTATGCAATTGGAACTGCTCTCCATGATCGTAAAAATGGCAGCTGATGCCTGAATCCTGATGTGCTATTCCTGAAATAGACCTTCACTATTTTCACAGTGAGGGGTACGAACGAATTCTAATTTGCACTCTAACATAGATAGTTGTCTCTGTGAATAGAGTGCACCTGATCATTGATATCAGAATGTTCAAAACTCAGTGAAGTTCTTCAGATAAACAAAATTCAGTTCAGGAGTATGGTTCTGGGATAACTTTGGAAGACATCAAGTGCCCTTTGGAATTCTTAAACGTAAACATGCGTGTGTGTAAATAAAAAAATACTGACACTCATTGGAGCTGTCTAGAGAACTGTCAAGCATTGGCATGAGCCTGAATGTATTATTATTGGATTATTATTCCTCCATTCTGAGGAAGGGTCACTGGACCTGAAATGTTAATACTGATTTCTGTCCACAGATGCTGCCAGACCTGCTGAGCTTTTCCAGCAATATTTTTGTTTCTAATTTACAGCATCCACAGTCATTTTGGTTTTTTTAGTTATTATTACAGCATTGGTGTTGTATGACTGATTTTTAACTTTTAACTTTCATTTATGGGTTAGTTCACAGTTTGATTGACACCTCCAAGTGGATATAAAGTCAAACTCACCCCACTGATAAACCAAACTGGTGGTGTGTGAATTAAGTTGGGAGTCAGTTAATCCTTACTCAGGAGTCAGACTAGATATTTAATAGTTCAGTCTTTTTTTTCCCCTGAGTAACTACTTACTTATCTTCAGCAGAACTCTCCACATTCTCTGAGATAGATGAAAAGAGGGTCCTTTTTTGTGAATTAGATTACTTACCCCTACATTTACCCCTTACCTAACACTACGGGCAATTTAGCATGGCCAATTCACCTGACCCGCATATCTTTGGACTGTGGGAGGAAACCGGAGCACCTGGAGGAAACCCACGCAGACACGGGGAGAACGTGCAAACTCCGCACAGTCAGTCGCCTGAGGCAGGAACTGAACCTGGGTCTCTGGCACTGTGAGGCAGCAGTGCTAACCACTGTGCCACCATGTCACCCACAATCTATGCAATTGTTCAACCTAATCTTCAGTTTCCCATACAATTCTCTCAAAATCAGTTACAATCAGAATTTTGTTGCATCCCCCAGCTGCAAAACACTGGAAAGCTGATTGGAAAATCTGAGCTCGTTTTGGTCTTACGTTATGTAGGATCCCATTCTCCAATTCTGCAACACTGTTCAGAGTTTGGACTGTGAACTTTGCTGGTGCTACTTTATAATAAAACAATGTTTTTGTTTTCATTTTAAATATGTTTCCTTAATTACTTGTTCTTAAATAGTTGTGTTACTTCTCCTAAACAAAAATAAAATAAAATTAATTTTCTATTTCATTAGCATGGAGTAGAGGTGAGTAGGTTTAAAGTCAGGAATGAGGTGTATGTAATTCAGATTGTATATAAGCACTAAGATGTTCTCTGCTTCATTACTAGTAAACTTCATTCCACAAATGTTAGTAGATGGCCCACTTGAAAAACATTTGCAGAAATAATTGGAAAATTGTATAATACATGCCATGTCTTTTGGCAAGTTCAAATATAAAGACTCCAAGTATGTATCTTCAGTAATTGTGACTTTGCCTGCCATTACACTGCAGGATGGATAAGCAGAAATCAGTTTATTGATGTAATGTCTGTTTCATAACTTGAAGTTATTTTGTTTTAAGTAAATTAACCCATGGAATTAATCAACACTTGACCAGAAATTTATTATTAGACCGTTAGCATGAACATGTCATGGTGAATGAGGCTGGAAAGCATCATATTGATAAGGGCTATCATGTTTAAACAGTAAGCATAACATTAATCTTCAGGTAAAACACATGGTCGACAGTATTAAATTGTGCTGAAGTGCATGAAACCTCCTTCAATGCCTTTGTTCATTAGTGAGTCACAGAGTTTTGAAGATACCCAGCTTATTAGTAAAATCGACAAATCCCTGTTGAAAGGCCAGTTCAACTCATTTGAGAAAGATAAGTGATCTGGGTGTGTGACAGATTAATACCAAGCAACAGAGATGAAAGACATATCCTTAGAATGTCCACAAAATTCTCTTGTTTAAATTAGGTCACAAAAGACCTCCTAATAGAATTTATATGTTCAGAGCTATGGTTTATAAATTTGGATGTGTCCAATACAGAAAAAAACAAGTTGTTAAGATTTGTTTAAGAAAGAAGACTGCCGATATTTGACACATTTGATCGCCAATGAACTGACAGATTCTCTACAGATATGGACCACATTAGAAGACCACTTCAGCTTCAAAGTAAATGTTGGTATTCGTTGACTAGTATTAATGTCTCTTAGACAGACTTGTACAAAATGCAAAGATAAATTGATGACCGAATGGACTCATTATATGATTTCTTTTTCCAGATTGGAAGAAAGCAATTTATCTTTTTGAGATAATATACCTTTTTAAATCACAGGTTCGATCTGGTGAGGCTGCTGCCAATATTGCTCGAGAACTTGCAGAGCAGACAAAAAGTCTGATTCATGCTGGTGATATTTTATTCTCTGTCAAGCTCATGGAACAATTAGTGGATTTGCTCAACATGCAACTTCGTAACCTAACTCCAGGTGGAAAAGACAGTGCAGCTCGGAGCCTAAACAAGGTAGGAAATCTACATCTTTACTTTGGTTTTATTCGATTCTCCCATTTCTTTTTCTCTTTTGATTCATTCTGAGTTGGATGGGACCATTGGTGCATTAGGTGGAAAGATATAGGTGAAGCCTTTGTTAATGGAAGGCATTGTCACCTTCAATTTCCCTAGTTTATGTGTTGTTCTGTGGGCAAATTGAAAAGTCTGTAAAAATGTACTCCGAGATTTTTATTCTTGAATATTGTCCTTTGCTGCAATATTTAAGAGTATTGTATTTTTCTATTGTTCTGCACTAATTTTCACATGCTTTTGGATTTTAGACTGATACTCAGTTCCTTTTTAAATTCAGGCCTAAAGTTAACACGCGCCTAAAATCCTTTGTTTTTATGTGCTCCTGTCTCCCATAAACTAATTGCACTCCCCATTTAAGGGTTCTTACAGAGCTGACATATATTTGAATTGGGCTTTAATCTTTCTGATTTAAGATTGGTAGCAGGGATTTAATTTCCTATGATGGCTTTACTTAATGCATACACATAAAATTCCTTTGTGCATTCTCTAAACTACCTAACAATTGCATAAAAACAGCACATAATGGAAAGCTTGCAAAAACTTGTTAAGTAATACAATGTCAGAGGAAATTAAGCTCCTGGGAGCTCAACTGTTTTGCTTTTCTTTAAATATTTAGTTGATATCAATACACCACTTTTATAAAACCACAGCACACATTAAAATGGAACACCTGCATCATATCCATGAGGTTGGCAGCAAATTGTCTAACTGCAATGATTGACTGTGGAGTCTGTTTAGTTTAGACATCCCAGAGAGCAACGTTGGTCTGTTGTCTCCCTGACTCCTACACAACAGAATGCAGACCTTTTATGACTGTCCTGACTGCACATTTTTCAACATGGATTTACAAAATGCTTTTGGTTAAGGGAACCAGTTAAGCATTGTAGATAGAAATGCAGCTATATTTCCTATTCTACTGGTCTAAATGAAGTAAATAACTATTAAAAACCACCGTTCCTGTTTCACAAACCTGCACCTTTTAAAAGGGGAGATAATAGAGTGACTGGAGAATTAAGCAAGGCTCCAAACCATGGACAAGAATATTATTCTCACAATGCGACTAAGGGCAATGATATGTTATGCCAACAGAGTTTAAAATTGTGATAGCCAAGTGGGATATTGAATTCTGTATTCATTAATAAAAGTGCCATGATTGAGGAGGCACTGATATAATAATGATCTTCTGGGTATTGTGCAGGTTTTGTCGAGAAATACCAATCTCCTCCAGTGTAAAATAGTTTATTGCAAAATGTCAAAAGCTCTCGCCAATCTTACTCGGGGCAGGGTTCAAATACCTTGTTGCCATGTAGATTTTTTAAAAAGTATTTCTTTGTAGCATTTCATTAAACTTATTTTGACCTTTTTAGTTATTCCATTTTAAATGGTGTGTTTAAGTAATGGCTGACTTGCAACACTGCCTCAGATGTTTGCTCAAAATACCATTTGGCACGGTAGACTAACCTGCATATCCAATTTACAACGCTGAATGATATTGATTTTCAGTGATCAGGTACTAAAATTGTCCATAATGTCAGCATTTATGTTTATAAAATCTTAAGTGCATGTTAAAACAAACTCACTTTCTGTACGATCAACAGCAAACTAGTTTGGTGCTTAATGATGTATACTTAAAAAGCCTGAACAAGAATAACACCCCATGAGGCAATGCAGTTATTCATTTGCAGTGGTTATGGTTAGAGCTAGAGAATAAGCTGCAAAAGATTGAGCCTGATGAATAATGAGCCAGAATGACCCTTCAAATAACAATCTACCTTCCTGGTAGCAATTAAGGATCATTAAAATCAGTCATTTTGGCTTAACATAACTCCCTGGCTGCTGAGGCAATGAAGGATAGTATTGCAGAATGTTGCTCCTACCCCTTGGTCTCTGTAAGGCAAGAATCACTGAGTACCTCAAAGGAGTCTATGACTCATCAGACAGGTTGTTGTTGATCAGTATAGTTTTCTTCAGGTGGTCAAGACCTCTTCTGGACCAGGTGCCTGTTTAAGTCATCATACCTTTTTCAGCCTAATTGTAGAGAGTAGCAATATGGATAATGCGAGCCAAACGACCTGAATGGACAGCCAATAAACATGGCAGTGTATCAGAAAATGGAAAAAAAAATTGTTGAAAAAGACAGAGGTCTACCTGAATGCAGACAACGTCCAGACCAAGATAGATCAGGTGATGGAACAAATACAAACAAATAAGGATAATATAATAGCCATGACAGATATTTGGTTGCAGGGACTGCAAGGTGACCAAGATGGGGAACTGAATATTTGTACATATTTGACATTTGTAAATGATGGTAAGAAAATAAAAGGAGGCGGTGTAGCTCTGTTAATTAGTTCGTATAGTAGTGAGATATTATCTTGCTTCAGAAGGTCAAAATGTGGAATCAGTTGGTTGAAAAAAAACCGGACTAGTATATATAGTTTCTCATTTGGATTGAGTTCTCTGGGTACACTGCAGGATAGAGTATAAATCAATAAATAATGTGGGCTTTTAAGAAATGCACCTGTAATAATCATGGATCTTTCAAAAAATCTTTCTGTAGATTGGCAACTCAAATTGGCAAAGATAATGAGTTCATGTGGTGTATCCAGGGTAGTTTATTAGACAATTACATTTGGAACCAACCAGGTGACAAGTTGTTTTAGACAAGGGAATGTGTAGTGATACAGGATTAATCAATAATCACATAGTAAAGGGTTCTCTAGGAAAGAGAATTTCATATTTATTTTGAGGGTGAGAAATTTGGATCTGAGCCTTAAGCTGAAATAAAGGCAATTTGAAAAGGTATTCCAACAGCCAGTGAATGCCAAAATTAGTCTGTGATGCTCACACAACTAAAGCTGAAGCAAAGGAAAATGGCACACACCCAAATTACATTCTGCTTCTTCCAAATTTTTGGATGATTACCTACTTCAGCAGCGAAAGATCAGGATGCTATGAGGTGACTGCGTACTGACGAGATTTGATCCAGCAGACCCGTAGTCTCCATACTGCTCCACAGTGATTCCAGTTTTCGCTTAAGGTCAGGAATTCTGAGCTGGAACTCAAGCAAATGGTGTCATTGTCTGCAAGCATGATCCAAAAAACATAGAAAGGACGTTGTTTAAATAATTTTAATGAAAGCCTCGAGACCATTCTCTGCAAATACTGTCGTTATTTAGTCATTGCAATATACTTGCCCAGATTGATATGTTTAATTTGCTGTCTCCTTGTTCAACCTGTGCCCTCATTCACAGGGGAGGGGAAAAAAAAGCATGAGAGAAAAGCTCACCTCCTACACGGTGTTGCTGCTGTGGTTCCATTTGAAGTTAGTGGAAGACTGCTGTTCTCGTTAGAACCCTTGAGATGATTGTGGCTAATGATTTAGGATGTTCCAACCCATGAAAATCTCCATGTTTTAACACTTTTAATTGATGTTGGAGCAACATCAAATCTGCATGAACAATTCAATAGGGCCTGCCTTAACGATTAAAATATGAGACTTTGCTGGAAATATCAGTGTGTTTGACTTAACTATGCACCTCCCTATCTTGCTCTGGGATATAACTCAAAATGTTTTCATTCAGTTAATATTGTGAATGTTTCAACAGCAGAGTGCCTATTGTTAAAGATTGCAGGTTATAAATATTCTTTGTGTGTTTGCCAGTCCTCTGGAACATTAGACAGCAAAATATGTCTTTCCAGCTATGTTTTCCTTGAAGAATTCCTGATTTCCATTGAGTTGTCTGTATTCCTGCCATTGGGAAAGAAGAGTAGGATAATTGGGGTTACATCGTTCATTTATCTGAACCTGTAAGCAATGAGCTATAGGGATTTTGCAGACATCTGGTTAAAGGTGATGTCAATTATTAAATATAAGATATCTTTAAAACAATTGAACATTTATTGCAAAGTGAAGTAAATATATGATGAAATTTACTTTGTACATTTTGAGTGATAGCAAAGTGTTTTAATCTACAGTTTTCATGGAAAAGCCAACTGATACTCAGATACACCACTGGTTAATATTTCCAGAAAATGCTTTCATTGCAAATGATGAAAATGGAATTTGGCATGTTTGGTCAGTATCGCCATCCCCTTGTTATAACAGTGTTTTCAAAAGGTTGCCTCTGCATTTTGAGTTGCATAAAAATCATCAACATACAGCACACTTATTGATAGTTTAGTATGTGGGACTATATATTTGCAGATGGTGTGGTGTCGCTCATTAGTCCAGATGCTGAATTGAAATTCTGTCCCATCTAGCAACTTTTCTGCACTATCCAATGCTGCACGTACAAGTTCAATGTGACCTCCTTGGTCTAATATTTTATCCCCTCATTAATCATCAAAGATACTGTAAGCTTTATTAAGTGCCCTCTCATCCTTGTCCTACCATTTTCAATGATTGATGGACAAATGCATCCAGGTCAGTCTGTCCTGCACCCCCTTTAGAGTTTATAAGTTTTTATTTAATACCATCTGTCCATTTTCCTCATATCAAAATGATTCACTTTAGATTTCTCTGCTTTTAATTACATCTGCCACTTGTCCACCCATCCCACCGACTTACTAATGTCCTTTTGAAGTTCTGCATTGTTCCCCTCACAGTACACAATGGTTATAATCTATGTATCATCTCCAAATTTTGAAACTGTGTACTTGTACAACAAGATATGAATCATAAATATATATCAGGAAAAGCAAGGAATCTAATACTAATTTCTGGATATCTTCTCTACAAGTCTCTCTCTATCTCAAAAAAAAATTCCATAGCTACTGCATTCTTTTTCTTGTCTCTCCTGAAATTTCAAATCCATGTTGCCATTGTCCATTTTAGCTCATGAGCTCTAACTTTGCTTAAATGTCTCTTGTGTTGCTCTGTATCAAGCACCATTTGGAAACCCATGTATACGACAAGACACCCTTGTCCTCATCAACCCTTGAATAATGCATATAATACATACATACCTTAAGTAACACGTTTTCTACCACTTTCTTGTTTCTGGTCATATATGGACAATATAACACTTAAGGTCCATGATTTGATTGAATGCATCTATCCTAACTCTGTCAGATGTAATCAAATGTAATCAATGTGAATTAACAAAAAATGCAATGTGTATAAAACCACTGCAAACAGTGATCTAATTGTTATTTTGCAAAATGGCCACCTTAGTAATTTCATAGTAAATGTGACTAGCTTCCATTTGTGAACTAAAGCTCTTTGACAATGTAGTGCGTAAAACAGTGAAGAGCAAGGTCATGGGGTTGTTTCAATCAATTTCCACTTCAGTTGAGCAAATGCTACAGGTTATAACAAACCAAGATTATTCTTTTTTTTAAAATGAGGTTGAACATAATGTATGAATTTGTATTTTAGATGGTGCATTGAACTACAATTGCAGCAATTTCTTATGTTCAACTTTTCCAAACTTGACACAAGCTTGAGTAACCAAAATGGCCTATTGTGTGCAAGAGGTATCAGAGCTATGATTGTTGAGAACCATTTTCAGGTTATTTGACTTGTGAATCAAGTTAATTCAACATTCAGCTACGTCATGTTGCAGGGCTATGTGAATTCATTGTGTTTCGTTGTACATCTAATGGACATTTTTGTTCCAAGATTCCAGTACGTCTCAGAAAAAGGCTATTAACTTACACAAACATAAAAAGTTAACAATAAAGCTGTTAATATTGAATTATGTGCTCATAGTTTATTATTTCAGCTTAGTTATTTTCAGACTTTACACTTTAGTCATAAATTCTTCCCTGCCACATGTCTGCACCTTCTGCCTCTTTTAACTTGGACAAAGGCTCAAATATTCAGGTTTCCGGATGATTAGAGACTGGATGAACTCCACCTTCAGATTGCACAACAGGACCCCTTAGAAGTTCCAATGCAAGAAGTCTATGGTAATTTTCTGTAAGATGTTGCAAAAAAGAGTCAGTCTGAGCAGAGCTAGAGACTTCCAACTGTTAGAAATATTAAAACATAGAATCCAGACAGTGTGGAATCAGGCCTTTGGCCCAACAAGTCCAACCCAACTCTCAGAAGAGTATCCCACTCAGACCCATTCCCCGACTCCATCACCCTATAACTACTCCTGACTAGTGCACCTAACGCACCCATCCCTGAACACTTCGGGCAATTTAGAATAGCCAATTCACCTAACCTGTGCATTTTGGATTGTGGGAGGAAACCAGAGCACTCAGAGGAAACCCACACAGACACTGAGAGAATGTGTGAACTCCACACAGACAGTTGCCCAAGGCTGGAATTGAACCCGGGTCCCTGGTGCTGTGAGGCAGCAGTGTTAACCACTGAGCCAAATATATGGATACGTACCTGAGAAATGTTAGACAGGAGAAAACCTAGTCAAATTCCTGGGTATCTATATGACCTGATTTGACTCCCAACATCCATCCCATCCAAACAGATCTAATTTGACTAGCACAGACCTGATAATCTCTTCCAACCTACCCAGCTGCCACCTTATGACTCTTCCCATCTGTCAATCTATGTACCTCCAAATCAACCCACCTACCTTACCCCCTATCCCCATTGACACTGACCTTCTCTCCATAGCTTTTTAAAGAATCTTTGGGACATTTGAACTTTTGCTGGGATGCGGAAGTTTAGTGTTGTAGAGGTTGGGGTGGGGAGGGTGGTGGAGGTAAAGGACCATGGCTTCGGTGAGAATTCTCTGCTGTCAATACCTCCAATGTTTGCAACAGCGAGTCAATTCTGAAGAACCCTCCACTCACTCAGCAAAATCGGAGGAAGGTAAGCATTTTTGGTCTAATCAGAGTTGAAAATAGGGATCTGATCCTGATGGAAATATCCTGGTCAAGGATATGAATGCAGATGAGAACATCTTGGTGCAGTTTGAAGGATTTTTGTTCAATAGACTGCAGAAACAGTGATTAAGAATGTTTTGGAACTCTGTAGTGGGAGGGAATTAAATCCTGTAACTCAAACTGAGGTAATCTGGTTTCTTCATTTAACTGAAGTGTAGGACTGGAAAAGCAAATTAAATGTACAGTATGTCTAATTATGTTGAACGTTACCCAAGACAAGTTAGCATGACAAAACAATGAAGAGGCTCACAGGCTGAGCTGTTTAACACAATTGATTCTTTAATGTTGCCTTTCTTCTTCCTGTTGTGCATTCTAAAGGTGAAATTATGTTATTTTTTCCTGTTGTGTCCTCCAATTTTCATTAACTTTCCAATATTCTGTGTTTTATTGATAATGCTGGCTCTGTGGATTCAGCTTCAGAAAAGAGAGCGCTCTTGCAGGGCCTACATTCAGGTAACTTAGCCACAGTTTTATTTCGCTACGCATATTCACCCATTTAAAGAGCCTTTTTGTGCAATTACGTTTTTCCTGCGCTTTGTGTCTCCCTGAGGCTCACTGGCTGTTAAATTATCTGCTTTAATTTATTGCACTGTCGGTTGGCTCATGGAATTAGACATAAGGTGTTTGTTTTCTCTTCCTCTAAGCAGGCCATTCTCTGCATGCTGGTGCCCTTGGTAATGGCTTCGGTCCCATAAAGTGAAGTATTACAGCAGCAAAAAAAATAATAATTTGTGCTATCCGCAACAGCCCATCTGCTGCTGCTGGCAGTTTCCTGTTACAATGGCCTGGTATTACTATGCACTGCCTCTCAAAGCATGGATATTTTTAAACATGAGGATCTGTGCAAAAATAATAAAAAAAAGAAATATTTTATGGTGTAATACCTGTAGGGAAATTACCTTCCATCCTTTATTTAAACACTAATTGTTGTAATTGCTTTAGTATTAAAAGGTTAATTGCAGTGAATCTCTTTGGGTAAGCACTGAGAGCACTCTAAGTACAAGTGGTCATGGCTTCAGCTCCACTGATTGCACAAAAGATAGCATAAGATGACAGTGTGCAGCTCTTTTACACTGTGACAGCTATTGCTGTACACAGCCAGCTGGCTTGGATTAGTTGGTGGAAGAGAAGGTCATTCTTTTGTGAAATCGTCTGGCCCTGCTACTGTGATGATCTTGTTTACTCCTGAGCTCCATGCCCCTTTGATAGGGAGGGAAGTATTAAATCAAGAGATTCTTACTTGACCACTACCTATCAACCAGTGGTCTTGCTAGAAAATGCATGCTGTGAACATCAGTTGAAGGTGTGTTTGAGTCCAGCTGTAATGACACTGGCAGCCCTGATGAGCTAGGATTCAAAAAAACAGTCGCTTTGTCACCCTCTGGCAACTTGCCAGTGCCCAGTATTTGAGTACACAGAGAGTAGGAGAGAACGATTCAGAGAAAAAAGTAGGAATGGTCTCCCAGGAGAGCAGAGGAGCAGCCTGAGTTTGCATGTTCTTCAGACAGCCCACTGACATCAAAGTGCTTCTTCAGGGAAGGCTGCATGCTACAGAGAATGGAAGTGGTTTGCCCCCACTGTGGTGTGTGTCTTTTAACATCTTGCTTATGGGTTTTCAGTTTAGATAGCATATTATCAGCAAACTCAAGGTTAATGATGCTGTATTCCAGTATTTATTTACAAAAACCCTTGTGTCTGTTTTTTGAGCTAACCAGCTGTATGTTGAGCAGAATTACATTTTGATAAGCTGTGCTTTGCCTGATCCCCTGCTGTCATTTTGCCATGTAACCTTTTTCAAAAACATCATTTAACAACTAGCTAAAACCTAGACTGAGAGGAGTTGCGAGGAGGTAGCCCTCCAGTCCAGCTGGAATTTGCTCATTATTTTTCCTCTATGCATCAAAATATAAGTCCATATGCAAGAAACTGTCATGAAATGATTGTTGCTCAGATTAATATTGAAATAGCAGCACTTGAATAAAAATGATTTTCTGTTTAAATGATTTTATTAACTTTTAAGTAACAACTTTGCATCCCAAGCCCCCCCCCCCTCCAAAATCCAATTTGAGTAACACGAGTCCACTAAACTCAAAATATATCGAGAATATAGATGATTATTAATTGAAGTGTAATACGCACCAAAGCAAATTGTACTGAAACACAAAAGGTCTTCATTTTGTACTGTGCCTCTGCTTTGACTAATGTAAGAGAACAAAATCATTTTAATGTTAAGTGAAAGGCAAAGTCATAAAACTGCGGTTTCCTTGTTTGGCCCCTGAATTGGCTGTCTATTGAGGAGTTCTGTGGTGCATGACAAACAAGTTTCAAAATCTTCTAATTAACTTTGCCTTTTTGACTTCTAATATCATCCTGTGAGGGCCCATTTGGCTTGACATCCTTTTTAAACTGATTGGAATAAATTGGCAAGCTACAGTACCCGCATGTTGAGTACTGAGATAACTGGAACAGTACCACAGAATGAGGCAGAATGACAATAAATGTATTAATAATGGAAATAATAATTGTGTTTAAATCAAATAGGGAGTACACTTTCAAATTTGTTCTTCAGCTATTGAGTCTATAGGTACTAAATGTCAAGTGATTTGATTATTTTGCTGATATTAAAATTGGAAACAGTGATCTCTAAGAATAAAGGCTAGTGCTGTTCACTGGAATTATATATTGATGCTGGTGGTTCCATGGAAATGTGTTTTGAGTAACAATGGAACGGGAATGTTCAACGAAATGGGAAATTTGAAGAGCCACGTCACGTGTTTCATGAGGGGCGTTACTTTCAGATTATCCATGTTGTGTAAGGTAATGGTTCTGAAAGAGTTCATATTGAAGTTGCATGATGTTCATCCAATCTGATAATGTCACACAGTCTTTGGTTAGAGATTGGGAGTTCCCGAACAGTCTTCATACAGGCCCAACACCTGAGAATTCCTTAATGACTATGCCTGACCAGAGATGTAAACTGTATTGTTACTATCATACAATAAACCTTTTTGTTAACTAAGTTAAGTGATTCTTCTGTTTAGACTTATCATTGATGTATCCTCTGCCGCTGATGATAGGACAAATCCTGGACACAGTGTAGACAAGCTGGCAGTGATCTACTTCAGAAAACCTCCCTGTGCCACATATTGGCAGAGGTGGTAAATAAGATATGGTGCAAGGCAATCGAGGCATCTACCACAATCAGCATTACCAGTTTCTTTTGCAATTTGATTTACTATTCTATTTTCTTTCTTTCTCTCTAGTTTCTTTATGTCTTCTGGAAATCCCTGTTCTTAATCTCAAATGATAAAAATAAGAAATCACTATCCTGAGCTAATGGCACTTTTTGGACTGTTTCCTGAAGGTGTCTTACATTGCCCCAACTTGTTCCCATGTGCTAATAAAGTATTCCGAAATCAGAACATAACATGTTAAATCATTGATTAAGAGATACTAGTGTGCAAGAAGATGCTAATACATACCAGGCACATGTATATATGCATACACTTATGTGGGCAAGACAGAAAATGGCATAACCATCAGAAACAAAAACAAAAGTTGCTGGAACAACCCAGCAGGCCACAGGGCATCTGCAGAGAGAAAACAGAGTTAACCGTTTAGTTCCAGTGATTCCTCTTCAGAATTGATTGGAGGTGGAAAAAGGTTGGTATATTTGCAGGAGAAGGGGTGGGGGATTGGGAGTGAGTAAACAGTAGGTGGAGATGGAGTCCAGGGAGAGAGAAAAACCATTAGGCAAGCAAAGGAAGGCCAGGCTTGGGGAATCAATAGCTGCTAATGGAGATCATTATTGACTGACAATGGATTGTTTGTGGTAGCAGTCCATGTGATGACAAGGCCTGGTGTGTAGGGCTGGGGTAATGACATGACATAAGGAGCTCAGGCCCTAAAATTATTGAACTCTGTATTGACTCCAGAAGGTTACAGGGTTCCTAAGTGGAAAAACGAAGTGTTTTCCAAGCTTGCACTAAGCTTCGCTAGATGGTAACAAGCCCGAGACAGAGATTTTGGCCATGGAACACTGTGTTGTGTTGAAATGGCAGGCAATCAGAAGCTCGGTCAGTTTTGTGATCAGCATGCATGTGTTAGGCAAAGCGTTCACTCAGCGTGTGCTTCACCTCCCCAATGTATAGGACACCAGATTCATAATCAGCAAATACAGTAGTTTAGATTATCCATCATGAGAGTCTGAGGGTAGTAATGTACTCACTGGAGCTGGATAGAACATAGGGGAGTTCATTCTTTAACCCTGGTGTTTTAGCTTTAGGATTAAAACAGTTGGCCTTTCATCAACACTCGTGGATTTCTGATGGTGTGTCAAGAAGATATCCCTTAGAAGATAATTGATTGCCTTTGATTTGTTCTCAGAAACAAGAATGAAAACCTCTCTCTCAGATTAGCATAACCCTTTTCTCATTTGACGTCTTTATTGCTTTTTAATGTTTATGCTCCTTGTTTTTCAGTCTCATCATCCTGGATTTTTTTTTGATAATTTTGTTACTTTACTGATGTATTACCATTTTCTTTGAGAGAGAAGTGTGGATATCAGTTGAAGAAGGTAGTTGTGACTGTTCACTCGGGGAGGAGATTTCAACAAGAGAAAGCAAAATACTGGGCATTGAAGGTGGAAGAGAGTGGGAGTCTGAAGCATCATATCCAAAGAGTAGTCAGAAATATGGTTGCAGTTGCTCTGCAGGTAGGAACACTTTGGGCCAGCTACACAGTAGAAGCACAGGGAAATATCTGCACTGTCCTTTGGAGCACTGAGGAGGCAGCAGACACACTGAAGCCAAAAATCACCAACAGAAGCTGGAAATTGAATGCCATGAGGAATGCAAGAGCATGAAGTGAGAAAGATAAATAATAGCTGTGCATAAGTTGACTAGAAGCATTAAGGACTTTTAAACTGGAATCACAAGAAAGAAAGTTGTCACTAATGATCGTAATTATGTTCTGAGAGCATGGGGTGGGGTCTTCTGAATTCATACTGAGGGGCGTCCAGACATGTGAGCTCCGGTTGCGGGTGTGCGGCTGGTCCTGAATACAGTACAGCAGTGGAAACATCCAGATGCCAGCATAGACACTGACTTGATGCAGTGTAGAAATGTTGTGGCAGAAGAAGATGCACAATAGACAGAATAATTTTGGGTGAGCGATAACTAGCTAAGAATTCCCAGGCCAGGATAAGCTATAGCTGATGAGAGAAAGCCGAGGGAGTGGTTTAATTTCAATAACCTAAACAAATCCATGCATGGAGCCAGAATGTTGATGAGGAACCTGCTGTGAGTGACAATGATTGCTTGCTAGAAATCAGTGTGTATGCACAAAACATTGCACAAAGCTCTCAACCCAAAATGAAGCTCCAGCCGAAAGATCCATACTGAGCTCGAGACTTCCAACATCAGAAGAAGTAGTCTTCAGAAACTTTTTCTCCAGGATTTATGTCATGATACCCTGAATTATTTAGTTTTAATGGAATTTTTAAAGGTACATTTTAGCAACATGGATAATTTTCAGACACCTGTCAAGATGGCAGATGAATTCAGGATATGGCAAGATTGAACAGTCTCCCATTATACGTTGATTTCCTATTTCTTATTGGCCAGAGATATTTTAAATAGTTTGTAGTCAATCTGATTTGCTCTGTTATGAAAAGTAACCACTCATTTTTTGCTGGACACAGATGTAGCATTATTGATATTTTTGATAGTATGTTGCAATGCACAAGACTGTGAACATTTATATAGAGCATGAAATCTTACCATGGCTGGTAAAGATTAGGCATTGCATTCATTATTCACTCCAAACAATATGCCACAAAATAGTTAGTTGATCTCTTCTTTAGACGTCAGCTATGGCTCACTCTTGCCCTCTAACTTCTGAGTAAGAATATTACTGGCTGAAATCCCATTGTAGAGCCACAAACATAAAATCAAGGCGAATTATAGGTGTTGACTTTCAAATTAATCATTGAACCAAGGCCTAATCTGCTCTCCCTGATAAACATTAAAATTCCATGGCAATATTTGAAACATGACCAGCACTGAAATCCAATCATATCAATTGTACCTTTCACCTTGCTGTGAATAGATTGGCTGTTACATTAGCTATACAGCAATAGTGAATGCAACTGAACTTCCAACCACCATCTGCTCTAACATAAAATTGCTTACTTCTACCTCTGTAGTTCATTATATTTGTCCTTCCCTCAGTTCACTTTCTGATGAATTTCTCATTTTTATTAACATCTGTATTGTACTGTTCCACTACAATCCTTCCTAGCATCCCATTGTCTGCCTTCCACATTGACCTATCGAAATCTCTGCTGTCGACATCATAGCTTGCAGCAAATCCTGTTTATCAGTCATTCTTAAGCTTCCAGACCTCTGTCAGTCCATCTGCACTAATACCTTGATTTTAAAATTTTTGTTCTCATCTTTAAACTTCTCAATGATCCCACTGTTTATCAGTGCTGTCTTCTGAATGCCCACTTCCTTAATTGTCCTATATTGACAACAGTGGATTCAGTAGTCATAAGACAAAGTTAATAGCTAAAAAATAAAGTTCTTAATTAATGAACAATTCACCTATTCAAAAAGAAACACACATTCATTGATAAAACGCACTCACTACATTTAATTACATTTAATTCTTTACTAAAGAGCAAGCATTATAATTTATACTTTCAGTTCTAAGGGATTATAACCACTTGTGGTTATAGTGCAAAACGTGAATTGGCAGGCACCTGACTGTGATAATAGAAAGTTGTGAAATCGGTAATGGAAGGCTAATCCAGTAAGGTTAACCTTTATGCTTGTGTCAAAAGAAAAAATCGAGAGTAAGCATTACAACTCTAGACCATTTCCTCAAATGTTTAAAGGGCAAGGGTTTCAAATGCCTTCACTGCTTGGCGGTTAGTTTTGATAGTTGGTGTTGATGGCTCCTTTTGACAAGTGATTTCTTTAACAACTATTTTGGCAGTTTTAGGCAGTGTCTTTCGACAGCTCCTTGTGTTCTTTGGTTTTGATACCTGTTTCTCACAAGGTTCTGATGCAACTTTCTTGAACATTCATATATTGATGTCCACCTTTAACCACATTTAAAGCACCTGACCTCTCCCAAACAGTGTTTGATCATCCAGAACACATTTAAAAGGATATCCTACCTCCCTGAGAGGTTTTCCAACATAGCTAAGCCACAAAACAACATACAGGGCTTTCCAATGAAGTGTAACCTACAGATAATGTGTTTCCTACCCCTATCTAATAAAATCAGGCGTGACTGAAGGCAGCTATTGGGTTTCAATGGGAAGCTACCTCTGTGAATCATGCTAATGCAATTTGGAAACAATTCCCCATTTCCCCATCTCCCCATCTCAAAAGTGATAGGAACCATATTGGAAAGGAAGACTTAAGAAATTTGACCTCTGGAGCCATTTTCAAAACTGGCCCAAACAGTTGGTCACCTGTCAAATATTTCTGCCATTGACTCAGTTCCATTTTTGCCTACGTATCCCCCTGTGAAATGCCTTAATATGTTTTACTCTATTAAAGGTGGTATGTAATTTCAAGTTATTGCTTTTTATTTAAACAGAAGTTATTATTCAACCAATGTAGTTTATTTATCAATTTTCTTTCTAGACATAGTGCCATCGTGAAGAAGCTTATTTCTTAAACACTTCCATGTTTCTTGCTCATTAAAAAAAACTATTCATTTTGCATCAGTAAGCTGGTGGCATTTATGACTTCACATGTTGAGTTATCAGGGCAATTGTGTTGCTTTGCAAATACAATATTGGCATGAATTGTTGTTATTATCACAAAGTGAAAGGGTCAGAGAGAGGGAATTCAAGTCAGGTGAGAATTAGTGAATTATTGGCACTTAAAGTAATAGGCTGTGCGCAGGTTGTGAGGATGTGACCGTTTATAAGTAAACAAGTGCAAACAATGAGACAACTTGTCCATTACTGAGAATTGGTTGTAAAGAAATTTACACCAATTATGATTATCAACTTTTGCAACTAGTACTTTCTTATCTGTTTGCACCATATTCTTGTCTTGGTTTTGATTTGTTTTTCCCTAAAGAAAAATGAAACTATATAAAAATGCTGGAAATGCATCTCACTCACTCAAGTGCTCTGCGTGATATGGCACTGTTTATTGGAAAAGTCAAATTGTTCCATGGTGAGTACTCTCAAACTGTAGTTCAACTAGCCTCTCTGAATTATAATAAATGGATCAAAGGTAATAGCTTCTTACCTTTGGGCAAAAACAAACAGTATTCCTTTTTACAAGCCTGCTCAAGCTAAATCTGATTAAGAGGGAGCCAAGGTTGCATTTTATCCCAAACATTCAATGCAAGAAGATTATTCTCAGTGCATTAGTAGCTATTGACTGTAAATATATCACAACAGTATTCACATACTAGTTTTCTTCACACCCAATTTGTACTTCCATTTAAGAGAACATGATTTCTTACAGTGAACCAATGAATTTTTGAAATTCACCATTGATTTACTGCTAGTCCTTGTAGGCATTAGAACCACACAGGAGGGTGGCTGCATTTGCCCTTCCTACATTTTGGGGATCTGTTCACTTTTATGTCTCCCCACAGTGATTCTGTTGATGGGCTGTGGGGGATTGAACCCATGGCTGCCTGTAAGTGGGCTATGGTAAAACTCAGTGTTATTCTCTTCCCTGAACTACAGGCCATGGTGGAGACAGTTAACAACCTCTTACAACCTCAAGCCTTGGATGCATGGAAGGACCTAATGACAAGCGATCAGCTGCGAGCAGCCACTATGTTACTTGATACGGTGGAGCAAGGCGCTTTTGTCCTTGCTGACAACCTGCTCAAGACAGACAGAGTCCGAGAAAACACTGAAAACATATGTGAGTGTAGTTGTTGTGAAAAGCAACATTATGCTTAAAGCCGTTAAGAAACCTTTTTTTTGGCAGTGAGTGATGTATGATACTGTTGGAGATGTTAGTTTACTTGAAATGAATAGCTGACACCTCATTTTTAAAAAATATTTAACAAAAGACTAAATTACATCTGTTCCAGAAAATTATCTCACAGGTTTCTCCCAACATGTTTTGAATAAATTTAAATTCCACAGATTTGAAAATGTTGATACACGATTTTCTTTTCCCCCTTCCAGCACAGTTTTGATCAATGAGCAAGTTTTTAAATTGGTTGAATCAAATTGGCAGAAATTTTGAAAGGCCTTCATTGTAGAATGTGAAGCATGTATAGTTCATGCTGGTGCACTTCAGTATTTACCAGTTTGTCCCTCCAAAGAGCAGCACCAGAGTACAATCATGTACTGGTGTCACAATCGCAGGTTTACCCTTTGGTATTGCCCGGAGATAAATACGAGCAGGATGGTTGAATATTCCCTTTGATGCAGGCATCGGGCTTTGGACCATTTTGTGAAATCAGCCCAACCACCATATTTTTCTACCTCCCCCCCCCCCCCCCCCCCCCCCCCCCCCCCCCCCACCCCCCCCCACCCCGGCACACACACACACACACACCCCTCCCAGAATCCAGGTGAAAGTGTGCATCGTGGCCTCCTGAAGCAGGGATGATGGGGTGGCCAGGTTGAAAGACTGTCTCCATTCATTGGAACATTGGTCCTGTTCATGTGTGAATCCTCCCAACCCTGAAATCCCCCACCCATCCATCATATCCCAACGCATAGTCTTATAAGCAATCTTCCAGAATTGAATTCTAGTCAATTCAATGATCACTTATCTCTTAAGAATCAAGCCTTGTTATTAGTCATTGTGTTAAAACACATCATGCAGTACTCCATTAAGACAGGGATTTGTTAATTCCTTTTGAATTACGTTTCTCACTCCAGACTAAGGATATCCCATGATGCCTCTGAGCCAATGTCAACCACGTCATCTTCACAATTCTGCCAATTCCATGGAAACTGTGGAGGGTCTCAAATGCCCAGCCCCAGAAAGAGGCCAGCAAGTGTTGTGTGCAGGTCCTTGACCTTCGTCCTTGCCCAAACTAATGAAAATATCCAGTGTTAGAAATGGGAAGTTGCACTTACACATGTGGAAGTCATGCATCTCCATTTGTAAATGTTTGATGTGGCTTTGCCTTTTGTCTAGAGCAGGATAATCTGACCTCCACATTATACCTCTGCAGTAATAGAAAAGACATGTTGAGATGGATTGTCCAGGTGCGTTTAAGGGAAAACTAAAAATAAGTGTGATGAAAAGATAATATAAAGGTAGTGGTATAATATGTTATCAGTTATATTGATAATGAGATAATTAACAGTGATCAAATTGAGCATAAAGTTTGACATGGACAGGTAAGGTCAAATGACCTGCTTTCTACCCTGTATATTCCATGAAAGACACATTAAAAATGGCCACCATTTGAGAGCATCTTTCTTTTATTAAGATTTTATCAATACTTTACCAAAACTTGAAAAGACAGTTCATAAAGAGTTCTAATATGGAATGGCAGACATCGATATTTGGTATGGTATAAATGGTTTCCACAGTTGCTTCTTTGTGTTCTTACAAAAACAGTGTTAGAGGTTGCCCGCTTGAGTACAGATGGAACATCAGAAGATTTGCAATTTCCACAAAATGGAATAAATGGGAACTCCATCCAACTTTCTGCAAGTACTCTGAAAAAGAATGGTCGTAATGGTAAGATTTAATTGAAATTATTTCCTCTAAATAAGGAGTATAAGATATGGGCTTGGGGAATCATTAGAATCCAAATGCCTCAGTAAGGGCTGGTTTAAAGGAGTTACTTCGCAGTGTTGAAGCTCTAGGAGGGTGAAATCACCAACTCACTCCAAATAAGCAGCTTGCTGAAGAATTGGTCACAAGTGTGGACGTTGGGTTGAACAATTGTTGGCCTCCCACCCACAATAGAAGTCCATGCAATCAGTGGTGCTATGCTATTTCATCGCAATATCGGTGCAACCATTGTTCCCATTGATGCTATTTAGAAGTAATAGAAAAGTTCAGACCACCCACATTCAAACACGGACCTGTTTGAAATGAATGCAACACTCCCTCATTACCTGCCTAAAGCCAAATGAAAATAAACAAATCAGGATTAAGGGAAATAAGAACTGGGTCAAATTCAGCAAAACCAGATGTCATTCTCTCGCAGATTTCCAATGGGAAGCAAAGATGAAAATCTTCCCCAAGCATCACAGGGCCTATGTTGAAATATATTATTGAAAGTTAACCACTAAAAATGTTGTCAGGGCGTTGTTAAAGACCAATCGTAGTGAACTCACGATGATTTGCTCCAGGGATTTGTGTAGAAATTGAATTATGGACCTGAATTCAGACTTGCTTGATAGTTAAAGAAGTAAATCATCTGTGCAGCTAATATTGAGTAATCGACACATAGCTAACTGGCCAATAAAAATGCAACAATTCTACAGATAATTCTGATATCAGCATTTTATTGAGTTGGAATTGTAGGTTTTTTTTGAGTTCAGTGCACAAACTTCAATTATGGTTTGAAGGAAGTATAGAAGGGAATCAATTTTATCGACATGTCAGTCCATGATAAGACACTGATATGTTTCAGTGCCTTAATGCTTGTGCCAGAAAAGTTGATTGAAATTCAGAACATTTCAAACCATATTTCCTACAAATAACTAACCCATTTTAATCTACTTCATGCATGTTAGATGGGGTAAAACTCAACATTGAGGATATTTAGGAGTTTGTTTCAGTATTTTTATATTATATGCTTTATTGAGAATGTACATCTATTGTGAGTATTGAATAAATCTGATATAATCCAGTATCTTCACTAAAGAACAGCTAGTTCTACTAATCATAGTAGTCATACAGCACGGAAACAGACCCTTTGCTCCAACCAGTCCATGCTCACCATAATCCCATACTAAACTATTCCCACCTATCTGCTCCTGGCCCATAGCCCTCCAAACATTTCCTAATGATGTACTTATCCAAATGTCTTTTAAACATTGCAATTGTACCCATATCTACCACTTCCTCAGGAAGTTCATTCCACACACAAACCACCCTCTGTGTATAAAGTTTGCCTCCATATCTTTTTTAAATCTTTCTGCTCTCACATTAAAAATGTGCCCACTTGTCTTGAAATCCCCATCCTAGGGAAAAGACAACTACCATTAACTCTGTCTATATCCCACGTTATTTTCTAAACCTCCATAGGTCTCCTCTCCATCCCCTAAGCTTCAGTGAAAAAAATCCCAGCCAACAATTGGCAAATTTATCACTGAAGCATGTGACTGGTTTGGCACAGCAAGAGTTCATCATGCCTACACAGATTTGTTAAATGGACGATCATTTCCTAGTACCAATCTCTTGCTTTTTTTCTATGCCATTGAACATTATTTTCATCCAGATAATTGATCTATGCCCTGTTGAATGCTGAATTGAACTTGCCTCCGCAACATTTCCAGGCAATTCATTTGATACCTTAATAATGCACAGTGTGAAAAAGGCTTTCCTCACTTCACCCTTAATTTGTTTTGCAGATAACTCAAATCTATGTTCTTTGTTCTTGTTTCATTTGAGTCGGAACAATTTCTCCCTATTCAGTCTGCTTATGATTTTGAAAATCTCTATCAAATTGCACTAAGCCTTCTCCCCCAAGGAGAACAGTTCTAACTTCTTCAATCTATCCTCATAACCAAGTGTTTCATCCCTGGAGAGAGGTTCTGCTTAGACAATACAAGATTCTAGGCACCATATTGAAAATTACAGCCTCAAAGGTATGGATTATATCTGAAATTCATACACATGGGGCACGTCAAATTAGAGAGATAACCAAGTAATGCAAGAAATGACAAGGAACAAAAGAGAGACCTAGAGTGCTGATGCATAGTTCCTTGAAAGTGGCATCACATATAGACAGAGTGGTAACAAAGGCATTTGGCACACTTGCCTTCATCGGTCAGAGCATTGGATACAGGAGTTGGGTCATTATGTTATGGCTGTACAAGACATCACTAAGGCCACATTTGGAGTACTGTGTACAATTCTGGTCACCCTTCTATAGGAAGGATGTTATTAAACTGGAATGGGAGCAAATAGATTTCCAAGGATGTTACTGAGACTGGAAAGTTTGAGTTAGAAGGAGAGGCTGGATAAGCTGGGACTTTTTTTTTCCTTGGAACGCAGGAAGCTGTGGGGTTTATAAAATCATGAAGGGCATGAACAGGGTGAGAAGGTCTTTTCCCCAAGGTCGGGGAGTCCAAAACTAGAGGGCATAGGTTAAGGTGAGAGAGGAAGATTTAAAAGGGACCCGAAAGGCAACCTTTTCACACAGAGGGTTGTGTGTACAAAATGAGTTGCAAGGGGAGGAGGTGGTAGAGCAGATACAATTACTACATTTAAAAGACATTTTGATAGGAAAAAGGTTCGGAAAGGTTTAACGGGATATGGGCTGAACACAGGTAAATGGAGCTTGTTCAATTTAGGAAACCTGGTTGGCAAGAAGGGCCTATTTCTGTGCTGTAAAGCCCTAAGACTCTAGTGGATTCTAGTTTGTGCACCATTGGTTACAGTATTGTAAATAGTACTATTGGAAAGGTTTACACCTGAACTGTATTGGGTCCAGTATTCTTGCTACCTACATAATTGGGAAACAAAGAAGATTTAAAACTAACTAATGGGGAGGGATCAATGTTTTTATGTGGACATCGCTGGTCAGACCAGTATTTATTGCCCATCCTGAATCTCTCTGGGGGCCATTAATCGTCAACCACATTGATGTATCTGGAATCACATGCAGGTCAGATAAGGTAAGGGTAGCAGATTTCCTTCCCTAAAGGATATGAGTGAACCAGATGGATATTTACAATGATTTAATGGTCACCTGCAGATGTATAATCTTTGGACACCAATAAGACATTTGATAAGATGCCACATTAAATGTTATTGCTGAAAATAAAAGCTGACCTTTGGGGAGCGACATATTAATATGGACAGAAGATTGGCTGACTGGCAGAAACAGTGTGTGTGCACCAAGGGACCTTTGATTGGTAACGGTTTATGTGGGAAAATGTAAAGTTCAATTTGGCAGGAAGAACGAAAAATCAACACTGGATGACTATAGAATTTAGAGGTGCAGT
This sequence comes from Hemiscyllium ocellatum, assembly GCF_020745735.1. Lineage (NCBI taxonomy): Eukaryota > Metazoa > Chordata > Chondrichthyes > Orectolobiformes > Hemiscylliidae > Hemiscyllium > Hemiscyllium ocellatum. Next base: position 129,833,216 of record NC_083402.1, read on the forward strand.
GAGATTTAAATGGTTCTGGTGCTCGAGTCACCGAAGGTTAATATGCAGATACGCAATATGGTTGACTCATAACTGCCCTCTGGGTAATTAAGGATGGGTATTAAATGCTGCCTAGTCAGTTTCAAGGGTAGAGGGGAATGTGGAAGTTAAAACACAAACAAATCCATCCTGATCTTATTAAACGGTGGAATAGACATGCGTGACCAAATAGTCTACTGTCATTTTGTATGTTCACATCACTTACACAGAGATTATTTCTAATTGCAAGGAAGGCTGAATGTCTGTGCTTCACAATGGATTTTGCTTTTGAGGCTATCTAAAGTCTTATTGTTCAAAAGTCTGGTTATCAAATAGTCTGTGATGAATATAGGGTTAGTGAAAGCAAATATTTCTTCTGCACTGGCCAAACAAATGTAGACTATATACTATAACCTTTTCACCATGGTTAGAGGCTCTGTCTAAATCCAATGCTGTTTTATAGGTTTTGGAAATCAAATTAATTTAAGGCTACAACATTTTGTGCCGGCTGCAAGAAAGATCAGCTTTGCTGAACTTTTGGATCAGGGAGAGGTGAAACTCCACTGCATTCAGGCTTTCAAGGAAACACAATTACAGTCTCAATCTATTTTTAAATAATCACCGAACATCCATTTCTTGAAATGTCAGTAAAGGTAATATGTCATATCCCTTTGTTGCAGGTGAGATAAGAGTGGCTTTTGTCCTCTACAATAATTTGGGAAGCTATCTTTCTACAGAGAATGCCAGCTTCAAGCTAGGAAGTGAGGCGATGTCAACGAATCATACTGTTATAGTCAACTCACAGGTCGTCTCTGCAGCAATAAATAAAGAAAGTAACCGAATCTACTTGGCAGCGCCTGTCATTTTTACCTTAAAGCATCTTGATGTAAGTAAGAAAATCGATTCCATTCTGTGTTCAATGTGCAGCTTCCACTTGTGTGTTTCCCTTTACTCCCTCAACACTTTCCAATCTACCACTGTCTAATCCCCCTGCATTTGTACTTTAAATTGGTTAAGTAGTCTTAATAAAAGCAAAATACTGTGAATGCTGCAGATCTGAAATAAAAAAACATGTAAGTGGAAAATATCAGTTGGTCTGGCAGGATCTGTGAAGAAAGAAATAGAGCTAACATTTCAATTCCAGTATGACTTTTTCATTAATTCTCTGCCTTATTTTATTGTTGGTACAAACTTGCCAAGGTTTTTTTTCCTGTTTCTGATTCAGCCAACTAGTCACAGTTGTTATAACAACTTGAAAGATAATTGAACAATGAGCCTGTTTATATGATGAAGAGTCACATTGTTATTAGAGTATTTTTATTTTCACTATTTCAATATATTCATTACTTCGCATCTATCATGTTGATGTCGGAACATAAGGAGTAGGAGTGGATGATCCTGCTTGCATGGCTGCTCCACTATTCAGTCAGACCTTAGCCTCGATTCCACGTTTCTGCCAGTTTCCCTCAACACTCAATTCCCCCTCTGATATAAAGGAGGTGCAAGTAATTAAGACTACCAAAAGCTTTATCCATTACATATGTGAAGTTGACAGGGTATTACAGAACCCAAGTTGCATTATCGAATATTTGTAAAGTTCCCTTGTGCCCTTTTCAAATGGCGTAATTTCAATGTCTTGTTCAGTAATGCTTGGCTTATTATATTTTTGGTTAAATTAAAACTGCAGGAATACTTTGCTTCCTTCAGAACCTGCAATGCATCCCCAAACCTAGGTGAGAGTGAGCATCCTTGTGAATCTTTACATTGAATGCCCAATAATTAACAGAGATCCTCAGTTTGCATCTTCTTTCCCATGCGGGCTATCAGAGAGGAGTGTGGATTTGATGAGATTTGCATGATACTTCACTCCAAAGACTTCTGCAAGGAGTCCTAGACATCTTCCCAGAAATATCATGGGATCCAGAACGGTGGACCTTTACTGGATGATCTTGGTCTCAAGGAGAAAGTGAGGACTGCACATGCTGGAGATTATAGTTGAGCGTGTGGTGCTGGAAAAAGACAGCAGATTAAGCAGCATCCGAGCAGCAGGAGAATCAACGTTTCAGGCAAAAGCCCTTTGTCAGGAATGAGGCTGTGGGCCGACGGGGTTGTGAGATAAATGGGAGGGGGGGCGAGCTGGGAGGAAGGTAGTTGAGGGTGCGATAGGCAGATGGAGGTGGGAGTAATGGTGATAGGTCAGAGATGAGGGTGGAAAAGCTCTAGTCTCAGTCTCGTTGCCTACCAGATCACAATATTCAGTATTGCCATCATCCATACTGAGCATTTTCTCACACTTGACGAGAATAGAAAGAAATTGCCCTCTCTTTAAGTCACCGAGGCCTCATTTAAATCACCAAGGTCCATCTTTGAAATGTGATTAGGGACATCTTCTCCAGTTGGTCTAATCTTCATGACAGTGGCAAGTTTAAGGACCTCAGTGGGCATTCTGAGTTGGAGCTAAGAAGCCTTGTCACTGAAACTGGTGATCTGCATGGCTGCACTACCTTTCTCACCCCAGTGACGAGGGTGATTCCCAGGGTAATACCAGTAAGAGCATCGTTACACGTAACCAGTGATATTCTAACAAGACACATCTGTCAAGGAGCCTTTGAGAACAGCAGAGGTGTGGGCAGAGTGACAGAACAGCCCAATTCCCTACTAATTAAACAATCCCAGGGTATCACACAGGCTGACCCACGTTGTGTGCATGAACCAAGACCAATGACTCCTAAGCCCCATCTGCTGACCTCAAATTATTACTCATGCTGATTACCAAGCATGCTTTTCAAGGAGTCCCTGATGTTTCTTAACATTCAACCCTGACATCACAGTTATTCTGAACTACCTCACTTCCACTCAGTATTGATCAAGTCACAAGCTATCATAAAAGATAGGTTACTAAAACTGGATTTCCAAGAGGGAGAGCTTGTTCCGCCATGATAGGGGATGGCCTGACCTCTGAACAGCTGAGATCTGGCTGAGGGTGGAAGCATTGACCATCTCAGCTGCCTAGGCAAGGTGATTTTGTAAAAATTGGTGAGCAACAGTTAATACCACTGCTCCTACATCAGTTGAGCACAATGCTTCAAATCTCATGCCTGCTCTAGGTCATGTCACTCTCCCTTTACATAAGACCAACCCACGTTGTAAAAGGACCTTTCTCCCCCAGCCTGGCTCTCAGTGGGAAGCAGTGCACCTGACTGACCTGGCGGTAGTGCTTGTTAAGGGCTGTCTCATTTGTAGTGCCCAGCCCTGTTATAATTCCAACACGTCTTCAGAGTATCCCTCCAACAGGACCAGCTACAAAGCTTTAACGTGAAGACAGGACAATAAGGATGGATCTGCTCTTGCTGTGCAGCAGTCTGTTCCACCTGCTTCCTCAGCCTGAGGTCTGCATGCCTGTGTGTTCTAACAGACACCTCCCTAATGCTAGCCTCTTTCTTGGTCTTTGGAGTCAAATTTTTCTCCAAGGTCAAGATGATGTTAGCCAATACTTCAAATAAATCAATTCAGGTTTGTCGCCTTCAAGCCTGTTCAACTCTATTTCGATGTTCCCATCCCTCACCAGTTCAGCTAGACGATTATTCCACTGGCCACAAATCTTACAATCCTTAAGAGAAACCAAGGCTAAAACTGGGAAAGCAGTATTTACAATGGATTAAGTCAGAAGTTGCACATCTTAGATGAGGAATCCTTTGTTTCCGTCTTTCCTTTACTCCAGTAGTCCTCTGTCTTCATCCCTAGTCTGATAAAGTCACTGTTCACTCCAGGGCAGTTATGCAGGGATTATTTAGCTTCCCTGCTCTGTGCCTTCCCTCGCTATTGCTACTTACTGTTGGAAGTCCCACTATATTTTTAGTCAGTGAAAATGATTGTTTTTGAGTTCCTCTTCCCTTTTACTAAGATTATTTAAGTGCTTTTACTGTGAAGACCCATACTAAATATTTGTTTGTTATCTCCCATTTCCATGTTTAACATTATCAATTCCCCCAAAGAGAATCCTCTAAGGAACCGATGTTTACTTCTTACTTTGTTTATGCATGCTTAGAGAAGCTGTTACATTTTTTTGCTAGTTTACTCTCATAATCCATTTTCAGTTTTTTTTTAAATCATCCTTTTTTCTTTTAAACTCTGCAAACCTTCAACTTACCATTGATCCTTACAATATCGAATGTCTTTTATTTCAGTTGGATCCCATCCCTAAATATTTGTTAGCCACAGGTGGTTCATACCTTTCATACTGTTTCTTTACCAATGGAATAAATATTTGTTGAAAATATTGAAGTACTTTATGAAATGCCTGCTCCAGCTGATGTACCTTTGTACCGTTTTAATCTAGTTTCGCAATCCAATTTCACTAATTCGGTCTTCGTACTTTCATGATCACACAAGTCATTAGTTTCATTGCCAAATTTTTCATGTTCTATCTAAATATAAGATTCTCACATTTTGTGATCACTCTTCCTAGAGGATTCTTTACTATGAAATCATGAATTAAACCTCTTTTTCCATGTTAATAAATTGTCTGTTCCTTGGTTTCAAAGATAAACTTTTCTAAGTGTATCTAATGAACTCATCCTCTAGGCTACCTTTACCAATTTGATGTGTCCAGTCTATGTGAAGATTAAAACCACCCAATATAATTGTAATACCTTTCCCCACAAGTACCCTGGCATTGTTGATCTATATCCTGTCTTACATTGAAGCCACTGCTAGGTGGCTGGTAAACTACTCCCTCCAGTAACCTTTACTCCTTGCTACTTCATACTTCTCCATATCCAGGCTCTACATTTTGATTTTCTGAGTTAGGATCATTCCTCACTGCTGCGCTGATCACATCCTTTATGAACAGAGCCATCCACCTTTTTTTTCCTTTCTGCTTGTGCTTCTAAAATGTCAACAATCTATAAATATTCAGTACTAACCTTGGGTCACTTTGCAGCCACATGACTTTAATAGCTATCAAATCATACATACTTATTTTTATTGTGCCATCAGCATATCTGTTTTGGTACAAATATTGTGTGGATACAGAAAAGAAGCCTTTACGTTTGTCTTTTCATCATGCTTCCTTACTCTTGACCCTATTTGCTCATGCAAACTTATGCTGTGTCTTTCTGTTGCATTCTGGTTATCATAATCCATAAGGATGACTGTTGCTTAGTTCTGCCTAAATACCTCTACTAAGCTTGAGGCATCACCATCATTGTTTAATTTGAAGCCATATCTAACGTGCTAATTATGTGTTTGATTTGCCAGGTCACTGATCAGAGCATAGTTCAGGTAAAACCTGGTCAAATACAACAACTCCCTCTTTCCCAGGTACAAAGACCAGTTCCCCTTCAACTGAAACCCAATTCTTCTGCAACAAACTTAACTTCCAACATAAACACAAAATACTGCATATGTGAGAAGTTTGATATAAAAACAGAAATTGCAGGTCTAGCAGCCTCTATGGAGAGAGAAACAGAGTTAATTAGATTAGATGACTTACAGTGTGGAAACAAGCCCTTCGGCCCAAAGGCCACACCGACCCGCCGAAGCGAAACCCACCCATTCCCCTATATTTACCCCTTTTACCTAACACTACGGGCAATTTAGCATGGCCAATTCACCTGACCTGCACATCTTTGGACTGTGGGAGGAAACCGGAGCACCCGGAGGAAACCCACGCAGACACGGGGAGAATGTGCAAACTCCACACTGACAGTCGCCTGAGTCAGGAATTGAACTCGGGTCTCTGGCGCTGTGAGGCAGCAGTGCTAACCACTGTGCCACTGTGCCCCCCACTAATGTTTCAAGACTGGTATGAGTTTTTCTGCGGAGTTTCTCCAGCATTTTTTTTTCATAATCGCATTAACTTCATGGAGTTTTCTTATAAGTGAGGTTGTAATCGAGAGATTTTTGTTGTGGTTCTGTTCGCCGAGCTGGAAGTTTTTGCTGCAAACGTTTCGTTCCCTGGCTAGGGAACATCATCAGTGCTATTGGAGCCTCCTGTGAAGCGCTGCTCTGATGTTTCTTCCGGTATTTATAGTGGTTTGTTCTTGCCGCTTCTGGGTGTCAGTTTCAGCTGTAGTAGTTTGTATGTGGGGTCCAGGTCGATGTGTCTGTTGATGGATGTTCTTGCCGCTTCCGGGTGTCAGTTTCAGCTGTAGTGGTTTGTATATGGGGTCCAGGTCCATGTGTCTGTTAATGGAGTTTGTGGATGAATGCCATGCCTCTAGGAATTCCCTGGCTGTTCTCTGTCTGGCTTGTCCTATGATGGTAGTGTTTTCCCAGTCAAATTCATGTTCCTGGTTGTCTGAGTGTATGGCTACTAGGGATAGCTGGTCGTGTCGTTTTGTGGCTAGCTGATGTTCATGGATGCGGATTGTTAGCTGTCTTCCTGTTTGTCCTATATAGTGTTTTGTGCAGTCCTTGCATGGTATTTTGTAAACTACGTTAGTTTGGCTCGTGCTGGCTATTGGGTCCTTTGTTCTAGTGAGTTGTTGTCTGAGTGTGGAAGTTGGCTTGTGTGCTGTTATGAGTCCTAAGGGTCGCAGTAGTCTGGCTGTCAGTTCTGAGACGCTCCTGACGTATGGTAGTGTGGCTAGTCCTTTTGGTTGTGGCATGTCCTCGTTCCGTGGTCTATCTCTTAGGCATCTGGTGATAAAGTTGCGTGGGTATCCGTTTTTGGCGAATAACTTGTATAGGTGTTCCTTTTCCTCTTTTCGCAGTTCTGGTGTACCGCAGTGTGTTGTGGCTCTTTTGAATAGTGTCCTGATGCAGCTTCGTTTGTGTGTGTTGGGGTGGTTACTTTCATAGTTTAGGACTTGGTCTGTGTGTGTTGGTTTCCTGTGTACCCTTGTGGTGAATTCTCCGTTGGGTGTTCTCTCTACTAACACGTCTAGGAATGGGAGTTGGCTATCCTTTTCCTCTTCTCTGCCGAACCTATCAACAAGGACGGTATACTTAAACTACTAGACCTGTGCCTCACCACACACTTTACATTCAACAATCAGATATACGAACAAATCAACGGGACACCCATGGGATCACCAATCTCGGGACTCATAGCAGAGGCAGTTATGCAAAGGTTAGAACATACAGCCCTACCACAAATCCAACCCAAACTCTGCATCAGATACGTCGATGACACCTTTGTAATCATCAAAAACACAGAAATAGAAAAAACACACCGAATCATCAACGCCACACTCACAGGAATACGATTCACGAGAGAAGAGGAAAAGGATAGCCAACTCCCATTCCTAGACGTGTTAGTAGAGAGAACACCCAACAGAGAATTCACCACAAGGGTACACAGGAAACCAACACACACAGACCAAGTCCTAAACTATGAAAGTAACCACCCCAACACACACAAACGAAGCTGCATCAGGACACTATTCAAAAGAGCCACAACACACTGCAGTACACCAGAACTGCGAAAAGAGGAAGAGGAACACCTATACAAGGTATTCGCCAAAAACGGATACCCACGCAACTTTATCACCAGATGCCTAAGAGATAGACCACGGAACGAGGACATGCCACAACCAAAAGGACTAGCCACACTACCATACGTCAGGAGCGTCTCAGAACTGACAGCCAGACTACTGCGACCCTTAGGACTCATAACAGCACACAAGCCAACTTCCACACTCAGACAACAACTCACTAGAACAAAGGACCCAATAGCCAGCACGAGCCAAACTAACGTAGTTTACAAAATACCATGCAAGGACTGCACAAAACACTATATAGGACAAACAGGAAGACAGCTAACAATCCGCATCCATGAACATCAGCTAGCCACAAAACGACACAACCAGCTATCCCTAGTAGCCATACACTCAGACAACCAGGAACATGACTGGGAAAACACTACCATCATAGGACAAGCCGGACAGAGAACAGCCAGGGAATTCCTAGAGGCATGGCATTCATCCACAAACTCCATTAACAGACACATGGACCTGGACCTCTTTTTACAAACCACTACGGCTGAAACTGACACCCGGAAGCGGCAAGAACATCCATCAACAGACACATCGACCTGGACCCCACATACAAACTACTACAGCTGAAACTGACACCCGGAAGCGGCAAGAACAAACCACTATAAATACCGGAAGAAACATCAAAGCAGCGCTTCACAGGAGGCTCCAATAGCACTGATGATGTTCCCTAGCCAGGGAACGAAACGTTTGCAGCAAAAACTTCCAGCTCAGCGAACAGAACCACAACAACGGACACCCGAGCTACAAATCTTCAACCAGACTTTAAACAAGAGATTCTTACCTGTAATCTGAGATATTTCAATTCATCTGCAAAAGTAAAAGGTGGGTATCATGAACCAAAATGGGATTAAAATCTTTCAGGAAGTAAGGGCCACCATAGAGCTCCAATGGAGTTATTGCATCATGTTTCCATTCCCACAGGCCCTTGCCCACTCCCTGTTCTCATCAGGCATCCCCTCACAACCTCGGATCTCACTGAGGGCTATGACAATTTTAAGCCAAGGAATGGGCTCACATTAGGAAAATATTTGGGAAGCCCTGAATTAATAACTGACATGATACAGTCGCAAAATATTGTGAGAGTATTTTTCCAGAAATACTTAAAACTGTGAGAAATATCTCGACTGACTACCAAGGCTTTTTGAGGCCAGATTCCATGATGTGCTATTATGTAGAGAAAGGAGCCATCAGGCTAATGAAGGGAGACACTATTTCACAGGCAAAGCTAAGATATAGTCTAACTTTCCAGCCAGCTATTTGGGAGGTGCTTTTCCATTTATTATTTTAACAATTAAAGAGATATTTAAAGCATAATCAAATTCTGCAGCAACCAAGTATTGATTTTCTTTAGAATTGTTTGCTGGATAGTGGATGAATATTTACAAATCTCTCCAGTATCATTAGCATTACTTGAATCTTCACTCAGATATAGCTGAGTTGACAGAAATAAAGAAGTATGTTCAATTATTCCATGTCAAACAGTGCATTAACAATTTGCAACTATTCTATCAGGTGACAAAGTTCAGGCAAACTGTTTATTTTGAATTCTCCAAATGGCAGTTTAAAATGATTGTGGGTGTCGGAGGCAACTACATTGGTCTTTCATAGAGTCATAGAGGTCTACAGCACATAAAAAACACCATTTGACCCATTGAGTCTGTGCCAGTCAGAAAAATAACTCTAATCGCATTTTCCAACCACATTTTCCAACACAATTGAAACAACTTTAACCACCTTAGTTGTGTGGGATCAATGTGTTTGGAGAGTTTAAAATGAGATGACATTCTTGAGTGCAGTAAAATCTTAGAATCTCATTGGAATCTGACTGTATGTTGGTTTGGGGACACCTACTTAGATAATAACCATAACAGTGGAGGAGGATGCACATATTTTCAATGCACTGTCTTTTCTGAAGTGTAGACATCAGTTTCTCCCTCTTGGTCAATATTTCCCAGCTACATTGTTTTATTCTCTTGAGGTCTGGTTTTAACTTGATATTAGAGTTTTTCATTTAAAACTTCATCGAGATCTTCTATTATCAGAAATCCCAAAGTGTTACAATTGTAGTCTTCAATTTCAACTATAAAATTAAGCATTATATCAGGTCCATTAGCTACTTCTTTATGTCATCTCAGTAATGCAAACTATTGTTACTGTCAGCCATTTCTAAGGGAAGGCTTGCTGCTGTTTGCAAGAATGCATAAAAGCACATTCAAAATTTTGTTATTAGTCACAAACATCTTAGATTTTTTCCTCTAATACACCCTGTGCTCCTACTTTTCACTTATTCTATACTTCTGTTACTTTTTGTTAATAACTTTGATTTGTCTACCTGATTGTATAATTTTGCCTAAGCCCCTTCAAGCCATTAATTATTTCCTCTGTCCCATAGCTATGTCCATTTTTCAGTTGCTGGCAGGTCTGACATATTTGCCAAATTGTGCAGATGAGAAACAAGTAAGGATGTAATAACGGTTCCTAAGGAGCACTTCTTGACACCTTCCCCTATGCTACCATAATTCTCGACAGTGTTATCAGTCCCCCATCTTTTCACCACTCTCAGGCTTCACTCTCAAACCACAATGTTCTGTTCAGTTAGAAGATGTCCCATCTAGAAATCTGCCAAACACTTTGGAATTTCCAAACAATCTATATTATTGCTCAATCCACTTTGTCTGTGATGCCTTCAGAGAGCTTGATGGTTTGCTCAGCAGTATTTTTCCATTCTAATTTCAGGCTGGCTGCCTGTGTTTTTTTTATTAATTCTTATTAAAATGTTCTTGGTAAACAACTCGGTTCAACTAAGTGGTATGTTCTTCGTGCACCAATTAAATCAAAGTCTAATGACAGGCTTGCTGACTCTCAATTCTCTTTCAATGTTCAGTGGACATTGTCACTTTAATAATCAAATGGGGTCACAGGAATACACAATTGGCAGGCACTGTTAAATTGCTTGATCTGAATTGCAAATGAAGCAGATGGTTGTTACAGAGTTGATTTTAGTTGTGGTTTCAAATTAATCAAAACCAAAGAATTAATTTGGTAATAGTGAAGTGCTTGAGAGCAATCTGAATTTTATAGCTTCTACATGGAGAATGTGACATGTAACAGATTGCTTCTTGACTGAGGAATGAATGTGTTGGAGAACTGGCGCACAGGAGGAGAGATGGTACTTGTCACAGTTTGAAAGGTTTTATCTTTTTTTTTGTTACAGCTCCAAAACAATTTTAACCCTAATTGCTCATTCTGGAGCTACTCAAAGCGCACCATGACAGGATATTGGTCGACACAGGGTTGCAGAATGCTGGGTTCAAACAGGACACACACCACATGTTCCTGTAATCATCTCACAAACTTTGCCGTCCTCATGGCACACAAAGATGTTAAGGTAAGTTTCAGGTCAGAAAGTTTTAGATCTTTATGTCCAAGCACTGGATGATTGCTTATTGTGGAAATCAAAACAACCTCTGTTAATTCAGAGGATCTCAATCAAACTGGTTGTACTTGCTCTGTATTGCTGGGCCAGTGAAATGTAATGAAATTTCTGAGAATCAAAGCAAGTATTAACTATTTTACAGTGCGTCATGGAAAAAAATACTGTTCACAGGAGTGAAGGAAACTGGACACGAGGTGAAATATTTCAACATGTACTGAGTCAATAGCTCCGCACTAAACCCCTTCTTGATGTTTGTCATACACAGATTGGGCTGAGCCACGTTAAGGTCTTCGTCTTGTTTATCTGATTTAAAGCTCTTTCATCCCATTGATTCAGTCATTTTGGATGTTAAAGTTAGTTAGAACCCTTGAATTTTGAATCACCTTGATAAGTGATCATCTAACAATAGCAACATTTTATTACTCAATGATAAATAACATGGAACAATCTGAACATTTTCTCCCTCCTCCACACTCCATCAGAGTTAGGTTCATGTGCAAAATTATACAAAAGCCACAGGCTAGAGCACTGTCGATGCGTGACTGGTGAGAGAGCAATGTCTGCAAATATTTTAATATCTTAAGACATTAAAAGCAATTGCATCTTAAAAGCCTTGTATACTATTTGTTTTATTTGTTTATTTGTTTTAGTTATTATTTCATTCACTCTGTGCGTTTTTCTAAGGGTGATAAAGCTGTAGAGCAGCACCTCGAAGAGTTGTTCCTTTCAGTTTATTTTTCAATCAGTTATGTTTGAGATTCTCATCCCACATTTTCATTTTATTTGTCTCTAACTGCTTTCCATGTTCACAAAAGGAAAAATAAGTTCTTTAATTGACATAAATTGATCCTTTCCTTTTTAGCTCTTTCTTTAAATCGATTTTTAAAAATGCATTCCCATATATCTGAGGTCATTGCTATGTTTTCATTGCACTGTTTGTGTTAAAGAGACAGGATTTACAGACATTAATGTGCCCGCACTGAAAACAATACAATCAGCGGTTTCAGGCCAATTTTTTGATATCGTTGGTAACAATTAATTGTTGCTTGATTTCAGCCAATTCAGATGTTGTAGTTTTAGGCTCCAAGGTCCAGTTGTGGTGCAATGGTAGTGTCCCTGCCCTGAACTAGGGTAACCTGAGTTCAAGTCCTATCTGTGCCAGATGTATGTAATAACATCTCTAAACAGGTTGTTTAGGGAAACAGATAGTGTTCGGTTCTTATAGCGTCATAGAGATGTACAGCATGGAAACAGACACTTCAGTCCAACTTATCCATGCTGACCAGATATCCCAACCCAATCTAATCCCATCTGCCAGCACCCAGCTATATCCCTCCAAACCCTTCTTATTCATTTACCAATCCAGATGCCTTTTAAATTTTGTAATCGCACTAGCCTCCACTACTTCCTCTGGCAGCTCATTCCATACACGTACCACCCACTGTGTGAAAAAGTTGCCCCTTAGGGTCTCTTTTATATCTTTCCCCTCTCACCCTAAACCTATGCCCTCTAGTTCTGGACTTCCCCACCCCAGGGAAAAGAACTTGTCTATTTACCTTATCCATGCCCTTCATGATTTTATAAACCTCTATGAGGTCACCCCTCAGCCTCTGACGCTCCAGGGAAAACCGCCCTAGCTGAATCAACCTCTCCCTATAGCTCAAATCCTCCAATCCTGGCAACATCTTTGTAAATCTTTTCTGAACTCTTCCAAGTTTCACAACATACTTCCGATAGAAAGAAGACCAGAATTGCACACAATATTCCAAAAAAGCCAATGTCCATTACAGCCACAACATGACCTCCCAACTCCTGTACTAAATATTCTGACCAATAAAGGAAAGCATACCAAACGCCGCCTTCACTATCCTATCTCCCTGTGAATCTACTTTCAAGGAGCTATGAACCTGCACTCCAAGGTCTCTTTGTTCAGCAACACTGCGAGGACATTACCATTCAGTGTTTGAGTCCTGCTAAGATTTGCTTTCCCAAAATGCAGAACTTCGCATTTAACTGAATTAAACTCCATCTGCCATTCCTCAGCCCATTGGTTCATCTGATCAAGATGCTGTTGTAATCCTAAGTCACCTTCGCTCATCACTACACCTCCAATTTTGGTGTCATCTGCAAACTTACCAACTATACCTCTTAAGCTCACATCCAAATCATTTATATAAATAACGAAAAGTAGTGGACCCAGAACCAATCCTGATGGCACTCCACTGGTCACAGGCCTCCAATCTGAAAAACAAACCTCCTCCACCATCTTCTGTCTTTTACCTCTGACCCAGTTCTGTATCCAAATGGCAAGTTCTCCCTGGATTCCATGAGATCTAACTTTGCTAACCGGTCTCCCATGGGGAACCTTGTCAAACGGCTTACTGAAGTCCATATAGTCCACTGCTCTGCCCTCATTAATCCTCTTTGTTACTTCTTCAAAGAACTCAATCAAGTTTGTGAGACATGATTTCCCATGCACAAAGTTGACTATCCCTAATCAGTCCTTGCCTTTCCAAATACATGTACATCCTGTCCCTCAGGATTCTCTCCAACAACTTGCCCACCACCAATGTCAGGCTCACTAGGTCTATAGTTCCCTGGCTTGTCCTTACCACCTTTCTTAAATAGTGGCAGCACGTTAGCCAACCTCCAGTCTTCTGGCACGTCACCTGTGACTATCGATTATACAAATATCTCAGCAAGAGACCCAGTAATCACTTCCCTACAGAGTTCTAGGATACACCTAATCAGGGTCTAGATTAGAATGGTGCTGGAAAAGCACAGCAGGTCAGGCAGCATCCGAGGAGCATGCCTGGGGTTTTATCCACTTCTATGCATTTCAAGACATCCAGCACTTCCTCTTCTGTAATATGAACATTTTTTAAAGTGTTACCATCTATTTCCCTGCATTCTGTATGTTCCATGTCCTTTTCCACAGTAATCAGTGATGCAAAATACTTGTTTAGTTTCTCGTCAATCTCCTGTGGCTCTACACAAAGGCCACCTTGCTGATTTTTGAGGGCCCTATTCTCTCCCTAGTTACCCTTTTGTCCTTAGAGTCAAGGAGAATCCAAAAGGTTTTATAAATACACTATTTGCCAAAACTATCTCATGTCCTCTTCTTGCCCTCCTGATTCCCTCTTCAGTGTACTCCTACTGCCTTTATACTCTTCTAAGGATTCACTCGATCTATCCTGTCTCTCCCTGACATATGCTTCCTTCTTTTTCTTAACCAAACCCTCAATTTCTTTCATCATCCAGCATTCCTTATACCTACCAACCTTACCTTTCACCCTGACAGAAATATACTTTCTCTAGACTCTTGTTATCTCATTTCTGAAGGCTTCCCATTTTCCAGCCATCCCGTTACCTGCGAACATCTGCCCCCAATCAGATGTTTGAAAGTTCTTGCCTAATCTCATCAAAGTCAATCAATCTTATTATTTCTGTCCTGTTACCTGGTAATGTTTTATTCTGTACTTGCTTTGGTTTATTATTGTCAGATGTACCTCCGCACAGTGAAAAGTTTTGTTTTGCATGCAGTCCAGGCAGATCATGCCATACAAAAATCAAAAGCTGATTGTACAGAGCAAGGAATACAAAGTTACGACTGCAAAGAAAGTGTACAAAAAGCAAGATTAACATTAGATTTGAAATTTCAGAAGACCAGTCAGATGTTTAATAACAGTGGGGACGGAGCTGTTCCTGAACCTGTGCTACATGCATTTAAGCTTTTGTATCTTCTGCCTGACAGAAGAGGTCGGACGAGATTATAACCGGGGTGGGAGGTATATATATATATGGATATGTACTTCGTAAGCTTCTTTTGGCTGAAATGGACCTCAAACTCTCCTTTAGTTTAACAGTTTGATCAGTTTACAACTATATAAAATACAAGCTGTAAAGGGTTATCAGTTTTAAAATCTTGTCGAGCTTGTCACATCACATTCAGTTGAAAGAGAGAAGTCACTGCTTCATTCTGCTGATGTCACCATCAGGGTAAAGTGACAGTATTTGTACGGCACTGCCTGATAATCAAACACTAGCCAGAATTCACCAAATGGAGAAGCAAGAAGTCCTCCAATATTGCTGCGTGGAAGCTTTTAGCTCAGACTGAGTCTAGGCTCCGGGTTGCAAATCATCAGAGGATTTTGAGATCATCACTGGTTCATAATTGTTGGTTGAGCTGAGCTGCAATTGGTTGATCTTTACACTGTCTTTGGCCCAATGTCAAATCGTTGTCCAGCCAACCAGAACTGTGGCCTCTGAAAGTGCCCAAACCCCAGGCCAGAGTGCCCAAACGCAGTCAGGCTGACTATGAAAAAGGTCATAGATTGAATTCTGGAGAATCAGATCATCTTCATGAATAGGATCCTCATGGATTACTGAAGGTTCCAAGCAGGGGATGTTTTTTGTCAACAGGATTTCCCCAGGTATTTTGTCATGACCTTCTGGAACGTGAAGCAATACTAATGTCTCCTGAAGGTATTTGAGGAGAAATGAGGTACGATGCCCAAGTCCCGGCAGCAAGTGTCCTGACCTCCCTGGGAGGTACATGCAGTTTGAAGGAGGCAGTATCAATGCCATGGACTCCTTTGGAATCTGGACCAGCATGCCGCAGGTCAAGGTGACCCTGAAGGTGGATGTCCGCGGGACCATCTACCTCCCACCCTCCAGCTTTGCGGATTGGAGGGAGCTGAGGCTACCTGATCTATGCGGGGCAGCTACAGTGTGCCTACCTGTGGGAAGTCAAGGCAAATGGCGACAATCTGCAAAGTGACCCTGTGCAGAAACTGTGGACAGGAGGGTCACCTGACTAAGGCCCGCAAAGAGACAAAGAGCTCCAAACTGTGAGGGGACTTGTACAAGGCCTGCCCAAGACGGGGCAGGGTGAGATGGGGAAGGATGCACATATGCACAGAAGTGGCAGCACAAGCAATGAATCCCGAAGGTGTCAGTGAAGCAACTGAGAAAAAGGTCAGACGGAGGAAAGCTTGACTTGCAGAAAGAGAAAGGAAGACCCCAGAGAATGAGAAACACATTGAATCTCTACCTGAGAATACAGTCAATGGATGAGGAGACAGTGAACAAAAAGGGAAGGCTACTGGTGAGGAGAAACCTCAAAAGGAAAATGCTTCAATTGTGCGGGGTCATCACATGCCAGCAGTGGAGAGGAAAGAGACCGTTGTATGAAGGACACACCAGCCACTTTTCTTCTGACGAACCAAACTATCAGCCTAAACAGAAGAAGAGGTCAACAAATAAGAAAGAGAAGGAGATGAGTGCTTCCACCCCCGAGCTGGAAACTCTGGACATTTTGAGGGGCCTGGTATAATCCCACCTCCTGACATCGGGAATCATGAGGTACCCAGCACAGCACAGCTCCAGCATGGTGGTCACCAACTTCATTAGTCTGACAGGATATCGCACACTTGCATGAGAGATGTGTTCTCCAAACTGGGTTTTGGAGAGGGAATCCATAATTAGATCTGACTGTTTTACGTGAGCATCGTTAGTGCTATCTCAATCAATGGGTGGGAATCAGAAAGCTTCCTGATCAGATCTGAAGTCTCACAGGGATGCCTACTATCTCTCTGCTGCCTTGTCTGTGTATTGTCTAGAGCCTTTTTGCTGAATACATGAGGAAGCATGTGAGCTTGAGGGGGAAGAGGCAGAGGAGGCCTCCAGGTCAGGGCCTCCCTGTCCTTGGTGGCATCACTCTTTTCTACTTGGATCCGCTGTCAGTGCAGACAATCATGAACATCTGCAAGCAGTTCAAACTGATCTCAGGCGCCAAGGTAAATCGAGGCCATGTTCTGGGCCAACCGATTGTTTACCCCTTCACCATCTGGTAAGATCATCTGAAGATTCTGGGAAAATGGTTCAGAAGGGCTGGGGCATGCACCAAAATTTGAGATGAACGTATCACCAAGGTGAGGCTTAACTGGGTAGATGGGAGCACTACTGCTTCTCCATTGTGGGTAAGAACCTCGTCATCAGATGTGAGGTTCTCTCATTTGTTGTACGTGGTGCAGGTCTGGCCCATTCCCCAAATGTGCACCATTGCAATCACCTGAGCTATCTTCCACTTCATCTGGAGGTCTATAATGGACCTTGTCCATTGAAACACCATGTATAAAGCTCCAATTAGGGTTGGGGAGTTGTAAGAATGTATCCAAAGGTGCCTTATCCTGATGGCCACCTTTGTGGCTGCATCAAGCTGCATATCGATCCTCAGTATGTGAATACTGAGTGTCATTGTGTACTGAGGTTCTACCTGTCCCAAATCTTGGTTTGGATTGGCCTGGTCTCATTGCCATGGAATGCTCCAAGTAGTTGGACTGTTCCATATCACCTGTCCCTCTTGGAAAGATTTTGTGAAGGGCAACACCTTTGACCACAGGCCCATCAGGCAGTGGTCAGTATGTATTATCCTCAAGAGCCTGTGGGAAAAGCCAGAATTGATCCTGTCGAATGGTTCCCTGAGCAGTCGTTTGGCACAATGACTCATCGTTAGAATAAAGCACCAAGGCATAACTTGGCTGGTGCTGAGAAGGGCACTATCTGTGAGATCATTCCTGAACACCGAGACGCTATCGCAACTGCTTGCTGCCCTTGTGAAGAGATTGTAACACATCTGGAATGTGTTTGTGTAAAGAAGGTTTGGAGAGAGAGGCCATGGTTTTTGTTGAGGTTCAGCCTGAGAAGCTCCATGACACAGGACTCTGCTGCACAGGCTGTTCCCCAGGATGCACACCAAGACAAACAGCAGCTTCGCCTGGAGGACCATCAACACGGTAAATGATGCTGTTTTGTATGCTCGAAATTTATTGTTCTTCCAATGTAAAGAGTTGACCTCGACTGAGTACTGCAGATTGGCACATTTCAAAGTTCAGGAAAATGTGCTAAGGGATACAGTAGAGCGAGGAGAAGCTGCTACCAAGTCATAGTGCGTAAAGACCACCACCTAAGATCTTTCTGCCAAAGTACAATGAGTGTTTATATTAAATCCTCTCATTACTTTAAAATGTGTCTAAATAGCATCTGACACGTATAGAAAATGCTTTTGTTTGCAACTACAGAAAGCCCTGAGGAATGTCAAATTCCAATGTGTCTTTTTTCTCTACAAACTTGGTGTAAATATCCTTTAGAACTTCTTTATGTACTTAAAAATGATTTTTATGAATAAAGTATATTTGTGAAATAAAAAGGTGATTATAAGGTGAAGTTCTCCCAACTGTACAGTACTTGATGCACAGCACTATGTTGTTCTTGTCGTCAAATAATATATATGTTTAAAACTAATGAGCCTCCCATCTAACAGTTAAGTTGACCACAATTGTCATGGTGTTCTCTATTCTATCCAGCTTTTTTTGACTGTTAATGTTGCCACTTTTTTATCTCTGGAGAATTAACTTAAGGTCTAGTCAAATGGCAACGTGCTAGAATTTCTGGAGGCGAACAGTTTCCAAATGTTGGCAGTTAGTCATGCTGTAGCTGCCTTTCTATCTCACTGCAACATCCGCAGCATAAAACTGATGTTAGTTGGGCAGCTATGGGAACTGAAAGCTACTGAAGTCCTAAGAAAAAGGATTGATAATGGCTGCAGTCTAATTTAGGTAAACTTGGATCAGCAGGAAAGTGGTGACACTCATCACCGTCTATTCTGTCGACTCGGATTCAAGTCATTGTGAGATCAGTATCCAAGCAAACAGACATTAACCAGCCAATGTATCTGCTTCTGCACCCACACTGCAGCAAATCAAACTTTGACTTCAGCAAAACCGAACTGACTGCAGCTTCGGTGTTGTACAGTTCAACATTAACAGCCAAACTACAGCTGTTACAATGATAGATTATTGACTGCAGCTGTTCCAGTGCAGCGTCTTGCCCAACTCTGGGAATGTCCTGACACAATTCTTTCACTGTTATAAATTTTCTAACACGCAGAATGCAACTTACTGTCTGCGTGCCCTTTTATTGTGTGAAGGGTCTTGCAGCATCTTTTGTAGTCTTGCATATATTCTCAGCAGTGTGTATTATATATCTTCAGTCAAATTGTTAGACTGATGATAAGTTGTTGCAAGTATAATTGCTGTTGCTAATCTAAACAGCCAGTTTACAGTGACAGTGGTAAAGCACAGATTTGCTGTGAAGCTCCAAATGTTCCATTAATCACAGGGGTTTTACTGACCTCCTAATGAAAGGTTATATATTTTCTTTTAAAAATCTGCTGGTGCAGCTTCATGCTATTTCATGCAAAACAACCAAAGTTATGTTTGATTAAACATTGTTGAAAATAGCTCTGAGGGTTAGAGTTTACTTCATAGTCACAGGAGTAAGGCTTGAAAGGTTTATGGACACCTAGGATTACACTACAGCTTTATATTTCCTTATCCTTGATCTCTGCCATGTGTTGCTGTTTTATGTCTTAATAAAATAAAACCATTTCATTGACATAAAGATGTAAGTACAATAAATTACATTGGTTGCAGACAGTGGGAGAAGTTATTGGAATATTATTTTTACAAGCTAATCCCACATGGTTTGCAGAAGAATAAAATGGTATAATTTCACAGCTTTACAATTCTAGAACAGCCAAATAAGTTTTCCATTATAATCAAACCATTGAGATGGTCTGACTTTTCTTGTGCAGTAGATTGGTGTTCCTGATCACTCTGAGCTGATGGTCTCCCTGAAAATCACAGTCCAAATCAACTTTCTTGATGGGCAAGTTTCTGTCTGTTCATGGTTGATGGTCTGTTGAATCTCCGAGTAAAAAGTGAGGTCTGCAGATGCTGGAGGTCAGAGCTGAAAATGTGTTGCTGGTTAAAGCGCAGCAGGTCAGGCAGCATCCAAGGAACAGGAAATTCGACCTTTTGGGCAAAAGCCCTGATGAAGGGCTTTTGCCCAAAACATCGATTCTCTTGTTCCTTGGATGCTGCCTGACCTGTTGCGCTTTAACCAGCAACACATTTTCAGGTCTGTTGAATCTCAATGTACTTGGAAACCACACATTTGAAAACTCTCAGGACTTTTTTTTTCAAATTGTAAGAGTAAGTGTAAATATTTCTGGGGCCAATGGCCTAAGAAGTTCACTCCTAATTGTATAGGACAGTGCCCTCCATCAAAGCTGACACCTAATTGATATGGGGCAGCCATTTCCCTCAAACTCCGATTTATTCTTATGCTTGGAAGCTTAAAGCTCTGCAATACTTCAAATTGGAGAGATTGTCTCTCATTCTGACTGCTGACCAGAGTTCCCTTTAAGGGCTGCCCTTGTTCAAGCATGCAATAGTCTGTCAGGGTGCCATGTGCTTAAGCTATTAAGTCTGTGCACTTTCTGATGGACTAGCCCATGAGCTAACAGCTGATAGACTCTCCACATGACAGGAAGTTAACAAGTGAGAGCCAGAGCTGATATGATTCATCAAGTGGAACTGGCAACCAAGATTCACTTATGTTATCTCCACAGTCTGGCACGAACCTGAAATGAAACTACAACACACTTCTTCCTGAAATCTTCGGTTTCCATTCCTGATTGTTAGTCGAACTGATCTCAAACTTTTGTTTTTCTCTCCAACTCTTTTGGTCCCTGGCTCTACCATGCTTGTTTCTACTTGTTTCCTCAATAAGCTCATTTGCTGCTTCCTTCCAAAATCTTCATACTTCAGCTTGCAGACCCTCTCAATCTCTGACTCGTTTCTTTCCTGTTTGTGACCCTTCCCACAAGCCTCCACTCACAGCATTAAAAAGAGTGAAGCAATGAGCTGGAATGTGATTGGCAATTGAGAGAGGCAGCAAGGTGAAAGATCAGAGAGAGAGAGCTGGTAAGCTGGAAAAAAGCCATGATGGCAAGTGTTGGTGAGTGGGAGGATTGGTGAGTTGGAACATTGGTGAGAGGACATAAGGAGGGGAACAAGAGAGCTGAAGGATGGAAACAGTGAGACAGAGCAGGAGGCAGCAAGCTGTAGGTATGTTCAAAGGGGTTAGATCAGGTTCCATAAAGCATGGAAATAGGCCCATCAACCCAACAAGTCCACACCGACCCTCCGAAGAGTAATCCACACAGACCCATTCCCCTAACCAATGACTTACATTTATCCCTGATGAATGCACCTAACCCACACATCCCTGGACACTATGGGCAATTTAGCCTGGCCAATACACCTAACCACATCTTTGGATCGTAGGAGGAAACTGGAGCACCCGGCGGAAACCCACACAGACATGGGGAGAACATGCAAACTCCACACAGACAGTCACCCAAGGTGGGAATCAAACCTGGGTCCCTCGCACTGTGTGGCAGCAATGCTAACCACTGAACCGTTGTGCTGTAAATTGTTAAGAGTCAGTGAAAATTAATGAGAGAATTTCAGGGCTGGAAAAGAAAAGGATAAAAAGAAATCCTTGCAATTATGTACTCTGCAACTCACAAAGTCCTGAAGCCTTACCAGTTGTGAAGTACTTTTGAAGTGTAGTCACAGCTGTAAAACGGAAAAGGAAGTGGCCAATTTGTGCACAGCATTCTCCCACAAACTTCAATATAATGGCCAGATAATCTGTGTATTTTAGTGATATTGATTGATGGTGTAGAAACTAAACACACAAACCTTTGGCTTGGAGCCGGGAGTACTATAACTGAGCCAAATCTAACACAGATGGATATGAAAGCTCCCATGGCACTTTCTGAAGAGAGTAGGGCACTTTCTTGCAACTTGACCAACTCCACCAAAACTGCCTGAAAAGACAAAATGCAGTGTGTTGTTACATCAGCAAATGTGGACATTCCACAATGATTATACTTCAGAAGTATTATCTGCAGTGAAGTGTTTCAAGGCACCCTGAAGGAATGGAAGGCGTTATGGAAAAGCAAGTTTGTTTCTTTAAAAAAATGATTGACAATTATAACTCATTAGTCTTTGCTTCTATGCCTATCTTGTCATTATTGCAAGATTATGGAAATCAATGATGTACGTAAGTACAATAAACTGTTCCAATGAAGAAAGCATAAGGTAAGGGAAACCACATGAGTGTTTTTTAGGTTGAAAATGATTTTCTGAAATCAAAAGTAGCAACAATGATTTGTGATTGATTTATTTCCTTATCTTGCCAGGTTGCAATAGGAATAGATTTCTGTGCCGTATACACTAAATAACGCTTGTCTGTTAATTGATCATTTCCTTACTGTGTTTCCAGTTTAGTGACCCTGTCCACGAGCTGCTGTTGGAAGTTATTACCTGGGTCGGAATCCTGATATCACTTGTCTGTCTCCTGATCTGCATCTTCACCTTTTGTTTCTTTCACGGACTTCAGAGTGATCGAAACACCATTCACAAAAATCTTTGCATCAGTCTTTTTGTGGCTGAATTGCTTTTCCTAATCGGAATCAATCGTACAGATCAACCGGTGAGCTTGTCTAGTTTCATACTTAAAGACCTGATGGACTTAATTAAAATGGTATTCACATTGAATCCTTTTATATTAAAGGAAGTCCCATGCAGTAGTTTCTTTCACTCATACCTGAGGACAAAGTGTATTTTTCCAAATTGTGAGCCCCTAATATCTCAACTAAATTGTTTTGTATGTGAGAACTTTGAGAATGAGAGCAAGATGTTCCCTCTCTGAAGATCTTTGCAGTTAAGGCTGATCGTTAGGGTCAACTACTGGAAAATTTAAAGACTAAAGAACCTTGAACCCTTATGAATCAATTTTTGTCTCTCATCCATTGAGCCATTGTCACCAATTTTCTTTACTATCAATCTGATCCAGATTACGAAACTCTCAATAGTCCTGGAATTAAGCCTTAAAAAAATTTTGGGAGATGCTTGTAGGACTTCCTTTTCTTCCCTATTTTTTTTTCTCATCATGTGAAAAATGCTAAACCAATTTTGTAAGGATGTTTGGCAATCTTTATGGAACGATTGATACCAACTTGAATCTGCGTCATCATTCACTACGTTGGAAACTCTGTGTACGCTAAGCCTCTAACTCAAGTCAGCTGTCCTCATACCAACCATCACCAATGTTAACATTCTTGGGAATGTTTTATTCTGTCACAGAACCAGTGAAAATGTTGTAGACACTTATCCAATCACTTTCTTAAAAGGCTGTGTGTAGACAACTTTAACAGTTTCAGGTTTAAAATATTTCCTTGGATGAATACCACTTGAAGTATAGTGGTATGGTGCTCACGATCAACTTTGAAGCTGTTTTATATAATTAAGACGTTAAAATGCAGAGACAAAGTACGTCCCACTTAATTGACTCTGTCTTCTCTCCTTTAAAGTTTAAGAAATAATAAACCATGTGCCTTTGCGTGAGAGTTGGTTTGAACATTCTGTTTCTTTCAGGTGACTTAAAATGATGAAAACTGTGCTATTAAATTTAACTATTAGTTCTGACACAAGGATGACACTCTCTCTGTGTTCTATTTCCAAACTGTTAGCCCAGCCTAGTGCTTTGACCCCATTCAGATTATTGGTCAAGATGTTGATTTCCATCCGTTTGTGATTTACATGTACTCCTCAGAGTGAGAGTTTTGAGAGGATATCTCCTGCTGGTCCATATCAAAAATGCCACGCCTTAGTTTACTCAGCTAAAACTACTTCACAGTCATCCCACTAATGATGCCCTAAAAAAATCCCCCCCCCCCCACCCAATCCCCGCACTGGTCCACCTTCAGTTCTTCATTAAGAAAGAAGAAGTTTGAGGAGCTTGTGTAATCTCTACAAGTTGGATATTTTCCTTCTCCTTGTTCATTATGTCAGAGGTCTTCAGGGAAAGGGTAGAGAGTGACATTGGGTGACTTACTCTTGAAGAGAGACAGCACAGACAAGATTGAGCTGAATGGCATCTTTCTGTATTGTGACTGTTCTGTGATCTTGTTCAATTATTCACACTCTTGATTGCTCCCTGTTCCAAACTTAGCCTAACCCTTCCCTATCTCTAATTTTTCTCCTGGCAATCCTAAGGCTGTCTTTGAGTTCATCACATCTGGCAAAGCCTCCTCTTGACCCCTTGACCACATTACCACTAAAGCCCTAATCGTGCAATTCCCCTGCCTGGTGGTATGCAGGCTGCACAACAGCTATCATCACCATACCTCAAAGAAACTCACTCTTGACTCCTTTCAAGCTGCCCCATCTCCAACCCTCCCTTCTGTGAAGTATCTTTACCCCTCAAACATGTGCCCTTCCTTCTCATGATTAAAAAAATCATTGTAAGTTGAAGTCAGTGCGAACTGTCTGTAGGTTACGACTCTCCGCTGATTAGCGGCTTAATTGACATAAAAGAAGACAGTTATGGTTGTGGAAAACATTGCAGCACCTGTTCATTGTTGCAAGAGGTCCTTAGGGTCGTATCCGAGCCACGACCGTTGTCAGCTGCTTCATCACTGACCTTTCCTCCACTGTATCAGAAGTGATCATTTGACTGGTGACCATAGAGTCTTCAGCCCAACATGAACCTCCTCAGATACTGAAGTAAAGCATACCCATATGCAACAAGATGTGAACAACATTCAGGCTTGGGCTGCTAAATGACAAGTGACAGTCAGGTGTCAGGCAATGGGCTTCTCCAACAACAGAATCACCTTCATATTCAACAGCTGAATTAACATTGCTGAATCCACCACCATCAGTAAGCTCGGAGGTTACTATTGACCAGAAACAATGTTAAAAACAATGACTGCAGATGCTGGAAACCAGATTCTGGAGTAGAGTGGTGCTGGAAAAGCACAACAGTTCAGGCAGCATCTGAGGAGCAGGAAAATCGACATTTCGGGCAAAAGCCTTTCATCAGGAATACAGGCAGAGTGCCTGAAGGGTGGACAGATAAATGAGCGGAGGGTGAGGGTGGGGAGAAAGTAGCATAGAGTACAATAGGTGAGTGGGGGAGGGGATGAAGGTGATAGGTCAGGGAGGAGGCTGGGGGAAGGTAGCAAAGAGTACAATGGGTGGATGGGGGTGCGATGAAGGTGATAGGTCAGAGAGGAGGGTGGAGTGGATAGGTGGGAAAAAAGATAGGCCGGTAGGACAGGTCATGGGGATGGTGCTGAGCTGGAAGTTTGGAACTGGGGTGAGGTGGAGGAAGGGGAATTGAGGAAACTGGTGAAGTCCACATTGATGCCCTGGGATTGAAGTGTTCCGAGGCGTTCTTCCTCCAGGTGTCAGATGGTGAGGGAGCAGCGGTGAAGGAGGCCCAGGACCTCCATATCCTCGGCAGAGTGGGAGGGGGAGTTGAAATGTTGGGCCACAGGGCGGTTGGGTTGATTGGTGCGGGTGTAGATCAGCTACATAAGTACTGCGATTACAAGAGCATGTCAGATGCTGGGGATTCAGTGGTGGGTAATTTGCATCCTGACTCTCCAGTGCCTGATCACCGTTAACAAGACACAAGTCAGGAGGCTGACAAAATACTCCCCACTTTATGTGCAGCTCCACTAACATTTAAGAAACTTAACACCATTCAAAACAAAGCAATCCGCTTGATCAGCATCCCATCCAGAATCACAAATGTATGTCATCAGCATATTCTGGAACAGTGTGCTGCAGCATCTCACCAAGACTTCTTCAATTGTACCTTCCAAACCCAGAACCTGAAAGGAAAAGGGCAGCAGATGCCTGAGATTACCATCACCCTATAAGTTGCCCTCCACATCACCCACCATCCTGAATTGGATCAATTATCTCCACTCCTTAGTTGTCACTGGGTCAAATCCTTGATCCCCATCCATTCCTCATAGCAATGTGACTCAACCTGCATCACATGGACAGATGTAGTTTGAGAAGGTGTTTCAACAGGACCTTCCCAAGGGCAGTTGAACGTATGTACCTTGCCAGGTACAATCAATCCCTCGAACATTATTTGAACAATTCCCGACTTGAATCATTTCAATTAGATTTTCATTCAACCTTAGCTCTAAAACAACCTTAACTGAATTTCCAAACCATGGTGACTTAGATTTTGCTGTAGATTTTGGACATGGACACAATATTTTCCTGCTCTGGCATTCTTCCTGCTTTGCCCAGTTTGGTGGGGCTGTCACCCCAGAGAAAGAGCAGTGACAGATTTTCCATTGAGCAGTGAAATCTTGGCTCGAAATCTAGCAGGGACCAACTTTAACATGACTAAGCGAGGGCTAGGTGTGTACTATTCAATCCCTGAATCTGTTGTACTGTTCTTAGCTGACCTGCAATTCGACTCCATATATAAACCTTTGTCCCATGTTCCATAAAGCATTTGATAGATTTTTGTTAACCAGTCTTCATTTGAACCTAACAATTCACCTTAATTCAAGAAGGGACTTTCACAGAAAGATCGAGTACGAATTTTAATAGACGATACCCTTTAGGCTTGTACAATGCAACCAATGGAAATAATTTCTCTTTGTTCCAATTTATACCTCATTTGTCCAAAGTGAATGTGACAGAACATGCAGGGGCTAATTTTCAACTTCACTGACTGGGAAGAAACCTAGCAAATCCGGTTTTCTGTTTGTTGCAGGACTTGTTTTTGTTTCTCTGGAATGTAAATTGGTGGGTACTACAATAGCCACTGGGTGCTCAACTTTAGATGATTGACCCAGTGAGAAGGTTGAAAATGACATCACATAATACTCAGTGATTGTAACTAAAAGTGTCTTGCCTTCTCTACTTTTGAACCACTTACACCTCCTACAATTTTATTCCTCTCCTCCATATACACAAGTGCCATACATTTGGTAAAATTATGCTCAGAAATCATTTGTACTAATCATCAATAAGCTATTTACAAACTTTTACATTCTGTAATCCTCAATTGAGTCGACACTTTCAGATGAGCCAACTTATGTACTTTAACTAAGTTTTAACTTGTTCAGTGTCATTTTTCCCTGTTCTGACAAACATTTCTGACTTGTTTTTGACAGATAGGATCGCTCAGAATAGGTATGATTAAAACGTAGCAGCTCCTTCCCTTCAATCCACCACTCTTCAGGGGAGATTACTGTTTTTGTAAAGCATTGTGAACAGCAGGAATTTTTCCTATAATTCTTCAGCACTTTTCAACTGTCTACTTAGCAGTCAAATTGGTGCTTAAAGGAATGATAGATTGTCCATTTAAGCTAGTGTTTGTGATGCATCCTGTTGGTTTTCTTAGTGGTTGGCTGTGTGTTTAGTGTTTAACTGTTTTAAGTCAAAACAACCAAAGTCTATAAAGTTTAATGATTCCAGGAATGACTGATGGATTTTGGAAAGCCGGCTGTGAAGTGGGTCAAAGCCCACTGCGAAATCTTTGCAGTGACAGTTGAGGGTCATGAGTTGAGTCATTATATTTGTTAAAATTCCAGAAGCATTCCCTTGCTGAGAGTTAGTCAATTAACATTGTTTTTGCTACAATAGACAAAGACTTTATGATTCAAAGAAGATAATCTACACTGGTGGAGAAAGAAGAATACAACAATTGATCTTTAATGGACAAAGCCCTTATCTCCCTAATTGTATTTGCTTAAACCCCACTTCTGACATTTCTCACCCAAGATCATCTCTCTTGCATCATTGTTACTCTACTTCCTCTCAGGCACAAAAAAAGCTCTAACCAAATACTTCAGTGGCCCTCTGTAGAAATCATGGAGATTTTTGAGATGGTTACACACTCAATATCCAAGGTAAACATTAAATTTCTGCCGCCATTGAATGTGCAAACTTGTTGTCTGTAAGGGCCTTTATCACATGTAACCTCAGCTCATCATTACGAAGAACTTATGATAATTGTAATACCTGACTCTCACCAGGATTGTAAATGTTAAGGAGTAAGAGAATCCATCTTGCTCATCTGTCTGTTTGTTTCTTGCAGATCGCTTGTGCGGTATTTGCTGCTTTGCTTCACTTTTTTTTCCTGGCTGCATTCACATGGATGTTCCTGGAGGGCGTTCAGCTCTACATTATGTTAGTGGAGGTCTTTGAAAGTGAGCACTCCCGCAAAAAATACTTTTATCTGGTTGGATATGGTGTACCTGCACTTATTGTTGCTGTTTCAGCTGCTGTGGATTACCGGAGTTATGGAACAACAACAGCGTGAGTTTTTCAGTTTGCTTTGAAAATCCATTACCACAAGCACTGATTACTTCTGTCTGATTGATGAATTCATAAACATGGGCTCCCAGTAATTTGGTTGGAATAATTTAGCTATCTTTTATCACACCACAGCTACAGATTTGCACAAAGAATACAGATGGAGATGATTACATCAAGTTGGATCATTTTCAGTTGGTCATTTGTCAGTAAAGAATTTCATTTACCTTTCATATATCAGGACAATAGACCATTTTCAGCAATTGATTATTTTATTGGAGAATGGGAGTGGGACAAAGTCTGCAGACTTCTGAATCCCACCATTGTTGTGAAATGTGGGTCACATTGTGTGGGAAGTAGTTTCCCAATGTAATTTTCACCAGGGCAGCCAAGTAATGGCCAGGTAATCACTCAATTAAAAATGACTCTGGCCCCTCAGCTTCTAATCAGAGGACTTCCCACTTGACTAGCAGTCTGTGACGGCAGGCGAATAAGAGTGCTGCATAATTGAGGAGCTCTAACTGCAACATTCTCAAATTCAAAGATGGGGTTTGTTTTCAGGTAGGTGACCGCTACATTCTGTGGAGACCGGGTCATCTAGAGGATGACCTCTGGCTGCTGAGTCACCCAGTTGAGAGTGTATTGCTGGAAAAGCACAGCAGGTCAGGCAGCATACGAGGATCAGGAGAATCGACGTTTTGGGCCAGAGCCCTTCATCAGGAATAGGTCACCCACTCAGTTAGATAGAAAGGACCCCTGGGTCTGCATGGATCACTGGCCCTTGTTATACTACTGGGAAGTGTGTCGAAATGTGCCCTCCAGCAGGATTTATTCTGTCCTGTTTCTCTTGAAGAGATCTGTTGTGCACCTGGGCCAGTGTCTACTGCACAGAAAGAGGAGTAAATAGCTTTAGGGTTTATTTTAAATTAGACAGAAGAAGCATGAGTGAGCGAAATCAGGCACAAACAGACCCAGGGTTTTAGTTTTTCCTCTTTATAGATTCGATTAGATTTCCTACAGTGTGGAAACAGCCCCTTCAGCCCAACAAATGCACACCGATCCTCTGAAGAGTAAACCACCCAAACTCTTTTTCCTTTTGAGTAATGCACCTAGCACGATGGGCAATTTAGCATGGCAAATTCACCTGACCTGCACATTTTTGAATAATGGGAGGAGACCGGAGCACTCGGAGGAAACCCACACAGACACAGGGAGAACGTGCAAACTCCACACAGACAGTCGCCCGAGGTTGGAATTGAACCTGGGACCCTGGTGCTGTGAGGCAGCACTGCTAACCACTGTTGAAATTTCTCTCTCTCTCTGCTGCTCGATTCATCTTGTTGATTTTTTTCTTTTCAGTTGGAATGAAGGAGATAGCAAGTGAGGGAAATCTGTTTTGTTGAATTTGCCTTTGAAAATGATGCTGATGTTTTGGAATGGTTGATGACAACAACCTCCACAGCCACTCTCACCACTACCTTCCTATCCTTCCCAACTTGCCGTCTTCCCCTGTCAGGGGCAAAGTTGCCTGAGGATACGATGGTCTGAGGAAATTGGCAGATTAGCTACCAGACCTACTTCTACATCTCACTAAACCCAGCCCCGTCAGGTTCTGAACCTCAAGCTTTACTTGTTACAGTAAAACCAGCTGATTAAAGATACTGTTGCATTAACCAAAATTACGATACAAGCCTCTGGATAACTGCAACTCTTAAAAAAATTATTCGTGCAAAAGAAAATATGTTTTGTGAATGAAAGCAGAAGAAATTGACAGAAACGTTTGCGCAAGAAAAATCTTCAAATAAGCATCCTCCATTTTTGTTTCGTTTAACCCCCGTTGCATCTGTTAGGTTTTCCCAGTTCTCATGAAAGGTCATTAACAGGAAATATTAATCGTCTTTCTTCTTCCAAAGAAGTTGTCTCTCCTGTTGAGTATTTCCAGTATGTTGCTTTTTATCTCAGATTTTGAATGTCTGCAATCCTGTTCGTGTACATGTAATCCCAACTGTCCATCCCATCCTCCTTGAGAATGCTTTGTTGAAACAAATGAAGTCATCTGTCCATATTTCTGCATTAACAACTTCTCATCAGTAGTAGCACGTTTAAACAATTTTTTATGTGATTAACTGTGTTTGTGGGATCTATAATTTTCACTCTTGAACGCACTTCCAGGCCCCTCTTTTTTTTAAAGTTTGCAATTCTATTCAGATGTACTTGTCAAATCCATCCTATCCATTTATCACAAATGTAACAGAATGAAGCAAGCAATTTTCAAGAGAACTACAAATTTGATCCTGCCGAATGTAATGGAAATTAGGTGATTAATAATTTAGTTCAAGGTCATATATCTGTCTGAGTACTCTGCAATATTTTCAAGCCAGGAATTATTCCTGCTTTTAATGGGACATAGTTTTAACAACCTGAAAGCTTGATCACCGCACCTCATCAAGTTCAAATCAGTGCTGGCACACATGTGCTGTCATCAAGTCTTGTGCCATTTCTCTGCTTTTTTTCCCAAGAGTTAATTATCTTCTTCCATCAATGGTGCTGTCAAAAAATGTGCCTATAATTCAACATTTAAATGAACAATGGTGTAATAATTCCTGGCTCTCAGCAGCCTATTTTGCAGAGTACATTCCTCTCTGTCAGTCCACTGTTGTTGATGTATGTCTTGCACTCAGACCTTGAATGCTGTCCCTTGCGTTTCATTACAGATGTTGGTTGAGGCTCGACACCTACTTCATTTGGAGCTTTATAGGTCCTGCAACCTTGATTATTATGGTAAGTACTGCTAATTAACAAAGCACCTCCAAGGGCATAAAGCAGACTTTCACTGGACCTTCGCTGTACGTTCTTAATTTATAGGCATTTATTTTAAAAATAAATAATCCTCTCTGATCCACTTAGTCACAGTGAGCAATTATGGGGCTTTAGTATGAAAAGAAATATGATTGTTATTTCTGTAGCTATAGGTTCAAAATGAATAGCTGTAGTGAAATAGCCAATTAAGAAATATAAAAAGGGTGTTTTACCATTTACTACTTCCAATTTTTGAAAATATATCACAATATTGTTCATTATAATCTCTGATTATCTTGACCTTAAATAGACCCTTCAAATTTTGCTCCAAATTCTAACCATGCAATTGTTTAAATGACAATTCTGAGTCATGCAGAATTTCTGGAAATTATTGCTGAAGCTGTCATAGCATCATAAAGGATATACAGCACAGAAACAGACCCTTTGGTCCAACTCATCCGTGACACCAGATATCCTAAATTAATCTAGTCCCATTTGCCAACACCTGGTCCATATACCTCTGAACATTTCCTGTTAATATATATCTATCCAGATTCCTTTCAAATGCTGTAATTGTACCAGCATCTATCAGTTCCTCTGGTAGCTCATTGCATACACGCCCCATCCTCTGCCACTCCCCTTCCTCCCTCTGTCAGTGAACATCTCATTTTGTAGTGGTAATTCTCCTAAGCTGCTCAAACTGGATTCTGTTATAACAGTTCACCATGAATCTGGAAATCGGAATAGACCAGTGAAATTCTCAATACATTGTGGATCAAGATGTGAAGATTCTTTCAAATTTGTGATCTGAGATAGAGAGGAATGGCACTGATTTTTTAAGTTTTTCACGTTCTCATTGAAGAAGAAAGAACTCCCAAAGGAAAGTGATCTTCCTATGATGGTGGTTATCATTCTTGTAAACCTTAAGGATTAGTAGTCAGGGCATGAACAACCCTAAAAGAGATGGTATTTTAAAATTAAGAAAAATAAAACTTCATTTTGTTTTATTTCTTAAACTTGCAGTTAAATGTGATATTTCTTGGGATTGCTCTTTACAAGATGTTCCATCATACAACTGTGTTGAAGCCAGAATCTAGCTGTTTGGACAATATCAAGTAAGTTACTATGGTAAACTTCTGTGAATATTTTCTTCTTTTAGAAAACTGTTGTTAAAATCCAGAAATGAGTAGGTAATTCCCAGATTTTTGCCTGCTTTGTGTTATTTAACAACTGAGCAATGCATTATCCTTTGAACTCTTCACTAACTGGAAAGGATTGTATTGTGTTGAGATGTCACTTGCTACCAACGCAAGGCCCATCTTACTGGTGATCCAGAATGGATTCTCCTATACTTGGCACACAATTACTGGAATTGATAATAGTATTTGTTAAATAGCCAGAACTGTATTCAAACTCTAAAAGCATGTTAAGTAACTGTCAATCAGCTATCTATTCCTCAGCTGCAATGTCACCACAGGTTCTATTTTCAGATAGGGTCATAAATGGGATGACATGAAAGACAGTCAACATTGTTTGGTTTTTTTTTCTGAATTTTGAACCAGCATCTATTTTTTTTGTCTCATGTCATTTTAATCTGACATGCATCCCTTCCTCTTTATTTTCACTTTCCCTGGCCACTCCATCAAAACTGATTATATTTCTTACATGTAAAAAAAATTGTTGCATGATTTCTATGTCCCATGCACATATGGTGAAAAACATTGCCATTTGAGGATCTGATCGGCAATGCAGTCCCAACACAGCACAAAGTCCTGATGAATTTAAAGGGACAAAATGCTAGATTCTGTAGGGTTTTTTTTGCAACAGGATTTTAGGCAGTTAGCAAACTGCCAAGTGACTGTTTTGACATTCAAGCACAGCTTCAGGGCAGGTTAGTGTGACCACCCTGCAAGTAGATTGTATTGTCTTTGTTGATGGTGGTTGTCAGTCTTTGTTGTAACTTTAGTTTTGATGTAGAGGATTTCTGTGATCTTATTTTCACAGCAGAGAATTTCAACATTCTGGCACAACATTAAATTCATCAGTGTGTAATTCTACCCCTACCTTGACTCCAACCTCCACCTATATTTGAAGAATGGACAATTATTTCCTGCTCAGACTTTTTTTTAAGGCAAATCTGCTTAAACTTTCTTTAACCAACACTATTGTCAGTGTAGTGATTGTAACGAGGTCAGCCAGGGGGATCTTATAGAATATGATTTCCCTGATTTGGACTGTTTACCTGGTCCAGTCAGGGAGCCCTGGCTGACAGATATAAACAGGAGTGTCAGAGGTTCTGCTCACTCTGAGAGCTGGCTCTGAGGAAGCCAGACTTTTGCCAAATCCCATGCACGTATAAATAAAAGGTGACGCGGTGACGAGATACCAACCTTTGTGGAGTTATTGCAAACAAGGATGAGATTATGCAATTGTCCCCATTAATATGCCTCTTGCTAGCCCCTAGCAAGAGTCTCAACTCAGATTCCCAGTGGAAAATGCAACTAGTTGGACCCAATATCAAGGTAGGCTAGGCTCAACTTCTTTACAATTATCCCAAATTTCTCACCACAGCCCTCATCCGTCAGGGTTCTGCCCCGTGTCCTAGCCAATAATTATTCCTCCGTCAAAATCACACAAAAAAAATGATATGGTTGTTACCACATTGCTATTTCTGAGACTATGCTGTGCACAAATTAGCTACCACCTTTCCTAAATGACAGCTGAATAGATTTTTAAAAAGTGTATTATTTAACATAATCCACTTTTAGACTTCAAGTGATTATGGAAAACAGAATTTCAATACAAGTCTTTCTTTGGTTTGACTCCTCAAAGTGTGAACTGTGTCAGTTAGGAGAATGTGCTTCAGCTTGCTTCAACATGACCACGCCACATTACAAATATCAAGTATTTAACAGAGAGTTAAAAGAGGCTACAGCAATTCAATCTTACCTATTACAGATTCCCCTCTTTAACCGAATACTATCTCATGGTTCTCAATGAATTTGGTTGCTAACCTTTTTTCTGTTGCTGGACACAATCCACAGCCAAGACTGTACATGTATTTTGAGAGCGCAGCATATAAAACACAGCTAACTAATGTAAACAATCTGGGATGTTATTTGTACTTTACCACATGATAACTTGTTAAAAGCTCAGCCCAAAAGAAAGAAAAAGAAATTAAAAATAAACCGGAGTTTCAGAGGTTCCGTTCACTGAGAAGCCAGATTACTGTCAAGTACAATGCATGTGTAAATAAACTTGGTGATGGGATACTGGTCCCTGGAATTTGTTCACTGGAATTGGGAGGATTTTCTTCAATTTAAATATTCAACTAAAATATTTTTGCAAACAGAATTTTCCACAGTCTCTGAAAGGCCACAATTATTGTGTTTTTCTTTAAATCTGATATTGGCACTTCGATGAAGCAATGTTTATTTCCCCGAGGCATGTATATCATGATTTGCACACACTATCCTCAAACATCTGACGAATCAATATTTCACTAAAGTCTGACCACCCCATCTATATGACATGAGATACGAGTATGGTTGAATACTTCATTTGACTGAATGTAGTGCCAACAGTACTGAAAAAGCTCAACACTGTCTAGGCCAAGGCAGCCTGTTTGAATGACACCCCAATCACCACTTCCAATATTCATTCCCTTCACCACAGATACATGATAGAGTATGTGTGAGATGTACCTTAGCTACACATGAAGCTTCCTTCAACAGTATTTTTCAAACTTATGATTTTCATCTAGAAAGGCAGAAGCTCCATAATCTCTAAGTTCCCCTCCACACTGTGCACTGACCTAACTTAGAAATGTATCATTTTTCTTTCACTGTCTCTGGGTTAAAATCCAGGAATCTGCTGTTAATAGCCTTGTGGGTGTACTAAAACTACATAGGCTGCAGCTGTTAAAGGAGGTGGCTCACCAAATTAGGATTGGCAATAAGCACTCATCTTGCCATCTGGGTGAGGACTTCAGTGTTTGTCACCAAGACTAGCTCATTAGAGCTACTTCTGACCGATTGGCTAAGTCCTGAGATTCTAGATTTATAAATTGAAAACCAACTTGACCTTATCCTTGTCAATCTACATAATGGACAGTTAATATCTTTGTGATGTTAATTGAGGAACCAATATTGATCAAGACAGTGTGGACAGCCCTGCTCCTTATCCTCAGAATAGTGCTTTGGGCTCTTTCACATCCACCTGAGAGCATAGTCAGTCATCAGTTTAACAGCGTATCCAAAATAAAGCATCTCCACAATTGCAACACGCCTTTATTGTCTTGAGGGTCAACTATTACTTTTCTACTCAAGCTGTGGACTAGGACTTGAATCCAAAACCTTGTGACTGAGCTGCAATTGTAAGCAACCCGATAATGTCTAACACAAAAGGCTGATGTGGAGGAGCCGGTGTTGGACTGGGGTGGACAAAGTTAAAAATCACGCAAAACCAGATTATCACCAGAATGTGATTTAAAAGAAGTTTTGGGATTTACATGTTAATGAACCGAAACCTGCAAACCATTCTAAAAGATGAAAGACTTAACAGCACTCTGGGTTTGTTCAATATATCATTTCAATTGCATGACACTGTAATTTTTTGTGTCTTATGGTCCTGCTCCACAGCTACCTGATGAAGGAGCAGCACTTTGAAAGCTAGTGTTTGCAACTAAACCTGCTGGACTATAACCTGGTGTTGTGTTATGTTTAACAAAAGGCTGAAATATTCGCAACCCTCTTAAACAACATATACTGAGGAACTGATCCCTATAAGCCTTCTCCTGATACCTGCAGCGTCACAGGAATCAGTCCTCAGGCAGTTCAGTGCATTTCATATCAATAAATGGCTGGCCACAAAGACTATAGCCTTCACAACATAACAGCTGCAGTGCTTGTTAAGGCCTGACTTGCCAAACAAGCCACGCCTCAAGCTAAGTTATTTCCGTAAACCTACAACGTTAGTCTTTACCTGACAGATTTTAACAATTCTCCAGCTATCTGTGCAAACAGCAGAACAATCCCAATCTGTTGAAGTACACCATATCAGCAGCCTCCTATTGATAATCAGTGAATAATGGAAGGTGTTATCAACAGTGTTTTAAGTTGCCCTTACTCGTCAACAAGATGCTCAGCACTGCTCGGTTTGGGTTGTTCCAGGCCTCCTTTACCCCGGATCTTATTCCCTATGTCCAGTCATGGACAAAGCTGAAATTCAGTGGTGAGATCACAGTAGATTCCTATGAGAAACAAGGAAACAGTTGACCAAGTGTGACATCAAGGTTGAAGTCAATGAGAATTGAGGGGGATAAGTCATACCTAGCCCAAAAAAAACAGTTTGAGGCCGTTGTGTGCCAAGTATTTCAGGGTATCATTGCTGGAGTCCTTGGTCTAACTATTCTTCAGCTCTTTGCATCTGTT
The DNA here is from genome assembly GCF_020745735.1 of Hemiscyllium ocellatum. Lineage (NCBI taxonomy): Eukaryota > Metazoa > Chordata > Chondrichthyes > Orectolobiformes > Hemiscylliidae > Hemiscyllium > Hemiscyllium ocellatum. Next base: position 129,869,457 of record NC_083402.1, read on the forward strand.
ATAAAAAGTCAATCTTCATTGATTTGTCTACAACAAGTCATCAACTCCAGTGCCACTGTATCGAGTGACTACCAGGAATTTACAAGATTGTCCTTGGTCATTTGTTATCTTGCAATTAACATGTTTCTTCCCAGAAAGAGAGAGGATCCAAAACGAGAAACTGCTTTTGGGTTGTATTAAGAGTCATAGAGATGTACAGCACGGAAACAGACCCTTCGGTTCAACTCTCCATGCCAACCAGATATTCTAAATTAATCTCATTCCATTTGCCAGCACTTGGCATATATTCCTTTAAGCCCATCCTATTCATATACCCTAACCAAGCCCCACATGATTTTATAAACCTCTATAAGGTCACCCCCTCAACCTCTGACGCTCCAGAGAAAACAGCCCCATCCTATTCAGCCTTTTCCTTTAACTCAAACCCTGGCAACATTCTTGTAAATCGTTTATGAACTCTTTCGAGTTTCACAACATCCTTCCGATAGGAAGGAGACTGGAATTGCACGCAATATTCCAACAGTGGCCTAACCAATGTCCTGTACAGATGCAACATGACATCCCAACTCCTATATTCAATGCTCTGACAAATAAAGGAAAGTATACCAAACACCTTCTTCACTATCCTATTTACCTACCACTCTACTTTCAAGGATTGATGAACCTGCATTCCACGGTCTCTTTGTTCAGCAGCACTCCCTAGGACCTTAGTAGTAAGTGTATAATTCATGCTCTGATTTGCCTTTCCAAAATGCAGCACCTCACATTTAAATAAATTAAACTCCATCTGCTACTATTTAGCCCATTGGCCCATCTGATCAAGATTTTATTGTATTCTGAGGTAGCCTTCTTCACTATACACTACACCTTCAATTTTGGTATCTTCTGCAAACTTACTGATTATATCTCCTACGTTCACATCTAAAGCATTTATATAAATGACGAAAAGCAGTGGCCCCAGCACCAACCCTTGTGACACACCCCTGGTCACAGGCCTGCAGTCTGAAAGCAACTCTCTACCACCACTTCCATCTTTGAGCCAGTTTTGTATCAAAATGGCTCGTTCTTCCTGTATTCAATGTGATCTAAACTTGCTAACCAATCTCCCATGAGAAACCTTTTCTGAAGTTCATATAGGTCATGTCCACCTCTCTGCCCTCATCAATCCTCTTCGTTACTTCTTCAAAACCATCAATCAAGTCAGTGAGACATGATTTCCCATGCACAAAGCCATGTTGACTATCCCTAATCTGTCCTTGTCTTTCCAAATATATGTAAATCATGTCCCACAGGATTCCCTTCAATTACTTGCCCATCGACATCAGGCTCACTGGTCTGTAGTTCCCTGGCTTGTCTTTACCACCTCTCTTACCACCTTTCTTAAATAGTCACCACATTAGCCAACCTCCAGTCTTCTGGCAGCTCACCTGTGACTATCAGTTATCCAAATATCTCAGCAAGAGACCCAGTAATAATTTCCCTAGGTTCCCACAGAGTTCTTGGCTACACCTGATCAGGTCCTGGGGATTTATTTACCTTTATGCATTTTTTAGACAGCCAGCACCACCACCTCTGTAATATGGACATTTTCAAGATGTCACCATCTGTTTCCCCAAATTCTGTATCTTTCATATCTTTCTATGCAATATACACTGATGCAAAATATTTATTTAGTATCTTCCCCCGTCTCCTGCAGTTGCACACATTGGCTGCCTTACTGCTCTTTGAGGGGTCCTATTCTCTCCCAAGCTACTCTTTTCTCCTTAATGTATTTATAAAATCCCTTTACCCTATTTACCAAAGCTATCTCATGTCCCCTTTTTGCTGTCCTGATTTCCCTCTTAAGAATACACCTCCTGCCTTAATATTATTCTAAAGATTCCCTCGATCTCTGCTGTCTGTATCTGACATATGTTTCCTTCCTTTTCTTGAACGAAACCTCAATTTCTTTCATCATCCCACATTTCCAACACCTACCAGCCTTGCCTTTCACCCTGACTGAAGAATACTGTCTCTGGACTCTCTTTATCTGAATTTTGAATGTTTTCCATTTTCCAGTCATAACTTTTCCTGTGAACATTCACCCACAATCAAGGTTTGAAAGTTCTTGCCTAATACTGTCAACATTGGCATTCCTCTAATTTAGACCTTTAACTTTTAGATCCAGACTATTCCTTGCTATCACTATTTCAAAACTAACAGAATTATGGTCACTGGCCCCAAAGTGTTCCCCCACTGACACCTCAGTCACCTGCCCTGCCTTATTTCCCAAGACCGGGTTAAGTTTTGCACATTCTTCGCATACTGAATCAGAAAAATTTCTTAGAATAAAATGTGCCATAGAATTCCTATATTGTGGAAACAAGTCCACAATGACCCTCCAAAGAGTATCCCACTCAAACCCATTCCCCAACTCAATTATTATACATTTATCCTTAACTAACACATCCCTGAACACAATGTGCAATTTAGCATGGCTTATTCATCTAACCTACACAACCTTAGATTGTGGGAGGAAACCAGCGTACCCAGAGGAAATCCATGCAGATGTGAGGAGACACACTTGTATGCACACTTGTACACACTGAAAAAATTCCTCTCCATCTAAACCCTTAACTCTATGGCAGTCCCAGTTTATGTTTGGAAAGTTAAAATCCCCTACCCATAACCAGTTATTCTTACAGATAACAGATCTCCTTACAAATTTGTTTCTCAATTTCCCACTGACTATTAGAGGTCTATGGTACAATCCCAATAAGGTGATCATCCCTTTCTTATTCCTCAGTTGCATCCAAATAACTTGCCTGGATATATTCCGAGGAATATCCTCCCTAAGTACAGCCATCTTGTTATCCCTTATCAAAAGCACCACTCCCCCTTCCTCACTTGCCCCCTTTCTATCCTTCCTATAGCATCTGGGAAACTAATCAAACCCCTCACGTTCTGCTATCATATTTTGAAGGTGAGTCCTTTCTGAGCTTTAAAAAGGGAGTGGAAGTTTTTGGGTGGTACAGTTTCTCATCCTCCCCTCTCCAGAGAGTGGATAGTGAACAAATCACCATTAATCACAGAAGACTCAAAATCATTTAATGTTCTACTGATGCTCATTAGCTGGAGAAGGGACGTTCGATCCCCCACACAGATGGAACTCCCACCTCAGAGTGCTTTTGTTCAAACTAATTGGGTAGCAGCTCAGTAATGCCAGTAACAGCAGGACCGGGATCATGAGCGGATCCCAGATTCTTAAGTCCCAGAGCACAGCACCAGGTGCATGGAAGATCTCACAGCAAGGAGGAGAGGTTAGATCTGGATGAGTGAGGGGTCTTGATAGAGGAGCTGCAAGCCAGAAAGCACGCACAGGCATCAGAATGCACTGCAGCCTGATGTTGAAGAAAGCTTCACCCACAGCCCTATTTCACATTGGAGCCTGAGCAGGTACCGCCTCCATTCTTACCAATTGTTGTCCAGTTAAGGACCTCCAACTGAGGCAGGGGTGAGGATGGCACCCTAGGTTTTGACAGGAGGACCACCCAGAGGATTTTATGGACATTCACACCAGTACACCTACTGGTGGTTGACCATAAAATCCTGCAGAGGGTTTCTGCTCATGTTATGGTTGAAGGTGAATAGAAAGAAGCTTTCATGTTTGTCAAAATATTTGAATGATGCCGACAATGTGTTGGCTGAATTTCAAAACAGTAGGCAAGTCTGTTAAAGATAACGTAATAAGCCGTAGGGAAGGTTTTTGACATAGTGTCTAATCAGAGTTGAATGTTTTTCTCTATTAACATTTCATCTAGCTTCAGGGAACTTTGGGGTTTTGTTTGAAATTTTTATAGGAATTATAATTAACTTGTGAACATTCTTATGAATATAGTGGTGTTTTACTATCAGCATAAAAATCTCAAAGGTCAATCAAATTTTGCAAAATTCCCCAGTCAGTAGGATGACCTAACTGAAATTTGACTTACTGCATTAAATATTGATATATTGTTCCATTCGGTCATCTTTTAATCTTAAATGCCAAAAAATTAAGTAATTAAGTAATCCTTTGGAAAGGATCTTGAATATCTTTCCATGCCTCAACCTTATACTCAAGTAAAACTAAATTAATCTTTGCCTGTACATTAATAGCCAGCTCTTGAAAGTTTATAAAAAGTCAGTGATGCGTGTTCTGTACTTTCTATCGAACAGACTCTCCCATTGTGTGCTGAATGTGCCTGCAGTTGCATGACAAACATATTAAGAAATTGAGTCTTCATCAGCAATGCTCTTTTTTAGTGCACACTTTTTGATTGATAACTTCTGTTTAAATCAGAAAGAAATGCATTGTTTCCCATTTGCAACTTCTCAGTGTCATGTACTTCCAGGTCATAATATCAGATTACACATCATGATGAAGTGGAATGTCTCTCCCACTGAGTCAGGAGGTGTGGGCTCAAGTTCCACCTGCTCTAGAAGTGTGCAATAACCTCTCTGAGTAAGATGATTAGAAAACGTCTCGAATTTGCAACATAGCAGCAAATCATTCAAGCTTCCAGTTTATTTTGATGCTTACCCTGTGTTTGGACAATGATTCCATGTCTCCATTTTATTCATCTACCTGCTTCTCCCTTCACAACCCACCTGAGCTATTTTTAAGTGTTGATATGAGCCAAAGTCTTGTCGCAGTGGTGCCCTGACAGTGCAGACTCGAAGTGAGTAGGACTTCAACTTAGAGGCAGGACAGTCGCCCGTGAGCAATCAAGTTACAGCCAGCAGATAAGCTGTGTCCAGTTGAGTAGCTCAACCACTGTATTCAGGAGATGGACAGGAAGTCCATCGTGACCTCATGGGGTCGAGAGTCCAGGTGCCAGATATAAATGACACCCAGATAGACATCAGTTCTCTGAAAGGCAGTACCATTATTGTGACTGTCTGAGAGGAGGGTTTTAAACTGGAACTGTTGCCACCTACTTCCCATCTGCCACATTTGGATCCCAAGAGCTGCTAACGTACTTCCTCCCTCCCTCAAACAAGCAGCTAAGCTCTGACCTCCCTGGATAGCTTCCACCTGAGTGCAGTGCAACCCTCGAACCTCCTCTCCTGTGGTCTAACAAAGTTCCTTATTCCAACAGAGCAACTTCTCCTCATTTTGAATTCACCAGGAAGACAACTTGTTCTGTTGCATGCCACCTTTACCAAGTGGGAACCTGAAGCCATGCGTTTCTTGTTTGCTGCTGACTTAATTGCAGAAGCTACAGCTTAATCTGCCAATGATGCCTTTTGATGAATATGCATGACATGTTAATGCAATAAAAATAGCTTCTCAGTTAACGCTGTCAGGAACTACATTTGGCCTTTAATCTATTGCCAACTTAATTCGCAACTTGCATCCCACCATTAGAAAGTTGACATTTCACCCCCTGAAGAATTCAGCGCCCCCTGCCTCCCTTGTTTTTCCCTCACCAGAAATTTAAGTAGATTTCTTCCATGATCTCTGTTTCATTCACTGGATGAAGTGATACATTTCACAGTCTCCAATTCTCCAGCTCCACCTGTAAGATTTCTGCCATTCAATCATGTGCTTTTGTCCTCTTGCTCTAAAATACTCATTTTTTGCCTATAAAAGGAGTTGTATGAGCAATCCACACCACTAACCCACTCAGTCTGACGGCACTGTTGCCATCAGTGTGGTCAGTTTGCTGCCCCATTCTCTGATATGGTTTGGTTCTTCAGGACCTGACTAAGCTAAGAGAGTAGGATGATGTTGTTTGCCAATAAGAAGAGGCACTTATCTTAAATCAGATGTAATTTATAGCATGTAAGCAACTAATTGCAAGTTACACTTCACAAACTCAGGCAGTCTCAAGTTTTCACTGTTCTCCCAGAACACATTCACTTTGGACTTGGAGGATTGGTAGTGGTATGGGCAAAGAACTTCTTTAAAGTGGGATTTGTTTGCTGCCAACTTAATTGCAAAGCAACAGTTTAATCTGGCAATGGTGCCTTTGATGAATATGCAATGACATGTTTATGCAATAAGAAAATCTCCTGAGTTAACCCTGCGGATTGGTAGGTCTCTGGGTTGAAGATTGTTGATTTTGACCCTGTTCCTGACAGAATGAAAACCCTTTCATTGCAATGTTCGTCATCCCAATCAAGCACAGGTGGATGACTGATCCCTGTGGGGACGAGGTGTCTGTAGCTAAATGTCTGAGAGTAAATTTTCTGTTAAAGTCCCAAATCCAGGTAGAGGGGTATGTCTGGGTTCAGTAACTAGGACCCACGGTTCCAGCACTGCTGTCCTCTGGTCAAGGTAAGGCTGCTGTACATCTCAGAGCTGGAGGCCCTGACCAGGAGCTGCACATGGGCTGTGATTCCCTGTTTCTGTTTCTACCCATATTCTCACCTGTCGCCCTTGGCTCAAATGTATCAACTGTCTCACGTAGAGACATCTCTTCTAGGGTGTGCATGTTAGGATGATTTCTTCCTACATATGGATGTAAATGTGGAGTCAATTTGTTTGGGAAGATAGGGAGCTGAGTCTTCGGCTTTCTGCCCATTAGCAACTCAGACAGTAATCAACCACACTAGACTGGCTGTATTGGTAATTTAGCCTTGCTGTACAGAAGTCAGCATTTTTCTTCAAAACTACTTGACAATCCAGACCCATGCTTGGCTGCCCATTCAGTTTTGGATATGCCGGAAAATGTGCCATTTTCAAATCCAGAACCGGCTGCAAACTATGGTCTGTAATGACTAGAAGAGGAATGCAATGCATTGTAACCATTTCCCTGATGATTACATCTGTAGAGGTAGTGTGGAATTTCTTCACCCATATCACTCATGTCATTGGCAACAGTTTAGAAATGGATAGGTTTGAGCCAATCTTTTTCCACAGACTGGTGGGGGAAATGAAAGATACCAATGGCTATCATTACTCTGGCCTATGCATAATGCAAGCTTCACAGTCAGTTTTGAGATTTTTTGACCTCTTTAAGGATCCCAAGCCACTGATCAAGCTCAGGCTCTGCACCTGGCAATCCCTAGCATCCCATTTATATCCTTTTCCAAAGCAATGCTGGAAAAAAACAGCCTTACAATAAAGGATATTCTATTCTATCCTATTACTATTGATCATAAACCAGTAAGTAGTCCATGATAATGAAATGCAATTAGTGCTCAAAGTATGTTCTCATGACTGTGCTATTGCCCTTCTGATCTGGCCACGCAATACCAACAACTCGTTACATATTCCAAACATCTTTTCTGCTTGAGTCATATTTGTTAGAGGCAATCTTGGCTCACTGGACATTATCTCTAGTTACCAGCATGAAACAAGTTTTGTATGCTGACTTAGCTAATCTCAGTGGATTCCGTGTTCTTTTTGGGTCCAACATGATAAGACCATAATGTGTAGGTACAGAATTGGCCATTTGACCCATCGAATCTGCTCCCCCTTTCGATCATGGATGATATGTTTCTCAAGCCAATTGGTTAGATTAGATCAGCTTCCCTATAGTATGGAAACAGGCCCTTTCTCCTGCCTTATATTCACAACCTTTGATCCCCTTACTAATCAATAACTTACCTATCTCAGTCTCAAATACACTTGGCTTGGCCTCCACAGCCCTCTGTGGCACAGGTTAACCAGCCTCTAACTGAAGAACTGCCAATTTTTATACCTGCACCATAGAAAGTATCCAGTCCGGATGCATCATCACAACTTGGTATGGCAAGCTCTGCGCAACACTGCAAGAAATTGCAGTGAGTTCTAAACAGAGCCCAGTCCATCACGAAAAGCAGCCTTTTTTCCACTGACTAGGTCTATACTTCCTGCTGTCTCAGGAGAGCAACCAGCATTACCAAAGACCTTTCCCACCTCGGTTATACTCCCTTGCAACCTCTTCCATTGAGTAGAAGATACAAAAGTTTGAAAACATGTACCAACAGATCGAAGAACAGCTTCTTCCCTGTTATTATCAGATGTATGAACGAACCTCTCATATATTAACATTGATCTTTCTTTGCACTTTCTCTGTAGCCCTAACACCATATTCTGCATTCTGTTCTGTTAGCCCAATGTACATATGTAAAGTATGATTTATCTTGTTGGTATGCAAAACAATGCTTTTCACTGTATCTTGGTATTGTACCAATAATAATTACAAATCAAATCAAAGAAGTTCTTCCTCTTCTCAGTTCTAAAGAGTCATCCCTTCACTCGGAGGCTTTGCCCTTGGGTCCTAGTCTCTCCTACTAGTGGACATATGATCTCCATGTCCACTCTGTCCAGGCCTCTCAGTATTCTTTAAGTTTCAGTCAGATCCTCCCCCCCCACGTCCTCCTATTCTTCTAAACTGCAAGTACAGACCCAGAATCCTCAACCATTCCTCATATGACAAGGCCTTCATGCCTGTGATCACTCTTGTAAACCTACTCTGGACCTCTCCACCACCAGCACATACTTTCTTTGATATGGGGATCAAAACTGTACACAACATTCCAAACCAGAACCTTACACAGTCTCAGCAATGCCTTTCTGCTTTTGTAGCCCTCTTGAAATGAATGCTAACATTGCATTTACTTTCCTAACTGCCAAATAAACCCAAATGTTAACCTTAAAGAATTCTGAAAGAGGGCTCCCAAGTCCCTTCATGCTTCAGATTGCTAAAGCTTTTCCCCATTTAGAAAATGCCTCTATTTTTCCAACCAAAGTGCATAACCTCACACTTTCCCACATTGTACTTTATCTGTCACATCTTTACTCACTCTCCGAGACTGTTCAAGTCCTACTGCAGCCTTCCCACCTCCTCAACACTGCCTGTTCCTCCACCTGGCACTGTGTCATCTGTGTACATAGCACCAATTCGCTCCACTCCTTTTGTCCAGATTTCAGTAATGTGTAACATGAATTGTTATGGCCTCAACCACAGACCCCTGCGGAACTCAATTTGTGACGAGATCTATGCACCTGAACCCCCCATGTTTCTTTAGAAATCTACTGTATTTAACCTCATACCATCTAGAAAGTAGCCCGATCTATGCTGTTTTGGTCCAAATCTGTTCACTCGTCAGCTGACGTCAGACTCAGGACTACACTACAGACCATCACCCAATCTGTAATGGCCTTGGAGTGACTAACAGTCGAGGTTCAGAAAGTTACTAACTCTGCTGTGCTGCAAATGTCCCACCCAAGTCTAAAATATTTACTACAGATTCTATCTTGCCACATAGGTTTTTTTTTCTGTAGGGTTCTTGAGTACTCTGCTCTTCCAGCTGCTGACTCTCAGCATGAGGAGGCTTCTTAGAGCTGTGTCAGCTAACTGACGTTGTATATGCAATCCTCATTTCTCTTGAAAAAAAGTAGTCTACAGTATTGCCTTCCATGTCACCATCCATTGGAGGGAACGAAGGGTCTACAGCAGGCATTTGGTCTGATGTAGTCAAGGAAAACCAGTAGGCAATCTCATGAGAAGACACATTTGTCTTAAAGAAGATGGCATATTGGTTGCCTGTCAGCAAGTTACCTGGATGGTAGGTCTACTCATACAAATTGCTAAGCTGTCCTCTTATGATGTATCTATCTGATATCTTCACAGTGAGTGATGTTTAAGGCAGCCTTCAATACTAACCCACTCACACCCTGCAGCCTTATTCAACATTTAGCATGACCAACTACAGAGCCAAGGAGAACTGTTCAGGCAGCATCCGAGGACCAGGAGAGTTGATGTTTCAAGCATAAGCTCTTCATCAGGAATGTTTTACCAGCACCACACTTTTTGATTTCTATTTGGAGAGTTTTGGGCTAGCAAGCACTAAGTTACTGTTGTCCAAGCTTCAGAGAGCCTTTATAATTAATACATAAAAGGAGCGTCCATATCATCAGTTAAGCATGGGTTTAAATTCCAGAGTTGGAAAATCTGCGATTAATCCTCACTGCCTGTACCCAGTACACTTAAAGCAGTAAAGTCAGGTCCTACAATACAAAGTGCTCTCAAACTTTTCAACTGCTTTACAAAGACCTTTTGAAAAGAACAAAGAAGGTGCTAGGTGAAGAGGTGTCTGTGAATGTGTGTGGGTACTCTCTGTTTTCTTGTGTTTCATTCAAGATGTCAATACCATCTAAATTTTGGAGCAAATTCCACTCAGGTATGCAACAAGTTTTACTTTAACTTGCTTTTAACAAAACTGGTGGATCAGGCAAGTTTCTTGATCTATAATTTGGAACATTTGGCATTTGGCATTGTAAGAGTATGATTTTCCCCAAAGTATCTTTGGAAGAATCGTCATCAAGAAACATGGTGACTTGGCTTTGTATGAAAATATGATGTTTGAAATGTTTTCATTTCAATGTTCAGGACCCATCTAAGAAAAGTAACAAATGTGTGCAATTAAATTTCTGATATTTTGGAAATGGCAACAAAAGAAGAGGAAATCAGAGTTGAATTCTTTTGCAAAAGCAAAATCAATTCTGATGTAGGTCACTGAGCTAAACATTAACTCTGTTTCTCTCTACACAAATGGTGCCAGACTTGCTGAGTTTTAAGCATTTTTTTTTAATCTTTAAATGATTTTCCTCCGTTGGTTTCTCAGCCTGTAATGTTGCACCAAGTAAAGGTTGGGAAGAAGTTTTTATTTCATTTCTTTGGTTAGCCCATACTGAATCCCTTTTGAAATAACAATTCTTTAGTGTGAATCTGAATGGCCGACATTAATAGTTATCATCTTTCAAGTCCCAGTTCATTTCCTTTTGGAATTTATTTGGATGTCCAATGGAAATATAGACCTTTCAAATTGAATGGAATGTGATATAAGGAGTCATTCAACTCTGTTCCACCAATTTATCTGGAGGAAGGTTTTTTTTAACCAGTGTGCTGCAAAGCTTCAGACTTCAGCTCGTATGTAAATGGTTAAAGGGAAACAATTTGTTTGTGTCCCAGTGATGAATTCTCTGAGCCTTCAGGGAAACAAAGGGTGGAGTTTCATGCTCAGCTGTGTTCTCCTCATGTCATTACATCCGTAATCTCCCGCCCCTATGTACATGTCAGGAGTACGTTAGCTCACCCCATTTTGGCACCTTTATCCCACAGCCATTTAATGGGTCATCGGGGCCATTCAGCAACTTGATGTGAGACATCTGTAACAATCCAAGAGCTGCTAGCCAGTCAAAGGTTGGCTAGTGTTTGGAGTGTTGGCCAATGCTTGGACTGCATCCAGAGCTCAAAAGTGACTGTCACCAAAACTAGACACAGTGGTACAAAGGGAGAGAGGTATCACTGAAGGCATATACGGCAGACATTGTTGAAGAGGGTAGAGATGTTGCTGTAAACAGGCCAAGGTTGAGGTGAATGTTGTAGAGGTAGGGAAACAGGGCATATGGGAGGTTGGTGAAGGGCAAAGGGGAAGAACTTATTATCTGATAGGCACAGGATGCCTGTAAAGGATGTACTTACCTGGCACCTTGCTCACCACCAGCCTGACCAGTGAGCACCACAGGAATTGCAGCAGTGGCAGGAAGCAGCCTCTGAGTGACTGTTAATTGGCTGATGAGTGAGCAGGCCATCTGATGCCTGTCCCCACTATGTATGAAATTGCACTGGGGGCAGATGGGCACAGGGAAAGATTCCACAGTTTATGCTTCCCCATCCACTTGCCATCCAGTATCCCAAGGAAGCATATGCCCATCTTGAAGAGTGCAGTGAGAAGGGGAGTAATACTCCGAAAACTGAAGCACTTATCATTGTGCATGCCTGCATCTATGTGTGGACATGACTTGTATTTTCAACTGCAGAATGTTTCTTGTTGATCACAGCTTACTGAGGTTCTCCAAACAATTATTTAACCTTGTATGGTGATCTGTGAAGCATGTGTGATCACGCATGTATGTGAACCTGAAAGATGTCATCATTGCATCTCTTTACTTGTTCTGGTCTTATTGATAGGCATATAGATTTGATTAAATATTGTTTCTTCTGGGAGTTGATATTTATCAAGACAATGCTGTAACCAGACTGTAACCTATTGAGTATGTATGCCAGGGCACAGGGTTGAAAATGAATATTTGATTGCTAATTATTCTTGGTGCACAATCATTTGAGAGAAGGAAAAAGCAGTCTGCTTTAATAGAATTTAACATAACTGTTAAAAAGTTGCACTTGGATGTCTTAAGAATTCAGCATTTTTCAAACAAATGTTGCTCATTGAAAATTGGAGCCTACTCTTCATATGAACATGACATTGAAACGTTTCTGGGCCAATTGCCGTTTTCACCCTTTGTGTTTTTTTGTTGCACTTTCAGAACTGTGTTCATTTTCAAGTAAATAAATTATTTATTAGGACAAATTTAACACCCATAGCCTTTTAACGCTTATCGATCTACTGCAATCAGTCTGGTTTTTTTTTGCTCAGTGAAAGCTTTCATCAAGTGTGAGATTAACAAAGATATGGGAAGATCTGAAAACTTACAAAGATATGAAAGGTATCCATTGTGAAAAAAAACAAGCTTTTCAATCAAAATTATTATAGGTGCCTTGCCAATGTGTTTGTTTGGAAACAGTATTTTTTGACTCGGACCTTTGTTTGAGCACTTCTAATGCTTCATTTTCCTGTAGTTTTCTCCCGCTATCCATGCTTCTTTGAAGTGGTACAATGCAGTTGGTGAGACAGATACCTGCCTTTTAGGGGTTTGAATTTTACTCAGAATGGGAGTTTCCAAAGCTATTTACTTTTATTCAAAATGTTGAAAGGGTGAGTTATGTGTTAGTCAAATTGAATATTTGCTGTATCATATTGCAGCTGTAACTTACTGAAATATGTGTTGTGTTTTCCCATTTTCATTTGGAGTTTGATTGAGTGAGGTTCAGGCTTCCATGTCTCAAAAACGTTGCTGATGCAGTCTCCAGCTCTTCACTCTGTTAATGGTGCAGCTGGGCTCTTTGATGCCCTTATTAGGGAATCATGCAGCCACAGAGGTGGTAGTGTTTGCCACAGCCAGGACCTTCCAGCATATGACATCATATTTAAAACCTGCAAGCCAGAAAATACCCCTCGCCCTGTGGTCCTTCATCAGTACGGCTGAAGGACAGGGTGGTGGAGAAAATGGCCACCTGCTTTACTGTGAACTCTACACCACCAGGTCAAATCAGCCTGGCCTCAAATAACAGTCCAGGTCAGTGCTACTTCCTGGCTGAAGCGGGATGCCGATTAGGTCAGGAAGAAATTCATTGATTTGTGCCGTGCGATGTTATATCCACCATCATTTTTTTGCCACATACCACTCATCCTAGTTTTGCCATGACCCACCAAAGAAAACTACATGTCTCTACATTGCATGCATCGTGGCTACTCAAAAGTTGTCATCTCCTCATCCTCCTAAACTGCTAATCCTCCCAGGTACCTATGCTTCCTACTCACTAACTTGGGACTCCTCACTACCTCTGAAGATTATGCATTGCCACGAACTGCTCTTCCATTATGTTCAATCCTTTCCTTTTATCATTGCAGGAGAAACTGGCCCATCATCTAGACTTGCGTCCCTATGCCACCCTGACTGACCTACCGGTAATTTGTGAATAAGTTATACTCAACTACTGGCATGGTGGGTCAGTGGTTAACACTGCTGCCTCACAGCGCCAGGGACCCGGGTTCGAATCCAGCCTCAGGCGACTGTCTTCACATTCTCCCTGTGTCTGCATGAGTTTTATCCCGGTGCTCCAACTAAGAGCACAGCAATTGAGTGCTAAGAAAGCAGTCTACAGGCCATGATGTGTATCCTATATAGAAACTTGACATGAAGTGTCTCTGCAGTCAGGTGCCATACAAGTGTCCCTGTGCTCCACGTACTGGAGTCTTGGAGTCATAGAGATGTACAGCACAGAAACAGACCCTTTGTTCCAACTCATCCATGCCAACCAGGTATCCCAACCCAATCTAGTCCTACCTGTCACCACCCAGCTCATATCCCTCCAAACCCTTCCTATTCATATACCCATCCAGATGCCTTTTAAATGTTGGAATTGTACTAGCCTTCACGACTTTCTCTGGCAGCTCATTCCATACACGTGTCACCCTCTGCGTGAAGAAGTTGCCCCTCAGGTCTCTTTTATATCTTTCCCCTCTCAGCCTAAACCTATGCCCTCTAGTTCTGGACTCCCCAGGGAAAAGACCTTGTCTATGACCGTATCCATACCTTCATGGTTTTGAAAAACTCTATAAGGTCACCCTTCAGCATCGGATGCTCCAGTGAAAACAGCCCTATCCTATTCAACCTTTCCCTATAGCGCAAATCCTCCAACTCTGGCAACATCCTTGCAAATCTTTTCAGAACTCTTGAAAGTTTCATAACATCTTTCCAATAGGAAGGAGACCAGAATTGCATGCAATATTCCAAAAGTGACCTAACCAATGTCCTGTATCGAAAGGCTGAGGTGAATTTTCACTGATTTGCAGGAAAGGAGAGGATAGTGAGAAGTGACAAATTTCTCGAAATTGAGATCTGATCTTATTCATTTTTCCATATTACACAACTTCCTTGTCATACTCATGCCATACCATGGAGGGCAAAAATTAACAGCTGATATTCCTAGAGATCTAATGTAATTTCCTTTGTAGTCCGACACATCATGATAGGAATGAAGTTTTGTCCCTTTCACTCAATGCTGAAATGGAGAATTACCAATAGAATGTAAAGAAGGAGAACGTGTACAGTAATTCTATTTTTTTTCTTGTATTGTGGCACTATGCTGTGCTATTATGCAGATCTCTGCCACCTGTAATCCTGGATAGCAAATACAGGTATCCTTGCTTAATGTGGATGCTTTTTAATGCTGTCAATCTTATTAGAATTTCTGCATTTCCTCGGGTAAGCCTCAGTACATTATCTTGAAACATATGTTTAAATGTTAATCTGTGCAGAGTGGTACAAAACTTTTTGAGTGAGCTGTGACATTTTCATACATTGTGAATTATAACTTCTCCAACTTCTCACAAGAGTGTCATTTCAGCAAAATAGATCGGTTCCATAGAATTCATTGTCCTTTTTGAAAATTATCTCTTTTTTTCCATATATTTATATGTAGTTGTCTAGAACTGATAGATGTAGTTTTGATCTGAGCCATCTTGAACCCAGCAAAATGAAGCACTTCACAAAAGTAATGGGCTTTGAAAAGTGTTGAAAGAAAAAGTTAGTCAGTGTTTCTCCAAGGTGACCTTTACTTTTTTTCCTCCAATGCTCAATATTTTTTGCTCTATTTTAATTTCACACTGTTCATTAATGTGTATCAATTCATTGGGAATCAATGTGAACAATTCTGTTCTATTTGTGTTTTTTCTCTTTGCTTGTTTCAGCTATCGATTTTACGATGGCTCCGTTAATGTGGAATGGCAAGGGTAAGAGCTGGTATCTTCTTGAAGAGGGTTGAAATGACAGTCATCAGTATTTAAATAATTCCATTGATTTGTGATTACCAATTATATTGGTTCTCCATGAGCTTGCAGGGAACCTATTTAAAGAGATTGATGATAGCTCTAGCACTATTAACAAAAGCCTTAAGCATCTGCTCAGCAAGTCACCTTGCAGTCTCCTAGCCAACTCTGAATCAAATTATTGAGTCATTGCAATGCAAAAGCAGACCAGTTGGCCCATACTGTCTGTGAGCAATCCATTCAATCCCATTTCCCTACTCTGTCCATGTAATTTATTTCCATCAGGAACCGATCCAATTTCATTTGAAATCATTGATTGCCAGCTGCACTTTTCTCATGCATAGACATTGAATTGCAGGTTATAGAACATAGAACAATACAGCACAGAACAGGCCCTTCGGCTCACGATGTTGTACCGAACATCTATCCTAGATTAAGCACCATCCATGTACCTATCCAATTGCTGCTTAAAGGTCGCCAATGATTCTGACTCTACCACTCCCACGGGCCTGACATCTCCCACCTTCCACCCTTCACCTTAAATTTATGTCCCCTTGTAACACTCTGTTGTACCCGGGGAAAAAGTTTCTGACTGTCTACTCTATCTATTCTTCTGATCATTTTATAAACCTCTATCAAGTCACCCCTCATTCTTCGCCGTTCCAACGAGAAAAGGCCGAGAACTCTCAACCTATCCTCGTATGACCTATTCTCCATTCCAGGCAACATCCTGGTAAATCTTCTCTGCACCCTCTCCAAAGCTTCCACATCTTTCCTAAAGTGAGGTGACCAGAACTGCACACAGTACTCCAAATGTGGCCTAACCAAAGTCCTGTACAGCTGCAACATCACTTCACGACTCTTGAATTCAATCCCTCTGCTAATGAACGCTAATACACCATAGGCCTTCTTACAAGCTCTATCCACCTGAGTGGCAACTAGTTTATTGTCACTTACTGTTCAAAGAAAAACTTTTAAGACCCACTTCTTGTATCACTTGTCCATAATCCTTAGTTCTTTGTATTTGGTAAGTCACCTAATCAAACAACCTTCTTTCCAACCTTGTGCAGTATGATTTTGTGGTGAAATTCCTTTAACCCTGGAACTGATCTGGTAGATCTCCTCTGCATTCCCTTAAAGAACCTCATATGCTTCCTAAAGTGTGGCACCCAGAGATTATGACCCAACCAGAACTTTACAAGAGATTAGCATATCTTGTGTGCATTTGCAGTCAGTGGTATGATTTATCCCATGCAAGTTCACTGGTGTTTTGCTAACAATCTTCATAATATGTTCTGCCATCTTGTAGGACCACTTCACATGAACCCCCCAGTCTCCGTACTTTTTTAGATTCCCTACCGTATGGAAACAGGCCATTTCGCCCAACAAGTCCACACTAACCCTCCAAAGAGTAACCCACCCGATCCATTCCCCTACGAATGTGTATGTACCTCTGACTAGTGACCGAATCAACACGGAAATTTACTATAAACTGACCAACTCCCACAGCTACCTAGACTACAACTCCTCACACCCTGCCCCCTGTAAAAACGCCATCCCATATTCCCAATTCCTTTGTCTCCGCTGCATCTGCTCCCAGGAGGACCAGTTCCAATACCAAACAACCCAGATGGCCTCCTTCTTCAAAGACCGTAATTTCCCCCCAGACGTGATTGACGATGCTCTCCACCACATCTCCTCTACTTCCCGCTCCTCCGCCCTTGAGCCCCGCCCCTCCAATATTTCCCTCCCCTCCCCTATCAGCATTCCAAAAAGACCGTTCCCTCCGTGACTCCCTCGTCAGGCCCACACCTCCCACCAACCCAACGTCCATTCCCAGTTCCTTCCCTGCAACCGCAAGAAATATAAAACTTAAGCCCACACCTTCCCCCCTTACTTCCCTCCAAGGCCCCAAGGATCCTTCCATATCCGCCACAAATTCACCTGCACCTCCACACACACCATTTACTGCATCCGCTGCACCCGATGTGGCTTCCTCTACATTGGAGAGACAGGCCGCCTACTAGCGGAACATTTCAGGGAACACCTCTGGGACACCCGGACCAACCAACCCAACCACCACGTGGCTCAACACTTCAACTCCCCCTCCCACTTCACCAACAACATGCAGGTCCTTAGACTCCTCCATCACCAGACCATAGCAACGCAATGGCTGGAGGAAGAGCGCCTCATCTTCCACCTAGGAATCCTCCAACCACAAGGGATGAACTCAGATTTCTCCAGTTTCCTCATTTCCCCTCCCATCACTTTGTCTCCGTCCCAACCCTCGAACTTAGCACCGCCTTCCTAACCTGCAATCTTCTTCCTGACCTCTCCGCCCCCACCCCCACTCCAGCCTATCACCCTCACCTTAACCTCCTTCCACGTATCGCACTTCCAACGCCCCTCCCCCAAGTCCCTCCTTTTATCTTAGCCTGCTTGGCACACTCTCCTCATTCCTGAAGAAGGGCTCATGCCCAAAACGTCGATTTTCCTGCTCCTTGGATGCTGCCTGACCTGCTGCGCTCTTCCAGCAACACATTTTCACCCCTGACTAATGCACCTAAAACTATGGGTAATTTAGCACGGTCAACTCACCTGACCTGCACATCTTTGGATTGTGGGAGGAAACCGGGGCACCCGGAGGAAACCCACGCAGGAGTGGGGAGAATGTGCACACTCCACACAGACAATCACTCGAGGCAGGAATCGAACCCGAATCCCTGCTGCTGTGAGATAGCAGTGCTAACCACTGAGCCACCATGCCAAGTATTCTGTGTCTTTCCCTATACCTCCTGCCATCATGCATCAGCTGTATGAAGTTCCATCTTCCACTTATCGATACTTTGTCTATCTCCTTCTGCCCATCACTCTATGCCCTGTTACAATTAATTACTACCATCCTCACTGTTTGCCCCTCCACAGTTTGATGGTATCCACATTCCTGAGATTCAAGTATTATTAATAAATAATGCAGTGTTCCTCGCATTGCCTTTTTGGTGAACACCACTGACTTCCACCTTCCAGTCTGAAAAACAAACATTTTCTGTCATTTCAGCAAGCTTTGTATCCAAATTGATATACAGCTTCCTACTGAGCCCCAATCTTGTTAACCAGCTGTATGGTATTTTGTCAAACACTCTTTAAATATAATATAGGCAGCGTTCCCTTCATCAACATTCTCTGCTATTACAGGATAATAAATCATTTAGTGAAGCCACATCTGCCCCTTAGAAATCCATGCTGCATCTCCTTAACTAACTCAACTTTCCCAGCTGATGACTTGTTCTTACCCTGATTATTATTTCCAAAAGCTTACCCACCATTAATGTTAAACTAACTGACGTGTACTCTTCTGGAATTTCCTTGCATTTTCTCTTGAACCACAGTACCAGGGTATCACTTTTTATCTCACTTCAGTCCTCTGGTACTTGCTCCATAACTGTTCTTCCTCCCACCTTCCCCACCCCTCACTATCACCACCGCAAGCACACCCCATCCATTCCCCACTGCACAGTCTCAAGACTCTATATAAAACCAGTTCATATCTGGTTACACTCACAAACTTTTGATATTAGAATTCTTTATGAAATGGCTTACCACTTGAGGTATTCCCAAATGTGGAATTGAGCAACTATTGTCAATCCTCCTGTCAAACCAACAATTATCAGGCACACCAGCCTGAAAATCCTTGGCAGAATCACCACTTGTATTGTTGACTTGTCTACAATGGGAAAAAAAATCCTTTCTTCATTTCAAATGCATGTATGAAGCTTCAAATCCTATAATGAATTGATCAATAAGTCTGGAACATTTCAAATGTTTTCTGATGAGGAATGCATCATTACGCAGTGCCAGGGAAAGCTGAGGATTTGCAATATTGACGTGAACCTGACTAATACGAGTGTAATAGACTGTGAGAGTGTTCCTTCACTATTGAACGCTTTATTAATCTGTGTACCTTTATCTACACACTGTGCCATGGTAGTGCTTTAGCTTC
Organism: Hemiscyllium ocellatum; assembly: GCF_020745735.1. Taxonomy (NCBI): domain Eukaryota; kingdom Metazoa; phylum Chordata; class Chondrichthyes; order Orectolobiformes; family Hemiscylliidae; genus Hemiscyllium; species Hemiscyllium ocellatum. The sequence goes on from NC_083402.1 coordinate 129,888,865, forward strand.
TACCAGCTGATTGGCTGAATGACACTGAAATTTAGAGACAAACAGGAATACATATTATGTCCAACTATTATCCCATAAAAGTATTGAAAAATGACATTTCTTCCAAGTCACCAAACAAAGAAGGGGTTTAATCTTTCTTCCTTGTAACAGTAATTGATATGTTCAAAATAATTGGTGCATAAACGATGTCATTCCAACCCTAGTTCAGAGTTTAGAGTTAATGCGCTGTTCATTTTGTCAATTTAGCAGAGCTTCTTTTGTTCTGATGCAAATGTTCTTTCTTCCTCACAGCTAGAGTACACAACTGCTGGTGCTGTTTGATCCTTACTCCTTTTCACCCCTTTCAAGTAGTTGAAAGGCATTACTACTCAGCATCAACTGATGTCCCTTTTCTTAAACTTCTTGAAGTTTTAACTCTGAAGAACCAATCTAAAAATGCCCAATCTTTTGCATACACTGGCTTAAAACCATGAGATGACTGATAAAATCAATAATTTGCAAAACAGAAATACTGTTTGCTGATTACTTCTTTATGTTTTAGTTGAACTATCGCAAAGTTGATGCACAAATGCATGTGTCATGCCTAAAGTGATTTTAGTGCATGTTGCAATTTTGTTGTTACAAGCCCAGCATACAACTCTTGTGAGGATACAACTGGGGAAAAGATGCTGAAAGTTATGCAATTAATTCAACATTTCAGTTGCTTGAAAACTATCTCCAGAGTGACACTGTTGTGTTAAATCAACAAGCTGCCTGCAACCAATAGTTTAATTTTAGAAAGGCAAAAACTGTATTCATGCCCCTTGTGCTTTTCATCGTTCAAGTGGTCACAGTATCAAATTTATCACTGACTTTGCTTAAACCCTGATTGGTAACAGGGCCTTGGATTAGACATACCCAGAGTAAGGTTTTTAAATTGCAATCACTGTGAAGCAAATACTTTAAATTTGATCATCAAAGATCCATAAAAAATTGTTTTCATACCATCTCAAAACCAGTAAAGTCTGTAATTAAGAAAGGTTGGTTCTTCTGATTTTTATCCCCAAATTGTGTTACATGTATTTGCAGTAGCCCTATCAATTATTTTGTCACACATATCAAATTCCCCTGTAATTTACAAAAAAAAAGAAAGTATATTTCAAGCTTCTGAAATTTGATTTATTTCAAGGGAATCATAAAGTATTGCTCAACCAGAAAATTGTCAATCACATTTGACTGTTTAATGTGTGGCTTGTTGAAGATGACAGAGTTGTAAAGCTTTGAAAATGCTTTATTCTGTCCCTTTTTGGCATGTTACGTGTTTACCATTGGCTCCACCTACCACTTTATCATTCAGTAATGGTTGTTTCTCCGTACTTAATCAACTTACGAGTTTATCTTTGCAACCATTTGAAATCTATTAACTCTTTTCGCACTTTTGGCTAATGCTACAGACCGCTTAAATGTACCAGTGCATTTGCTGTTTACCAAACACTTTGAACACCAGCTCGACACTGTGCTGATGTGGAATGAGTCATTTGATTTACTAGGGAAGCCAACTTCATAAATCTGATTTTGTTCAGTCTAATGAGTTTTGGGGCTGAGCATGAAATAAAACTTTAAAACGAATATAATTTTTTTTCAAAACAAAAATAAATCCATGAATTCACCAGTTAAAACCACTTTACTGATTGTATCAACAAACCATCTGGGGTTTGTACACCCACAATAGGAAGTTACAGAATTTTGATTCAGTGACATTGAAGACGTGGTGATAGGTTTGTGAGTAGCTTGGAGGAGAAAGGGAGCTTTCCATCTGCTCCCTTTTCCCTTGTAGTTGCTCAAGGTCACAAATTTTGAAAGTGCTGTCTAAGAACACTGAGTGAGTTGTTACAATATACAGAAGACAGAATGTGAATTACTCACCCTAGAGTTCCCAGCCTCTGACCTGGCCTAGTGGCCATAGTACTTATATTGCTGATCTAGCTCAGTTTCAGGTCAATGGAAACTTATAGGATGTTGATTGTGGAGGATTTGGCAATTGACAGGCATTGAATGTCAGGGAAGATGGTTCAGATGACCACTGCCTGACATTTGTGTGGTGCAAATGCTATTTGCAACTTATATTGTCCAGGCTTTGCTGCCTAATGTACACAGACTGCTTCAATATCTGAGGAATTGTGAATGGTGTTGATAATTCTATACTTAAGAGACATTATAAAACATAACAGGACATGAGCTGTACAGGGAGATGTTTGGTCAAATATCTCAAAACTTGGTTAAAAAGGTAGCATTTAAGATGCATCTAATTGGAGAAAAGTGAAGTGGAGAGGTTTGGGGAACAAATCCTAGAGGTTAGGACCAAGGCAACTGAAGGGATAGGCAGCAACGATGGAGTGATGAAAAACAGGGATCTCCCAGTGACAGAAATTAGTGGAAAACAGATAGCCTAAAGAGGTTTGGGTCTGCAGGAAATTGGAGAGAATGGGAGAGATGCGAGAGTGGAGTTTGTAGTCGGAAATGGAGACATAGGCTTCTGTCCTGCTAAAATTAAGGGGAATTTCTTCTCATTCAGTGTAGGTTACTAAACGAGCAACTTGGTCATTTAGAAACAGTGACGGCTCAAGAGTAGTGGTAAAAGGGTGTTGTCAACATACCTATGGAATTTGAAGTTGTGTTTGGGAATAATGTTGCTGAGGGGTAGCACGCAGATGAGAATTTGGAGAGCATCAATGATAAATTCTTGGGGAATATCAGAGGTGCGGGAACAAGAAGAGAAGCAATTGATGTACTTGAATTTTGAAACAGCATTTGATAAATGTCACATCAAAGGTGTCTTGGCCTTGACAAATGCAGGTTTCCAGGGATCTGGTAGGGAGGTGGATTTAGTTGGGATGCTCTTTGGAGGGTCGGTGTGGACTTGATGGGCTGAATGGCCTACTTCCGCACTGTAAAGAATCTATGTTTCAATTAAATCATGTCTAATTATCTACCTCAGTACCATTTTCTCATACAATTTCCATATTTCTTAATGTTGTTAATCCAGATGTCCATCAATACATCTGTGTGAAGAAATTCCTCTTCATCTCAGTGCTAATTATCTTGAGATACGTCCTGGTTTTAGATTCACCAGTCTGGAAAACATCTTGCCTATATCTTATCCTCCTTGAGATGCCCATTAAAAAATTGTGTATATTTCAGTGAGATTGTCTCTCATTTGTTGAAACAATGGAGAATACAGACCCGGTTTCCTCAAAGTATCCTCATAGAACAATTCTGCCATCCCAGAGATTATTCTGGTGAACCTCAATTGTACTCTTTCTATAACATGTCTCTCCCTCCAATTATAAGGAGACCACAATTGAACGCCAGCTGAAATCTTATCACGATTGCAAACAACTGCATCAAGACTACTTAACTCACGTATTCAAATCTGCTTACAATGAAGATGAACATTTAATTTTTTTTATTGCTTGTTGCATCTGCATGCTAAAACATAGTGACTCATGAACAACAACACACACTCCCAACATCTCACCATTTAAGAAATATTCTGCCAATCAGTTTCCTTTTCTAGCAAAGTGAATAACTTCAACCTATTGCCGTATTTTCACCCATTCGCTTAGAGTGTATCATCCTTGCAGCATTCTCATAGTTTATGTTTCCACCTAGTTTAGTGTCATCAACAAAGTTGGAAATATTATTTTGGTCACCACTCTAAAATAATTAATATAGCTTGTGAACAGCTTGGAGCTAGCACTGACCCTTGCAGTAGCTGATGATGTTCCCATAGATCTGCTGCCTTTGCACTTCTAGGTGGCAGACATTGCAGATTTATACAACCCTGTAAAAGGGCCTTTGTGAATTTTTTTAACTACTTTGCTGTTTATTAGTGACTGATTCATATACCTTCTTTATGGAGAGCCTGTCATTGCTGCTGATGACATGTTGAAGAAAGTTTACCAACATGGTTGAGAATTGTAATGCATAGGAGCAATTCATTTCTATCGAAACTGAGTTAGTGGTGAATGAAGTCTATGTTGCAACTAACTAAATAACAAAACGTTGGTGACATACAAGCACAATACATTGCATTTGTTATCCTCGAATTCTCCTGTAGAATAGTGTAAAGTAGTTGGAGATAATTCAGTCTGACAGACCCCAAAGTAAACACTTCCCATGGTCTTAGTTATGTTCTGTAACAGACAATAACGCATTTTGCCTTGTATTATGGGAAGATCTTAAGGATTTCCACAATTCACATGGTAAGTGGATATTTATCACCCCTGCCAATGGAGAGCATCCTGCCTAATGTCCGCCCAAAAACTAGGACTTCATTTGTTGTCTGGGACAAGTTTGAAAACCAGGATCTTCCATTAAAAGGCCACACTTAAGCAGAGTCCTTAACTGGCAGTAAATATATAGTGAAAATACCAAAACTGATAGAGAAAGATTGAATGAGTTTGTTTACTGGCAGGAGATTATTAAATCCTGTTTCTTGAAATACTTCAAAATTCCTCAGATTCATAATCCATTTTCCAGCCTGCCCACAGCCCTTTTCCTTTGGGGTGGCTAAAGGAAGACTCAGCAGTCATGCTGCTGATTGTAATCATTACTAATAAATAATCTAATCGTGAAGAGGAGCTGCTTCCTGGTAGTGTGTGCCAATTTGCTTGGGTGGTGTGGAGCGGTTGGAAAGAATTTTGTTCTGTTTATTCAACTTCCTTTTTTATTATTTGCAGCTGGGACCATTATTTTCTAATGTTGGTGTTTTTGTCTTTGCATCCATGCATTCTTTAGCTATGAGGATAACAGGCCCTTCATCAAGTAAGAATGGTCTGAATGGCTTACAAACATCATGTTGTGTGGCCTTTTGAGATGTACTGAAACTTGGCCCCCTCTGTAATATTTTCCTTCATTGTAGCTTTTGTTATTTGCATAGAGACGGAAGAGCAAACTGTGTAGAGAACCAGTACATTTATTTACATATTCACATTTGCTGAGCTGCTTAGCAACCCAGGATTGATTCCTTTAAGTTGCCTTCCAACATATTCATATATCTGTTGCTCTTGTAAGAAATGGACGATTAAGGATGCTCTGCAAACCTATTTTATAAATGCAATAAATCAGAGAAACCCATCCAAATCCCTTTAAGGATCCCTTGGGTTAATGCCGACCTTTCAACAGGGCTAGAAGGGATCAGCAGTTTGGATTTTACCTTCTCATTTCAACATATACACCTGAATACGGTTACATTATAAAACTACTAAAGCCTGCTTGCATTTACTGCTGTGAATGATGCTAAGCAGCAAAGTATTTAAATTCTTTGTTAAAATCTTGTGGTGTTTTTACGTACAGCTCAGAAATGTATTTTGTTCTGCTTATCATGTTGCAAAATTGAATCACACTGAAGAAGATGCATTTAAGGTAAATATGTACATTTCTGAGCAGTAATTAAGTATGAAAAATTGAAAGTTTACAAATTCAATTGCAATTTTTGCAATCTTCATTGAGACAGTAGAAGCAATGACGTTCGCAAGCATGAGATCAGTTCTCTCAAAATGTGAAGCTTGTGGAAGAAGTATCAATGTTCCAGAGAATGCTGACTGGATGAATAATTCAGTTTGTTCTTCTGATGAAGAGCCTTCTCCTTTGTTGTCATTCACATTTCATGCAGGAATGAACTTTACTCTACATTGCTGTGACATTTTTTTAACTTCACCGCTGACCATAGATCAATTTCCAGGTTTTTTTTCTACTTCATTCCCCTTTTAGATTTCTTTTGACTTTTCTTTAAACTGCCCTGTATTCCTGGGGAGAGTGTTGGGTGGTGTCACTGTGTAAAGGAAGAGAGATGTGTTCCATAAAGATGGTTTTATGATTGACAAACTCTGACCTAAATTCATGAAACCGTGTTTGAATGATGAGCCTTATTACCTGAAAGCTGCATCTAAAAAGTGATTCATGTACTATTAATGACTATTAAGTTTACTGTGATTCCTGGATTTATTTGCTGCCATTTTGTTTCACACCAGTAGCTTGCAAAGCTAAATATATTAAAGTATCACTTCTTTGTTCAAGTCTTGTACCATTGTGTAAGGAAAAATTAATTTGTTCTGGATCAAAAAATATATATTGATTTATTGCAACTCATGATTAAATGTTCCACATACAATTAAGCATGAACTGTGGGGGAAAATGTCATAGATTTCAGACTTTAAATTTTATTTATATAATTGAAACTCATAATAAAATAATCAAAATTCATGAAAGTAGGCATTTCTTAGAAAGAAAAGTGTGCAATCATGTTGAATGACATTTTTTTTTCCATTCTTTGCAGATCATGGGTCATAGGGGCCATAGCTCTCCTTTGCCTCCTTGGACTAACTTGGGCTTTTGGACTTATGTTCATTAATGAAAGCACTGTTATCATGGCATATCTCTTCACCATTTTCAACTCACTGCAGGGAATGTTTATATTCATTTTCCACTGTGTCCTCCAGAAGAAGGTTAGTTTTGTGTGTCAAAGAAACATATTCCTAAGTCTTGTGTTTTGGGGCAGGGGAACAAAAGATTTGCTGACACCTCGTGATCTTCATAATAGTGATTCTAATGTGTTACAATATACCACAAGTCAGTCACTTTATTGTTCAACAGGGAGGCCGGGGAAGAATTGTCAGAGTTCATTAATTTATCTTCAACCATTAGCCTTTATTCTTCTTTAACTACCCTTAAATTGTCTTTTCAGATATAAGTGCTTATTATTCGAACTCTGACCTCTTGAAATCAGGAAATAGTAATTGCAGAGTAATCAATTTTCTATTAATGATTTAATGTGTATGTGTCAGCATGAAGATTGTCTGTTCCGAAGTATTTTGTAATCTTAATGAGATCATTACGATGTGAAGTTGCTGTCACAGAAGATTGGTTTCTATGCAGAGGTGTTATAAGGAGGTGGAAGTTGTAAATGAAAGATCACACTGAGGTTAGAAGATTCTTCACACACCAAAAGAATTTACAACTCTAGGACATGTTGTCATTTTGCATTTTTGATCTATTCTCCATATGATCAACTAAAATCTTTGGTTGGTTTGAAATACCACTGAATTAAAATCAACAGATAGGTCATGCCAACAATAATTCTTGTACTTACTTCAGAGATGGCTTTGGAACTCCTCACAAAGTGTGACAATAGATGGAATATGCAGAGTTTCCATTAGATAAGCACTTGTCAAAACATGCCTGGAATTTGATGGACACTGCACCAGTTTTACAGTTAAACCCTCGTTTCAACTCAAACACTTCAGCATAAGCTGGAACAAAAAAGTCCCCTGTTTAAGCATCATCGATCTGTGTTATCGATTATAATCGATTATTAACTTGAATTTGGTCAGTGGAGCCTTAAGATACCCAAATTTAAAATAATTTAAGCTGAGAATTTGTTCAGGTAATCGCTGGAGCTGAAGAACTAGCAATCAATAATTTTAAATTGATTGTTGGTTACAGGTCCTGTGTACCAAGGACAGATCAATTGACTGAATTTGAACTGATTTAAATTGAATTTAAAGTAATTGTAGCAGCACTACGAGGAACAGATCTGAGCATAGTTTCAATTAACACTTAGTCACTGCAGATGCAGGTAATTAACAATGGATTAATGTTATCAGGGGTACCTGTATGCCATTTTGGCATATTGTGATAAATGCTCCTAAACAGACTTGCTGGGCAGAAACTTTCTGTCGCATCCTTGGCGTGAGTACACAGTTTTAGAGGCTTAGATTGCTTTGTGCAAATGAAATTTAGAATCAGCATAAAAGATTGTCCCATTTTCCACAATTGTTTGCTCTATTTCCTTTCCTTCTGCCCAGATCACAATACTACTTGAGTTGAAATCATATAAAATAAACTCTGAAATCCTCTCCTCAGCTGAAGCGAGGGCACCACAGATGATTCATGAGTAACACATATGTAATAGCACACTTTCAATCAGTGTTAAGCTTCCCATCATTTAACTTTCCACCTACTACTTGTCACTCCTAATTCAGTACTGATAATTGGGAGGTAATGATTTCTTTATTAATGAGAAAACATTGCCTTTCCCGACTTGGAGTAATTTACCTGTTTGCAAAAAAAAATCACCAGTTTCTATCAAAACCTGTGAAGATTTTTACCAGTTTAAACAAATTCAAGTTCAAATCCTGTTGCCTCACTCAATAAAATAAATTGCACTTACAGACAGGGATCATGGGATGATCCCCCTGCTCTCCATCCCCATTCCCCGCCATACCCAACAAAAAAGCACAAACATTTCTCCTCCACGTAGTCCACTCTTGAGCCAGGTTGTACATGGCTTGGAAAGGGTGGACGCTAGGAAATTGTTTCCGTGAGGCAAGGAGAGGAGGACCCGTGGACACAGCCTTAGAATTAGAGGGGGTCAATTCTTCAGCCAGAGAGTGGTGGGCCTGTGGAATTCATTGCCGCAGAGTGCAGTGGAGGCCGGGATGTTAAATATCTTCAAGGCAGAGATTGATAGATTCTTGATGTCTCGAGGAATTAAGGGCTATGGGGAGAATGCGGGTAAGTGGAGTTGAAATGCCCATCAGCCATGATTGAATGGCGGAGTGGACTCAATGGGCTGAAAGGCCTTACTTCCACTCCTATGTCTTATGGTTTTATGGTATTGTGATTAGGGAAATCCAACATTATCATAACAATTCTATTTGCGTAACACTCTATAAAATAGCAAAATATCCCAAGGCATTTCACATGGTCACTATGTGATCAGGTTTGAGACTGACTCATATTGGGCCAGTTAGCCAAACGCTTGTTCAATGAAGTATGATTTAAGAAAGGAAGAAAACACAATAAGAGAGGGTTTGTGCTTGGAGCAGTTGGGTGAAATTCCAATGGTAGGGACTGAGGAACTGAAGGCACAGACACCAATGGTGAAATGGTCATAACTAGAAATTGGCAAGAGGCCAGAATTATTGCAGCAGAGGTATCTCAAAAGGTTCAGCTTGGAAAAGAATACAGAGTTGTGATGGTGAGGAATTAGATCATTTTTTATCCTTATTCTCTATGAAAACAAGCCACTTATGTTTTAATATTTGAAAACTCTTCACAGGTTCTTAAGTGCTAAATCATCTAGAGTACCATAAGTTTCATTTGTCACAGCCTGATCAATAGTTTGATAATTTCTCATGGTAATAAAGGTACTACAGTTTATTACTTGAAAGGTTAGCAGATGTAACCATCTTGTCTGCCTCAATTGATTTCATTTCCAGTCAGCAGCACATTATTCATATTGTAAATACAAAGGCATCAGATGAAATGTAATCAAATAGGGAAGTATTAACAAGAATGTGTTTCAAATAGGAGCTAGATGTTACTCTTCCCATACATAGGTGAAAGATAATCATGCATTTGTCCCTACATGCAGTCTGAAAATGTTCTGTAAATGCTAGCAAATTGCTAATTCTGGCAGTCATTCTTCAATGAGAGTCTATTCAACATACTGTGGGTTAGATGTCTAACCTAGTCAATGGAATGTCTCTCCCTACATCAGCCTGTTACTTATAATGCAATGTCCTAGATTGTACAGTTGTATTTCTTGAACTTCAGGAGTTATGCAGAATTAATCACAATCCTCGTCATTCCCCATATTCTTCTAAACATAGAACTGCCCTGGAAATTGTTGAACATATGAATTGGTTTTCCCTTGTTCTCTTTGTCATGAAGACACTAACTCAAGCGAGGATATGGTTTCATGGTCAGTGTCTTATGCAAATGGTAATATTTCATTTGTAAATAGGAAATATAACAGGTTTCAGCACCCACCCCCATGTATGGCATCTCCCAATCCATAAAATCAAGATAAGTGCTCACAGAGATCTGGTCTGGAAAGTCCTTTAGTGTCCATCAAGCCAGTGGCTCTAAAATGGGCTGCATATTCTTGACCAGCAGGAGTCGCCCTGGGAGCAAACTGCCTTTAAGAATCTAACGCATTAAGGTATTAGGAGACAAGCACACAGTGCTGTGTCACTAGCCTAATCTAGCATATTAGTACTTGTACAGCTCAATATTCACATTTTGCATGTTCTGTGCTTTATTTATGCCTCAGTATGGCTCCTGTGTGATGCTATTAATTTAACACTTCAAATCGCTCTCACCAAGAAAGTGGACTTTTAAATTGCATTACTTTACTCTTATGTTATATAAAACTGAAAATATTTGTTTGCTTAAACATAGCCCATGGACCAACATGAAATGCAAACATTTAGCTGGATGTTTTACACAATTCAGGTGAACACAAAACAGAGATTTCTTGTATTAATAAACATTATTGAGTTCCTGATGACCAAACTCATGAGTTAATAACATCTCAATGTAAACAAACTGAATTTGGTTTCAGACTTGAATTCAGGAAGTTTCAGCACTCAAGCCGCACTTAAGTTAGTTTTGCCCAAGATTGGACCCAATTTTTACCCCTAACAAAGTTAAATATTTTTAATTTGAGTGACAGACTAAAAAACCAAAATGCAGCAAGTGTGATCTGAAGAATGAGATATAAGCAATGTTTTGCCTCCTGTGGGTTTGTATGTTTGTCGTCAAACATTATTAGTTAAACTAAACAAAGAGCAGGAAAGCCATTCTTGTAAGGATTAAGCTTCCTATCTGACGGATGAGATCAGTTTGTAATGAAGAGAGGATTTTCCATTGGTAAATTTCATTGTAATGTTTTGTTCCAAAATGACCTGATTCCATTTCTCAGTCCTCTTCCCCTTTGATTTTTCAAATAATTAAGTCAAGTTTTAAAATTCAAGCTGATCATGAAGATTCCATATTCCAGTAATGCTCTGTGTGAAAATATGTTCAAAGTGCACAGTCTACTTTAAGGCTATTAACTATAGTACAGCTGTCATAATCTGCAGTTGTTGATCTGAGTAAATGAGAAGTTGATAGACATTGTGCAATTGTCTTCTGTTCTGTTAGGCTAGGAGAGGAAAGGATTAGCATTTTCAGCCTGAGTGCGCATGTGTGAGAGTGTGAGAAAATGTGCACGTGGACTTCTGGTTGTTAAAGGATTTGAGCTGCTCAGTAATTTCATCGAGCCATCTGCTCACCACCATCTCTGGTTTATGAAGCATATTGTTCCTGTTTGCAGATGACTGCATGGTTTATGCATTACAGAAAACTCATGATCATATTAATTCATTACAACATGATCTTCTGGAATTGTAAAAGTCTTAGGACCAGTGGGAGATGGGAGATGTTTTATCAGTAAACATCAATAAGCAGGTTCCACCAACATATAGCTTTAACTTCTATAATCAGACTTGCCAACAGATAGAGTGGCACAGTAACTCAGTGGTTGTCACTGCTGTCTCACAGTGCCAAGGACCTGGGTTTGATTCCACTTTTGGGTGACCTTGGGGAACTTGCATATCCTCCCCCGATCTGCACAGGTTTCCTCCCACAGGCTAAAGACATGCAGGTTAGGTGGATTGACCATGCTAAATTTCCCATCGTGTGCAGGTTAGGTGGGGGTTAGCCAAGGTAAATGCAGGGTTACTAGGATAGGGGATGGAACTAGGTGGGACACTCCTCAGTTGGTTGGTATGGACTTGATGGGCTGAATGACCTACTTTCACACTGTACAGATTTGGCGATTATAGATATGCAGCAGTACTTGAGAGTTCCTCTTAACAAAGCTTTCATGGGGAATTACACATACAGTAGATAACATCCATAGCTAACATGATTCTTGGATTTCTATGGAAGAATCATAAGTATTGCAACATCAACATCAGCTTGCCAAAGATTTATTGTCCAACCTTGAAATATGCAAACAGTATGTGGACTCCTTAAGTGATGGAAGATATGAATAAAGTTGAAGAAATCCCAAGGCATTTTGCCTACTCTGCACAGGTTCTTTGGTATGGTAACCATCAGTGTTGACCAAAGCTATGGAATGGAAACCACTACAGCAAAGAAATGGAAGAAAAAATGCCTATCAACATCTATAAAATTTAGAATAGACTAGTGGAAATTGACAGGAAAAAATACCTGGTAAAAACAATGACTGCAGATGCTGGAAACCAGATTCTGGATCAGTGGTGCTGGAAGAGCACAGCAGTTCAGGCAGCATCCAACGAGCAGCGGAATTGACGTTTCGGGCAAAAGCCCTTCATCAGGAAAGCCCTTCATCAGCCCTTCCTGATGAAGGGCTTTTGCCCGAAACGTCGAATTCGCTGCTCGATGGATGCTGCCTGAACTGCTGTGCTCTTCCAGCACCACTGATCCAGGAAAAAATACCTGGTGCCCTCTAGCAAGGCAAAACATGAAATTGTTATTGACACAAACTACAAAGACCATTTCTTTCCAAAACAGTGTGTCATTTATCTTTCTTCCCATTGACAGGCCTGCAGTGAAACTAGCTGCGAAAGGAAGTTGTCATTTGTCTATCACTTGAATTTTTCATGACCCACCTTTAAATTATTTTTATATTAATGTTTTCATTATCTAGACTACCATCTCAGCATTTAATGCCTCGTTATTGAACAGTTACGCTAGTGGGATACTGATATTAGTCTGTAACACTGACACAACTGAATCAGAAACAAAACAATTCCTTTATCAAGGTCTAAACAACAATAATGAATTTTACTCCAACAGATGGAGAAGCCGAAATAGGATGGTAATGGAAGAAGTGACTTCAGTACACTAATTAATTCTCATCCCAAAAGAGAAAATGCTGGAAAATCTCAGCAGGTCTGGCAGCATCTGTAAGGAGAGAAAGGAGCTGACGTTTTGAGTCTAACTGACCCTTTGTTAAAGCTTAAAAAAAGGAAGAAATAGGGTGGTATTTATACTAGGCTGAGAGAAGGTGAGTCATGGTTCCAGAAGCAAAGGAAACAATAAAGAGGTGTTAATGACAGCGCATAGAGAGATTATAGGGAGATTAGGAGCTGTGAATGACCAATACTGAAGCCAGTGCTATGTGACAAAATATGGGGGGATGGGTGAAGCAGAGGCAAAATGGAAAACAGGGGAGAAGGGTAGCAAAGGAGGAAGAGGAGAGGAAAAAGGTGATGAGAGAGTGGGAGCGAGAGAAAGAGAGACCATCAAGAAATAAGACATACAGAACAGTGAAAAAATTTTTAAAAAGATAAATAAAATTATAGAGCAGAATGAAAAAAGATGGGTCAAGATGGGGTAATCATCTGAAGTTGATGAATTCACTGTTGAGACTGGCAGGCTATAACCTGCCTAGTCAGAAGATGAGATGCTGTTCCTCCTGTTTGCGTTGAGCCGACTAGGCATATCTCAACATTGAATTCAACAACTTCAGATGATTATTCCCCATCTCGACCCCTCTGTTTTAATTCTGCTCTGTAATTTTATTCCATTTTTTAAAAATATTTTTTCCACTGTTCTGTACCTTTTATTTCTTGATGGTCTCTCTTTCTCTCGCTCCCCACTCTCTCATCACCTTTTTCCTCTCCTCTTCCCCCTTTGCTACCCTTCTCCCCTGTTTTCCATTTTGCCTCTGCTTCACCCATCCCCCCCATATTTTGTCACATAGCACTGGCTTCAGCCTTGGTCATTCACAGCTCCTAATCTCCCTATAATCTCTCTATGCACTGTCATTACCATCTCTTTATTGCTACCTTTGCTTCTGGAGCCATGACTCACCTTCTCTCAGCCTAGTATAAATACCTCCCTATTTCTCCCCTTTTTTTAGCTTTGACAAAGGGCCAGTTAGACTCGAAACGTCAGCTCTTTTCTCTCCTTACAGATGCTGCCAGACCTGCTGAGATTTTCCAGCATTTTCTCTTTTGGTTTCAGATTCCAGCATCTGCAGTAATTTGCTTTTAATTAATTTTCATCTATTGTTGACCAATTCAAGAAATACTTAATACTTTATTTTAAAATCCTGAACTTTTGGTAGAAAGGTGGTGGTGGGTTTTGCATTGACCTAATGTATTATAATAATAAATGGTGACATTGATGAATTTATGCTCCAGAAATTTACCATTTTAGCATTGGTTTGCAACATGCATAATGGCCTAGAATTATGGGTAATCATTTGAAAACATCACATTCATACTACAGCTGTCTGTAAGCATCGTTGTATTTCCAGAATGTGAAGCCTAATGATTGTTGACAGCCTTTGCTGACAAGAACACCCAACTAATGTGAGGCACTAAACTTAGAAACCATTAACTGGGAGTAATCACCAGTCTATAATCTTGGAATTCTGATAATCATGAATTGGAACAGCAAAAATCTTTCAATTAGACTGTTGTCTCCAAACAGCCAAGCATCAATCTAAATATAAAAGGTAAGGCTGTGCAAATGACACTGGAGGGAAATCCAACTGAACTCAGCGTGTGATATCCACACATTTTATCATACAGCGTCTATTAACCAATGGAAACTGCACAGCGATGAAGAAATATAATGAAGGTTCTGTGTTATCTCTGCAGCAAGTTTGCCTTCGACACAGAGTTCCAATAATCAATAGAAATCGCTTATAATCATCTGTGATCCTTGTTGATTAATGTTTTGATTTTTCTGAGGCTTGACCCAGCAGCAACTATCCCCTTTTTTGATCTTCATCAAAAATAAAGTGCTGGTTAAATTTACAACAAGTAGGAATGTCTAATAATTCAATGAAAACCTTTGATGCGTGAAATAGCTTTGCAAGATTTGGTGCGCTATTTGAGCCGGACCACTACCTTTTTTCTTATCAATGTTATTATTTTTAACCACCTAGGTGAGAAAAGAATATGGCAAATGCTTTCGTGCCCACTGCTGCAGTAAAAGAAGCACAGAAAGCTCCCTCGGTTCAGCAAAAACATCTGGTGCTCGAACTCCTGGGCGATATTCCACAGGCTCTCAAGTAAGTGAATGATTTATAAAATGGAAATTCAATTCATCCATAGTTTATTTACTTGCAGTAACTACTGAAAAGGGATCCTCTGTTATTCCCTAATGTTGTTCTCCCTCTGGAAGGTTTCTGGAAAGTATAACCTGATAATCTAGTGTGCGAAAGAAAACAAAATTCCCTTCAAATTGGACCCTTCTATTATTGGACAGAATGGCCTGGATTTTCCACTTTTCCACATTGGTCAGACAGTCATTATTGTAGCATCAATGGGAGTTGTGCACTGAAAATACGTCTTCGCAAATTCTGAAGGAACTGTCTCAGAAATTGAATATCCCTCTGGGTGAAACCTCAACACCTAGAATCCTCTGAAAATCTCCGTCTAAGAACTCCGAGTGCTCTAATGAACTCAGATAAAATAATTACGCAGGAAAAGTTAAGACTATTAAATGTATAAACTCCTGAATAAGTTTTTAACTGACTCCATTCCTCTTCAACTCCAAACTACACATCCATCCACCCAGATCATGTACATCGCTCCAACAATGACTTGACATTCCCAGGACCTCCCTTCTTTCCCCACTCCACGTCTTATCCCATTCTTCTGCTGCTCAGGACATGATACTTCCCCTCCCTCACTCGCTCTGGATTAAAACTTTTTTCTCACCTCAGACCAGACTCGATATGTCCCTGCATCCTCCAATCCTGGGGCCCAATGCCTCTTTCACACCTGACAACGCACTGTTTCCTCCCACCTACCTAGATCCACCTTAAAAATTACATCCCTTACCCTACACCTTTCTCACCAGCACCCTACATAGCCGGTACATTACCAGTCTGGCATCTTACCCTCCAAATACCATCACATCACACACAAATTATGTGCTTACCATTTGGCAGCAGCTGTCAGAGTAACTTTGAGAACATGGCAGCTGACTGCTGTGAAAAGGGGGTGTGATTCACCTTCCCCCATCAGCTCTGCAAAGTGTCAGAATAGAAGTACTGTTCCACGTTTATGAGGGATCCCTGATGGCAATCTGCAAGAGTTTGCCACTCCTCATAAAATCTGTCCCATTATTAAACACATTGCAGGATGTCCTGTGCATGATACCTTCTATTACTCTTTGTCTTCACCTGTACCAAAGCGTATGTATATCCTACACAATAACAAGTGGGCAGCAGAGGAACCTGTCCAGTTACAGAGAAGTCGTGCCTCATTATCTTTTTTCTGCCTGTGAATATATTGTCATCAAAATTATCAAATCATTATCAGATGGGCACCATGTGTTTCTGTAATTGACTCTGTCTACCTTAAGATTCTGTATGTTTAGATTAACCACTGAGGTACTTGGCTGCACTGCTGTTCATTTTCTCCAGCTCAAATGCCATGCTATTCCCAAGTCATGGGGTCATCTGTTAAGCGGTAATGATCTCCAGATGAATGCTGGAAGTTCCTGTGCACAAGTCATAATCACTCATCAATATTTCTCAGGGTCCCATTCAAGTTACTCTACTCCTTTGATAACAAATGGTTAAATAATGAACCAAATTTAGGACAAACGTAATAAGGTTTGATGTGTGCATGGGGTGAAATAGGATTACGTGACAAAGAAACAGATCATTCAATCCAATGGGCCCGTGCTGGTGTTTGTGCTCCACTTAGCCGCCTTCTCTCATTTCACTGTTAGATCTACCAATATAACCTCTATCCTCTTCAGTCTCGTATGCTTATCTAGTCTTCCCTCCAATGTATCTGTACTATTCACTACAAACACACCTTGATATTGTGACTTTCACATTCTCACCACTCTTTGTACAAAAATATTTCTTCAGATTTCCCTGTTGGATGGTCTTTGTTGACTATTTTATGGTAATTGCCTTTAGCACACACTCCCCACAAGAGAACACACTTTCTCTGTATCCTTTCTATTAAATTGTTCATATATTAAAAGATCGGTGTTAGATTATTGCTCAGCCTTCCTTTTTCAAGAAAAAAAGAATCCCAGCTTTTCTATCCTCTCCTAACACGTGTACACATGCATTTCGAGTACCATCCTTGTAAAATTTTCAATACCCTCTTTAGTGTCCCTGTTGCTTTTGGTGACCAGAAAGGTGTTTGGTGCCGTTTAACTTAGGCCGACTTATTGTTTTGTATTGGTTATACATAACTTGCCTATTTTTCAATTCTATCACTCTACAAATAAAACTAAGAGCTATTGTTTTTCTTTTTGAATTGCCCATCATTGTAACATCCAATAATCTAATCTGAGGCCCCTTCTTTGAAGGTATTTTGAAAATCCAGATAAGTTATTTCTGCATAACCATGATCTGTGGTTCCCTCCTCAAAATTCGAGTAAATTTACTCAAGCAAGTTTTTTTGTTGAAGTCCATGCTATTACTTCATTATTATATTTATCATTTCTAGATATTCTTCTATCTTCCTTTAGACCCAGGATTTCATTATATTTCCTACTACCGATCTAAACTTCCCTATACATGGTCTGTCCCACATGTTACATGCACAGGCTGGATTCAATTGCTGTGTATCCTGTGGCACTATACCATTTCCTATTGAATAATTAAATATGATTAATAGACTCTGTTCTCTTTTCCCTACATTCTTGTAGAAAATGTGTTAATTTATTGGGTTAAGTGTTGGAGAAATAGAAATATGACAACCATTCAAGAGTTTGAATCATACTAATTGAATTCTAGACACTTCTGTAGATCAGCTTGTGCACAAGCAAGGCCATTAATGGGAAACTCCCTTTCCTTCTATCCTTGAAGAATTCATCTACTGTTTGTTATTTTGCCCAAGACATTTCTTAAAATTGTTGAGAATTGAATACAGATGGTTGCTGACAACAATGAACTTTTGTGTACAGTACTGTGAAGCCAGGTTCACAATTGATCTTTTGATGTTATAACCTAGTTTTATGCACTGTGATAAAGCCAATAATGAGAAAAGACAGTCATAACAATATTAACTTTTCTCTCTCTGGTTTTATTTGTCAGATAGTTCTGTAATGGCATTTTTTTTTTAACTGAATATCATGTTGAATTTCATACTGCAAACTGAACAAAAATATAATCCCTTTAAAGTTCCCCCATTACAAGATATAGGTACAGCCTTCCTCTGTTGATCTGTATTTTCTCAGTAATGTTGTCTACTGTGATTAGGCAACAAAAGACCCCAAATAATCAACTGCTTATGATCACTGTGATAATATTCTCCATAGGTTTTCCCTAATTAGACAAACGTAAGTTGTTCTCTGGTAACTACTGTTCATTAACGTCCACAGTTAAAGCCCAATTAAGCTGGGAGGGCAAACATACGCTTCCTAAATTCAGCAGTCTCAATCTTAATGTTTAGCTGCTTCACAACACAGTCTGCTGCCTAGAAAAAAATGAAAATCAAGTTAACTTACAGAATTTAAATAAGGAAAAGTCATTTAAAAAATGTCAGTGTCTGGAAATTAGCCTGATAAGCCAATATTGCATTGACTTTTTTTTTGCTCATTTCTCCTAAATGTTATTGCTTCCAAACTTAACAATCTAATTGTAGCTGGAGAATTGCTTGCAATAACCTCTGTTCCACCTCCTGTACCATTACCTCTGGTGTCCTCCAAGGATCTGTCCTTGAGCCTTTCCTGATATGTGTCTGTATGCTAACCCTAGGTTATATATTCAGATGGCACAACTTTGAGTTTTACATCAATGCTGATAACACCTGGCTCCACATCAGCACTGTGCCTCCTGACTCCTCCACAGTTACTAATTTATCAGATTCTTATTTGATATCCAGTACCGGAGGAGGAGACATTTGCTCCAATTAAATATTGGAAAGACTGAAGTCATTATTTCCCATCCACATTCCAAACTCTATTCCCTAACAAGGAAGCATTCTGAGATGAGGTCAGTCTGTTTGCAAACTTTTGAGTCCAATTTGATTCTGAAGATGACCTTCTAACTGCATGCTTCTGCAATCAAGAAAACCCGCTTTTTTTCACGTCTGTAATATAGTTCACCTTCATCCTATTTCAGATCCTCTACCAGTGGAACGCTCTTCTGTGCCTTAGTAACCTGCAAATTAAACTATTCCAGTACAAACCTGGCTGGTAGTCAGCATTCTAATCTCTGTAAACTTGAAGGCATCCAAAGCTCTGCTGTCCACATCTTAAATTGCAGCATGTTCTATTACCCTATTTCTGCTCAGCTTGCTAATTTACATTGGCTCCTGGTCAAACAGCATCTTAAGTTCAGGATTTTCCTCCATGCCCTTGCTCATCCCCATCTCCATAACCTTCTCCAACCTCATGATTCTTGAGGTTATCTGTGCTCCAGTAATTCTGGCTTCTTTCTCATTATTTACCATAATTGCTTCACCATAAGCGGTTGTTCTTTAAGTTGTCTGGGCCATAAGTGCAGTATTTTGCTCCATGCTGCTCCCTGCCTCATTTAAGTCACTTCAAGTGTCTTAAATTGTCCAAGTTTTTTTGGCATCTGACCCTATTTACCTGGATATTCAGCAACCAGACACTCATTGGAACAGGGTGTTGTGCCTTGGGACTGTGTGGATTTCCGAACACACCAGGAACCATGGGAGTTTTCCAGGGAATTGAAGATTCCATTACATGTGGACCCCTTGGAAGAATCTATTAAAGACAGAAAACTTAGAAGGTGCCACCTCCATTAAGTGAGTGGTTAACCAGGAAATGTTGGTTGATTGAAAGTCTACCTCCTGGGTAACAATTAAGCTGAATCCCCTCCCTTCAACTGCACCTCACATTACCACTTACACCTCAGCCCCAGTCCACTGACAAGTATTGGAGTTGGGACGGTCTGTTGAGGTTATACAGGACATTGGTGAGGTCTCGTGTGCAATTCTGGTCACCCTGTTATGGGAAAGAAATTAGTAAGGTAGAAAGGGTTCAGAAAAGATTTACCAGGATGTTACAAGGAATGGAGGATTTGAGTTATAAAGAGAGGCTGGATAGGCTGTGACATTTTTCCATTGGAGCAGGGAAGGTTGAAGGGTGACTTTATAGAAGTTTATAAAATCATCAGACATAAACATAAGGTGAATGGCAGGTGTCTTTTCCCTAGGGTTGGGGATTTCAAGACAAGGGAGCACATTTTGAAGGTAAGAGGAGGAAGATTTAAAAAAGACATGGGGGCAGTGTTTTTTACACAGAGTGGTTTGTGTTTGAAATGAACTTCTAGAAAAAGTGGTGGATGCAGGAACAGTTACTGCATTGAAAAGACCTTTAGATAAGTACATGAATAAGAAATGTTTGGAGGGATATGAGCAAGTGGGACTAGTTTAGTTTGGGAGTATGGTTTGCGTGGACTGGTTGCACCGAAGGGTCTGTTTCTTTGCTATATGACTGTCAAGCCACCCCTTCCTTTGCAAGCTTGTTGCCACAGGCCCCAATATCCGGCCTGGTGGCAGTGGCCTCTATACACCAAACTCCATATAGACTCCAGCCCTGACAACACCCATTGCACACCCCAGCCATCTTTAATACTCCCTCACTGGTCAATCCAAGCCATGACCTGCTCTTCACTGGCTACTGCTGGCCCTGCCAGATCCACCCCCACTAATGCTAAGTACCCATCACTTACCTAGTAGACAACCCACCTGGTACCTTACCCAACTAAACCTTAACAGAGTGCCACCAATCCAATACTTACCCTTCTGCAGCAGCTGCCATAGTGCCTTGCTGTGCTGCCAGACATTTAACTCTCAAAATATCACTCACTGACTGACAGTGCTACACTACAGATGGATTGTGTTGAATTATCTGGGATTGTAACTCCTGGCTAGAAATGTACAGCTCAGTACGAGGGTTAAAAAAGATGGAATTGGAGTGACAATCTGACTATAATTGCTCGACCTCAGAATATGCTGACCAATGTTTGCTTTGCTGACTCAGTGTCATATTTTGCTTCGTGGTGTTCCTGTGAAGTGCCCGAGGGACTGGTAAAATAAAAGGTGCTGTATAAATATAAGTTGTTGCTGTTGTTTTATAAAACCATAAGTTGATCTATCAGGTGATTTATGTGAGAAAAGAAAGTCAAAAGGAAGTGTTAACACATTGAAAAGTTCTTTTCCATTACTTCCAGCTGTGCCTTGACATTGTGGAAACTAAACTAAGCAGAACTCGCCTGCTCAAGTTTCAATTACATACGTGAGAGAATTGTACACAGAGTATGATGCATCCTGGTAGTTAGATACTAGCACACTTTTTCTCTGTTCCGAAAGTTTTGATTGAAACATTGGCCCAAATATTTTTTTGTTCCCAGGCTGTGTACAGAAGGACAGGAGAATTCCCAGCTCCATGAACAGACTTGTTTTATTTGGCGTTTTCACTGCAGGGCTGCAGGCGAGATTGAAAGTTGAGAGAGATGATTCCAGAATACTTGAAGAGAATGTCCAGGGTGTAGGCAAGATGTATGACAAGTCTGTCTTGGGATTCTGGCACTGTGCTCTAAGTTTAAAAATAAAGTTTAAAGTATGAGACGTTCCCACTGCCATTATTGTTCACTCCCCATGCCCTATACATTGCATAATATCCTCTCCCGAATCCCCATGGTGTACCATGTTCTTTAAGCTGCGTAAAGCTCTGTACCTCAAACCTCTTGACCTTCCATACATCCATGTCAAGCCATGTCTCTGCATCCACCACCTTGCCCTGTATAGCATCTAGTCCAATTTAATCTCAACTGCTGTCAAATCAAACCAACCTACACCCCTCACTTGCATCACTTAGCACCTATACCTCCTGTGCCAACTCATCTAATGTCCATCGCCTGCTCAGATAAAAAAAAATGAAGTTCAGTTCAATAAAGTAAGGGAAAGATGGACATTATTAAGAATATCACTGGGTTAGTAGTTCACAGGTCCAAGTTAATGACCTAAGGATGCGTTAAAATCACACCACAGCAGCTTGTTTCAATTCAAATAGTGCAATCTGGAGTTGAAAGCTCGACTCAGTAATAGCGACCATGAAACTACCATTGTTGTAAAGTGTGTGTAGTTCACTAAAGTCCTTTGATGGAGGTAATCTGCTCGTCTTTGTATGGTCTTGCCTAAATGCAACTCCAGATTTAAAGCAAAATGATAAAATGTCAAACACCCTCCGAAATAGTCTAGCAAACCACTCGGCTCAGGATTGATTAGGATGAGCAACAAATGCTGACTTTACCAGCAAAGTCCATGTTGCATAACATCACTAAATCAAGAAGAAACTCGCATTCACAAAAATGCATTTACAATCTGTCAATTCCTTCCTCTTAATAAAGGCTTTTAAAAACAAACATTCCATTCAAGTAAAACGAGCATTGAAATTCATAGTCCCGCAAGTTCAAAACCACTTGAAACCATCAAACCTTAATGGAAAACAGCTCAATGTGATAATGGATTCTTGTGAAATCAGCCATTCTGCATTAATGGAAAATGGAAATTCTCAGAATAATGTTACCAGAAAATTAAAATAGAAAACAATATAGTTCGCTTTAACTCTCCAGACCACCTTGAAAGGCTCCTTTCACAAATTAACGATTAGATTAGATACTTTTTATGCACAATCATGGCTACTTTTAACAATCCAAAAGCCTCACCAGAATAATACAGGGAAAGAAGGAGCTGATGATATAAGTGGTCTTTGGCCTCCAAAATCCAGCCCTGCACAAATTGACTCTATTCACAGCCCACAAAAATGTACAGTACTGTTATGGGCAGAATTTATGATTTTAGAGAATTTCTGCTAATTTTGATTTGGGAGAGCCTGTCGGATCTGGCAATAATCTAGCCATGGTTTTCAAAATAGAAGGAAAATTACTACCTTTATGAGAAACACAATTATTTTTCAACAAACTATTGCAGCATACTGCAAATAACCTTTACAATGAGAGCGTGATCTCAACCTGACTACAGGGTCTGATTAGTTTGGAAATGTTTTTCCCTGTGCAAATGCTGCTCCAGATTATTGCAGACTGATCTGTGTATTCAGTTTCAGGATCAGATTCAGCTTTAGTAAACCAATGAAAACTCACTTGCAAAAGTCACATCTGAAAGAATTCTGTGGGACAGGTTTGTAGTAGTTGAGCACCACCATTGAGAGAACTGTCTGTGGGGAGGGAGTCATCACACATTTCCTCCAGAAAATTGCAAAATATTAATCTGACATAGAATGCTTCATAAATTCTGACATTATGTGCTTTAATGACAGCTTGTTTGATTAAAGGATTAAAGATAAAAACACCTCAGTTTTTTTTAATTAACTCCTTGTGCTTGGGCCGTCGAGGGAGATGTTAACACTGCTATTTAGAAGCGCAGCAAGTCAGGCAGCATCCAAGGAGCAGGAGAATCGATGTTTCGGGCATGAGCCCTTCTTCAGGATTCCTGAAGAAGGGCTCATGCCCGAAACGTCGATTCTCCTGCTCCTCGGATGCTGCCTGACCTCCTGCGCTTTTCCAGCAACACATTTTCAGCTCTGATCTCCAGCATCTGCAGTCGTCACTTTCCCCTCCACTGCTATTTAGAAGTAATGTTCTTATTTGTGTGTGATTTTTTTGAAGTGCTTTTGTTTTGTTTGGGTTTGAAAACTTCACAGAAGAACAACTAAATAACACACTAATGTGAGATGGCATTTTGACTATGTGCTGTCTGTGTTTCAGAGGTGAGTGTGGACTGGGTGTGCAGGGGTTTCTGGCGATCTCTCTGAAGCTGCTTTGTTTGGTACAATCTCGCTGCTGGTTTGGAATCACTGACTCATATGTCTTTCGGCTGTTGTATCTTCTAGAGCCGAATTCGAAGGATGTGGAATGACACGGTTCGAAAACAGTCTGAATCTTCCTTTATCACAGGAGATATCAACAGCTCAGCATCGCTGAACAGAGGTTAGTCAAGTCAAAAAAGACTTTCAGGCATTTTTGCTGGTGCTCCAATAATACGTAGCCAAATAACGGCATGGATACAGTTGGCGTTAGGTCTTGCATTCCAGAAAATCATTTCACCATGACTGCTGTGATAAAATTCAATATAATAGAACTGCATGCATACAATATGATTAAAAATGTTTATTTTGAGAACGCTAATGAAATTCAGTGATTAAAGGATTAGTTCAGAAATCAGAAAATGAAATATCTAATTAATTCATTAACCAGAGGTTATGCTAATCCTCAATAAGCAGACATACGCATCTTGTTCCAAAATTATTGAAGGCTTAGGTTTCCACTGGCTTGCCTCCATCTCTGCCTTTTCTTTAGCAGAGCATCCAACGTTGCCCAACCAGTTGTCCCTGTGAATTATTAGAGAGAAATATTATAATCAATCAAACACACTCAATATTTTTGTCAGTTTATCTAACATTTAGTAATCTTTTGTAAAAAATCTATTTCTTCTTCATTTGTCAAACAATACAATCTCTAAATTTACATGGTTAAAAATCACACAACACCAGGTTATAGTCTAACACGTTTATTTGGAAGCACTAGCTTTCGGAGCACTGCTGCAAATCATAAATTTATCATTAGAGGTATAGCAACTGAATAAGAAATGAGTAGGACACTAATCATTTAATAACTGGACATTGACGTTTTTATAAAGAAAACATTCTTCCATGCATAGCTTGCTAAATCTTGTGATATACCTTATTTTACCTCCCCCTTTCATCACGAGTAAATCACTAATTTACCAAAAGGCTGAAAATTCAATTTCCGCTGATTGCTTTCCACACATTTCAGCACAATCTAGTCATCGTATACATTTTTGATCCTTTCTGTTGCTGAGTTTCTTTTTTTTTGCTGTTCTCCCTTTTCTAGTTGATAGATAGAGGCCTTATCAAATTAAATTTCTGTGGTCTAAATGTCTCCACATGAATCAAATGTCTTTTTTAAAGATTCATCCATCTTGCCACAGATAATTCAAGCTGACTTTTGTGTCTGCCTTAGCTCTCCTCAATCACTCAAAGGTGCAAAAGCCATTTCAGGACAAGCATCAAGATTCACCAAGACTAAGTTGACATGGTCATTTGCATCTATTATTCGATGTTAAAAATTAACCTCAGTTTCAACACAGAAATCCAACTATTACTGAGAAGTTGATTAGAACTAATGTTGAAATGGCACTCCTTGATGGTACTGACCGAATGAGGTGCCTTTTAAGTCTTCTGAGAAGATTACAAGGAAGACATTGAGATCTGCCATGGTTCACGCAGGTTTCAAGAATACAATAACACTGGCGATGCTTGACATCACCCAGAACAAAGCAGCCCCCTTGATTGGCACTATATCCACAAGCATCTATTCCTCCATGGCTGACACTCAGCTGTGTGTACGATCTGCAAGATGCAATTCAGAAATTCACCAAACATCCCCAGATACCATCCTCCAAACCCAGACTCTCTCTATCTAGAAGGACAAGGGCAGCAGATAATTCGGAACACCACCACCTTCAAGTGCCCCTCCAAGTGACTCACCATCCCGACTTGGAAATATATCACTGTTCCTTCACTGTTGCTGGGTCAAAATTCTGGAATTCCCTCCCTAATAGCATTGTGGGTCAACCCACAGCAAGTGGACTGCGGCAGTTCAAAAAGGCAGCTCTCCACCACCTTTTCAAGGGGGCAACTAGGGACAGGTAATAAATGCTGGCCCAGCCAGCGCTACGTACATCCCACAAATGATTTTTTTAAAAATAAAATTCAGCACAACTTGTAAAGCTGGAATGCACTGTCTGGGAGGCTAGTTGAGATGAGCAACCTTAGAACCTCTACAAAGTAATTGGATGAGCACTTGAAATGTCATATCTATTCAAAGTTAGGGACAGAGTGCTGGAAAGTAAGACTAATGTAGATTTAGAATATTTTTGTCAGTGCAGACTCAGAAGGCTGAAGGGCCTATTCTGTACTCTACGATTCTTTGATTGTGGTGAGCTAATTGTGCATAATTCCATCAGTACCGGAGGTAGTGGTGGGTGGGGGCATGAGGGAAATACAAGTTAACATTGCAGCAATACTGATCCAGTCTTCTGCTGTTGGAGCTTTAGGTGGTGTTCCAAAATGAACTTGAAATGCCAGGCTATTAAGTACAGGTTTTAGATTAGATTACTTACAGTGTGGAAACAGGCCCCTCGGCCCAACAAGTCCACACCGGCCCTCCGAAGCGCAACCCACCCAGACCCATTCCCCTACACCTAACATTACAGGCAATTTAGCATGGTCAATTCACCTAACCTGCACGTTTTTGGACTGTGGGAGGAAACCCACACAGACACATGGCAAACGTGCCTGAGGCGGGAATTGAACCTGGGTCTCTGGTGCTGTGAGGCAGCAGTGCTAACCACCGTGCCCACACTTTAAAATAAAATTCAGCACAACTTGTAAAGCTGGAATGCAATTTTAGAGTGTGTACTAATCCCAGAGTAAACCCAATGTACTGTTTGCACTGCCAAGCAAGAAGTTCAGTTGATTGCAGCTTCTTTAATCAAATCAGCATACCTAATGGTATAGTGGTTTGGGTTTGTTGCTGTCACTGCTGTGGCCTGAGTTTGATTCCTGCTCAAGCAGGGAGGATTTATTGTTCCTGTACAAACCTTAAAAATGACCATGAGTTTCTAGCACTGAAAACAGTAAGCAGAGCAGCTCTGCCTAACTCAGTGAGAGTTTATTTAGATGAGCAGTTGGAATGCCATGGCATATAAGGCTTCATGCCAAGTACTTTAAAATGGAATTAAAGTGGGTGGATGTTACAAAAGCACAATGGGCTGAAAAGCCTTTTTCTGTGCTGTGCAAACCTCTCTGTCATCAATGTATATTTGTGAGACCTTGTTTCAAATAAGCAGGAAAACAGAGCAGAACATGCCCATGGATACAGCTTCCATTGATGTGGATAAGGGCTATAAAACTCTTTTCAGCCCCTCATCACTGATGAAAGCATCAACAGAAGTGTAGGCTGCCTTGAAATTTGACTGAAGCAAGTGACATTTTTCATTTATACCTGATATATTGCGTTTGGTCTCCCAGTTATGAAAAATGATTTTGTGATTGCACTTCTAGTTAACCCAGTGGTGGATATCACTGACAGATTTATGAGACTTGTTTCAAAGCCTTCTTTCATTCCTCTGTATTATTATCATATTTATCCAAAGTTTACATATTTCAATAAAACCAACAATTGAGGATGCTGGAAATCTGAAACAAAAACTCTGAAGGAGGGGCACAGGACTCAAAACATTAACTTTCTTTTCTTTTCAGAGATGTTGCTAGATCTGCTGAGTTTCTCCAGCAATTTCTGTTTTTGTTACATATTTCACTGTCTGCATGTAGGTTTGCTCACTAAAAGCTGAAATATTCCAGCTCAGTGAGCAAACCTACATCCGAAAACTCAACCTGAGCTACACATCTTCTCAAAGCTCGCTAATTTCAATGTCTGTTTAGGACTGACTATACATATGAATTGCAATTAACTAAATGGACTCCATTAGATGATCTAGATAATTGCTATTCCATGACATTATCAGGAGAAATATTCTGGACATGTCCACATGGTAAAGAAATGGATTTTCTCGAGAAAATTAGTAAAGTAGTACCTTTAAGGAGTTTTGAAAAACAGTGACAAAGCCTTAATCTGACCTCTATGCATTTTGTTTTAAAAAGTGTTACGCACAACTTTTGGAAGTAATTCCAAACTTTTTTTGTGTCAAGGAGCAGATAAAGTATTTGGTAAAATGTTCTTCTTCATATTGCAGCCTTACCTCCAAAACTTAATGTGTCCTTGTAACTATTTGACTAATTCAGAACGAGTTATGGGGACCGCAGCTTCCCGATATTGTTTATAAAGTGTGGATCTGGGAAAAGCGCAGCAGGTCAAGCAGCATCAGACGAGCAGGAGAGTTGACGTTTCAGGTGGGACCTTTCTTCAAGATCTGAGTCATGCTGAATGGTCCCAACATGAAACGCCAACTTTCCTGTTCCTCTGATGCTGCTTGACCTGCTGTGCTTTTTTCCAACTCCACACTTCATTGATTCTGACTTTTCAGCATCTCTAGTCCTCACTATCTCCAGCCTGCCATTGTTATCAGCAAGGGGTTGTACGGTGGCACAGTGGTTAGTACTGCTGCCTCACAGCACCAGCGTCCCAGGTTCAATTCTAGCCTCGGGCGATGTCTGTGTGGAATTTGCACATTCTCCCTGTGTCTGCGTGAGTTTCCTCCAGGTGCTCCAGTTTCCTCCCACAGTCCAAAGATGTGCAGGTTAGGTGAATTGACCATGCTAAATTGCCCATTAGTCAGACAGAAATCGGTCTGGGTGGGTTCCTCTTCAGAGGGTAGGTGTGGACTTGAGGCCGAAGGGCCTGTTTCCACACTGTCAGGAATCAAATCTAATCTTAAAAAAAAGTGTGCTGCAAATGTGTTGCTGGTCAAAGCACAGCAGGTTAGGCAGCATCTCAGGAATAGAGAATTCGACGTTTTGAGCATAAGCCCTTCATCAGGAATAAGAGAGAGAGCCAAGCAGGCTGAGATAAAAGGTAGGGAGGAGGGACTAGGGGGAGGGGCGATGGAGGTGGGATAGGTGGAAGGAGGTCAAGGTGAGGGTGATAGGCCGGAGTGGGGTGGGGGCGGAGAGGTCAGGAAGAGATTCATATTGTTCCAACATGCAGAAGTGTCTTTCCTGAGGATTGTTTGACTCAAAATAAATCTAATTTGCATGTAGGTCGAGTGATCATAGCTGAGAAAAATGTGACATTTTGCTCACCATTTTTGTTTTTGAAACACTACTAACGTCAGTGCAAAAGAAAAAGCTGAAGCCAATGTCAATGTTAGCAGCCAGAAGTGCCAGGTTGATGATCATCTTGGCCTCCTCCAGAGGTCCCTAGATTTAAAAGAGACCTGAGGGACAACTTTTTTACACAAAAGGTGGTTTATATGTGGAACGAACTTCCAGAGGAAGTGGTAGATGCAGGTACAATTACAACATTTCAAAGATGTTTGGACAGGTACATGAATAAGAAAGGTTTAGAGGGATATGGACCATGTGCAGGCAAGTAGGACTAGTTTCATTTAGTTTGGAAAACTTGGTTGGACCAAAGGGGCTGTTTCTGTGCTGTATGTCTCTATGACTTCATAGAGTCATGCCGACCCATGCCAACCAGATATCCCAACCCAATCTTGTCCCACCTGCCAACACCTGGCCCATATCCCTGCAAACACTTTCTATTCTTATACTCATCCAAATGCCTTTTAAATGTTGCAATTGAACCAGCCTCCACCACATCCTCTGGCAGCCCATTCCATACACATACCACCCTCTGCGTGAAAACATTGTCCCTTAAGTCTCTTTTATATTTTCCCTCTCCCACCCTAAACCTATGCCTCTAGTTTTGGACTCCCCGACCCCAGGGAAAAGACTTTGTCTATTTATGCTATCCATGCCCCTCATAATTTTGTAAACCTCTATAAGGTCACCCCTCAGCCTCCGACGCTCCAGAGAAAACAGCCCCAGCCTGTTCAGCCTCTCCCTATAGCTCAAATCTTCCAACTCTGGAAACATGCTTGTCAATCTTTTCTAAACCCTTTCAAGTTTCACAACATCTTTCCGATAGTAAGGAGACCAGAATTGCATGCAATATTCCAAAAGTGGCCTATCCAATGTCTTGGACAGGCACAACATGACTTCTCAAGACTCTGACCAATAAAGGAAAGCATCCCAAACGCCTTCTTCACTATCCTATCTACCTGCGACTCCACTTTCAAGGAGCTATGAACCTGCACTCCAAGGTCTCTTTGTTCAGCAACACTCCCTAGGACCTTACCATTAAGTGTATAAGTCCTGCTAAGATTTGCTTTTCCAAAATGCAGCACCTCGCATTTATTTGAATTAAACTCCATCTGCCACTTCTCAGCCCATTGGCCCATCTGGTCCAGATCCTGTTGTAATCTGAGGTAAGCCTCTTCACTGTCCACTACACCTCCAATTTTGATGTCATCTGCAAACTTACTAACTTGTATCTCTTATGCTCGCATCCAAATCATTTATGTAAATGACAAAAAGTAGAGAACCTAGCACCGATTCTTATAGCACTCCACTGGTCACAGGCCTCCAGTCTGAAAAACAACCCTCCACCACCACCCTCTGTCTTCTACCTTTGAGCCAATTCTGTATCCAAATGGCTAGTTCTCCCTGTATTCCGTGAGATCTAACCTTGTTAATCAGTCTCCTATAGGGAACCTTGTCGAATGCCTTACTGAGGTCCATATAGATCACATCTACTGCTCTGCCCTCAATCTTCTTTGTTACTTCTTCAAAAAACTCAATCAAGTTTGTGAGACATGATTTCCCACACACAAAGCCATGTTGACTATCCCGAATCAGTCCTTGCCTTTCCAAATACATGTATATCCTGCCCTTCAGGATTCCCTCCAACAACTTGCCCACCACTGAGGTCAAGAAAAGGCTAAAACACTGGATATAGCACAGGATATGAACCCTGACAATATGCCAGCGATGATGCTGCAGAGTTGCATTCCAGAATTAGAGTCAGCCCTTGCCAAGCCATTCACACAATACTGACATCAACCCAACAATGTGGAAAATTGTCCAGCTATGTCCTGCATATAAAAAGCAGAATGAATCAAATGCAACCTATTTTCAAGCATCATCAAAGTTATGGAAGAGTTTTTTCAACAGTGTTATGAAGTGAAGTTTATTCAACAATACCCAGCTCGCTGACACTCAGTTTGGGGTCCACCTAGCCACTTAACTCCTGACCTCATTATAGACTTAGTTGAAGCATACGCAAAAGAGCAGAACTCAAGAAGGGAAATGGGGGTGTCTGTCTTGAATTAAGGTAGTATCTAATTCAGTGTGGCAGCAAGGAGCCCTAGTAAAACAACAGTCACTGGAAACCATGGGGAATATTCACCACTGACTGGAATCATATTTAAAAGATAATAGGAAGATGGTTTGAATCATGGGATCCATACAATATACACGGAGACGATTCAGTCATTCAAGTCCACACCGACACTCTGAAGACCATGCCACCCAGACCCAAACCCCTACCATATCCATGCACTTACCAAGCAAAACTTTTAACCCCATTCTGTATTGTTGTTTATCAGTGCTCAAAATTTAGTGGAGTTGCCCCCAAAAGTGGGCAAATCAGATAAGGAGAAAAGAATCTTAGGGATGACTCCAGCATACGTGAAATTGTGTAATTTTGAAAGGAGCTACTCCTGCAGCCACAGGCTGCTTACCCCTGGCCTTTCCTGCTGACAAGATGTCAAGTAAACCTGCCTGCAGGAAATGTGGGAAGGAGCCAACCATTAAAGGCCGTGAGAAGGTGAATAAGGGTGGTGAACATAACTGGCTGGATCAGAGGGCGGAGAGCGAGTCTGCTAAGCAAGACCAGGATGATAGTCAAACAGTTTGCTAAATGAGACTGTGTCCTCAGTTACGAAGGGGAGATCGACATCCCTCTGATAATTAAAACTGAAAGCACCCAGAGAAATTTACCTCTCTCCTCGTAATCTGTTAAAATGAGTTAAAAGGAGAGAAACTGCCTGATCTCCACTTTATGAATAACAAATAATAATTTATTTATTCAACTCTAACAGTAAACAATTTAACAGGATTACTATCAAACTGAACAATTTCCCCGTAAGTACTAACTATTCCCGAACTGAGACGGAGCAACATTGCTCGAAGGGGAAAGGTGCACTGGAGGGGAGGGGACTGTACAGTACAGTACAAAAGGGTGATAAGGGGAGAAGCCAGTGACTGCTGCTTGGTGTGGCTGTGGGGAAGAAGGTAAAGGCTGCAAAGAGGAAATGGGTGATGAGAAGAAGCCTGTGGCTACAAATGGGAGGATGGGGGAAAGACAAGTGGCTGCAAAGGGGAAAAGGAGTGATGAGGAGAATTGAGTGGCTGCAAAGTGGGTATTGGAGTGAGAGGAAGGAAATGGCTGGAAGGCATTAGCGGTGGAAAGGAGAAAAGCCACTGACTGCAAAAGGGAAGAGAATGGTTAAGGAGAATCTAGTGGCTGCAAAGGAGGGAGGGAGGTCAGCATTTCAATAATGGAATAGCTAAGTGGGAGCCTGGAAACAAAATTGAAGGCACGGGTAACAAATTACTTGGAAATTAATATTTTATGAAATGCGCGTTAGTATTGAAAAAGTATTTTTGCTGCCACTTCACGGTGTTGGCATGTAAGATTTTAAATACTTCGGTGTCTACGAAATTTAAGCTTTCCTTGTCTGTTGTGGCTTTATGTTCAACAGAGGGTTTATTAATTATTGAGCACATTAATAAAATCTTCTAATTCTGCTTCTGACTCTAAATCCCCAATGAGTCACCATAACTACAGAAAGTAGTGTTACTACGCAACTGCCAACATTCCCATGAAGGTTTCTTTTCTCTTCTGCACGGCCTGTGCACAGCAATGACTTCCAGAATCAGAAGGCAGTGCTGTGAATGGTGTTGGCCCTCTAATTGCTGTGACAGAATCTGTGAGAGGCTGTGTGGCTACACAGCTCAGGGTGATGTTGGTGTCTATGTCTCACCTAATGAAGGCGTTATTGAGAAATCAAAAGGTGCCCCTGAATGAGAAGATGCAGCCCACACAAAAACTCCAGAAGAGTCCGCGAAAAATATTTTGAGGTTATGATTGCAGCGGGTTCGGTTTACGCAGTCAATTTAAGAAATGCAGCAGGTGACTTAATATAAACTTCAAAGCTCTGCAGGGATAGCAGAATCCGCCAAAATATTCGAGTCTCTTAATCTTTCTAAGTGACCTTCTGTTACTGGCTATCAAAATTGTTATGCTGCTCACTTAAACCATGGCTCACTCTTCTGGCAGGCTTCACTTTCAGTGGAGAATCCAGATGGTGCTTCTTGGCTGTCAGATCAGGCAATCCCAAGACATACATGTGAACTTTAAAATGAACAATCTTTGAGTTTCAATTCTCGATGTTATGATCCCTGAATAAACCAGTACATGCCCTACTCTTTGAGAAAAGAAGTACCATTTTGTTGAGATTTACTAAACATTAGTGTTTTATAGATAGAACCAAGGACATTTCAATGACCCTTGTTGATAATTTATTCTGTTTTACAAATCTATTAGACATCTAAATGGTGTGCAGCTAACTGGTGGAATGGATTGTATTGTGCTGATTTTGACTAGCTGTGATCCTAATAGGAAGCATTAAAAGCTTACTCTCTCATGTCATCTAGATTGCCTGCAATCTTGAAAGCTTGTTTGGTGTCACCTTGGTGTCATGGTAACTTGATGGAATAATTTATGCTCTCTGAAATGTATTTTTACCTGAATCTTGCAGTTTTCCAACAGTGTGCTCTTCGCAAATGTGCGTTTGTTTATTTCTGTATTGAGGTCAAAGAAACAATGAATCATGTTTGGTTGCCTACCCTTGATATGATTTTCTTCATTCTTGGAACATAATTCAACTTCTGCTTAAAACTTGCTACTTAATCTGTTATATTTAAATTGTCGGATAGAGATTTCCACTACCTCCTTTCAAAGGAACAATGGTACCTTGTTGTTGTTATAGTGTTGTTGGGGCTTGGGAAACGATGACAGTCAGTGCACCAGAATCCTTTTTGGATCAGCGTCCTGGTCCCGCACACAATTAATCATTTGTAATGGGGACTGAACTGCTTTCTCTTATTATGAAACCTGATCGAGCATTGGATTATCAATATGAAGCTAAAGAAAACACAGTAGAGCAGTGGGGGAAGTCAATTGACTGATGTTACATTTCTGATGAAGGGCTTATGTCCGAAACCTCGATTCTCCTGCTCCTCGGATGCTGCCTGACCTGCTGCGCTTTTCCAGCGCCACACTCTCGACTGTGATCTCCAGCATGCGCAGTCCTCACTTTCTCCTAACTGATGTTACTTCTGATATAGACGTTAGGTAGAGCAATGTAAGGCTAAATTGTGCTTTGCCATGTCCCATCACATCTCAACCTCCAGCCATCCTATTTAGCAACAGTTCTCATCATTTTCACTTGTGTTGATTTTATTTTCCTCCCTGATAGTTCTCCTCAATCAATGCCAAATCTGTAACTTTTATGCTTTTAGCAAATTTAGAGATAATGGCTTAGAACTTTTGTTCAATTAAGCTGTCCTTTTCCTGGTGTAATCCATCCAAAGTCTGCATAGACCTAACAAAATGTTGTTAACTCTTAAGAGAAAATTACGTTAAACGTATTTTGGGGTTATGCAACCAACTGCCTGTGTCTTAAAAACATTTCACCAGAGGCACCCACTGATCAGAAACATACATCCAGCGTCCATTTATATAGAGAGTTTCTACTGATTACATATCAGAGACACCAAAATGGAATCTGTAATGTTTGGGTATCAGGGTGGGACATTTTGAAAGATTTTAAATTTACAATGAAATTAACCATTTACCCCAATACATTAAGAAAGTCATTTTATATGATTTTCAAATTGTCAGTTTCACTCACAAAATAAGGCTATTCTCAGCTTGATACTGAGTGAAAATGCTTTTGCCGTCATACACTTATTTGCAACTGCAGTAATTAAATTGTAGCATATTATCACACTCAAATATATCAGAAGTTTTACAGGTAAATTTTAATTATGTATTAAAAACAGTGCCTAATTATGGTAGTTAATGGCAATTTTTGTATTCAAAGATATGTAAATCTGTTAAGTGTAAAACAGGAAGTGACATTTGACATTAGGGGACAAATGCCACCATAATTTTTCTGACTCTGAATTACAAATCATCAGAAGTCCATCTACATTTGAGTTCATCAGCTTAGAATATTATTAAAATATTCCACTTAATAACAAGGCATTCAGCTAA
This sequence comes from Hemiscyllium ocellatum, assembly GCF_020745735.1. NCBI lineage: Eukaryota > Metazoa > Chordata > Chondrichthyes > Orectolobiformes > Hemiscylliidae > Hemiscyllium > Hemiscyllium ocellatum. The sequence continues at coordinate 129,923,597 of NC_083402.1, forward strand.
CACCAATTTAACTCAAGCATATTAATCTCAAACTTATAAAGGTGGTATAAATTCTTGCAGTTAGGTGGATTGCATCTGATGGCAAGACAATAGGCTATGAGGCAAAAGTGAGTGCTGGAGGTTAGAGTCAAGATTAGAATGGTGCTGGAAAAGCACAGCAGGTCAGGCAGCATCCGAGGAGCAGGAAAATTGATATTTTGGGAGATGAATTAAGTTGTCTGTATAGATTAGAGTAGAACTCCAAAATTGCTCAAATAGAAACTTAGAATTGTTATAGCACAGGGCCCACAGTGTCCATACTGACTGTCTCTCAGAGCTTCTCAGCTAGTCCCACTTCCCTTGCTTTGACGGTGTGCCACAGATACTTTTTACCACTTCAAAAGAGAATTATTAAATTTCCCATTGAAATCTATGATTTGCATCTAGCTCAATGCTCTCAGATAAAATGTTCCAGATCCTAATTATGCACTGCATTAAAAAAAAGTATCCTATATCACTGCATTTCTTTTCCTTCATCACATTAATTTTTGATTCCTCTGCCTCAAGAACAGTTTCTCTCTGTCTGGTCCTTTCATAATTTTGAACATCTCTATCAAATCTCTTCTGAATTTTCTCTTCCAAATTTGGAACTGAAGTCCATCATCTTTAGAACCATATTTTGTGAATCTTTTCTACATTCTCCCAAACAAATAAAATACACAAGCAGGCAAACTCTTGTTTTCAAGAAGTTGACACAGATTTAGAAGATGAAACCCAGCAATAAGCAAAACAAGAGATTACCTATAAGTAAAATTTGAGCAAGCTGTTTGCATGTGGTTTTTTTCATTGTCTGTTTCCAATTGCTTTGTTTTGATTGTGTAGTTTTTACTCAGCAACTTGCATTTTCACTTTTGGACAGCTTGAGACATTGACTTCACTCTCCGTGGATAAAGAGGATAAACAAATATTTGCTTAAAAATAGATGCTGCCCTCCCACACCTCCTGAAGTTATGAATCGTTTCCATCTGTTTCATAAACCACCCAGAGTTAATTAACCCATGTCAACACTTCTAAGAGGAGTGAAGCATGCTGGGACTTTTTTCCTGAAGTGAGGAATAGGAGATATGTGACTGGATTTGGTGCATCTAGCACAAACTGAGTTTCCGTAACCTTTGAATTGATATAAATGTCGCTGTGCTAGAAGTTTGTCCTGCCATAGAGGTGGCCATATCCCGCAAATTAAATTAATGACCAGAGCTAGTTTCTACTAATATACCTATTTACAGATCTTTGAAACGGCTCTTAAAATGGAGCAACGAGAACACCATTAGGCAGCTTTTAAATATTGGAAAAATATTTAGTTTGTTAAGAAACTGACAAGTGTGTACCAATGAAACTTGTAAATTGTTCTCAATACTTTCTGAAGTTGACTTTCAGTTGTTAAAATGTTCAGGTGACTCAAGTTGTCAGCTGGATACTGATTGTAATAATTCATCATCATTGGTGGTCCCTCGCAGCTGAGGATGACTCTCTTCGACTCTCAGGGTGAGTCTATAAGTGGCTATACAGACCGGTGTGGCTTCCACAGGCTGTTACACTTGGAGCAGAAGGCGGTCTCAAAAAGGGGTGGGTGGGGCGTTGGTGTGGCAGTGCTGTTTTATTCACTGTTTTTGTCTGACTTGCGCTTTTTACTGACGGCAAGTCTCTAGGTGCTTGACATCTACCCGGATTGTGCTTCTCCACTATGGACGATCTTGGGCCAGTGATTCTCAGGAATTTTGCCCTTCACCAGTAAGGTATTGAGGGTATTACTGAAGTGATTCCTCTGTCCACCTGGGGATGGCCTGTCATTTCAGAGTTTGAAGTAGAGCACCTGCTTGGGGAGTCTCGTGTCGCACATGTGGAAGGCAGTAATAATTAACTTGAGTGATAACCCTACTTTTAGCTGGATCAATAAACCATTTTATAACATCTTAAAGAGTGTCACTTTTTAAAGTAAAAAAATGCTACAAACCAATCCAATTGCACAAGTTAATTATAAAAGAAATACATCTCCTGATATTTTAAGTAACTTTGAGTGAAAACCAGACCAAAATGCTCAATTTGGAAAAAAAAAGCACAGCTTGAATGCAATTTGCACCTAAATTGTTGATCATGCCCAAAGCACTAACTCTACCCGTACAACGGTGGCATAGAGAAATATAACTAATTTTGAATCTGTTAATTGTGTGGGGTGTTAAAGGAGAATGAATATATTACCAAAAGAGAAAATGCTGGAAAATCTCAGCAGGTCTGGCAGCATCTGTAAGGAGAGAAAAGAGCTGACGTTTCGAGTCTAACTGACCCTTTGTCAAAGCTAAATAAACAGGGGAGAAATAGGGAGGTATTTATACTAGGCTGAGAGAAGGTGAGTCATGGCTCCAGAAGCAATAAAGAGGTGATAATGACAGTGCATAGAGAGATTATTAGGGAGGTTAGGAGCTGTGAATGCCAAGCCTGAAGTCAGTGCTATGTGACAAAATGTAGGGGGAATGGGGGGGATGGGTGAAGCAGAGGCAAAATGGAAAACAGGGGAGAAGGGTAGCAAAGGGGGAAGAGGAGAGGAAAAAGGTGATGAGAGAGTGGGGAGCGAGAGAAAGAGAGACAATCAAGAAATAAGAGGTACAGAACAGTGAAAAAAAATTAAAAAAAGATAAATAAAATAAACAAAATAAAATTATCTGAAGTTGTTGAATTCAATGTTGAGACCGTAAGGCTGTAACATGCCAAGTTGGAAGATGAGATGCTATTCCTCCAGTTTGCATTGAGCTTCATTGGAACATTGCAGCAGGCCAAGGGCAGACATGTGAGCATGGGAGCAGGATTGTGTGTTGATGTGGCAAGTCACGGGAAGGTCCGGGACCTGGTTGCGTACAGACCGAAGGCGCTCAGCAAAGCGATCACCCAGTCAGCGTTTTGTCTCTGATATAGAGGAGACCACATTGGGAGCAACAAATGCAATAGACCAAATTGAAAGAGGTGCAAGTGAAATGCTGCTTAATCTGAAATGAGTGTCTGAGGCCTTGGATGTGAGCATGGAAGAGGTGAAGGGGCAAGTGTTGCACCTTCTGCGATTGCATGGGAAGGTGCCGTGTGTGATGGGAGATGTGTTAGGTGTGATGGGAAGGTGTCGTGTGTGATGGGAGAGGTGTTAGGTGTGATGGAGGAGTGGACTAGGTTGTACCGGAGGGAACGATCTCTGCGGAATGCAGACAGGGGGAGGGAAGGGAAGATGTGTTTTGTGGTGGCGTTGTGTTGGAGTTGGCGAAAATGAAGGAGGTTTATTCTTTGCAGGTGAAGTCTGGTGGGGTGAAAGATGAGAACAAGAGGGACCCTATCCTTGTTCTGGGAGGGGGTGAAGTTTGTGGCACAGGAGATGGACCGCACGCTGTTGAGAACCCTGTCAACAACTGTAGGTGAGAAGCCGCGGTTGGAAAAGAAGGAGCACATATTAAGAGCACCACTTTGGAAAGTGGCCTCATCGGAACAATTGCATCAGAGGTGAAGGAGCTGAGAGAAAGGGATTGAGTCCTTACAGGACATAGGGTTAGAAGAGCTGTAGTCCAGATAGCTGTGGGAGTCAGTGGGCTTGTAATGGATATTAGTGGATAGACTATTGCCGGAAACGGAGACAGAAAGCTCAAGGAAAGGAAGGCAAGTGTCGGAGATGGACCAGGTGAAGATGATGGAGGGATGGAAGCTGGAAGCGAAGTTTATGAATTTTTCCAGGTCAAGACGTGAACATGAAGCCGCACCGAAATAGTTATCGATGTACCGATAAAGCAGCTGTGGGAGGGGAACCGGATAGGCCTGGGACAAGAAATGCTCCACATACCCCATGAAAAGGCAGGCATAGTTAGGACCCATGTAGGTACCCATTGCTACACCTTTGATTTGGAGCTAATTGGGATGAGTTGAAGGAGAAGTTGTTTCAGATTCCAGCATCTGCAGTAATTTGCTTTTATCGAATGAATATATTAGTTTAGTAGCTAGTACTAAATCTATTTGGATACAATATATGTTGAAGCAAAACGCAAAATAAAAATATTAATTTTGCAGTCATAGAAATATGTATTTTCTTTGGCATTTACAGCTAATTTCAAATATCGACATGTGAACTGCAAGTAGTTTCCATTTCTGAAGAAAGCAGTTCACTCATACTTAGTAATCAGATTGAAGGACATAATTTTTAAGTTCACAGGAACTCTTGAATCTGTAGTAATCTCTGTTTGTGTGCGTGATAGAGTTGCTGTCCTATGTATACCCAACCCAACGCTCCAAAACATGGCTTTACAGTCAAAAAAGATAAATGATATAGTGTTGATAGTGGAGCAGTGTATCTGGATGTGATTTCTGACAATTTGACATTGCTGAGTTGATCCATTATAAATCGAAAAAAGAAGCAACTTTATTGGATAAACTAACAAAAAAATATGTGAAGTTTAGAATCCCGTATTATAAACATTGTTCTCTTTTTAAGGCCATTAGAGAAAGGTAAAACAACTCAACAATTGGAGTTGCTGTAGTAACTTGATCAGGTATTTAATGAAACATGCATGATATAGCAAGAAGCTGATATTTTCACTTCAAAATATAATGTCAAGTTACATTTTTATTAAATTGCTACTGCTTTCTAGTAAAACCAAATGATGTTTGAACATGGATTGGGATGGGAGGGAGAGTTTTGAAAAAAACCTGTTTTAATTAAGGTCTCAGGGTATGGCTTTCGAAAAGTCATGAATGTCATGAATTTTGTGAATATTAAGCTCTTTGTGTTAGATCTTCACTGAATTTAGTTAGCTGCACATTGTTTTGGGCTAGGGCATAGGGATTTTTGCAGTAGTTGATCCTTGTTTTATTGTAGCTTTTGTCCATTTGAGAACTTCCAAAGATTTAATCATGTCATTTAATTTTAATTTTCAATTAATTAGTTTTCCGATTGCATTTTCTTTTTTCTGCGCCATGCATGAAGCTTTAATACTTAAAGTCTACGGTTTCATTTTGTTTTTCATTGTGCCATCAGTTTCAATAACTTGTCAAAAGGTAAATTACCTCAAAAGACATTTTAGCCATTTGAAACAAACACCAATGTATTTTCAACTTGGGTTGGTCAGTTGTTATAATTAGTTCTATAGCAAATTGATTCAAAGCTATAGCTACTAGAAAAGATTCAAAGTAAGTCAGACTATAGACTTACTCTCTGTCAAAGTAAGACAGATTTTGCAGGCAGTGGCGGAGCTTGCTGCTGACCTTGAAAAAAGCTACCCACAAAACTGTGGTGTAGTTATCCTCTTTCCCAATGACAGATGAAATCTGGCACCAAGTCCAACGAATATGTTGACACGCAGCAGCGATAATGTTACCAATCAGGTAAGGAGCCAATATGAAATATTTACTTGGAATAAACTAGGAAGTTACACATATGTTTTATCTGTCATTGTAATTCACTTAAATAAAATACAACATTGAATTGTGAATGCTGGAGAAATGAAACAAAAACACAAATTACTGGAGGAACTCAGCAGGTCTGACAACAAATATGTAGTGAAAGCAGAGTTAACATTTTGAGTCGAGTGACCCTTTTTCAGAATTTGTAATTAACATTTTGCTTAACAAACTAAATGATTATGATCAATTGAGGTAGAAATTTTTAAAAATTAACAATCTTTTAAAAATATTTATATTTTAAAATAAACATTTTTAAAATTCATTTCAGAGAAGTCTAACACTTCATAAATATGAAATTAGTTATTCAGGGCCACCAGTGTAATTTGATAGTAATTATGAAATTTGTAAAAAAAAATCCCTAATACATTTCATTCAAGATGACTTGTTGAAAAACATATTTTTCAAGAATCCTTGCAGCAAAATAATTGTTGTAGAAATGGAAGTTCTCGTAAATTTGATTAACCTTCATTAAATACATTCTTGAGGGATGATCCTCTGGAGAAATGTAGAACCACTGACAGCATCTTCTGGATGTGCCTCCATTATAATGCATGTGTGTAGATTCCAGAAATTGATCTAAACGGGAAATTCAACAGAGACAGGAAGTCTGAGAAAAAGAACTCCACAGATTCTAGAAATGACCATCAAACCTACAGCATCAATGGAGAAAATAAACAATTAGCATTTCATTCTGATGACCTTTTATCAGAGGAATTTTTTTGCAGAAATTGCTGTCAGTTCATTGGACTAATTACTGCAAACATTACAGTTTCATTGTCATTATCATCATAATGTCCAGCCCATTGTAATTCAGTCAAAAAACTTAGAAATAAAAGTATAAATCTTAAATTATTTTTCAAGGCATCTTTGTATTTGAATAGAAAATTCTTGGTCCATGCTAGGTTAACAATGTATTAAAACTAGCCAATTATCCAGGCCCTCCAACAAAAGGTACCACAGTGTAGGACAGTTTCTGCTCCCTACTTTTCTGCTATTCACTTAGGATCAGAAAACCATGAATGGTACTGACAACTTTCAATTTTCTTAAAAAACTAAGTCCAACAGGAAGGCATTGGTCCCAGCAACACTTTACAAAGCTGCTGATGCAAAATACTAATACTTCTGCCTTGTAGTTTCTGACCTTTTCTGGACTCTCTGTTGGTCTTGGTATATTGCCCTCTCATCCTACTTTTCTCCATTATATTGCATTTAATATTTAACATAATCGAACTGATGTGCGTTTTCTTTAGACTGGTCCATAGGTTATTTGTTAGTTGTTCTAGAAATTCTGCAATCTTCTCTTGTGCTTTTCCTAGAATGTATGAAGTCCAGTTACGATGGATTTGTATCTGAACACTGTCAGAAACTTGGATTTATCACTACCATTGTGATAGGACCCAACAGTTTATGATAGCAAGTTGAATGCATAAAATTCCAATAAGCATTGCTTGGCCAGCATGTATTATTTTGTCAGGCATTTCAGATCTGAACTATAGTCATTCAATTATGTTTTGTGCTCTCTATTATGAACTAAATCAGAACAGTAAGAGCTTTGAATTCAATTTCATTTCTGGTGCCATACAAATCCTCAGCCCTCCTTCCACGTATGCACAAATTCACCACAGCACCATACCAAAAACAAATACACAGTGTTTCCACAAACCAAGCTATAACAGAGATCAAAACCTTAAATTGATGACTTGTTTAGCCTTCAAGCAGTGCAGTAGGAGGGCCAGTGTGCATTGAGAGATTTGACTCTGTAGTTCACTAGACCTACAGGGTTTCGAATTGTGCTCAAAACCAACAAGAATGGCTGATCGGCTTCATGGTCTGAACATTGCTGCTGTTGCCAGTGCTCGGACAGTGCACCTGAGCTTGCATCCTTCCCAGCTCAGTTTTTACTGGGAGCACCGTACAGAATGACTTTGACACCTCCATAACACCATTCTGCAGAGTGCTTCCAGTACAAACTAGTGGGTGCCCTGTTCTGAGAAGGATGCAAGTTCAGTGTGCTGTGCGAACACTGGCAACAGCAACAATGTTTAGGTCATGGCACCAATGGCGCTATAGAGCTCAACGTGACAGCCATGAGAGTAAAAAATGAGGTCTGCAGATGCTGGAGATCACAGCTGCAAATGTGTTGCTGGTCAAAGCACAGCAGGCCAGGCAGCATCTCAGGAATAGAGAATTCGACGTTTCGAGCATAAGCCCTTCATCAGGAAAGGCTTATGCTCGAAACGTCGAATTCTCTATTCCTGAGATGCTGCCTGGCCTGCTGTGCTTTGACCAGCAACACATTTGCAGCTGTGACAGCCATGAGACTCCATTTGTTAAATCCCATTAGTTTACCCATAGCTGGAACTGTCGGCAGTAAGAAAACTTGGTGTTTTTATTCAAGATTAGAAGTCAGTAATGTGACAGGACTGTGCTCAGGTTTATCATTATTCATTCTTGGAATTTGAGTGTCACTGTCAAGGTGAGCTGCCGCCTTGGATTCTAAATCCATGAGATTAAGGTACACTTTCGGTGCTTGATGTTTCTATAGCAGTTCTATAGCAAAAGGTGCTTGACTCTCAATTTCAGAGGATAGTGAAAAGTCAACCACATTGCTATAGATTTGAAGTCATGTATACGTCAGATCAGATTAGGATGGTAGATTTCCTCCCCTGAAGGACATTAATGAATCAAGCAGTATTTATGATAATCATTAGTTTCCCAATCATGATCAATGACGAGCATGTTATACCAGTATTTAATTAATTGAATTCAATTCTCCCAGCTGCCGAGTTAGATTTTGATGTCTTTGGATCGTTAGTCCAGTAAAATTACCTATATGTCAGATCTGGCTGTGTAGTTCAGACAACACAAACCAGCAAGTAATAAATATCGAACATATGTTAAGAGTTGCTGCAGAGGCAACAGGTAGTGATGAGGACGGAGGATTTAACTCAATGAAATAAAAACTGAAAATTCTGGAAATCCTCAGCAAATGAGGCAGTAATTAGAGCCATGGCCAGGTGGATCTCATTGACTATGAGATTCTTGAATGAGTTTGTTAATCTGGGCCAATCAGGGAGCCCTGGCTGACAGATATAAACAGGAGATTTTTTTTTATGCGCTAGTTTTTTTGTGTATAATTGGACTGTCTTATATGTACTTGTCATTGTTACTGTTTTGTGATGACTGAAACTGGGATTTGAGGTTTGTCCTCATTTCCCTGAAAACTGGTTGAACGGTAGTGTGTGGGGCCTGGCTTTGCTGCTCCTCTCCCTTGTAAAATTGCTGTTTCTTTGCATACAGCTGTTAATGCTAACTATTTTGTAAACTGTATTGTTTAATAAAATAAAGAAAAAGGAGATTTAGAAAGTCTCCTCAATCTAGACACTGTCTTTGAACTGGCTGGTCACAGCCTCATGTACAGTGCGCATTTAAATAAAGGGTGACTTGGTGACGGGATAGCGACCTCTGTGCAGTTATTTCGTTTGGTAAAGAGAGAAGACATTCATGGCCTGGATTTCCACTCATGAATCAGGAAAACTGCAGCCTCATCCTGTGCATCTTGTAAGAAGCTGACAGAATAGCCCAGCTCCATTGTATTTCTTGGCTGACAAGTCAGGTTATATTGAAATCCCTGAGCCCCAAGGAAGATATTGCTTGATGAGCAATTCTGGTCCTCAGACCTATGCTATCAACTTCAAAATGTTTATTTTACACTGGTTTAAAGTACATTTTTTTTAAATTTTGCAATGTCTGCTACTGTTATCTCAGAATAGTTGATAGACACTTTTACTAGCTATTGGTAAAATGATATTTTTTTTGAGGAAACTCTGTTTTCTTTTCTTTCCTGGAAGGTGAATGACATTGCATGGGCCAGTACTTATTGACCATTGCTTTCTGTCAATGACAAGCTGCCTGCTTTCTTGAACTGCTTGAGTCCATATTGCATAGTACACGCACAGTGCTACACTCTTGGGAAAGAGTGTAATGGATCACTGCTGTATACTTTTTTTATACGTTCCATTGTCACTGTAGGATTCATTATTTCAAAATAATGGGCAAATAGACATAAGAGTACAATAACTAATATGGGTATATATTTTATCTAATTTATGACACCTGTCAGGGGACTTGAAGCATAGTTTCTTTAAAAGCTGGCCCCAATTCCCAAAAATTGCAGAGAATGGCATGACATTTAGGGTGGAACAATGGTTAGCGCTGCTGCCTCACAGCATCAGTGACCTCTGTTCAATCCCAGCCTTGGGTGACGACATGGAGTTTGCACATTCCTCCTGTATATGCATGAGTTTCCTTTGGGTGCTCCAGTTTCCTCCCACAGTTCAAAGATGTGCAAATTAGGTAGATTGTCCATACTAAATTGCCCATTGTGTGCAGGGAAGTGTAGTCTAGGTGGATTAGCCATGAGAAATGTGGGATTACATTAATATGTTGGGTGGGGGGGATTGGGTCTTGGTGAAATGTTCTTCAGAGGGACAGTGCAGACTCGATGGGCTACATAACATCTGTCTGTACTGTCAACTTGTATTTCACTAACAAATAGTAATCTCCACAAACACTCTCTTGTTTCTGTGTACATTCATATAAATGTGTATGCACAATGTATTGAAAAGTCCGCACTTCGATGTTTATGAAATCATACTTTTACTGACTCATTAAAATTTCCTGCGTTCACATTTATAAGAGAAGCCACTTGTAAATATTTCATGCTGTAATTAGGCTTCTGCAGGGGTGCAGTAAATCTCTGTAGCCATGCTGTAGGTTGTTCATTAAACCATTGGTAAGTATGTTAAGGAAGATTTTCTAGTATTAATGTTGTTGACTGCGGCAATTCACTTTTAGAAGCTTGGGGGTTTATGAATTTTTGAAGATTGCCAAGCGGTCTGGAATTTCTTTTTTAATCTGCGTTAGGCTACACAGCCTAATAGTTAAAGCTTGGTTCTGAAGAAGGGTCACTGGACCTATATCATTAAGTCCACTTTTTCTCCACAGATGCTGCCAGACTTGCTGAGTCTTTCCAGCAATTTCTATTTTTGTTTCTAATAGTTATCCCTTTGTGTCATATTGACCTTTTTTTTAATTGTGGACTATGGTTTACTTGACAAAAATATTAATAGGACTATAATGTATTGGATATTTTATTGAAAATAAAGGAGGTCCATGAAACTTGACACTTACTGTATGGCATTTTACAATAATTTTAATATAAATGGGCAATTACTGGGTGGTGTTCATTTTTGACCATTTTGAAATCCAATTTATCTAGAGAGTGACTATCTGTTGAAATTTAAAATATACTTTATGGGCAGAATGGGTTTTTAGTTGACAAAAACATAGGATCAGTCAAATAGAATGCAGTCCCTTCAGGAATTGTGGCTTGACCTTTGTGCACAATGCAAAATTCTTCATTCTCTTGGTCTTGTTGCATTTATTTGAGGAAAATACTTTTTAATTTGTATGAGCTCTATTCCCAGGATTAATTTGTGATTACCAGATATTGCTGACATGATAGTCAGCATGAATCATGCATGATACAGATGTAATTTATTCTCGGTAACCAGAGGTTGAATATTAAAGTCAAACAGAACTCAATTTGTATGTACAGGTACCAATTCTCCGAAGTTAAAATTTTAAAAATCATTTATTTTTCACTTCTCTGCACAGTAACATAATTTGTTGCTTTTTAATTTTTAAGTCTCTTGTCAAATACAGGCATAAAACATAAATTAATAAACTATATATTTCACATGACATGTAGTTTGTATTTATATTAAAATGGCTGAGGAAATCTAAATAACTCCACGATAAGTGTTATCGAGCTTTGGATGGAGAATAATCAATGGGTAAGAATGTATTAACTGAATATACAGGCTGAAAATTATTCTGAAAAATTAAGCTTATCTTTTTTTTGCTTGCTGACTTACCATTGCCTTCTTTGTATGTGTGAAGGTTTGTGTTGCATTCTGGAACACTAAGAAGCTGTAATGATAAATATTATGCACAGCTGTCAGTTTTCAGCAAAGTTGCGGTTCCTAACTCCAAACTCTACCAATAAACGTTAAAAATGAAAGTGGACGATTTGTCATTATTTCCAGACTAAAACGTGGTTTGCTGGGATGTGCATCAGAAAGGTCTGTTTTTGGACCGTACACTTTGAAATTTTTATCCATGACCTCGACTCAGTTGTCAGAAACAGCAGATATAGCACCTTGCAAAGTTGTAGATAATGATCAGAAAAGTTGGTAAGCTTCAGAAATGGAGAAGCAGACAGAAGTGTGGCAGTTGAAACTTACTGTGGACAGGTGTGGAGAATGCATTTCAGGTGAACTAAATGGCAAGGCTATATACAATAAATGGCGTGCATTTTTAAAATGGGTAAGAGTCCAGATGCCTTAGTGCGCATACATGTTAGCAGGACAAGTGTTTGTTACAAAAGTATGTGGTTTTCTAGTTTTACACATCAAAGAATAAAATATAAAAGCAATACGTTTATTCTAGAACTTTACAAATCATGGGGTTACATCTCCGGTGAATGGTTGTGGTTCATTTTGACTCCAGACTTTATTAAAAATGTAAAAGGTTACAGGGAAGATTTATCCCAATGTTGCAATGGATGGCAGATTACAGTTATGAGGAGTGTTTGTGCTGATCTCCTTGGAATAGAGAAGTTTAACAGCTGATGTAATTAATAAGATTAAGTTAAAAAAAATGATTTCTTTAGCAGATAGGTCAATATCCAGAGGTGATAGCCTACAAAATGGAAAACCGTGGTGTAAGTAGTGGGAACAGGCATTTTCAGTGGCCACTGACATCTACCCCTTCCAACAAGAAATCCCAGTAGATCAAGGCCCACTTAAATATTGATGGAGAAAATAGGAGTAGGAGTAGGCCATTTGGCCCTTCAAGCCTCCACCATTCAGTATCATCATGGCTGATCACCACCTTGTTCCTGCTTTTTCCCAATACCTTTTGATCCCCTTAGCCTTAGATATAGCTCTTAAGCTATATCTACTCCTTCCTGAAAACATTCAACGTTTTGGCCTGAAAATGCTTTCAGTGGCAGAGAATAATTAGCTTGTCAAGAGCTGACTGGTGAATCTCTTGGCGAATCACAGATCTCGCCCTTGGAGACCCACCTTGTTACATTGGCCAAGAGCTTCCAGATCCCGAAATTACTGCTTGAGGGCTTGGCCAGAAGGGGTTCAACAGCAAAGTAGTTCAGTGTTTTTCTTTCAGGTCTGACAGAGTGGGTGCTGTGGGGAGGTTGGAGGTAAGAGCAGGGGTTAGCTTTCAGTAGCCACACACTTGAAGCCAGATTGCAGGAATTGGAGAGAACTCCTCTTCTCCAGCCCATCTCCCTGCAAAATCAAGGCAACTTGGCTGACCAGTCACTACTTATCATCTACTGGGAAGGCAAGTAATCCAATGGGAGGCTGGTTGAACCCTTAAAGTATCTATTAATTGAACGCTCAAAAGCATTAATTAATCACTCAAAAGCATTAATTGAAAAATCCCCAGTGGGCCTCCTTGTCCTAAATGTTGCAAAGGCAAAATATGAGTTTGTATCGTGCATTGTCTATGAGCATAGTTATTTACCCTTGCCATCTACCTCACCACCTCCAGGAAGGAGAAGATTGCCCCACTGATCTAAAATCATTGACAAAAAAATCTTGAAGGAGGGAAATGAGCAGAAATTATTTCATTCAACATTGTTGGAATCTGGAACACAGCCTGAAAAAGTAGTGGAAGTTGATCCTATAAATACTTCTTCAAAACGAGAGCTTAAAATGTATGAACAAATTAGAGCTGAATTGACCAGAACTGTGTGGAGTAAACGCACTGCTGTTTCAGAGACCCAGCAGAGACAAAATAGGTTTGATAATCTCTAGTATTGCAGGATTGTTTAGACCTCTTAACAACACAAATGAAACACCACCTTTTCTAGTGTTCTACAAATTAAATAGATTTTTCAGAGCCATCCAGGACTTCAATGCATTTGAATACTCTCTTTGAAAGGTATGAAATGCAAGTTTTGTTTCTGACACTTTTTTGGAATGACAGTGTCCTAACCTTTGTTCCAAACTGTTTACTATGATGAGTGATCACACAGAGGACTTTGTGTTGTGATGTGTTGAATGGCTGTTGTGATATTTTCCACTACCTTAATGCATTACTGAGTTACTCCTGATGTACGGCCGCATCCATTAAAACTCGAAAAACGTTCAAATTTTATTAAGTGTGTTTATCTCATATTTGCAGTCTCCATAAAAGAGAATTCAACTCAGTGAAAAGCTGTCAAGAAACTGAAAGTAAATGGACATGTACTTTTCCTGGTTGTGAATTTTCTGTTAAATGTCCAAGTTGGTACAGAATCCATGCTGCAGAGTTAAACCTACAAAACCTGTATTGGAAGTTTCATTTTACAGGCAATTTCTTTTTGTTTGAATAGTGCTTGATAAATGTAAAATGAGGTGCAATCATCCACCCATTTTACTTGTGCAGGAAGCTATGTATAAATTTTTACCTGAGCGTGTTATAAATTTGGGGGAATATTGGATGGAAAAATCGTCAACATTTTGAGCAAAGAAAGATGGATAATAGTCTTAGAAATACCAAGCACTTTAAACTTAATCTAAGTTTAAAAGAGATAAGTCTGTAGATTTGCAGTACCAATTTTTCCAATGAGGAGAGCAGTTTGACAAAAAATCCATACACCAAGGGTAAATAGGCAAAGTCTTTTTTCACTGGGGTCGGGGAGTTCAGAACGAGAGGGCATAGGTTTAGGGTGAGAGGGGAAAAATATAAAAGAGACTTTATCACTTTATCACACAGTGGGTGGTACGAGTATGGAATGAGCTGCCAGATGAAGTGGTGGAGGCTGGTACAATTGCAACATTTAAGAGGCATTTGGATGGGTATATGAATAGGAAGGGTTTGGAAGGATATAGGATGGGTGCTGGCAGGTGGGACTAGATTGGGTTGGGATATCTGGTCGGCATGGACGGGTTGGACCGAAGGGTCTGCTTCCATGCTGTACATCTCTATGACTCTAATAGGAATTCAGCAATTGAGCGGTATCGTGGCTCAGTGGTTAGCACTGCTGCCTCATAGCACCAGGCTACCAGGTTTGATCCCAGCCTTGGGCGACTGTCTGTGTGGAGTTTGCACGTTCTCCCTGTGTCTGCGTGGGTTTCCTCTAGGTGCTCCAGTTTCCTCCCACCCTCCAAAGATGTGCAGGTCAGGTGAATTGGCCATGCTAAATTGCTCGTAGTGCTAGGTACATTGGTCAGAGGGAAATGGGTCTGGTGGGATATTCTTCGGAAAGTTGGTGTGGACTGGTTGGGCCGAAGGGCTTGTTTCCACGCTGTAGGGAATCTAATCTAATCAAATTGGTGATATACAAATAATTTCATTTGTGATTAGAAAAAAGGGCTCTTGATACTCAAGTCAGGTACTTGTGCAAATAACATTTAGTAAATAACAACAAGGGGTATACTCCATGGTGGGGCAATTACCCTTGTTTGGGCTTGCTTCATTGTTTTTTTTTATTGAGTTGAGACAGAACCTATCAATATTTAAATTTATAACCAATACTGTACTACAGAGAACATGGTCAATTTATTAAATTTGAAATGTGCTCAGAATTCAACACCTATAGGATCTCCAGAATGCATCCAAATTAACAGTATTCACGGAAATTGATTTTCAGCGACAGTTCTCTGAGAGTATTCAATATTAGCAAAGCATCCTTGCAGAAAAGCACAAATCCCATTCTATGAAACACTGTCTAATACTAATACAAGCATCTTTAATCTGAACATGACTAACGCAGAGTGTTATCTTCAAAAGTGCATTTTTAGACCCCGATGCTTGCATATGGATGAGGTTGATTCATGTTTTGAAATTTTGTGGAGTCCATATCCAGTATCGCATTCCGTGTCTTCTGTTTCATTATCTGTAAATCCATATTTCTTCCATAATGTCACCGCTCTATTTCTCAGCTGTGCTTTGGTCTTAGGAAAATTGAAGTAATAAACAATGGAACCCTTAAGCTGTTGTTACAAATTGGAACGGAAATGATTAAAGTTTGCAGAAAAAAAATCAATTGGATTGCAAGTCTTTTTTTATATAAGGGGCTTGGTATTACAATTTACCTGTGGGTAATTCTAAGAAATCAAGTAATAATTCTGACTGAATCTGTTTGTTTTATAGAGTAGGTTATAAGGAAAACCAGCATTGATTGTGTTAGCCCATTTGCAAATGCATTTACATTGTCAAAGGCATTTATTAATTTTCTTTGTAAATTTCAACATTCCAGGTCTGACTCTATTCAGCTTGTTTAATAATGTGACTTCAAATTTTACCATTAAGAATATTTTATTTTCCTACATTTGCCTGATTGATCTTTTTTCTTTGTTTGTCTTTCTCCGTCTGGCTGCTCCAGGGGCTATGGCTAACCATCTAATAACCAATGCTCTTCTTCGTCCTCATGGCACTAACAATCCCTATAACACATTGCTTGCGGAATCAGCAGTCTATAACAACCCCTCAGTCAGCATGTACAACACACAAGGTGTGCTACTCCAAATGTTTCACTATAGTGGCAATACCCCATCTATGGTCTGTGGAGGCTGTATTCCAAAAAGAAATTAGATTGCAGAAGAATAATTCACAGCAGAATATTTGATCATTTCAATTTAATCTTTCTGTTTCACAGTGGACAATGGTCATCAGTTGTTGGGAATGTTAATTTCTCACCGACTTTCAATTCATCTGTTTTGAGTGTAACTTGCTTCTTGCTTTGAAGCTAGAATGCTGTCTCTCACCAGTTTACCATCAGTCAAACCTCATCTTAGAATACAAATGTCTTAAATTTATCGTTTTCCACCACATTTTTCCAGCTCTTGATTGAGGCTGGGTCAAGCACTTATTATTTAGAATTTTTAGAATGTTCCACTTGTTGTGGTAAGGAGGCTTGACTGCATATATTGTTACGCATTTAACATTGTTTTACATTTGTTTTGAACATTTAGCCAAATTTGTTTTGGATGTAAACTGAGGAAGCCAGTGGAAAATATACCCTTTTGTAAAGTAGCAGTCACGCTGATCATCTGGCTAGAATCTGTGGGGAGGAGAGGTCATGAAAACTACTAACAAAATGTTCAACAATATGTATGGTAACATTGGTGTGATGGGACTGAAATATTAGTCTTTAGATAGCTACAAATTTAGATAGTTATTCGCTACAGCCTCTATAGGCCAACCAAAGGGGTCTTATATTTTCCAACCCTTTCACCGGCGCAGGTATCAATTTAAGCATCTATCTTGTCCTACCTTTCCAGCATGGATGTTTCATATAAATATTAATAAAACCAGATTCAAACAGAACTTTGTCATTTGATCATTGACTTGATAACAATAAGCCGGTGAAGGGGTTGCAGTCTTTATAAAACAGTTACATGTGGTGATTCTGATATGAGTAGTACAAGCACATTTGTTATCATTTAAATTGTGCGATTGTTTGTTTTCAGCTTAAAAACATTTAAATTAGCCATTGATTATGTGTAGTGAAGATGGGATTTGTTAGATATTTTCTGCATACCATCAATCTATTTGCTTTTATTCATGTTTCTTCTACTGTCGCTGTATGCTTACTTGTGTTTTTTCTTTCCTTTTCTTCATGCTGTCCTTTAGAGCCCTACAGAGAGACAAGTATGGGAGTAAAACTAAACATTGCATATCAAATGTAATTCTTTTAGTTACCATTCTCTTCCCGCCAAATCTAGGCGATAACTGTGGTATAACAAGAGTTGAACAAGGAGATTTGTTTTTGAAAAGTGAATAAATGTTTATAGATACAGTTTTTTGTTAGTGTTCCCTTTAGCTCTGTATCCAAATCTATCCAGTTGAATGCTGCTGAATCTGGTTAAGTCTAATCAGGAAGTTTTGGGAGGACAATATTCTACTCTGCAGTGTTGCTCATCACCCATTATCCGTAAACATCTGTCATTATTGACTGGTTATAATTTGGCTTCTAGTGTCACTGAATGATTTAATGACCTGAAGAAAAAGCATTCTGTAAAGGGAATATACAGTATGATTGAGATGCTTGAACTTGCATTCATTCAGTGAATGAAAAACGTTTTGAATTAGTTTGCCCCTCAAGTTTTCTTCTCTTAACCTTGAGTGAAATATCCAGTTTGTCCAGGCACATTAATAAATAAATTTGAGATTTGCCACACAGCTGGTAGTTACGCTATTGTTCAGGACTACATTGCATTTACATATATTTAAAGATCTCCCATATCATTAGTTTTTCCTGAGAGAGTTGTCACTATATCCACATGCGTTAGACTTAGGTGGACCTAAATTGAAATTGAGCATCACGTTATTGAAGTAAACAATTGCACAATATATTCCATCTATCCATGATGTGAGTACAAGCTGGAGTTAACTCATTCATATGCTAATTAGTTAATTTTAATTAATTACACTGAGTTCTGTGTTCAGTGCACATAGTCCAGGTGGTCCATCAAGTTGTTTGCCTCAGACTTCAGGAAAACATCTATGACGAAGGAGAGAGGGGAAAATTTGGCCTTTCAAATTGAGTAAAAGTACCTGTATTCTGGACAGATTACTGCTTTAATCAGGGAAAATAGCCCAGTTTATCTATCTAGATAGGTTAACTTCTTATTGCATTAATTAAGGATGTGAATACATTTTGAAGAAGTCCCACAGCAGCCCTTTACTACCGAAGGGTAGCAGCGCCTTGAGCAGAAACTGCTTTATTTAGTAAATGATTTTGTTTCTCTTCATTTAAATTTTAAAATGTTTTCTTCTTCAATTGTACCAACTGGAGCCATTTTGTGTACATTAATTCTTCCAAATGGGTGGTCTTGCTGTTAGTTGAGGATTTCATCTTTGTCAGTCAGCTCTGTTTGTAATTTGTTTTATATGTATATATGCACCATTGTGCTTTTTTTAAATTGTCTGTGGTGTGTGTCCAGTTAGATGTGCAACAACTCTTTGAAATCTAAGTAATCAATATAACCATTAAAAATGAAAATATTTACTAATGTCCAGGTTTTGCCATTCAAAAGGAAACGAGAAATCTTTCAAAAATTATGCAGTATGTATCCTTTGCTGGTATCATATCTAATTGTTAAGTTTTTTTTAATTAAAGTACATAACAAACATGGATTTGAGTTAATTAAGGCGTTATTCCATAGAATAACAATGATAATCATGCAACTTTTGCTCTGCATTAATCTAACTATACTTGATACTGTGTTGAGGAAGGCTTTCATCTGATCTTTTGTTTTCATTAACTTAACCTTTTCATAGTGTTTTGAGAAAGTTATGACAACCCAAAATGTCCTATTTACTTAAAAGCCACATCCATAATACCTTACGTTTGGATCCTTTTTGGTTATCCACCGCTTATTTGTGTTGCCCCATAATTTCAGTGATGAATACTGCAGTAAGGTTTTTCTAAATTCTTTTGCAGTATTTGCACATCATTGGGCTACCTCAGAAAGTTTTACCCATCTCTAATTGTCTGAAGAAGATGGTGGTCATAGAGTCATGTAGCACAGAAGAGGCTCTTTGGTGCATTGAATCTGTGCTGACCCATCTACACTGATCCTGTTTTCAAACTTGGCCCACAACCTCGAATCTGATGCCATTTCAAGTGTTCATCCATTGTATTTTTTTTAAATTTGAGGATTCCTGCCTCTGCTACCTTCCCAGGCAGTAGATTAGATTAGACTTACAGTGTGGAAACAGGCCCTTCAGCCCAACAAGTCCACACCGACCCGCCGAAGCGAAACCCACCCATATCCCTACATTTACCCCTTACCTAACACTACGGGCAATTTAGCTTGGCCAATTCACCTGACCCGCACATCTTTGGACTGTGGGAGGAAACCGGAGCACCCGGAGGAAACCCACGCAGACACGGGGAGAACGTGCAAACTCCACACAGTCAGTCGCCTGAGTCGGGAATTGAACCCGGGTCTACAGGCGCTGTGAGGCAGCAGTGCTAACCACTGTGCCACCGTGCCGCCCCTGATTCTTTCCAGATTCTAGATTCTCACCCTCTGGCTGAAAAGAATTTCCTCAGATCCTCTCTCAAAGCCTCCTACTGACCCTGACAATGCTTGTGATGATCTTTATACACCTCATTCAGGTTCCCCCCTCAGCCTTCTCTGCTCTTAAAATAAAACAACACATGCTTTTCCACTCTCTCTGTATCGCTTCGATGCTAGGCAACATCCTGGTGAGTCTTCTCTGCATGCTCACAGGGGTAATCATATATTTCTTGCAGTGTGATGTTTAAAGCCACATATAGTACTTTAGCTGTGGCCTAACCAATATATTGTGCAGCTTCAACATAGCCTCCCTACTCATAACTTTCAGCAGAATTGAGTAAGACAGTGTCTCATGTGCTACCTTATCCACCCTGTTAAACTCTCCTGCCACCATTAACAGTCTGTAGACAAACACCCCAAAATTCTTCCATTCCTCTGAGCTTCCTAGTGTTTTGCCATTCATTGAGTACTCCCTTAACTTGTTAGCTCTTCCGAAATGCATACCTCATATTTATCAGGATTAGATTCCATCTACCACTGATCTGCTCATCTGATTAGACAATCTGTATCATCTTGTCACTTAAGTCCTTTTTTCTCACTATTAACCAGATTTATTTATCATTCCCCCCCCCACCACCGACATTCTCATCTATATTGTTTACGTATGTATCTCACAAAATAAGGGACCCAGAACTGATCCCTGTAACACCCAACAGGACAGTGGCTTCCACAAACAGCCTCTATCACTACCCTGTTTCCTACCACAAAGCCAATTTTGGATCCATCTTACCAAGTTACCCTGGATTCCATATGCTTTTACCTTTATCAGTCTCCCATGTGGGACCTTATCAAAGGCTTTGCTAAAATTCACGCAAACAATATCAACTGAACTACCCTCATTGACACATCTGATGACCTTGAAAGATTCAATGAAATAAGCTGACCTTCCTCTGGCGAAGCCATTGTGTCTATCACTGATTAAACCTTGCCTCTCCAAGTAGAGGTCAATTCTATCCTTCAGAGTTTTCTCCAGTAGCTTACCTAGCAATGATGTGAGACTCAGTGGTCTGTAATCCCCTAGTTTATCCCTGCCTCTCTTTCTGAAAATTGTAACTCTATTAGTTGTCCACCTTGAGCCACCACCTTTGAACCACTGAAGTCCATATAGCATAGGTTACCCACAGTGCAGATAGAAAGGGAGTTCCAGGATTTTGGTCAAGCAAGAAGTGAAGGAGTGACAATAAAGATGCAAATCAAGATGGTGTGCAGCTTGGAGGGTAGCTTTCCCACACATCTGCTCCCTTTGTCCCTTTGGATGTTAGAGGTCACTGGTTTAGAAGGTGCTGTCTCAGTATGAAGAGTTGGTATATACTCTGCTAAATAGTGAGGTTTTCTTTGAAAGCTAAAGTTACTCATGTGAGATTGATGCCTCAGTACCTCAGGTAACAATACAAAGATGTAATCTTGATCTACTTCATAACACTAAATTTGCTTCTCAGATTTAATAAAAGGGATTGTCTCCATTTGTTATCAACAGATTTCTTTAAGAGTAGGTCTTCAAATTTCTTTAGCCTGTTCTGCCAAATAGATTATGACTTGTGTTTGCCACAACTTTATTTTACCCCATTAGCTCCATGTATCCTTTTCACCTCAACACAAGCTCCATGAATTTCATTTTTGAACAACAACCCAAAGCTATTCATATTGGTTTTTATAATGTGATATTTGACAATCATGTAAGGAAACAGTAGGACAGGTAACCAAAAGTAGGGTCAAGGAAGTAGCTCAAAAGTAGTGCCGTAAGGAAGGAAAGTGAGATAGAGGGGTTTAGGGAGGAAAATCCAGAGGTTAGCACCACGTTTAATGATTCATTAAATAAAATATGGGGCAGTGGAAAAGCCAGAATTAGAGACGCATATATATCTGGCGGAGGGGGTTAAGGGGAAGGGGTTGTGAAGGACTGAAAGAAATTCTAGAGAGAGAGAAAGATTAGGCTAGAGTGGAATTTGAAAACAAAGATTTTAAAATGGAGATGTTGCTTAACCGGTGTAGGTCAGCAGGCGCAACAGTGAATGGGACTTGGTTCGAGTTAGGACACAGACAGCACACTTTGAACAAGCTTATGTTTACAAAGTAGGGAATCTCCAATTAACTCGGCATCCAAAACCTTTTAGGGAAGGGACTCAAACTTGTTTTGCAGGAATAAGTGCTTATTTATTTACCCAAAATTTATGATAATAACCCCCCCCCCCATCCCACTTTTCTTGATTCTCCCACAAAGAAGTATGTTTTCTGTAGCTATTCTGTGTTTCCAAAACATTCTCAAGCTCCCCACATGTGTTTCTCTCTCCTGAACACCATGAGCAATGCTGTGAAGAAGGTAGATTGTGATGAGAGTGCACTTTGTGTGCAATCCTTGTAACATGCTAATGAATTCATAAGAGCTTATATTGATTCCTGAAGCTTTGAAATGATTGTTGCACAGTTATTATTTGAGATTTAGCATATCTAGCCTGTTACCCAAGATGCTGTGATCTCCCTTTAATTCCCAGAAGAGGCCAGAAGCTGTAGTCATGATTAATGTGATTCCTGTCTTATCTTTCAGAGGTGTTGCTGAACAATGCGAGGGATACAAGTGTCATGGATACTCTACCACTGAATGGTAACCATGGCAACAGCTACAGTATTGCCAGTGGAGAATACCTGAGTGATTGTGTGCAAATTATTGACCGTGGGTACAACCACAATGAAACGGCCTTAGAGAAAAAGATCCTGAAAGAACTCACGTCCAACTACATCCCTTCCTATCTGAACAACCACGAGCGCTCCAACGAACAGAACAGGAACCTCATGAACAAATTAGTGAACAACATCGGAAACAGCAGTGAAGACGATGCAGTCGTTCTCGATGATGCTACTTCATTTAACCACGAAGAAAGCCTAGGACTGGAACTCATTAGAGAGGAGTCAGATGCCCCCTTGTTGCCACAAAGGGCGCATTCAGTAGAGAACCATCAGGCCCATCAGTATCCCAACCGAAGACGGATCCCTCAAGATCACAGTGAGAGCTTTTTTCCTTTGCTAACCAATGAGCACACAGAAGAACTGCAGTCACCCAACAGGGATTCTCTGTATACCAGCATGCCTGCTTTGGCAGGTGTGCCCTTGGCAGATGGTAGTGCTGCTCAGACCCAAAGCGCTCCTCCAGCAACTAAAAGTAGTGACGGTGATGATGTGTATTATAAAAGTATGCCGAATCTGGGCTCCAGGAACCATGAACAGCAACTTCATACTTACTACCAGCTAGGACGTGGAAGCAGTGATGGATTTATTGTTCCTCCCAATAAAGAAGGTTCCTCACCTGAAGGGAATTCAAAAGGACCATCACACTTGGTCACTAGTCTATAGGGGCAAAGACTAACCTGGATAACTGGTTCTGGTTGCCTGGAACCAAGTGAAACAATGTGTGTCTGCTTGAATCTAAATGCTGTTGATAAACTGCTGAACTACTTTGAAAAGTTTTTTATTGAGACCCAACCTAGCAAGGCACTGCGTGGGAAGCAACTGATAAGGAAATAGTCTGTTTTAAGGCAAAAAAAATAAAAATATTACTGAACTGATTGAGAGGGTTGGACACGTATGTTGAAACGACATTCAGTTTTGCTTCCTTCAATAATGCTATGTTTTTAGCCTTTTTTCTCTAGTGTCTATTTTCTTGAGGACTTCTAACTGAGGCTTGGTGTAAGTCAGTGCCAGCTATACTGGTGCAAGGGTATGGATTGCTTTCTTTTTTTCTTGTTTTTATTACCACTGTATATCAGTCGTGGCTCTCTCTCACAACTTAGATGCTGCAGTTTATCAAGCTGCAGAATTCCTACAATCATAAAGGAAACCTCTCCAATCTCCAAGAAAGGGAATTATTCAAATTATATGCTAGATACATACTTTATGTTTCGCTGTAATGATTCTGGTTATAAAACTAATGACAAGAGAATTTTGAACTATTTCTATGTACAGACACTCAACATTGCACATATATTGTAGTATGCTTTTTTCCTCCAAACTTATGTCCCTGTTGATGTAGTGAACAAGACAGTTTTTGTTGTGCTGGTCTTGCAAGTTTTGTCTTGCTAGTAGGAGCAGTGTTTTTTTCCATAAGTCTTTACGTTGGGCTTCTTCCCCCAGACAGTTCCTCTGAAGATCACAGTTTATAAAGCTCATTTTATAGTGAGGTGATCACAAATACTAAGAAAAAATGTTTTTTAAAAAACTGTTTTAGGTTTTTCTCACTGTGTACTTTGAAGTGAAGTCATGTTTTTTGCCAGCAAGAAGAAAGAATTAAGGATTAGGATTTACAGCAAGTACTTTTTGTTTACAATGCACTATGTTATTCATAAATGTGATCAGCAATGAAAGTCCACAAAGGGAGCTAGGCACTCTTCTAGACACCAAGGAGTCTTGGTAGAAAATAGTGGAACTCATGCATGTGGAAAAATAAAAAGTAGAAGCATTTTTGTGTTAAATCTAGTCAAAGCACTAGGCACTTGTACCGTGGTGGTAAAAAATATTGACTTATTAAAATGAAAGTTATTTTGAAGTGAAAAAAGATGAACTCGATCTTTTTTTCTTTCCTTCCCTCACAGGAAATTTATTTATTTGACAATTAGTTGATGTAGGCATCCCTTTAGTAATGATCTTAGCAGCACAATTTGTCATTCCTTTTTTTTTAATTTATGATCCATTTTGTATGGTTTCCAAGTTGAATGACCTCATTACTAATATTTGTTGTAAAAGTGAATCTTGTTTGCCAACAAATAAATGACTGATTACAGATTTACAAAATCTGAGTTGACTTAAATGATTTTTGTTTCTTAATGGTCATCAGATTGAGCTCTTGTTTTATGTCACCCAACTAGCTGGTTGTCACCTGAAACATTGTCAGCAGTTGAAAAGAAGATATAATGAAATGATTGGTCTCAATGAATTACCATTTCTCAAGGAAAAAAGACAAATTTACAGAGTTATCCTGCTCCTCTGATGCTGCCTGACCTGCTGTGCTCTTCCAGCACCACACTAATCTAGACTCTGGTTTCCAACATCTGCAGTCCTCACTTTTGCCTAAATTTACAGAGGTATCCTTACCATCTTTGATTAGATTAGATTACTTACAGTATGGAAACAGGCCCTTCGGCCCAACAAGTCCACACCGACCCGCCGAAGCGCAACCCACCCATACCCCTACATTTACCCCTTACCTAACACTACGGGCAATTTAGCATGGCCAATTCACCTGACCCGCACATCTTTGTGACTGTGGGAGGAAACCGGAGCACCCGGAGGAAACCCACGCAGACACGGGGAGAATGTGCAAACTCCACACAGTCAGTCGCCTGAGGCAGGAATTGAACCCAGGTCCCTGGCGCTGTGAGGCAGCAGTGCTAACCACTGTGCCACCGTGCCGCCCATCTAATCAAGAGCCGGACTTTAAGTGGATTCTACTTCTGCTTTTCAGTTCTAGTTCCCTATCAATATTAGACCATAACTTTCTTTGCAGCATGGTCTTTGCTACCTTTTATTGATATAAAATTTACAACTGAGTTCGATGAGCTAATCCCTTTTTTTTAGCTTAAAGCATCATATATATTCTAGTCTTCCATTTCTGAATCTTGACCCACCTTTCAATCTTCTAGAAGCAACACTTCCAGTTTAATAAGAATTGCCATTTCTTATTGAATCACATGGAATATACAACATGTAACTGGGCATTGAGTTTATGTGGTCCATTCCACTCTTTATGCCCCACAGGAGGCTTCTAGATCAAAACAATCTGTGGTATAGGTATGATAATGCACATGCAACTAAAGCAAAGTACTCTAGGTGTTGTTCTGTCTGGAAGCCTTTGTCACTCTTTTAGAATTAGAATCCCTACAGTATGGAAACAGGCCCTTCGGCCCAACAAGTCCACACCGACCTTCCAAAGAGTAACCCAAACAGACCAATTCCCCTATCCTATATTTGCCCCTGACTAATGCACCTAACCTACACATCCCTACAAGCAATTTAAGCATGGCCAATGACATTTCCTGCACATCTTTGGATTATGGGAGAAAACCGGTGCACCCAGAGGAAAGTCACGCAGACATGGGGAGGATGTGTAAACTCCACACAGGCAATCATCCAAGGCTGGAATCGAACCCAGGTCCCTGGTGCCGTGAGACACAGTGCTAACCATTGAGCCACCATGCTAGGCTGAATGTTGGGAACCTGAAATAATAAAAAAAAAGCTGGAAGTATCCAATGGCATATTTGGAGATAGAACCAGTTAACGTTTCAGTTCAATGTTCATTCACCATAACCGGAAAAAGTTAAAGACAGGTTTTAAGAACATGAAAGGAAGGAGGATGGTCAAACAATGGTGGGGGTGGGTGAAGTGTACGTGATAAGTTGAAGGCAGAAGAGGTTAAGTGACAGATGTAATATTTCTGTGCAAAGCCAAAGAAATAGTAATGTGAAAAGAAGCATAGATAACTCCAAAGGATTGCGAATGGTGGAATTATGAGCAACTTCCATTCAAAAGCAAATAAAGAAAATTTATAGAGAAATGATCCAAAGGTCAAGAAAACAGAACAGGCACAGAGATTAGTATCACTCATTGTGTGTTCAATGTTGAGTCTGTAAGGCTATAAGACCGTCTAATTGAAACATGAGTTATCATTTCTTGACCTTTCATTAAGTTTCATTGGATTAGTGTGGGAGGCTTAAGTATATAGATAAAAATCACACAACACCAGGGTATAGTCCAACAGGTTTATTTGGAAGCACTAGCTTTTGGAGTACTGCTCCTTCATCAGGTGGACAACCTGACACTCTGAAAGCTAGTGCTTCCAAATAAACCTGTTGGACTAAAACCTGGTGTTGTGAGATTTTTAACTTTGTACACCCCAGTCCAACATCGGCACCTCCACCTCAAGTATATAGATGAAAGAGTGAACACAAAGCAAAGAGTTAGAATGCGAGCAGCTTGGAGCCCTGCTACCAAAGTGAAAGGTGTTTGGCAAAGCATTTACCTGATCAGTGATTGGCCTCCACAATATGGAGGAGCTCATATTATGAGTAGTGAATGCAGTATAGCAAATTAAAGGTAACAGCAATTCATTGTTGTGCCTTAAGATTGTTAAAAGGTGGTAGAGCAGATTCCCTGTCTGCTGTGCCTATGAGGAAGCATGCATAAAAGGAAGGAGGGACTGAAGAGTAAGTAGTCATTCCAGACTACTGAAAGGAGAGAGACAATGTGGTTGGTTGTTGCAGTGTTCTGGAGGTGGTGGATGATGATCCTTTGAACACTGGCTGGAAGTGTGAAGGTGAGGATAAGGGGAATTCTATTGTGGTTCTGAATGGAATGAAAGGAATCAGAACACTGATTTGTTGCATTCCTCACTCCTATTCTTATAACAGGTTTTCATGTGACCTTGCCCCTCCAAGTGAAATAATCCTTTCAAATGAAACAGCAATTTACTTATAATTCTTTCAATATATTGAATATATTTGCAGGGTCCTCTAAATTAGGAAGACTGGGTGACAGCCTTGCAGGACACCCAATCGTTTTGTCGTTTTAATTCTCTGTCTTGCCTCCATCCTGATGTGTCTGCCCTTGGCCTTCTGTGCTATTTCAATAAAGATCATTATGCTCAAGGAACTACAACTTTTCTTTTAATTAGCCACTTTGCACTCTTCTGGACTCAGCGTTTAGATCAATAATTTCAGGCAGTAGCTGGTGCTCCTTTGTTGTTTCTTTGCTCTTTCTGAGTTTTGATTTTTATTTTTGTGGTTTTCAGCTTACAATCTGATGGCCTCACTACCTAACTGCAGAGAAAATATTTGTCCTATTGCCAGAACCCCTGGGCTTGCATGGCGAATGTTTTTTCTTTAATTTGTCCTCCTTTTCACTGGCTCAGAAATTGATTACACTCATAACATTTCCCATTTATTACTAAAACTTCATTGACCTAAAGGTAGGGCGAATTCATCTGCTATGATTAGATTCCCTACAGTGTGGAGACAGGCCCTTCGGCCAAACCAGTCCACACCGACCCTCTGAAGAGTAAGCCACCCCGACCCATTTCCCTCTGACTAATGCACCTAACACTATGGGCAATTTAGCATGGCACATTCACCTGACCCACACATCTTTGGAAGCAGAGCACCCAGAGGACGCAGAGAATATACAAACTCTCCACAGACAGTCGCACGAACCTGGAATCGCACCTGGGACCCTGGTGCTGTGAGGTAGTAGTGCTAACCATTGAGCCACCATGACGTCCTAATTTTTTTAGCCTTAATATGTGGAACACAAATTTGACAACGCGACCAGAAGTGAGTGTAATTTTCATTCATGGCCAGCATAGCTATTCACGTGATGACACAGTTGTCATTTATTCTGAGATAGATGCGCAAGAACTATGACAAGAGTTGCAAGAACGATGGAGAGGTAGTTACCCTTCACCATTATTTCTCAGGGTAAAGAACAGGGCAGCCACGGAGGCATTCATTCTGTTCAAGCCAGAGTATCTCTCTGGATTTTATTGGACAGCTAGTTCATTGCCATGACCCACCCATACACAGCTATGGATGTCTTGGTGCAGCAATGTCTCACTGCAGGTTCTGCTCCACATCATTGAGGGAAAATAGGAAGTCCTGCTTGCTAGCAGGACACCCTCCCCACCCGACACAAGGCCGTCGGGGAGGATGTTACCATGCAGGTTAGCAACTATGAGGTCCACAGCAGAGGGGATCAGTGTGGGAAGAGGACGAGTGACCTGGCACCCTCTTCAAGTGTAACTGGCTCTGTATAGGCACTACAGAGTGGGGACCCCTAACAGCATAAATGTGCAAACACATTTTCAGGCAGGACTTTGGCCTGATGGTCTCAGCACTAGATGGGAATGTGGACTGACAGTGTGGATGCCACAATCTTCCATTATCTAAAAGATATACCACTTGCAGAGCAGTATAGGCCTTGATTTTTTAACAGGGGTAGGCTAAAGAGCATGAATAGTATTTGCATAAATAAAGTGGCTATGAACCCATTAGGGCAGCACTGAATCATAATGTCTATCTGCAGGAAGAGTCCTCACAATATCAAGGTCAGGGAAAATGCCCCCGATACGATCATTAGCCCTCTGAGGACAAATGGGCCAAGCCTGAATGGATAAGATTGGGCTATCACAGGAATTCAGTCAGGATGCCTCCAGTCTACTATTGATCAGTGGACATTTGGGACGAATGCCTGGAATATTGTTGAGAAAAAAGTTGGTGTGTAACCATCAGCTAATGTTTTTTTATGCTTCACTGCAGGTTTTGGGAATAAGACCAAAAAGAGGAGGTTACCTTCCCTCAGCTCCATTTGATTACAACCTCTGAAGATGAGGACTTAAAATCCTCAGAGGAGGCGTACGCATGCCATTCAGCTGCAACTGCTATCAGTGGGTGCAGGACGTAGCTTCGGCTCAAAATCACAATCTGGTCAGCATGTCTCAGACGTGTGCCTGCAGCTCAGTGAGCACAGAGGTCCCTGATATTCAGAAGACTACTAGAAACCAGTCCATTCCTGAGCCCCAGTGCAAATGGCAAACCTCTAGAATCATCCATAAGAAACAGGCAAAGGAACATCAAGCAAAGGTTCAGATTGAGTTATGGCTCAATGAGGAGAAAGTGAGGACTGCAGATGCTGGAGATCAGGATTTCCTGATGAAGGGCTTACGCATGAAATGTTGATTCTGCTGCTCCTCGGATGCTGCCTAACCTGCTGTGTTTTTCCAGCACTACACTCTCGAGTTGTGGCTCAATGAGTCCATTTATATTATGAGTACTGCCATGACTCCAACATTCAAGTGTTTGGCTTTTTTTTTTGGTTCATTCACAGGATGCTAAGTGAAATGCTAAGCCAACATTTATTGCCCATCCCTAATTGCCCAAAAGGCAATTAGGAGTTATCCACCTTGCTGTGGGTTTGGAGTCACATATGGTCCAGACCAGCTAAGGATGACAGATTTCCTTCCCTAAAGGGCATTCATGAACCAGATGGGTTCTTCCAACAATCAACAATGGTTTCAGGGTTATCATGAGGTCCTTAATTCCAGATTCTTTTCTCTTGAATTCAAACTCCCCCATGTGCCTTGGAGGGATTTGAACTCAGGTTTCCAGAAAATTAATTGAGTGTCGAGAGTAATAGTTTATCAATAATACCATTAGGCCATTGCCTCCCCATTCTGCATAGAGAGGATAGCAAGTGTTCAGATAGGACCTGGTCAGGATTCTGTAGCAGGAAGATATGTGCTTGAACCTGTGCTCCTTTAACTCAAGTCATGAGCACAGTGAAAAAATGGCCAAGCAAGATGGGGATGAGGCACCTCCTTTACAAAGTGACAAATCTGAAAGCTCCAAACATGTTCCCTCTCATGAACTAAACTTGATTTTTCATCTTTACTCAAACCAGAATACTATATACTGACAATGGATTTTCAAATTAAAAATTTAGATGTCAAAATAAGTAAAATTAACTTCAATTATATCATAATTCAAGCATGGTCAAAACTGATACATCTCTTCCAAAGTAGTTATACAAAGGCAAGAAGTCAGTGGGATGGGACATACCAGAGATTTATTTGTATCATCGACAGCCTGGGGTGAAGTGCCCGAGGATCTGAGGGTGCCTAATGCTGTGCTATTATTTTGGAAAAGCTGCAGGGAAATACCTAGGAACTACAGACTATTGAGCTTAACATTTCTGGTGAGTAAGTTGTTAGAGAGGATTCTGAGAGACATGATCTACTTGCATTTTGAGAAGCAAGGAATCATTTGGGATAGTCGGCATGACTTTATCCATGGGAAATTGTGTTTTATGAATTTGATTGAGTTTAATTGATTGAAGAGATTGAAGATTGATTGAAGAAAGCAGATGAGGACAGTGCTATGTCTGTTACCTACATTGACTTCAGCAAGCCCTTTGTCAAGTTTCGGCATAGTGAGTCAGCTTAATCTCATGGGATCCAGGGAGAGCTAGCCAATTGGATAGATAAATGATTTGGATAAGAATTTAGGAGGCATGGCCAGTAAGTTTGCAGATGACACTAAGATTGGTGATATAGTGGACAATAAAGAAGATTACTTCGGATTAGAGCAAGAACTTGATTAACCAGGTCGGTGGGCTGTGTAGTAACAGGTAGAATTTAATTTAGATAAATGCAAGGGGCTGCATTTTGGTAGGTCAAACCAGGGCAGGATATACAGTCAATGGTAAGGCCATGGGGAGTGTTATTGAACCAAGAGACCTTAGGGTACAGGATCATAGCGCCTTTAAAGTGGAGTCACAGGTAGACAGGGAGGTGAAGACAACTTTTAGCATGCGAGCTTTCATCACTCACAGCATTGAGTATAGGAGATGGGATGTCTTGCTGCAGCTGTACAAGATGGTGGTGAGGCACATTTGGAGTACTGCACGTAGTTCTGATTGCCTTACTATAGAAACGATATGAGCGAGTTTTGAGAAAGAATATTACTAAAGTAGTATGAGTACAGGAAAGATTGAATAAGATGCTACCTAAAATGGAAGGTTTGAGTTATAAGGAAAAGTTGGATAAGCTGGGACTTTTTCTTCCCCTGAAGCACAGGAGATTGAGGGGTGTCATAATAGAGGACCATAAGATCATGAGCAGCACAGATAAGGTAGATAGCCACCGTTTTTTCCCCCATGTTGGGAGAGGCTAAAGCTAGAAGGCATAGGTTTAAGATGAGAGGGGAGAGATACGAAAGGATCCAGACGGGCAATTTTTTCAAACAGAGGGTGGTGTGTGTCTGGAACGGGCTGCCAGAGATAATATCTTCGGGTAAAAAATGAGGTCTGCAGATGCTGGAGATCACAGCTGAAAATGTGTTGCTGGTTAAAGCACAGCAGGTTAGGCAGCATCCAAGGAATAGGAAATTCGACGTTTCGGGCATGTGATGGCTTATGCCCGAAACGTCGAATTTCCTATTCCTTGTATGCTGCCTAACCTGCTGTGCTTTAACCAGCAACACATTTTCAGCTGCCAGAGATAATAGTGGAGGCGAGTTCAATTTTGTGATTTAAGAAATATTTAGACTGGTCCATGGGTGGCATAGGTCTGTAGGGATAGGGACCAAACACAGGCAAATGGGACTAGTTTAATTGTGAAAACTGGGCAGCATGGACAAGTTCAGCCAAAGGGCCTGTCTCCATGCTGTAGACCTCGATGAGGCTAGCAGATTTTGGTTTGATTTTATCAGTACCAAATCTTATTTCCATATATTTCATAAAAGTTACATATAAGTGACTAGGTTTTGATATTAAAATAACTTAGGTCCATGTTGTATTCTGGATCTCTGGAATTGATGCTTTCTCATGCGTGTGACCACAGAGGGAAGGGGCACTAGCTTAAAACAAAAGGTTGCCTTTTTAGGACAAAGATGATGATAATTTGTTTTTCTCAAGGAGTGCCACTTTGGAACTCCCTACCTCAGAAGCAGGAGGAAGCAAGGTCGTGAAGTATTTTTAAGTTGATGGCAGGGAAATCTTTGTTAAGCAACAGAATTAAAGATTATCATAGGCAGATGAAAAATGTGAATTTTTTTTTAAATGCAAACAGATCAGCCATGATCTTATTGAGTGGGGTGGAGCAGTCTCAAGGGACCACACATCATACATCTGTTCCTAACTCACATGTTTAACAGGTAGAAACATTAGTGATTTTTCAGTAATGTTACCCATTATTTGTTATAATACAATTTCAACCAACACATTAGAATGTGCTCGTAAATGTACAAATTTTACGGTTTAAAAATGCTCATGTTTTACACTGAAATAATGAGGCTGCTGCTGGTACCTCTAGTCATCAAATATTTTTTTCTTTGTCTGTGCATATCTGTGGTTCAATACGATAATATTGGGAATTCAAGTGAAGTCACCTCTGTTAAGTAAAGTGTTGGCAGTCCGAATGCAAAAGATTTCATACACTGGACAAGTCAGGGCTGGGAGAAGGTTATGCAATACAGTAGTTCTAAAGGAGCTCTTGTATACTGCTAAAGCAGTCTAGTCACGGAACAGAATGTGCAACGAGCTCAGACAGCAGAAATATTTCATTCTCTGAGGCAGCTTTGAAAATTCTGTCAGAGGTCTTGTCAGGTGGCCTTTTTTGGGATCTAATAGAAAAAATTCTGTCCAGGTGAGAGAAACATATTCTGGTCGTGAAAATATTCTCAAATCAAGCACCTTCACTTAGAATAATAGATGCTAAAGCTAGATGGCAATGAGTATACCCATTGCTCCTGTATATCCTCTTTGGTCTACCTAGCCAATTAGTTCCACTTCTTGCTCTTCCCCACAGACCAGTATTTTCATTTGCATCTGATTTCCTTTTAAAAATGGTGAAAATGCTTCTATCCACCTTTCAGACAGTGTACTTGAGGTCACAAATTAATTTTTAGATCCTAAATTATTCCTTCATATTTTGCTAGTTTCTCACAATTGTCTCATCTGGCTATGTACATTCTGCCAATGGAAGCAAACTTTCCTTGTTGACTCGATCATACTATTCATCATCTGAAACACCAGCTGTGTCCACCTTCTTTAGTATCTCTATGTAACTGAAATTCCTGAATCTGATGTTTGGAGCTTGTACAACAACAGAATGATATCAATTAAGGTTGTTAAGGCAGTATTAATGCACCACAATTTTTGCACCACAGCCTTTCAAACCTTCCATGCTGCGTGCTGCGTCTACATCTCATCAGCTCAGGGGAGGTGAGAGCACAGCGAGAAGCCACTGACAACTGAGTCTGACAGCCACTCAGAGCTATAGAGGCTGATATTGCTCCAGCTAAGTTCAACCACAGGAGGAGAGATGTTCTTGAAGCAGCAGCTCACTCAGATTGCTGCTAATAAAGTTGTACCATAGAGATAATTTGTTGAAGCTCACTGCAGAGTGCCAACCCTTCGGACTCCACAGTGACATGGAAGCCAGTCGCTCTGAGCTCAGATGCTCCAATGGCGGAAGCTCAACTCGTGAACCTCATCAGATGCCCAAGGGGGTTGGGGAGGATTTCAAAGAAGCGGCACAACATACAATGTAGCAGAGCAGTGCAGAGAGAATAACTGCGGGTCAAGTGCTGAAGGTGTTACTCATCAGGCTTGGGGTGCAGACAAAGGGTTAAATTCCTTGATCTTGTCAGGGTTGTCTTACAGTCACAGACCGCCACAGCCTCCTGCAAGAGGATCTGAGGCTGGAAGGAGCAGCTGGCCACCCATCATTGTCAAACTAACCCTGGCACTGGCCTTTATTGTTTACCATGTACTCTGGGGAGAGCAGACTATATCTGCTGGATTTTGCAATCTGCCACCCATTACAACATCACTCAGGTAACAGATGCCCTGAAATGCGAGAGCAGGGACTACGTTCACTTCAAAACAGAAGCTGCCAGTTGGACTATAGGGGAGTGAACTTTCATCTTCAGGTTCCCTTCAGTGAGAGAGAGAGTGATAGAGTTCGTCCATATCACTGACAAGACTCCATAACACCAGAGAGTCATGAATAGGAAGGGAATTCCACCCCTTTAATCTACATTCGGCTTGTGGCCACTAGAAAAGCAGCTTGCAATATTTTCAGGCACCTGCCATGGCAGTCTTGGATCCTTCAACAGTTCTGGCTGAGGGAGAAAGTTTATCTTCTAAAGATCTGGCTTATAACAGCAGTGCAGAACGCCAACATCAGGCACAGGAGAGGTACGCTCTTTAACAAATACGCCCAGGGCAACCATGAAGCAAGCCATAACGCCCCAGACAATGTTGCTCCACCGCTTTGACTGCTCTGGAGGGACACTCCAGTAGCTTTGTGCATAATGGAGATGTCCTATGCTCTGCACAACTTGTCAATGCAAAGGAACTGGCACATGATGTTGAGTGATCATTATCATCAGATGATGAGGAAGAGGAAGCAAGGTGCCGTTAGCTGATGCACCTTGCTCATCAAATGTTGTCACTCTGGCCAGTATCCATTGATCAGCTGGCCTGGGGAATCTAGATGATCTACCTGATGCAGGCAGGATTTTCCTGAGCGAAGGCCTTCCTACACTGCATGCTTTGTGACCTGGCCCCTGTAGCATGTTGTGGCCACTATCACAAACTCTTCACACTATTAAAATCTTCCTGATAGATCACAGCTACCCTCCAATTGTCAAATGTGTTCCACCACAATCACTGATCTCACATCCAGACTGCTCCAACTTGTGACTGTACAATGGAATAAAATGAACTACAGGAGATTTATAAGTTAGGCAGTACAAAGAGTTTCAATCAAAATAAGCACATAATGGCATTTCATAAGATACCCTGTATTACTCCTGCATGGAGTTAAGACAAATTGAATAGGCTGAATAGCTTCCTTCTGTAACATGTTGTAATGATCCTGTGATTGCTTTGGAGCTGTGCTTCACTGGATTAATACAGCAACAATGAAGTACAAAGGATGCCCAGAGGTCTGTTGCTACACAGCTCTGTGTGTGGAGGAAGTACCCTTAGTAGTAACATATTGAGAATGAGCTTAGATGGTGGAGTGCTCTTTCAGTGCAATGTCATAATTCTACGTTCAGGCGTGTTTTTTATTTCGAGCTGCAGATGTTTCTAAGACCATACCAATTTTAGCAGCGAAAACATCAATCCTTATAACAGATTACCTACAGTGTGGAAACAGGCCCTTCGGCCCATCCCAACCCTCCGAAGAGTAACCCAACCAGACCCACTTCCCTCTGACCAATGCACCTAACACTATGGGCAATTTAGCATGGCCACTTCATCTGGCCTGCACATCTTTGGATTGTGGGAGGAAACCCGCGCAGACACAGGGAGAATGTACAAACCCCACACAGACAGCTGCCCAAGGCTGGAATCCATCCTGGGACCCTGGTGCTGTGAGGCAGCAGTGCCAACCACTGAGCCACCGTGCCACCCTAACAAACAAGAGACTGCACAACTTCCTTCTGTACAGTCAGTTATTAATGAGTGATGGCTACTTATCATTGCAAGTGAGATGAAACAAGATGAAACACTGGTGGAAAGCATATTTAACTGATCCATTCCTACTGTGATGAACATTCTTGATATATCATAATTATAATTGTTTGTAAAATTGGTTTCTAAAGTGGACACAATCATTTATAACTTTAATTTGTGTCTCTATATTGCAGGTGTTAAAAAGGGAAGTACTTTGGTTAATTTTGTGTCCTGGGAGTGATGGATGCATTTAAATCATAGAATCACTACAGTGTGGAAACAGGCCAACAAGTCCACACTGACTCTCTGAAGAGTACCCTGCCCAGACCCATTCCCCTAACTAATGCACCTAGCCTACATATCCCTGAACACTATGGGTGATCTAGCATGGTCAATTCACCTAACCTGCACATCTTTGGACTTTGGGAGGAAACCGGAGCACCTGAAGGAAACCCATGCAGACACAGGGGAGAACGTGCAAACCTCACACAGCCACCCGAGATTGGAATCAAACCGTGTCCCTGGCATTGTGAGGCAGCAGTGCTAACCACTGAGCAGCTATGCCCACAAGCAACATGTTTAGTAACTCATTTGAATGCATTTAAATGAGGTTGCACTGAACCTTTCAGATGAATTGTTCAGTGTTTTAGAAAATGAAGTGTAGACAACGTACATAAAAAAGGGTGTTGACAAGCAACAACGTGTCTAATGATACAAGGAGACAGAGACAAAAATATTTCTTTTAAAAAGAATGATCCAAAAGCTCTGTGAATGTGCAGATTTATTTCAGGTAGTAGTAGATCATTTAGGGACAAAATAAACCTGTAAGAGCAGCAGTGCAGTTTATCAGGCTCTGCAACAGTCTGGGCAGGAGGAAAGAAGTCCTGAGAGGTGTAGTGTCAGGAAGAGAAAGTTTCAGAATCAAAAGGTTGTGGAAGTGTAGTTTAAGGAGCTCGTGCTGAAAAATAAGTGAGCTGTGTTAACAATCTGTTTAAGGGTCTCAGGAGGAGACATTAACTAAGGAAATGACATTAAGTGAATACAGAAGTCTTCTAGAAAGAAACCAACTACAGTTGTGGAACTGAGGAACCTTGAAGTGAAAAGAAGGTGACTCTTGCTGAGGTTTGAGTATCTTTACAATTGTTTTTGAGGGTAAAAGGGTTTTGCCTTTATTTCTGATGTTTATAGTTTATCAGTTTCTTGTGATTATGTTAAGTGACAGGCCACCAAAGTAACCAAGCTGCAAACAAAAGGACAAAGCTTACGGTCTGCTGTTGTCCAGAATTAGCTGGGATTAAAACACTGCATACTGAAATTTAATTTTACCTCAATTAGAAGAACTGGGTTAGTTTGGGAGAAATGTAAACTTTTAAAGTTTAAAATAAGTAAATCTGAAGACAACTGAGCAGCTATCGTCTTTGTACTTGAGTATCTGGAATTCTCCATGATATAATTTGTGGTCTGAAATATGGCCTCAGCAGTGACTTGTCATTTTGCAGATTACCCAGATATTTTCAAATTCCTAGTCAGTCTTATATTCAACTATTAATTCTGTCCAGAGGAAAGCACAGCTGCCCTTGACAGAACTTGGGTTGCCTTTGATATGTCTATCATATTTTTGCCAAAATATTGAAGCATTGATGTGCGCTTCCTAATTATCGATACCACCAAATCCTCAGTAGCCATATAGACTTTATTAAATCTTTAAGCAGATCTCATGTGTTCATTTCTCAAAGCTATGAATCAGGAAAGCAGTGAGAAACCTTGGATGCTCTCCATTTAGTATTCCTTTTCCGTCAAGTAATGATGGTACTGTCATTTATCATAAAGTACATGAATTACAAAAGCTATCAAGAGAAGTGAGCAATAAAACTTATGATTATCTTGCTGTGGTTACATTTTGGAACAAAGGCCCTTGAATGTCATTAATAACTCGTGACACATTGTGCAACACAACCAGGTGCCGATAAACAAATAGAACTTTCCTGCTGCTGGCTATTTGCTTGAGGAAATTGGCAAAGTCATATTTCTAAGAAAATGGAACAAAATCTTGACTCCCTGATGAATCAGTGAATTGATGTGTGAATTGAAACACTTGCATGTTGTTGCTTAGAAGGATCCTGTGGTGAAAATTTCAAGGCAGCAGTTGTGTTGACAGCCATTATGCTGGTGCCCCTAAACTGGATGTCAGTTCCAAGCTGCAACAAACTTCAAATTCCTGCTACAGCTTCTCTTTCAAATCTTAATTAACTAGGTCACATCTCCTCAGGCATAGCGAAAGAATTCCTGTTTTGTCAGCACGGATGTGAATGAGGCGCTAAGCTCTTACTAAATCATTCTTTCAAATTTTCCTTGATCCTTTGCTTCTCCCTGCAATGCTACTTGCCCCAGCCAAAGAACAAAATCAACCAGAACTTCTTCTGATATAGCATTTTTACTTAAAACATCGCAAGAAGCAAAATTTGAAGCTAATCCACAAAAGGTAATGCTAGGACAAATGGCCAAAACATTGATCAGAAATAGATTTTGATGAAAGCCTTAAAGGAA
Organism: Hemiscyllium ocellatum; assembly: GCF_020745735.1. Taxonomy (NCBI): domain Eukaryota; kingdom Metazoa; phylum Chordata; class Chondrichthyes; order Orectolobiformes; family Hemiscylliidae; genus Hemiscyllium; species Hemiscyllium ocellatum. Next base: position 129,961,775 of record NC_083402.1, read on the forward strand.
AAATAAAAAGAAATAGGTTGTGATATTTGGGAGGGAATTCCAGAGCTCTGGCCAAGGTAATTTCCTGTGTTCCTCCAATTCCTACATGAACAGCAGGTAGGACCTTGTCCGCATCAAGCTACCTATCATAGAGATATCTGTACATGATGGTATTGGTACGATTGTCCACCTCACAGCACTTGTGGAACCCAAATCTCATTTTTACATTGAACATGATTTGGAGATACCTGTGTTGGACTGGGGTGTATAAAGTTAAAAGTCACACAACACCCAGTTATAGTCCAACAGGTTTAATTGGAAGCACTAGCTTTCGGAGCGCCACTTCTTCATCTGTGTCTTACAATTGTGTCCTCCACAACCACTTGATGAAGGAATGGTGCTCCGAAAGCTAATGCTTCCAATTAAACCTGTTGGACTATAAGCTGATTTTTAACTTTTTACAGTGAAGACAGACTCCATTCTAAGATGTGCAATACTGCCACGCTAAATAGAGAGATCAAGAATAGGTTTGGAAAAGGGATGAAAGGTGTCATCATCACTGCCATGAAGTGGCAATTCCTGATGAAGGGCTTATGCTTGAAACGTCGAATTCTCTATTCCTGAGATGCTGCCTGGCCTGCTGTGCTTTGACCAGCAACACATTTTCAGCTGTGATCTCCAGCATCTGCAGACCTCATTTATTACTCAGTAATAACCTGCTCACTGATGCTCACAATTTGCTTTTCAAGAGGTTTGCTCCTAACATCATCAAAAAATCCAAACTTCACAGGTTTTTAATAACTTTATTCAGTCACGGGACTGTCTGGTCAACATTTGTTGCCATCCCTAATTAGCCACAGGGCAGTCAAGAGTCAACCACATTTCTATAGGTCTGGAGTCACATGTAGTCCAGACCAGGTAAGCATAGCAGTTTCCTTCCCTAAAGGGCATTTGTGAACCAGATAAGTTTTTCCAATAAACCACAGTGGTTTTGTGGTCAGAATCAGACTCTTAATTCCAGAATCTTTTTAATCGAATTCAACTTCCATTATCTGCCATGGCATGGTTTGAACCTGGGTCCCCAGAAAATTACCTGGCTCTCTCTGGATTAATAGCCCAGCAATAATATCACTAGGCCATCACCTCCCTGCTTGGTTAGGTGCAAGTGACCACTCTTGGTATAAGACCATAAGACATAGGAGTGGAAGTAAGACCATTCGGGCCATCGAGTCCACTCCGCCATTCAATCATGGCTGATGGGCATTTCAAATCCACTTACCAGCATTCTCCCCGTAGCCCTTAATTCCTCGAGACAACAAGAATCTATCAATCTCTGCCTTGAAGATATTTAGCGTCCCGGCCTCCACTGCACCCTGTGGCAATGAATTCCACAGGCCCACCACTCTCTGGCTGAAGAAATGTCTCCGCATTTCTGTTCTGAATTTACCCCCTCTAATTCTAAGGCAGGATTTGATCAAAAATGATATCAAGGAACAAAACCAAATTGAAATCAATGGCAATCAGTTAGAAGACTCTCAATTTGGAGGAGTCTTCATTAGATTATAAGAAGATGGTTGTGTTTTTTAGAGTTGAAAATGTGTTGCTGGAAAAGCGCAGCAGGTCAGGCAGCATCCAAGGCACAGGAGAATCGTCGTTTCGGGCATTAGCCCTTCTTCAGGCTTATGCCCAAAACGTCGATTCTCCTGTTCCTTGGATGCTGCCTGACCTGCTGCGATTTTCCAGCAACACATTTTCAGCTCGGATCTCCAGCATCTGAAGTCCTCACTTTCTCCCTGTGTTTTTTAGAGGCCAATCATTTCATCCCAGGACATCACTACAGGTGTTCTTCAGAATAGTGACTTTAGGTCCAACCATCTTCAGCTGCTTCATCAATGACCTTCCTTCCATCATAAGGTCATGATGATTGCACAGTACCATTTTCAATTCCGCAGAATGTGAATCCATTTTTGTCCACCTGCTAAAAGATCCAAAAAAAACAGCATTAAGTTTGGCCTGATAAGTGGCATGTAGCATTCACGCAACACAAGTCACAAGCAACCAATATCTCAGACAAAAGAGAATATAAGCACCTCCCCTAAATAATCTGCAGCATTATTATCATAGAATCATCCACCAGCGACGTCCTGGTGGTTGTCATTGACTAAACATTAAATTGGACTCGTCATATAATTGTAGCCATAATGTGGAGGTGCCAGTGTTGGACTGGGGTGGGCAAAGTTAAAAACATATAAAAACAAGGACTGCAGATGCTGGAATCAGAGTCTAGATTAGAGTGGTGCTGGAAAAGCACAGCAGGTCAGGCAGCATCCGAGGAGCAGGAAAATTGGCATTTCGGGCAAAAGCCGTTCATCAGGAATAGAGGCAGGGCATCTGCAGAGTGGAGAGATAAATGAGAAGGGGGTGGGAATGGGGAGAAAGTAGCATAGAGTACAATAGATGAATGGGGGTGAATAGGTGATAGGTTGGAGTGGATAGATGGAAAGGAAGATAGGCAGGTAGGACAGGTCATGAGGGCGGTGCTGAGCTGGAAGGTTGGAGCTGGGGTGAGGTGAGTGCTTCCAAATTAACTTGTTGGACTATAACCTGGTGTTGGGTGATTTTTAACTATGTAATTGAAATGGTTGGAAGAGAGCTAGGAGCTTGTCAATCTACAATGAGTAACTCACCTTTTACTTCCCAAAGCTGTGCATTATCTACTAGGTATATTTCAGGAGTTTGATAGAATACTCATGCCTGTGTGAGTATGATACTACTCAAGAAGCTCAACGCAACGTAGGTAGATTGACTTGTTTGTTTAGCATCCCATCCACCATCTTCAGCATTAACTGCCTCTATCATTGGCAGACATTCACTGTTTGTACCAGACAATCAAACATTACCAATGTCTACAGAAATAATCACTGCACTTTATTTATTTTTCATCTCTGGAGTCTTCCCAAATAGCATTATTAGGCACACAATATCTGCAAGCACCCCTCTAAGCAACTCACTATTCTGATTTTGAATGATCCCTCCACTGTTGCTGTGTCAAAATCCTGGCACTCCCTCCCTAACAACAATACTCTGTCCCTCTGCCACATGCATTGGTTCAATAAGCAGGCTCATTACTATTTTCTCAAGGGGCTAAAAACTTGACAGGCATTGCCACTGATGCTCACCTCCAATGCATGCATAAAGAGAAAATATTGTGAAATTAAATTCTATTGGGACAACACGATGGCTCAGTGGTTAGCACTGCTGCGTCACAGCACCAGGATCCCAGGTTCAATTCTGGCCTCGAGCAAATGTCTGTGTGGAGTTTGCACATTCTCTCTGTGTCAGTGTCGGTTTCCTCCCACAGTCCAAAGATGTGCAGGTCAGGTAAATTAGCATGTTAAATTGCCCATAGTGTTAGGTACATTAGTCAGAGGGAAATGGGTCTGTGTGGGTTACTCTTCATAGGGTTGGTGTGGACTTGTTGGGCTGAAGGGTCTGTTTCCACACTGTAGGTAATCTAACCTAATTAACTAAAAAGCAACAAAGTTGGGAAGTGGAACACAGGTTCTCCCTTCCAGTGTAGTGTGACTCTTTTTTTAAAAAAGGTTCGGATATGGTTCACAAATTTCACATGAGCACTCAGAAACTGAGGAACCCATGAGGCATGGTGAATATGTTATGGGAGCATAAACTATTGGTATTTATTTTTCAGCTTAATAAGCACACACCCAATGCACAACACCACATTATTTATACTGAATGCAGCGATGTGGGCTGGGCTTGGCAGCCAATAATGTGGACTGCCCATACCCAGTGCACAATAGAGCTACACTGTTAGTGTGTTTCAGGAATTCAGATCATCAACAATTAATTGCATCTATTCCCAGACTGTTCTGATAAATTGTTACTAACATATTTACAGAACCATTTATCTGTTTCATGTAGCTGTGTTTTATTTCCCAGCAGAAAAGTTTGTTTTAAATCTCTACCGCCCATTTAAATTGTTTTCATCAGGAAGGTCATTCTATTGTGAGTTGTTTATTTGATTAGTGTGGGTAAACCGGAGAGCAGGATTAACATTCGGGCCTGACGTCTTTTAACAGTTAAAATAATCAATGAATAGAAACATGGTAACTTAGAAAATATTGAATGGACTACTCCTGCTCTTAATTTCTAAGTCAAACCTGTGCTTCTAGTCAATATACTCACAGCTGATGATCCAGTTCAGTATCCTATTCACACTTTGTCTCCATTCTCTTTGATCACTTTAGCAGTAAGAACTTTATCTGATTCATTCTTGAAAATTAGTTGAAACAAGTAAATAATAGGAATAAATTCAGATCTCTTACCTTTCAACATGTTTAAAAATCTATTTATCACATTCGTGGGGTATGCGCATGCTGAATCGAATACTTGCAATATGTTCATGAACATCAGTATGCCAAAAAATTAGATGAAATGGTCTTGTAAGTATACAGTTTCTATTGTGAAGCATGTCTAGTTTTGATTGCTTTAAATTTGGTCCTCAACAAATTCAAAACTCTCTGTGGACTTTGTTGAGCTGATAACTAAATCACTTTGCCCATACTTCAGACTCCAGTGCACATATGGGTAATTCTTGAGTTTGTAGTATGCCTGTCATGGGTACTTAATGGCCACATTGAAAAGTGTGCTTTAAACTGTCTACTTCCACTCTGAGCTAATTTTAATTGTTTTGTATGTAAGATTAGATTTAATTGGCCTGTGCCAGTCAAAAACAAGGATCTAACTATTGTTGGGTGCAAGTTGATCCCCAGTTGTTTTGCACAACAAGAGAAAACTAAAGTACAGAAGTGTGTGTCCAAGTGCAAGTTAGGTTGCTAGCATCCAGGAATGCTTAAATATCCTCCATTACCACCTGGGGATGGGTTCAGTCAGAGATCACTTTGTAAGTAGTCAGTAATTTACAGACCCTTCCATTCCCACTACACACTTCACTCCATGTTTATCAGCTGGCTGTTTGTTTGTTTGTTTTTTTTTAATCTATTGATTTTTAATTCTGGAATTTTTCATCTTAAAACCCTCTTACAATGACTTGCACTTTACTGCAAGCCCCGTTCCTTCTCTAAAACTTGAAGGCTTCGAATTGACTCTTCATCTCTGAGAGTCTGTCCGGCATCCTTAGTGAGAACGGAACCGGTTTCCATACCAAATAAGGAGTTTGCCCAGTCAAAGTCATAAAATGTGAGTATTTTGGGGGTTTGTGATCCAGAACAGTCCTGTCTTCTGTTTATGAACATAAATTGAACATTAAGCCCAAAGTACTTGTTACTGTTTCTGCCATTTCCTTATTTCTTATTATAATTTCATCTCTCCCTAATGAAATCCATATTTACCATCATTGATCTCTTCATATTTACATACCAAAGTCAAAAATTACAGTTTTTTGCATGTTATCTCGCCAGTCTACTCTCATATTCTCTTTTCTCTTTCTATGTCAATTTCTGGGTGTGCCTTGGCTGAATCGTAATGTTCTCCCAATCCTCAGCTTACTACTCTTCCAACAACAAAATCATTTTTTGATCTAAAGCTATCATGAATTCATCTTTGTTAGTTACATTTGGACGTTTTAATTTTTTTTGCCTTTAATGCATGTATATTTGATTCGGCTAATGCATTCATTTTTAATTGCTAGGCATTTCTAGTCCACTACAGTTTTGTTTCATGTTTTCTCCTACTCCACCTAACCCTACCCCTCATGTCAGTGTAGTTTACTTTGTTTAAGACTCTAATATTGGATTTAGCTGCTTGTGAAGTCAATATAAAATTCTGTTATATTGTGGTCACTCTTTCTTAGAAGCTCCCTTATGACAAGGCTATTAATTAATCATTTATTTTTGCACAAAAATGGTTTTGATTTTAAAATCTACATTATTTAGATAAAAAATGCTCAGTTCACTGCTTTGTTAATTAACATACTAATCACGAAAACCATCCTACCATACACTTTATGAACTGGTTTTGCAGACTCGGCACTATTTTCTGATTTGAAATTTAAAAATGATGAGCCTGTTGGATGGTATTATATCTGCAATGAGTTGTCTTGCCTGATCCTGTGTTTCTCACATTATAATCAATACAAGATGTTACTCAAGTTACTTGCTCAATCACATGTCAAGCAAGCCAGTGGTAGACCTCGTGAAGACAGGTCGCACCTTATTTAGTGGCTAGCTGGACAGCTCGTCGGGGGGGGGATCTCAAAGAAACATTCTAACAAGACTAGACAGGTTAAATGCAGAAAGGTTGTTCCAAATGGTGGAGGGGTCCCGACCAGTACCTATAGTTTAAGGATATAGGGTAAACATTTTAAGACTGAGATGAGAACAAATGTTTTCTCCCAGAGTGGTGAGCCTGTAGAACTCCCTGCTGCAGAATATGGTTGAAGCCAAAATGTTATGTGTTTTCAAGAAGGAGGTGAATACAGCTGTTATGGCTAAAGGGATCAAGGAAAATGAGGAGAGAGGGTGGGATTAAGGTATTAAGTTGGATGATCAGCCATGATTTGAGTGGCAGAGGGGGCTCGGGGGGTTGAATGGCCTATTCCTACTCCTGTCTTCTATGTTTCTATGTTTCAGATGCTGCAAGCCAGGAACTGTCCCTTAGACTATAAGGTTCAGGTCCACCAATTACTCCGAGGAAGTTCATACTGGCCCAAATGTTCACAAAATGCTGTCCTGCAAAGGCTGTTGGGTGGTGTCACCAAGAAGAGGTCAATCTCCTCATTCACTGACTGCATCACCAGGTCAGTGCACCAGAACTGTCCAGCCTGGATCGAGATTGCAGCATGGGTTACTGCAATAAAACAGTTGTGTTGTAAAAATACAAATGCTTTTGTCTACAAAGGTAAGTGGCATCATCTGCTCTCTGCAACACAATCATTAGAGACTCACTCTCTCTAACACTAACACTTCCGACAAATCTCAACAAAGGTGGTTGAGAACAATATTATTAGAGTCACAGGGTCACAGAGTCACAGAAAGGGATACGGCAGAGGATGGAAACAACCTATTGTTATGTTTGTATTCAGGGTTAGGTGAATGTAGAATTCAATGTATGAACAAGTCAGCCATGGGCTTATTTTATGGTGGACCAAGCTTGAAGGATTCAATGGCCTTATTCTGTTTCTTAAGTAATGTTTGTAACATACTTCAAAACAATCAGTGGATGTTCCCAGTATTTATCACCAATATTTGCTGTAGGGGACATTGTACATAACTGGGATGGATCAGTTCTCACCCAGTGGCATTAACAGAGGAAAGGATATCAGATCCACATGAAAAACAACAATTGACCTTTTCAATGACAAAACAGTAACACACGGCAAAACAATAATTATTGGAAATGACTAAGACACAAAGCAAAGGGCTGGATGCGAACTGTATAAATGACATTTGAACTTGCAAATGTAGTGTGCATTTAGCTCAGTAACTCTGGAAATGGCTGACTGTTAAGTTTGGCCAGAACTCTGCACCTCTTTGGTGGACAATATCTTCCTCCCTCTTATCAGCTAAGCTGTTGGCGGCCACCAATCTTCCTGAGGCTGCACACCTTCTTGTCTCTGATGCCTTTTGCAGCAGTCTGATCTGACAAGCAACATTACCAGAAGGGATGCCTTATCATCAGCCATTCTATGCAAAGTAGATGCAGATCACTGAGAAAAATCAGGCAGATTGTAGTGTACTTCTCAAGCAAAGACTAACTGCTGGGATCCTTTTTAATTAAATTGAAAGTTATACCTTTACAGAGGACAGATTTAAGTTAGCACTATAGAACTACTGTAGTGCATTGATAAAGAATTTGAAGTGTTATATCCTTTTCTCTGATAACATTGTTCAACTAGCCCTTGGCATGAGGCAGCTGCCTGGAACCACTGCCTTCAAATACTTCACCTCTCTCATTCCACTTCAGTGGAAAATACATAGCAGGCTTACCTGAAGAAGGGCTCATGCCCGAAACATTGATTCTGCTGCTCCTTGGATGCTGCCTGACCTGCTGCACTTTTCCAGCAACACATTTTCAGTCCTTATTTGTTGTTGTGCAGAATACAACAGCTCTAATGTAGAGGCCTCACATCCTTAGGACTATATCATTGGCCATTTGAGGAGATTAGGCTGTTTGTGGTACGTGCTGAAAATGTGTTGCTCGAAAAGCGCAGCAGGTCAGGCAGCATCCAAGGAGCAGGAGAGTCGATGTTTCGGGCATAAGCTCTTCTTCAGGAGTGAGGAAAGTGTCCAGCAGGCCAAGATAAAAGGTAGGGAGGAGGGACTTGGGGGAGGGGTGTTGGAAATGCAATAGGTGGAAGGAGGTCAAGGTGAGGGCGATAGGCCGGAGTGGGGGTGGGGGCGGAGAGGTCAGGAAGAAGATTGCAGGTTAGGAAGGCGGTGCTGAGTTCGAGGGATTTGACTGAGACAAGGTGGGGGGAGGGGAAATGAGGAAACTGGAGAAATCTGAGTTCATCCCTTGTGGTTGGAGGGTTCCTAGGCGGAAGATGAGGCACGCTTCCTCTAGCAGTCATGTTGCTATGGTCTGGCGATGGAGGAGTCCAAGGACCTGCATGTCCATGGTGCAGTGGGAGGGGGAGTTGAAGTATTGAGCCATGGGGTGGTTAGGTTGGTTGGTCCAGGTGTCCCAGAGGTGTTCTCTGAAACTCAGAGTTCTCCAGTTTCCTCATTTCCCCTCCCCCCACCTTGTCTCAGTCAAATCCCTCGAACTCAGCACCGCCTTCCTAACCTACAATCTTCTTCCTGGCCTCTCCGCCCCCACCCCACTCCAGTCTATCACCCTCACCTTGACCTCCTTCCACCTATCACATTTCCAACGCCCCTCCCCCAAGTCCCTCCTCCCTACCTTTTATCTTAGCCTGCTGGACACACTTTCCTCATTCCTGAAGAAGGGGTCATGCCCGAAACGTCGACTCTCCTGCTTGCTCCTTGGATGCTGCCTGACCTGCTGCGCTTTTCTAGCAACACATTTTCAGCTCTGATCTCCAGCATCTGCAGTCCTCACTTTCTCCTGTTTGTGGTATGTGCCTTATTATGTTGAATATTGTTGAATTGATCACAAAATGGCAATTGGGTGTATAATGTACTCTTAATGAGCCCTGCGTTGTTGCATGTACAAATTGGATTCTTTGAAAAATGTTGATTTACAGATCAAATGTAAATTGAAGACCGATGGTGAGAATTATTTAATCACTTTAATCAGGCAGAGTAGTATCCCAGTTATCTGGGATGGATCAGTCCTCACCCAGCAACATTAACTGTTCCCCTTTAAGTCCTTTTATTCTAACTTGCTCCTTGTTCTTTTCTATCATTAATGTAAACTGATTGATCATTGTTCCTAGTCATCCCTTGACTGATACTTGATCGACTTGACCCAATCCATTTCACAGAATCAGATCCAGAACAGCGTCCTTCCTTGTTGGTCTTTAAACATACTGCTCCAGAAAATTCTCCTGAAGTAAGTTTTTTTGCGTTTTCTCTTTGAAAGCTTTCTCTAAGTTGTCGGTGTTGGGAAGTGCTAAAGCAGTCTGGCAAGCTGACCTCTCTACCTTTCAGAAGCTGAGCACCAACTCTCCAACATTTCCTGCTACCTCCAACTCTAACCTCTTCCTCAGAGGTGCCTTCAAAATATGTGTTTTCACATCCCAGGAATGCCCTTTAATGGGTGAATTCTAGGTTATGAATTGCTTTCTCACTGTGCCCCAAGGTCACCCACCTCTCATTGCTGATTGGGTATGCTACAACAGGAAAAGTTCTTTGTTGACTGGCTTCTCAGTACGTATTCATTAATTGTTTGCAAGAAGCATTATTGGGCATCTTCCAAAGGTGGAAGTGGGAGTCAGTGATCCACACACTTGCAGATCCACACACTTATATCTCTGAGTCATAGAGATGTACAGCACAAAAACAGACCCTTCGGTCCAACTCATCCACGCTATCAGTTATCCTAAATTAATCTAGTCCCATTTGCCAGCACTTAGCCCATATGCCTCTAAGCTCTTCCTATTCATGTATCCATCCAGATGTCTTTTAAATGTTGTAATTGTACCACTGGCCGAGCTCTGAAATCAAATGAAATAACATAGAATAAAATAGAGAAAGCAATCCTAATAATGCCAACCAATTTAGCTTTTAATCTATTTTCATTCTATCCAATACCACCAGCTCCTATCCTCCTCTATGATAATATTAACTTTCTTTGTGAAGACATGTTAAGTTTTAATTCAGAAATTAAATTTCATTCATTTTGTCATGTCATTCACAAAGAAGTTTTCCCTTTTTGTCCCTTATCAGTCCTTTTTTATATAAGTTTATGAAAGACTTTAGTGTTCCTTTTATTTTACTTGAAAATCTACTTTCATATTCTTGAGTTTTGATCAGTTGTCTTCTTTTTCAGTTTTTCCTTGCAAGCTCTATTCTGAATGGTTGACTGTTGTATTTTTTACCTAACTCAGCAGACATTATTCAATTGTTGATTCAAAGCTCTTAAAACCTTCCAGGGCTTATACTGGAAGTCTGCTTCAACCTGAAGAAGTATTTGAAAGGATCTTTGTCTCTAGAGCTACATCAAGCCATTCAAGTGGTGCATGCAAGCCAAGTTGAAGTAGAACTGTAGAAGGCGATTGTGAATCATCAGAGAATAGAATCAATAAATAAATCTAAGTAGTTGAAGAGGCAATTTAAGAATCTGACTGCAACAAAATAAAAGAGAAATAACGCGCTGGTTAAAAATACTAATTTCTAGATGGTTTTTGAGACAATGACCAAAAAAACTGGTGGTGTTAAATCTCTTTTAGAATCTCCATATGCTGGGAACTCAAAATTTCCAAATCACTCAGGTTGATAGACAATATTAACCGGACATAAAGTATTACAATAGTCTGTTAGTCAGATTATTTTCTGAGATGCTGCCTGGCCTGCTGTGCTTTGACCAGCAACACATTTGCAGATTATTTTCTTAGTTGAGTTAAGTTCAAACAACGATAAAGAGCAATTGAGATTAACATTATGACAGTGAAGATGGAATAGGTAAACTTTAACTGTTAAACTTGGCTAATTTATAGCTTGAAACCTCCAATCTTGCAACCAAACTTGGAAATAAGGTCCACCAATCTGGTGGAACTGAACCACAATCTCATTTATATTCAAAGCACCCAAAGCAACCTTCAAAATATTTATATCTGAGTAGGGCACACCCGTTAAATAAATTGGCAGTGAATTGGAAAATGCATGTTTGTTAGGACACGGAATGTAATCAAAGTCTTGTTAATGCTCCAAGTTTTGTTTTATGCCCTTGCTGCCATAGCTGCAAATTTCATCTTGATACCTAGCAGCCTAGGGGTTGAAATGATTGACTGTCCAAAGCACATTATATTTACATTATACAATTGCACTGCCTCAAGAACAAGAACAGAATCAGCTAATAAATACCAGTGATGAGACTCAGAGCTGTCTGATAATAAAGTGGCAGAAAATAATGAGAAGGAGTAAGTTACATTGCAGAGCGCATTTTCATGACAGAGAATTGTATATTTAAGTCCAAGAATATGTCAAGCAAAACCTTCACACATGGTATTCAGGTAAATAGTCCAATAATGGAAGATTGTTGAGTCACTCAGTTTATAAATGAGAAACAGTATCTGTCGATGAATTAGATTTCCTGACTCATCTAGTTCAACTTGACACGTAAATTTGCAATTTCGCTTCTCACAGCATCCTGCTATCTCTTGAGCACAGTGGTTCAGTGGTTAGCTCTGCAGCATCATTGCAGTAGGCACCTGGGTTCAATTCCACCCTCTGCAACCCTCTGTGTGGAGTTTGCTTGTTCTCCTCATGTCTGCATGAATTTCCTCTGGGGGATCCAGTTTGCTCCCACACTTGAAAGCTGTGTGGTTGAGGTGTACTGGCCACGCTGGGTTATGGATGTTGCCCAGGGATGTGTAGATTAGGTGGATTAGCCATGCAGGATTACAGGGATAGGGTAAGATGGTGAGTATGGATGGGATGCTCTTTGGATGGCTAGTAGGGACTCAATGGGCTGAATGGCTTGCTTCCCAGCTGTAGGGATTCGATGGGAGTTTTTGCCTTCAGGTCTAGTCTGAAAAACATTTCAAGTATTTATCACATTTGATCAAAGTTACTGCTAGACTTGATTTCAATATTTGATTTCCCTTTTGCCAGTTTGCATGATATTACTTTGTCCTGATTTTGTTTATTTAAATGATGTCATATATATTATGTGACTCTGCCAAACTGAAGCAATACAACTTTCCTCATTTGTCAGTCCCAGACATAAAGACCTGCAGGATCCTTATAAGTTTCAAATTAAATTATCATTCTGCCAAACGTTTTACTGTTACTCTCCAATTAGTATTTACATTGATCTTCAGCCAGAAGTACCGAGAGGATGATCCATTATGGTGCCTCATTCATGATATTCTACAGTCCCCATGATATCAGGAAATGGTTGACATCATTGGATACTGCAAAGCCTGTAGGATATCACTTAATTATAGCAATAGCACTAAAGAATTGTGCTCCAGAACTAGCCACATTGTTCCGATTCGCTGACATCAATTGGATCATGTGAAAAATTGCCAGGGTCTGTGCAGTACACTAAAAACAGTAGAAATCCAAACCAGTCAATGATCTTGCCTTCAGTCAATTCATGATCATCTGCAAATTGATGGAAGGGGTCATTGATAATTCTGTCAAACAGCACTTGTAAAGGAATAACCTGTCTCATGGTGCACACTTGGCTTCTGACTTTATTATAGTCTTGATCCAAAAATGGACAAGAGAGCTGAACTCCAGAGGTAATCCAGAACTGAGGATGTTCATTGATGATTGCACAATCTACAACACCATTCATGACGCCAGATTCTAAAGCAGTTCCTATCTATCAGCAGCAAAACGTGTATGATATCAAATGATATGTGGTAAGTGCCTTGCTAGCTACACAAGTGTCAGGCAATAAGGGAGAATCTAACCCCTTGATGTTCAATGGTACTAACATGTCCAACCTTAAACATCTAGCTGGTTACCATTGGCAGTTTAATTTAGTTGGTTGAGCGATTGCTTTACAAAGCCCTATAATGCTAACAGCATGGGTTCAATCCCCACATCAGCTGAGGTTACCCTGAAGGATGCTCCTTCTCAACCTCTCCTCTCACTTGAGGTCTGGTCGCCCTCAGGTCAAATCACCACCTCCCTCGCCCTAATAAGAGAACAGCCCAATGGTCTGATGTCCAGTGTCTTAACCTTACCAAGATTCTCATCATTGGGAATGTTGTCTTCAGATGCGATGTAAAACTTGTGTCTCACCAGCTCTAAAGGATCCCAATGATATAAGGAACTGTCCAAGTAAACTGATGACTGTTAAACAAAAACAACTAGTGCAAATTATTTTGTGAATTAACTAATTTCTTTCTATGGCATATTTCTGTGCAAAGTTAGAGTGATCAAATAAGTAACTAATTCTATAATGTGCATGTTTTCTATTGCCCAACAGTGTATATTAAGTACAAAGTATTTAAGTACAAAGTGCTTTGGGATATCTTGTGGTCATGATTGTACAATTGCAAGTCCTTATTTCTCTGTTTCTACTTCCTTCCGATTATCCTGCCAATAAATATTGAAAATAATGGTAATTATATTTCCAAGTGAAGTTTCTTAATATTTTGCTTCCTGGGAAGATTTGCAAGTTGGAAATGATAATTTTGAAATCATCTGGAACTGGATTTTTTTCTTGTAATGATTCTTGATTGACAAGTGCTGCCAAAGGCAAAGGTAAGATTCAGGCCAATGATTAAATATAAAGTAATTGATTCTTTTTACTCCCTTTAGACCTCTTTGTGGCCAGATCTATTCAAATAAAGTTTATACAGAGCTACCTGTGCTGCAGTCAATATGAAAGCAACAATACTAATTTTACTCCATGGCAATAGTTCACAATGCAATAAGTTAACATTGTTTTCAAGGTTCCATGTATATTGGCAAATAACTTAGATACATCAAGGCAGATTGTAAAGCTTCAAATTACTATGGATACTTTCCACCAGCAACATGTTTTTTATTTGCTCTATTTTAGTAATATTGGGTGGCACGGTGGCACAGTGGTTAGCACTGTTGCTTCATAGCGCCAGAGACCTGTGTTCTATTCCCGCCTCAGGTGACTGACTGTGTGGAGTTTGCACATTCTCCCTGTGTCTGCGTGGGTTTCCTCTGGGTGCTCTGGTTTCCTCACACAGGCAAAAAATGTGCAGGTTAGTTGAATTGGCCATGCTCAATTGCCTGTAGTGTTAGGTGCAGGGGTAAATGTAGGGGAATGGGTCTGGGTGGGTGCGCTTCAGCGGGTTGGTGTGGACTTGTTGGGCCAAAGGGCCTGTTTCCACACTGTAAATAATCTAGTATTGTCTTTTGCTTTATAACCTAAATTTTGCTTTGATAAATCATATGTTCAATCCAACTACATAAAGGTAAATGTGGTCAAGTGACTGTGGCCCCAAAAGCAACATTCTAAATTGACCCATAGCCAGATAAATTGGGTCTAACAGAAAATTGCCAAACTAAATTAAACAGCAGCCAGCAGTTATCAGCAACAAAGAGAAATGGAAACTAAGGTCAGACGTTTAAAAGGTTCATGGGAGCCAGTTACAACCAGCTCAAGGGTTGTGTATTGGAAAATTATTGATCAGACCTTGACTTCTGGCCAGCGCCTGCTTTAAACCTCCATGGGACGGCAACAGTGAAGGGTGTTGAGGACCCCATTGGATGTTTTCAACTCAGCTAATGACGTCATTGGCCTAAGACCGTTGAACATTCGGGAAGACCAGGGGTAAGTGGGAAATAAAGCACATACACCTGGAAGCCTTCCCTCAGTGAAGACTCACAGAGAAGACTCATGGCAGAAGACAATACGGCAATCCAAGAAGACCCAGGAGAAGATCCATTCTGACCTGTCAGATCCACCTTCCTGGAAAGAAAGAGATTCTAGGAAGGCCTAGCTGAAACATGTGATCTTTATTGGTAGTATCCTTTCTCAGACAGATAGAGCTAGTTAGAGAATAAATATTGTTTGAATTTGTGAAATGCTCACATGGTATTTCTTAAAGAAGGAATGCTTTGTTATCAAATCAGGTTGAACCGCAAACTGAAGTCTGTGTCCCTTTATTTGCCTCACTGAAAGGAGCGCTCAAGTAAAGTGTTTTTAATACATAAACTGGTTGAAGTGTCTCAAGCACAGACAACTCAAGAATCATGTTGTGTCATGTGATGTATTCAATCAATTTATTTTCGGTTTCTGAATGCAGATGATCTGTGAAGATCAGAAGAATTATGGGCATTCCAATGATTCATTGGATGTGTTGCTCAATACATCTCTCATCTGCCAAAATTCTCCAAATTAATGCCTGCTGCTTCATCTCTCAGCCAATTCCTTACTAAAACAAAATGTGCCTATATCTACAAGATTGTATTCTCTTAATAAAGGGCAAAACACTTTATACATGTTACTCAGCAAGGAAAGCAAAACGTCGTTACTTTTCACACATGTACAAATAAACATAAAAGTAACTTTGTAACTTATTCCATAATATGCTCAGCAAATACTTCATTTACTTTGCCATTACAAAATGTTCTTATTCTGCAATTGTTTGGCATGAAACAAATTAATGAATTATACGTATTTATAACATGCTAGACATCAAAATGTGTACTTTTACGAAATAACACTTGTAGATAGCTAATCATTTGACCTCAAGTCTGAAATTAGCAGATATCTTACAATTTGCAATTAGAACATTATTGAATTAATTTTGTTAATGAAAAAATACAAAGAAATACAAATCATCCAATTTCACAGTCATCCATCATCTATTCTGAAAGACTTTGTTATAGTATTTTTAAAAATTAATTATCCACTGAAGGAGCTGAGTTTGATTAATAATGGGAATAATTGTATTAATTCAACAGAAGAGTTTCTAGGCAGACTGTTCATACCGAAGAATGACCACATTTGAAAAAACATGTTTTCAGGCTTTCCAGAAAAATGCATTAGAGTAAAACGCTTAAATGTCATTTACACTTGGAAAATTAAAGTTGTTATTAACATCAGCTGTTGTAACATCAACTTATTTTAAGCTGTAGGAAAAAGAGACAGTGTTGTAAAGGTAAGGTAAGGTAAAGGTAAATCTGCTCTGTGTTCATACTCAGACCAATACACGTTGTCATAGAACATAGAAAAGTACAGCACAGAACAGGCCCTTTGGCCCACGATGTTTAATCCTAATGTAAAATATAGTAACTTAACCTACACACCCCTCAACTCACTGCTCTCCATGTGCATGTCCAGCAGACGCTTAAATGTCCCCAATGACTCTGCTTCCACCACCTCAATTGGCAACACATTCCATGCATTCACAACTATCTGCGTAAAGAACCTACCTCTGACATTTCCTTTATACCTTTCTCCTAATATCTTCAAACTATGACTTCTCGTACCAGTCAATCCTGCCCTGGGGAAAAGTTTCTGGCTAAGTTGAAACAGTGACCAGAATTTTACAGTTTTTTGGCTGAGTGTGAGTTGAGATTGATGGTGTGATTCTTGTCATGAGTCCGAGTGAGTTTTGTTGTTTCAGCTCTTATGGTGAATATCAGTTTCAAATTCCTGGAGGAACTCGCCATATGCTGTAGATCCTGGAATTAACTGGCATCCCTGTGTGATGTCTGAAAGGTCATCTGTGCACTTAGACAAATACTGTCAACCTGAGAGTGCCCTGTAAAGCATCTGCCATTTACTGTGAACATGCCAATTGGGGAACTCTTTATGGAAATCCAACTCAGTGAGGTGGTGCACAGTCAGAATGTCCTCTTTCCTCAAGAACCACATTGGAAGCCATGACGCCACACTCTGCCAGTTCAGTCTGAGGTTGTCATCAAGGTAAAGGCAGTTTCAGGTGTCTGGAACACTGTAGGAAGAAGGTCATTGTCCTGCTCCAATGGGCTAGGATATCTGCTTTCATTCTCTCTCCCATATCTCACTCAATTTATCTCTGCTACTGGAACTATCTCCCCACTGTTCCTAACCCACTCTAACTGTGGCATCACTAACCCTGTGTGCCTTCCTCACTGCCTACTCCCTCCGTTGGGTAACATGCTCACCTGCACCAACAGTAATTGCTGTGCTACCCACCGCAATGCCTGTCTCTTTCTCTCTCTTGTTAGAGGGATAAAGGTCCACAGTCAGACTAAACGAGTTCAGACCAGTGTTGTGATGCCCATTGTTTGATTCTTCACCCCTTGTGAGCTGACTCTGACTGTCCCAATAAGTGCTGGACTGGTATCGGAAGCTGTCCTTGACTTTGCTGAGATCCCATGTGTGACCTGGCAGTCTGTGTGACCCCAGACTGGACTGGGGTCTGCCAACAACTGTAGATAGCGTCCTTGTTTCTAGGTCGCTGCCCTAAAGGCATGGTAGAGCTGAAAGTACGGTGACACTGGATCTCTGGTTGTACAAAAGGCAAGGCAAGTCAGAGATCCTGGGATCATTCAGGTAAGCTCGGAGTAGGTGAGTGCTATGACAGCAAGCGGAGAACCTCTGCAACATTGCAATGATAGCAGAAATTCAAACTGCAGCATGAAGGGACAGCAGCATCCTGTGAATGGATCAGAAATGTGCCATGAGGGTTCAGAGAGCTTGATACATGCCAGATACCAATGTCGTTGGATGTGAGATGCATGTGGTCAGTGCCCATGGAGCATGCCCAAGTGCCCATGCCTATGTCTAACATGGGGTCTTTTAAAGCCAGTTGACAGTTGACCCTGGCAAGAATCTATTCTGGGTTCATTGTTGTGTTTTCCCAGCAGTGAGTTTGTATGTGATGAATTTGGTGAGATTGCAAAATGTAGTGAGTTAGGCATTTAGCAAGCAACAGTGAATGTTAATTAGGAACTGGCTACAGCCTAGTGAGAATCTTGTCACGCCACTTGAGAAACGTGTGCAAGATGCAGCTTCCCAAACATCTTGCCCAATTCTACCATCCATCTTGTTGTATCCATTCTACTAAGAGCCTGGTAGGATCCCACCCTTTGTATTTATCAAGAAGGAGGAAATAAAGCTGATCATTTTGGTGAACTGAAGTTCACAGAGACAGAGAGGCAGACTGAAGGTAATCCACAAGACACATGAGAGGCAGGATGTGAGATAGGATGGAGACAGTCCAGAAGACAACCGGAGAGGTGACATGAGCTAGGCAGGAGAAAGTTCAGAAAACAACCAGAAATAGATCTTATGATGATCCTGGGTTAGTCTGACAGTTTTGCTTCAGAAAGGGTGACATCCTCTATTGTAAGATCCATTCTTGTTCTTCATCAATGACTGGAGTTTATCTGGCAAGCATATAAAGTCCATTGAGCAATTGTGAACACTTGCATGTTCATCAGTATTTCCTATAGTTCAAACAACGTCAGAATCTAAGTCACCAGTGACTCAGAAGAACCGATTCGTAATCTGACCTCCCAGGGAATTGTCACTTGAGATCAGCTGCTCTTATACCTACCTGCAGCTCACTCATTGCTGGTGACTCATCACATGTCGACCCCACTCTGAACTTTCCTGTTATGTTCAGTTGGTGGCAGTATGTGAGTTGGAGGCTGCAAGTGCGTAATGATGCTTCACTCTGAGAACTCTTCTCCTCTCCTTGCCCTTCCAAGTGAAGTTGCAACAGACTGTGAAACCATAATTCTTGGCTATCTGAAAGTATAGAAGCAGAAGAGGAAGGGAGGATGAGAGAAATCAGCTACAACAGATTCATGGTCACGTCTTTTCATCTTCCAGGATTCAGGATTTCAGGTGTTGAGTTCCTAATGCCAGACCTTCGGTAGTAAGAAGGAAAGCATAAAATAGAATATTGCAGGTAGTAACGTCTGGATTACTTCCAGTGCCATGCTCCAGTAATAGTACAAATAGAAATATAGGGCAGATTATTATGTGGCTTGATGCATGGTACAAGATAAAGGTCTTCAGATTAGAGGGCGTGTTGAGCCCAATTCTTGACAAGAGGCATCTAATGAAAAGAAACAGTTAGAACCCCAGTTAGGGTGAAGTAAATATCCACAATGGGAAGTTTACCGATCTCAACTGGTGTTGTTTAAAATAAATTGGATGGTCTGCTATTAGCATAAAGAAGAGAAAAATAAAAATAAGGAATATAAAGGAGTAAATGAGTTGAAAGTACAAGAAAAATGCAATCAGAACAGTCTGGGAATTCAAGGAACATGAAGACATGGTTAGAATCCATATATACAAACAAATAAATAAGGTTGGTGAGCTGTAAGTGCCAATAGGCATAGGTTTGAGCAAGAGGAAAACTCTGTTCAGCAGTGAATAATTATGATCAGGAGCTCCCTGTCTATGAGGGCTGTAATAATGGATACAATCTATGATATCTAATGGAAGTTGGAGAGTTCCACAATGAAAATAAGATTCAAGGGCTATGAGATGCAAACATAACTGCAATTCTCTATAGTGTGTTAACATAGACACAATGAGCCGAAAAGAAATCCTTCTGTGCTTCAGTGGTTTAATATCTTTGGCAGCAGTTTGGCCTCATTGAGCATGAGGATGTACTGCTGGATGAATTTTGGTTGGGGCTGAGTGACTGTGGCTGCTGCATTGAACAGCATGGGATCTGTGTGCTTTGGAGGGTAACATATGCACAGACGCATTCACTCAGCTGGAGCACCTGAGCAAGTTGATTAAAATATTTGTGACATTGCTATGAGGTTCCTGGTGCCCAAGTCTAACATCCAACACAAATTGCTTCTTTTTCCTTCTCAGGATTAATCTGAAGAGCTGCCTGTTCCCTTCTGGAACCAAGGGGCCACCTCCTGGTTTGAAACTCAACATGGGATGGTAAAAAAAATGAGTATCACAAACTTATAATATGTTACTGCATCTTCCCTTTTTATGGCAGCTTTATAAAGGGAGTTTTTTTTTACAACACATGGTCTCTTTTCCATTATGGAAGGGTGAGGGGTGATCTGATAGAAGCACAAAATTGTTACAGGCCTCCACTGTAGATGCAGGAAAAGATGTCACCCCTGGTTGAAGGGTCTGGAACCAGAGGTCCATGCCTTAGAATTGGAGGCAAGCCATTTCGGATCGGGATGAGAAGGATTTTCTTTACTCAGAGAGTGGTCACTCTTTGGGGTTCTCTATTCCAGAAGGCTGTAGCAATTATTGTGTAATTTCAAGACAGACATCAATTAATTTCTAGTCTTTAAAGACGTTGAAGTAAGTGGAGAAATTGCAGGGAAAATGGCATTGAGGTAGATAACCAATCTCAATTTAGTTAAATGGTGAAGCGTGCTTGAGGAGCTGAGTGGTTTACTCTTGCTCTATATCTTGTGTTCTTATCTAATACTCAGTTCCTGGGATGTGCAAAAGACACTTGCAATGAAATTGAAACCAGACGCGTACAGGAACTGTTCTTGCCCACACTACAATTGTGGAAATGAGATGTACAGAAGAATGTTCTATCTTCTCTACCCTATCTTTGACATCAAAGACTGGGTATGAATGAGTCCTATGCTGCTTGGATTACCTGATCCACCGTAGTTAGATGAGTATTTTGTTTCCACGTCAGCAAGCAAAGGCCTGGAATACCAAATGCACTCTCTCTGTTCAGGGTGGAAGTGTCTTAATCAAGTTACAACACTTGAGAAAATGTTAAGCTAATTTGCCTGCTCTCTACCATGTTCCATATGGGTAGAATTTTCAGTTGAAATAAATGTATTCATTTTGAAAACCGAAGATACATTATGAAAACTTGAAGAATGTTTAAATTATTTTTTATTCTGTTTGCTTTGAGTTTTCTAAGATATACATTAATATAAAAAATATCACTGCTTCAGCCACTTAAAATATATTGCAGGGCAGTAATAAAATTAAGATTTTAATGTGTTACAATAGACAACAAAATAAAAACAAATGAATTTAAGTGGACAGAGTTGGCATTGGGGAAAGTGTGACTTAGATACATAATTGGCTAAGGAGGAAGTGGCAGAGACTAGTGATGATTGGATGTTTTACTGACTGGTAAGATCCCTAATGACGCAGGGCTGAGCATGATTTTTTTTCTTGCATACAAATGATCCAGACTTGTGTATAAGGTGTACAATTTTGAAGTTTGCATATAACCAAGGCTTCTCAGACATAATCTTCCTCCAAACCCATGAGCACTACAATCCAGAAGGACAATGGTCGCAGGTACTCAGAACTACCACCAGATGCTTGTGCACCTCCAAGAAACTCACCATCTAGATGTAGAAATCTATCATTGTTCCTTCACTGTCACTGGGTCAAAGTTCTGGACCTCGCTCCCTCATGACCTTGTAGGTATACCTACATCTAACAGACTGCAGTACTTCAAGATGTCAGCTTACCACCACTGTCTTGAAGACAATAGGGGTAAGCAATAAATGCTACTCCCACCAGGTTTGTTCATGTCTCATGAATGACTTTATATTTTAAAAAAAAACTTGGTAGTTTAACAGGTGACAGGAGGACTTAGGCAAACTGGTGGATGGGCAGACACATGGCAGATGCAGTTTAGCAGGGATAAGTGTGAACTGATGCACTTCTGGAGAAATAACATGGAGAAGGAATATTCTAAAAATGCTAAAACAAAAGCAAAATACTGGATATCTGAAATAAAAACAGCAAGTGCTGGTGAAACTCAACAGGACTGTATCTGTGGTATGAAAAAATAGAGTTAATATTTTAAGTCCAATGTAATCCTTCTTTCAAATTTGATGATAGAAGGAACAAAGCAATTGGCTTCCTCCCTTAGAAAAAGGCGGGGGGTGAGCAACTAGAACAGAAAGGAAGGCCAAGGGATAGTTGGAGAAATTAAAGGTCACAGATGTCACTGAATGGAACACAAAGGAAGTGGTAAGGTGTGTAAAGAAAAGGGCTAGGTCAAGAGTGGATTACAGTGGTGCTGGAAAAGTACAGCAGGTCAGGCAGTATCCGAGGAGCAGGAAAATCGACAGTTTGGGCAAAAGCCCTTGCTCCTCTGGGAGCAAAGATGCCTCACTTCACATAAATGGAATAATATTGTGGGCAATGCTGATCTCCTTGCTGAAGGAAAGGTACACTTTCTATAAAGGGAGTGTAGCAGAGATTCACCAAGATGGGACTGTCCTGTGAGAGCTGATGAAAGACACTGGGCCAATATCCTCAGGAGTTTAGAAGAATGAGAGACAAACTCATTGACAATCTTATGATGATTAGACAAAGTAGATGCAGAGAGGAGTTTTCCACTGAGAACTGTGAGGTCTAAAACCAGGGGTCACAGTCTCAGAATGAAAACAAGCCATTTGAGACCGATAGGATTTCTTCAATCAATTCATACATCTTTAGAATTCCCTACACTAGAAGAATAGTAATTAAGTATATTCAAAATAGAGATTGGTAGATTTGTTTATTACTAATATAATCAAGGAATATGGGATAGCACTGGGATATAGCCTTGAGGTAGATGATCAGCCATGGTCTAGAATGGTGGAGCAAGCTTGAGGGCTAAATGGCCTGCTCCTTTTTCTATGATCCCATATTCCAAATAGTAAGTGTTAAGGCAGAATAAAGGTCAGTTCTGCTTAAAGAAAGAAAAGCTACATCCAGAGGACTGTGGTAACTAAATGGTATACAGAATTCATAGTCTGTTGAGTTGAGAAGGCTATAAAGTGCCAAAACAGAAAGTCAGGCATTTTCCTCCAGCTTAAATGAAGCTTCACTGCAGCATTGCAGCAGAGCTCAAACAGTAATGGGAGTCTGAGAGCAATAGAGTTTATTAAATGGCAAATGACCAGAAGGCTGGTATTATGCTGCAGACTGAGTGCAAGTTCGACTCTATGTTTGGTCTTCCTAATGTAATGGAGACTGCATTCTGAACAGATGTCAAAGTAAATCATTGCTTCATCTTGTAATATTTTGAATTAGGTGTCATAGTTACCTTGAAATAGGCAATCAACCATTGGTAAACAATTTACAGAAAGATTATGAAGTTTAAGAAGCAGAAATCTAGATCTGATATGTTAGTTCATGAGCGTACACCTGTGATAAATGAGAATCGTTTTTTTTGATACCAGAGGACATACAGGCAGTGGTCACAGAATGTGTTTATCTCATTAAAATTGTGAAAGCAAAAGCCTGCTCTCAAGTGAAAGTATTTGGAGCTCTTTCCTGAGTCTTTCTGCTCCTCTTCTGGTTTATTATCCATCTGGAGAAGGCAGCTGCATGGCAAGTACTTGATGAGAGCTGCCCTTTGACCATGAGCCCTTGTTTAGAAAATATACTTTTAGGAGCTGGTGCTTCATGCTATATGAATCATCTATTTTAATTTTTGGACATGGGACAGTCAATCATCATTTTAGAATATCCTTGCTCACTTTTCAAGCTTGGGGGTCAGCTTACATAGAACCTTGCAGCACAGTACAGGCCCTTCGGCCCTTGATGTTGCACCAACCTATGAAACCAATCTGAAGCCCATCTAACTGACACTATTCCATTTTCGTCCATTTGCCTATCCAATGACCATTTCAGTACCCTTAAAGTTGGAGAGTTTACTACTGTTGCTGACAATGCGCTCCACGTCCCTACTACTCTCTGAGTAAAGAAACAACCTCTGTCCTATTTCTATCTCCTCCTCAGATTAAAGCTATGTCCCGTCTTGCTAGCCATCACCTTCCGAGGAAAACGTATCTTACTGTCCAACCTATCTAACACTTTGATTATCTTATAAGTCACAATTAAGTCACCTCTCAACCTTCTTCTCTGTAACAAAAGCAGTCTAACATCCCTCAGCCTCTCCTCATAAGACCTTCCCTCTGTACCACACAACATCCTAGTAAAGCTCCTCTGAACCCTTTCCAAAGCTTCCACATCCTTCCTATAATGCGGTGACCAGAACTGTATGCAATATTCCAAATGTAGTCGCACCCCCAGAGTTTTGTACAGCTGCAGCCTGATCTCATGGTTCTGAAACTCAATTCCACTACCAATAAAAGTTAACACAATGTATGCCTTCTTAACAACCCTTTCAATCTGGGTGACAACTATCAAGAATCTATGCACCCGGACATCAAGATCTCTTTGCTCATCTACACTACCACGAATCTTACCATTAGCCTAACACTCTGCATTTCTGTTACTCCTTCCAAAGTGAATCTCCTCACACTTTTCTGCATTAAACTCCATTTACTATCTCTCAGCCCAGCTCTGCAGCTTATCTATATCCCTCTGTAACCTACAACATCCTTCATCACTATCCACAACTCTACAGACCTTCGTGTCATCCACACATTTACTAACCCATCCTTCTATGCCCACTTCCCGGTCATTTATAAAAATGGTAAACAGCAGTGGACCCAAAACAGATCTTTGTGGTACACTACTAGTAACTGAACTCCAGGATGAATATTTCCCATCAGCCACCATCCTCTGTCTTCTTTCAGCTAGCCAATTTCTGATCCAAACCGCTAAATCACCCTCAATCCCATGCTTCCATATTTTGTACAATTGCCTACCGTGGGGTACTTTATCAAACGTCTTACTGAAATCCATTTACATCACATCAACTGCTTTACCCTCATCCACTTGTTTGGTCACCTTCTCAAAGAACTCAATAAGGTTTGAGAGACAAGACCCAACCTTCACAAAACCGTGTTGACTGTCCTTAATCAATTTATTCCTTTATAGATGATTATAAATCCTATCTCTTATAACCCTTTCTAACACTTCACCCACAACCATAATAAAGCTCACAGTCTATAATTTCTGGAGTTGTCTCTACTCCGCTTTTTGAATAAAGAAACAATATTTGTCCTGTAGACAATGACGACATAAAGATCAAAGCCAACGGCTCTGCAATCTCCTCCCTAGCTTCCCAGAGAATCCGAGGATAAATCACATCCGACCCGGGGACTTACCTATTTTTACACTTTCCAGAATTGCTAACATCTCCTCCTTATGCACCTCAATCTCATCTAGTCTAGTAGCCTGTATCTCAGTATTTTCCTTGACCATATTGTCTTTTTTTGTGTAAATACTGATGAAAAGTATTCATTTAGCACTTGCCCTATCTCCTCTGACTCCACGCACAACTTCCCACTACTATGCTTGATTAGCCCTAATCTTACTTTAGTCATTCTTTTATTTCTGATATAGCTATAGAAAGCCTTAGGGTTTTCTTTGATCCTATCTGCCAATGACTTCTCATGTCCCCTCCTGGCTCTTCTTAGCTCTCTCTTTAGGTCTTTCCTGGTTCACTTGTAACTCTCAAGTGCCCTATTTGAGCCATCACATCTCATTCTAACATAAGCCTTCTTCTTCCTTTTGACAAGAGATTTATCTTCCTGAATAAACTACAGCACCTGCACTCGATAATTTCCTCCATGCCTGACTGGTGCATACTTAACAAGGACCCGTAGTAGCTGTTACTTGAATAAGCTCCACATTTCAACTGTGCCCATCCCCTGCAGTTTCCTTCCCTGCCCTATGCATCCTAAATCTTGCCTAATTGCCTTTCCCTCAGCTGTAACTCTTCCCCTCTATCCCTTTCCAAATTTGATACCCAGTATCAAATCTAATGTGACCCCGCCCATTGCTGGCCTGTCTACATACTGTGTGAGGAAACCCTCCTGCCACATTGGACAAAACAGACCCATCTAAAGTACTTGAACTATCGTATTCTCAGTCAATATTTGGGAAGATAAAGACCCCACAACAAATACCCTGTCTCTCTCATTCTTATCGAAGATCTTTGCTATCCTATCCTCTACATCTCTGGAACTATTTGGAGGCCTGTAAAAAAACTCCCAACAGGGTAATTTTCCTTTCTTGTTTCTAATCTCAGCCCATACTACCTCAGTAGATGAGTCCTCAAATATCCTTTTTGCAATTGTAATACTGTCCTTGATTAACAGTGCCACACCAACCCTCTTTTACCATTGTTTCTGTTCTTATTCAAACCTCTAAATGCTGGAACCTGCAACAACCATTCCTGTCCCTGCTCTACCCATGTCTCTGAAACGGCCACAACATCGAAATCCCAAGTACCAACCCATGCTATAAGTTCACCCACCTTATTCCAGATGCTCTTGGCGTTAAAGTAGACTCACTTCAAACCAACTTCTTTCTTGTTGGTGCCTTCTTGTGATTTTGAAGCTTAGTTCTGACTTCATTACTCTCAACCTCCCGTATAGTCGAACTACAATTTCGGTTCCCATCTCCCCGCTGATTAGTTTAAACCCACCCGAAGAGCATTCGCAAACTTCTCCCCCAGGCTATTGGTACCCCTGTGATTCAGGTGAAGACCATCCTGTTTGTACAGGTCCCATCTACCCTAGAAAAGTTCCAATTATCTAGGAATCCAAAACCCTCCCTCCTGCACCATCCCTGTAGCTACATGTTAAACTCCTCTCTCTCCCTGTTCGTAGCCTCATTAGCACGTGGCACAAGCAACAAACCAGAGATAACAACTCTGTTTGTTCTAGCTCTAAGCTTCCACCATAGCTCCCTGAATTTCTGCCTTAAATCCCCATCTCCCTTCCTCCCTATATTGTTGGTGCCTATGTGGACCATGACTTGGAACTGCTCCCCTCAAGGATCCTGAAAACACAATCAGAGACATCATGAACTCTGGCACCTGGGATCAACATGCCAACCGTGAGTCTCTCTCATTTCCACAGAATGTCCTGTCAGTCCCCAATGACTAATGGTCTGCTCCTCCTCTCCCTTCCCTTCTGAGCAACAGGGACAGACTCTGTGCCAGAGACCTGTGCCCCATTGTTTACCCCTGGTAAGTCGACCCCCCAATAGTATCCAAAATGGTATATTTGTTGTTGAGGGGAACGGGCACAGAGGTTCCTTGCACTGCCTGCCTGTTCCCTTTCTGTCCCCTCACTGTAACCCATCTGCATTCTTCTTGTACCTGACATGTGACTACCTCCCTGTAACTCCTCTCAATAACCCGTCTGCCTCCGGAATGATCCAAAGTTCATCCAGCTCCAGTTCCCTAACACAGTTTTGGTGGAGCTGACATTGGGTGCACGTCCCACAAATGCAGTCAGCAGGGTCACTAATGGTGACTCTTACCTCTCACATTCTGGAGGAGGAGCATTCAACTGCTCTAACCACCATTCCTGCTTTTCTAAATTCCCAATGAGACAACTGAAAAACAAAAAAAAACTGAAACTAGTCACCTTACCACTCCGGTGCACAGAACCTTTCTTTTGGTTAGAGGAGGAGGATGGGTGGGAGACACTATCCGAGGAGTGTTTTGGGTAACGCAACCACCCAAACATAAAGCCTCACTTACCCAGCAGCCCCGTGTCCCACTCTGGACATTGTGCACTCTGCCTGTACACAAGGTAAGCTTTTATATCTTTTAAATCTTTTAAAAATTTACCTTCCCATTGGGCCCCTGGTCCTCGCTGACACTCCGCACACTTGAACTGCCACTGAGAAAATGAAGAATGCTGAACTCCTGAGGAAAGCTTTTGTAGCTATCAAAATTTACCTTTGCTTCGGACCTCTTGTCCTTGCTGTCATTCCTCCCACTCCAACTGCTACCAAAAAAATGAAGGACAGAGAGAATGTAAGGACAGACCCAACTATTGTTCTAAAATAATTTAAATAATTTTCAAGGCAATTGGGCATATACTTGAAGAGGACTAAATTGTTGAGTCATGGTTAAAAATAAGGTTGTGAGTAAATCAACAGAATTTTATAAAGTGCAGGCATGTGTATGATGGACAGAATGGCCTCTTTCTCTGCTGCAAGATCTTTTGATGAAGTTTTTCCTGTTTTTCAAGTGCCATATTCTGCAGCTATCAGTGTTAGTCCACAATATTCTGGCAAATTAATGTTTTAAACATTCAGTCATAGAAGGCAAGTGAGAGATACGGCATGAGTTGCAAATTATAACAAATTATTGGATGATTTGTGATACTCATCACTGAATCATATATAAAAAAACTTGCCATTAACAATTTCAAGAATTTGCTACATTTCACTGTAAATACAAATTAAAACTTCTACAGCTGTTTGAGGCTCAGATTGAATCACACAAAGTCCCTATTAATGGCGACATGTATTCTTTCCAAAGGCCTTTCACGTTCATTAAGCATGAAGTGATAATTGTTCTGGATATAACCTGATAAATGTATGAAGTTGAGAGTAAAGCACAGCAGGCCAGGCAGTATCCGAGGAACAGGAGAATCGTATTTCGGGCATAAACCTTTCTTCAGGAATGAGGCTTGTGGGTCGGGGAGCTGAGAGATATATGGGAGGGGGCTGGGGCTGAGGGAAAGGCAGCTGGGAATGCAATAGGTAGATGAAGGTGGAGGAGGAGGTGATAGATCGGAGAGGGGGGTGGAGCGGATAGATGGGAAAGACGATGGACAGGGCGGTGCTGAGTTGGAGTCTTGGGACTGGGATAAGGTGGGGGGAGGGGAAATGAAACTAGTGAAATCCACATTGATCCCATGTGGTTGCAGGATCCCAAGGTGGAAGATGAGGCGTTCTTCCTCCAGGCATCAGGTGGTTAGGGTTTGGTGATAGAGGAGGTCAAGGACCTGCATGTCCTTGGTGGAGTGGGAGGTGGAATTGAAGTATTCAGCCACGGGGCAGTAGGGTTGATTGGTGTGGATGTCCCATAGATGTTCGCTGAAACGATCCGCAAGAAGGCTTCCTGTGTCCTCGATGTAGAGGAGATCACATCGGATGCAACGGATACAGTAGATGACATTTGTGGATGTACAGGTAAAGTTCTGATGGATGTGGAAGGATCCTTTGGGGCCTTGGATGGAGGTGAGTGGGGAAGGAGCGTGCGCAGGTTTTGACTTTCTGCAGTGGCAGGACAAAGTGCTGGGAGGGGAGGGTGGGTTGGTGGGGAGACGTGGATCTAACAAGGGAGTTGCAGAGGGAATGATCTCTCCGGAACGCTGATAGGGGTGGGGAGGGAAATATATCCCGAGTGGTGAGGTCCGTTTGTAGGTGCTGGATGCAATGTATACTGAGGTTGGTGGGGTGGAAGGTGAGGATCGGGGGTTCTGTCCTTGTTATGTTGGAGGAGGGGGTGGGAATGCAGGACGGAGGTGTGGGAAGTGGAGAAGATGTGCTGAAGGGCAGAATCAACAACATGGGAGGGGGAATTGTGGTCTTTGAAGAAGGACGCCATCTGGAATTTTCTATGGTGAAATTGGTCATCCTGGGAACAGATGCAGTGGAGGTGGAGAAATTGGGGATAAGGGATGGCAATTTTATGGGAGATGGGTGGGAGGAGGTATAGTCCAGGTAGCTGTGGGAGTCGGTGGGCTTGTAGTGGATGTCCGTGGTTAGTCGGTCACCGGAAATGATAATGCAGAGGTCTAGGAAGGCGAGAGAGGTGTCTGAGATGGTCCAGGTGAATTTCAGTTTGGGGTGAAAGGTGTTGATGAAGTTGCTGAACTGTTCAACCTCCTCGTGGGACTATGAGGTAGCACCAATACAGTCATCAATGTAGTGGAGGAAAAGGTGGGGAATGGTGCCGGTATAACTGTGGAACCTGGAGTGTTCCACATACCTGTGGAAGATGAAGGCACAGCTGGGTACCATGCAGGTGCCCATGGCTGTCCCTTTGGTTTGGAGGAAGTGGGAGTATTGGAAGGAGAAGTTGTTAAGGGTGAAGACCAGTTCATCCAGGCGGATGAGGGTGTCGATGGACGGGTACTGGTTGGGATGGCATGAGAGGAAGAAACACAGGGTTTGAAGGCCTTTATTCTGCTGGATAGATGTGTACAGGGATTGTCTGTCCATGGTGAAGATTCAGCGTAGGGGGCTGGGGAAACGTAAGTCTTGGAGGAGGTGTCAGGCGTGGGTGGTGTCCTGAATGTTGGTGGGGAGTTCCTGGACTAAGGAGGACAGGACAGTGTCAAGGTATGCTGAGATAGGTTCAGTGGGACAGGAGCAGGCTGACACAATGAGTTGACCAGGGAAATCAGGTTTGTGAATCTTTGGTAGGAGGTAGAATTGGGTGGTGTGAAGTTTTTTAAATGAAGAGGTTGGATCTGTGGCTGAGTGATCCCCCGATGTGATGAGGTTGTGGATGGTCCGGCAGATGATGGTTTGGTGATGGGAGGTGAGGTCCTGGCCGAGGGGGCAGTAGGAGGAGGTGTCTGCAAGTTGATGCCTGGCTTCAGTGGTGTAGAGGCCTGTGTGCCAAACTACCACTGCGCCCTCCCTTGTTTGCACGTTTGATGGTAAGGTTGGTGTTGGAGCGAAGGGAGTGGAAGGCTACAAGTTGTGAGGGCAGGAAGTTGGAGTGGGTGAGGGGAGTGGACAGGTTGAGGCAGTCAATGTCATGGAAGCAGTTGGAAATGAAGAGGTTAAGAGCAGCACGGGGTGTCCAGGTGGATGGGGTGTGTTGGAGGTGAGAGAAGGGGTCGTCAGTGGGTGGGCGGGAATCTTGATTGAGAAAGTGGGCCCAGAGGCAGAGGTGGCAGAAGAAATGTTTAATGTTGCAATGCGTGTCGAACTCATTAATCTGGGAGTGTAGAGACTGATAATGTATGTAACTAGGATTCTTGCGATTGGTCAGTCTGCCTTGTTGCTTTGTTTATTGTTTGATTTTGGCTGAAAATAACATCAGTGATCAGCTCAGGATTTGTCAGGACTTGAAGCCAGCCATGCTCCAACAAGGTTTGGGCATCCACACATTTGTAAGTACAGTAATCTGAAATTATCAGATTGTTTTCATAAGTGGAATGGAGCTTTAATGAGCTGGTAGACTAGAACCAATATATACTATAATAGTTTTCGTAGACAGGGCAGAAGGGGAGAAGAATTTATGAAAAAAGTTCATTGAGAAGAATTTTCAAGATCGGAATATTTCTGGACATATTGCTGGATTTAACTCTGGGGAATGAGATGGGTCAAGAGTCATTTGAGGAACATTTTGGGGGAAGGGACCATTGTATTATACCTATCCATGTGTATATGCAATATATAATATATGTTTTATTAGATGTAAAAGTTTAGGAAAAGGACAAGAATCAATCTAGAGAGAAAAATATTTGATTGGAAGGGGGTTCAATTTCAGTTAGGCCCAGATGCATCTGTCCAAAGTGAATTGGAATCGAAGATTGATAACCAAAATTGTAACAGAACAATGTGCAAATATTAAGCACAAGTTAGTTTGGCAACAGTCATGATACATTCTCAAGAGGAGGAAAAATAGGGTTACCGGAGCCAGAGTTCCACTGATGTTAAAAGGGATAGTGCATAAGATGAATTGGAAACATGGTGTCTATGATAAATGTTAGGGCTTGTACAATTTTGCAATGAAGCTCAAAGTCAGCTTTGAGAGCAATAATATTTTCCTGAGAGGCTGCAATTCTTTGTTTAATTATAAGGGAAAATCTAGTGAAGTGAAATTCACTGTAAAGTTATTTCTATTTGTTCATAAAATATGTGCTGCATTGTCAAGGCAAGCATTATTCGTTCATGTCAGATTCTCCATCATTTTATAAAGTTGCAATGACCTACCATCTTGAAACACTTCAATCCATGTGATGAAGGCACTGTTTAGAAGGAATTTCCAAGATTTAATGCAGCAACATGAAGGAACGGTGATATAGTTCCAAATCAAGATTGTGTGTGGCTTGAAGGTGAACAGGCTGGTATTGATGTTTATATGTGTCTGAAATCCTTGCCCTTGTAGATGATAGAGTTTGCCAGTTTAGTGCTTTTGAAGAAGACTTGGTGAGCTGCAGCAGTCAGTGCTCCTTGTAGCTGATACACTTTACTGTTACTGTGTGGAGATGGAAGTCAATACTTAAGGACACAGTTCCAGTCAAATGGGCTGTCTTCTTGTGGATTGTGTCAGGTTGTGTGTGTCATTGGGCTAGTTAACCAAGCAAGTGGACAACGTTATATGTATTGGATCAGACTCCTGAATTATGAATTATAAATGATGGAAAGACTTTGTGGAGTCAGGAGGGGTTAATATTTTCCTTTCACCCTCTCCTCTTCTCTTCCTGAGTGTGCTCCTTCCTTATGAGGTGCAGTACAGATGCTGTAATTTATATGCTGAACTTAACTTTTAATTTCACAAGTCTATATTGTTGAGAGGTCCTTATATAGACACAATCCAACGTCCTATCTCTTTTTTTCTTATTCCACTGGAAAAGAAACTAGTGTATCTTGCATCTTTTCCACCCAACTCCAGCTTCTGGACTTTAAAAAAAAGTCATGTGGCCTTTTTAGGTTCTGGGTTCTGTTGACATGAGGCACCTACTTTGGCTTGACCTCACTGAAATCAAGTGTTTTTTTTCTTCAAACAATATCAAACTGTGTGCCCAGTCGTAACGTATAATTTCATAATACTAATCTGTCACAAATGTTGAAATATTCCAGCAAACGTACTGAAGATTTGTGCTCCAGAACTAGACAAATCCTTGTCCAATCAGTTTTAGTAAGGTTACAACACTGGCATTTATCTAATCATTTCCAAATTGCCCAACAAAGAAATTAAATAAAGGCCATCAGACGCTGGAAATCAGAAACTGAAACAGAAATTGCTGGGAAAATTCAGCAGGTCTGACAATATATGTGAAGAGAAAGCAGAATTAATGTTTTGGGTCAGCCCAGCCAATTATAGCCTGTCCTCATAAGTATCCAGAAGAGATGTGAGGGGCTGTCAATAACACTATTTATCTATATAGCAATATTCTGCTCACTGACACTTAATTGGGATTCTACCAGAGCCATGTGACTCTAAACTCATTTGACCTTTTATCAAAGCTAGGACAAAATGCCTGAATTCAAGAATTGAGGTAAGAGTGATGGCCTGTGACATCAAGGCAATACTTGATTGGTAGACATCTTGAAAAGAGACGGCATAATGATATTATCTCTTGTCTGTTAATTCAGAGACACAGATAATGTCTGGGGATCTGGGTTTAAATTAACACCAGATGGTGGAACTTGAATTCAATAAAAATCAGGAATTAGAAGTCTAACAAGAATGAAGAAATGATTGTAATGAAAACCCATTTGGTTCATTAATATCCTTTGGTGAGGGAAGCAATCTGTGGACCAACATCTGTGGGTTAGTGGGAGAATTGAGAGAGCTGTCTCACAGAAAGGTTTAGCAATAGCCTGTCATGGTCATACTCATGGAATCATACCTTAACACATATCCCAGACAACACCATCACCTTCCCCTAGTATGTCCTGCACCACTGGCAGGGGTGACAGCACAGCAGTATACTTTCAGGAGGACTCCTCAACATTGACTCCATATGAAGTCTCGTTAGGACAAAAATTGGCAAAGTAACCTCCTGAATACCAAATACCTCATTCATTCCCTTGTGTCCGTATTCCACCATATTGAACACTACTTGGAGGTAACACTGAGGGTAGTAAGGATGCAAAATGTGCACAATGCAAAGAAAATAGCTGCTAAATTGGGACTGTGACAGGTAATGAGGAAACCAGCAAGAGCGAGAATCATACTTGGCCTCATGCTTGGTGTCAATGACAATATTAATATGAGTGATCGCCACACACACCTCATGGTGATAAAATCCTGTCTTCACACTGGCGTATCTGCCATTATGTTGTGTGGCACTATCACCATGATAAATAGTGTAGACATTGAAATGACCTGGCAACCTAATGGACATCCATGAGGTACTGTGGAGCATCAGTTGTATCTGAATTAGATTTGAACACATTCTGCAACCTCATTGCACAGCATGCCCCCCACTCCACCATTATCATTCCGCCAGGAAATCAATCCTGGTTCAATGAAGAGTACAAGAGGGCATGTCAGGAGATGTACCTGGCATACCTAAAGATGAGGTGTCAACCTGGTTGAAGTTACAACACAGGATGACTTGCATGCCAAGCAGAAACTGACAGACAATGCCAAGCGAGCCGATAAACAATGTTTCAGATCTAAGCTCTGCAGTCTTGCCACATCCTGCTATTAATGATAATGGATAATTAACAACCCAATCTTCAATGATGGAGGAACCAAGCACTTTGGTGCAAATGATAATGTTGAGGCATATGCAAGAAGTACCAAGTAGATGACCCATCCAGCCTCCACTAGAGGTCCCAGATATCACAAAAGCCAGTCCACATAGTATCAAAAAATGGTTAGAGGCACTGGATGCTGCAAAGACTATGGGCCTTGAAAATATTATGGTCATAGTTATGAAGGCATATGTTCCTGAACTTGCAGATCCCTTGAAAAACTGTTTCTGGACAGCTACCAAGATCTAACAATACAGAAAATTTCCAAGAGATGTCTTGTATACAAAAAAAAGGACAAATTTAAACCATTCAATTACCACCACATCGATTGACTCTTAATCCTCAACAAAGTGATGGAAGGTATCATCAACAGTGCTTTCCAACGATGCCTGCTCAGCAATAACTTGCTCACTGATGCCCAGTCTGAGTTCTGCCAGGACTACTCAGCTCCTATCCTCATTACAGCCTTGGTCCAAGCATGGACAAAAGAAATGAATTCCAGGGATGAGGTTAGAGTTGCAACCTTTGACATCAAAGCCACATTCAACTGAGGGTGACCCTCAAAGAACCCTAGCAAAACTGGACTTAATGGGTATCAGGGGGAAAACTTCCACTGTTAGAAGCCATATCTGGCACATAGGAAGATGGTTGTGGTTGTTGGAAGTCAGTCATCTCAGCTCCAGGACATACTGCAGGAGTTCCACAGGGCAGTATCCTAGGGCCAAACAACTACAATGACCTTCCTTCCATCATAAGTTTAAAAGTGTGGATGGTCATTGATGACTATATAGTGTGCAGCATCATTCGTGACTCCACACATTACAGTCTATGTCCAAATTCAGCAAGACTCGAACAATATTCAGATTTGTGCTAACAAGTAGGAAAGAACATCTGTGTCGCACAAATGCCAAACAATTAGATTAGACTTACAGTGTGGAAACAGGCCCTTCGGCCCAACAAGTCCACACCGACCCGCCGAAGCGCAACCCACCCATACCCCTACATTTACCCCTTACCTAACACTACGGGCAATTTGGCTTGGCCAATTCACCTGACCCGCACATCTTTGGACTGTGGGAGGAAACCCACGCAGACACGGGGAGAACGTGCAAGCTCCACACAGTCAGTCGCCTGAGTCGGGAATTGAACCCGGGTCTACAGGCGCTGTGAGGCAGCAGTGCTAACCACTGTGCCATTAACCATCTCCAATAGGCGAGAATCTAATAATCACCCCTTAACATTCAATGGTATTATCATTGCTGAACATCCCCCCACCCCGACCAATAACAACATCCTGTGGGTTACCATACACCAGAAAATGATTTGAACCAGCAATATTAGTGCTGTGACTATGAGAGTAATACAGAAGCAAGGAAGACTGCAGAAAGTAACTGATCTCTGACTCCCTAAAGCCTGTCCACCATCTACAAGGCATAGGTCAGGAGACCGATGAAATACAGTGGACCTTTGATTATCCAAATGAGATGGGCGGGCACTATTTCGTTCAGATAATTGATTATTTGGTTAGTTGATTCAATGCCTCTCCTCTAGGACTTGGAGTATTCTGAAGTTTCCTTTCTCCTCACTCTGCCTGCCTTGCTCCCTCTCTCTGTCTCAGGGTTTGTTTCTGAGCAGAGGCACACTTGTGTGTAAGGGATGTGCAGCATTGCTGAAGCCTCCACCCCCCTCATCAGTTTAATGAGACTGACAGAGCAAGCACTTGCCAGTTTCACTCCCCGTTCAAGAGAATAGGAAGCAGCACACTGCGCATGAGCCCGCGCCCCTGCCCCCCCCCATCTGCCCTTCAACCCCAACCCCACCCCCGCCTGTCCTGCCCCGCACCCCGCCAGCACCCCCAATCCCGTGCAACCCCCATCCAACAACAACCCTATCCGCTCCACCCCGTGAGGCCCCTTCAGCCCCAACCAGTGTTCGCAATCCTGCCCGCTCCCCCCCCAAAACCATCTAACACCAACCCTTTTTCCTCCCCCACCCTGCCCACCCCTTGTCCACCCTGCAACCCCGACCGCCATCACCCACCGACTGCGACCCACCCCCGCCAATCCATTTGCACCCTCCCTCCCCCATCCGCCTCCACCCTTTCTCCAGGGCAGTTGGACTAGCCCCACCTTTGTCCTCTATAGGACATTGTTGGCGAGATTATCTGGAGAAGGGTGTGTTTTGGGTACACCCCTGTGCAGAACTCTAGGGAAAATGTGGGGAGAGAGAGAGAGAGCGTGAGAGGTCAGTCATTTGGAGACAATGCCTGGACCCCCATCAATGTCCAGGACTGTTCTCGGCAACATTTCAGTCAGCCGATTCTTTTTTAAGCATTGTAATGAAAAGATGTGAACAGTGTTGAAAGACCTCTTTGATGTAATATTTGTATCGGGACCTTGAGATCTTCTTCAGATAATCCAAAATTCAGATAATTGATATTTGGATAATTGAGGTTCCTCTGTAATTCCCATTTGCCTGGATGGGCGCAGCTCCATCACAACTCAAGAAACTTGACATAGTTCGAGACAAAGCAGCCCACCTGATTGACATCACAGTCACAAACATTCACTTCCTCCAACTGTGATGTTCAGTAACTATACTGTGTACCAATTCCAAGATGCACTGCAGAAATTCACCAAGGCTCCTTTGACAGCACCTTGCATACCAACATTGAGAAGGACTAGGGCAGAAAATATATGGGAACACCACTATCTACAAGTTCCTTTCTGAGTCACACGCTATTTGCACTTGGAAATATAATCACCATGCCTTCTGTATCTTCCTAGGATCCCAACTGTGTTGAGGCAGGCCATTCAGCCTATCAAGTCCACACCACCCCTCTAAAGATTATCACACCCAGACCCCTACCCTATCCCTATAACTCTGCATTTTCCCATGGCTGATCCACCTAACCTGGACATCTTTGGACTTTGGGGGAAGCTGGAAAATCAATACAGACAAGGGAGGAATGTGTACACTCCACACAGACAGTCACCCAAGGCTGGAATTGAATCTGGGTCCCTGGCACTGTGAACCAGCAGCGCGAACCACTGAACCACTGTGTCACCGTGCATCAGCATCTTGGAACTCCCTTCTGACTAGCACTGTGCACGTATCTGCAGCAGATGGACAAGCGGTTCAAGAAGACTGTTCACCACCAGTTCTCAATGGCAACAAGAGATGGGCAATACATGCTGCCTTTGCGAACAATGCTGATCCCTTGAAAGGCATCATTTTCATTCCTACAATGTTAGAGTTCATTTCACGTGGCAAATTCTTTCTTAAGCCATCATGTAGGTCTAGGATTACAGCAAATTATAAATGCTAATTCAATTCAGATTTAGTAAAAATTGGTAGCATATGGTGTGGAAATATTGGAAAATCTCAGCCAAAATTATTCACAATCTTCCATTGACAATAAAACTCAAGCAAAACATTCTGAGCAACTGGGATGTTTCCATTTCAGTTTAAACTTGTATCAAAAAATGAGAACTATCAGTACTAGTATTAAATGTATCATTAGTGACTGGAAGTTTACTTTTCGATGAAGGTTATTTGGAGAATAAAATTGCCGAGCTTGAAGGTTTCTTCTACACTCGTGCAATGGGCATACATCCGGCTAATCTTAACCAATAAATTTTAATGCCCACTTACCATTTTGTGTCAAATTGCAACCCAGCTGTTAAGATTATTTGGAATAAATTAACAACGTGGTAAATGTTCTGCACACAAAATTTAAAACAATGATTCAGTCCCATTATTCAGGTTGGTAATTGATTCGCAATTGATTGAAACCAAACTGTAAACTCACTCTGAGCACTGTTTAATAGCAGCAATCATGGTGAGAGTGGGATCAAAGTACGGTAATAGCACTGCTGGATAAGAGTGAGAAGCAAGTGATGATACCATCACACTAGATAAGTGTATTAGAATTAGAATTAGAATGAGCTTTATTGTCACACGTACTCAAATGAGTATAATGATAAGTTTATAAGTCACCAATTACAGCATCATCATAAGTACATAGGTATCTAGGTACAGCTTCTCTTAGATCTTAGAAAATAGAGAAATAAAAAGTCCAGCATTGCACAAATAAATGTTCAGAATTGTCTTCCAACCCAGATCACACTGGTACCTAGCCCCCCAGT
This sequence comes from Hemiscyllium ocellatum, assembly GCF_020745735.1. Lineage (NCBI taxonomy): Eukaryota > Metazoa > Chordata > Chondrichthyes > Orectolobiformes > Hemiscylliidae > Hemiscyllium > Hemiscyllium ocellatum. The sequence goes on from NC_083402.1 coordinate 130,000,024, forward strand.
CCATATTGATAATGAAGAGAGTATTTGCCTATAGAGAAATGACGAAAACCCTTTTGAGAAGAAATGAATGGAAACTAAAGAGATCTATAAAGTTATTAACTTTATATGCCAATAACTTTTGAGGGGTGAATTTTAATGGTGTCTCAGGTTGAGTAGCAAGGTCCAAATGTAGCTGTAAAATTGGGTGCCAAAATGGAAGTGCTATTTGTGGGACTTAGCTTACTGGCCTTATCCTCACTGCAGTTTTCCTTATACCAGGGGAGTCATTAGGTGGTCTGCCTGTGGTCCAGTTGAGATCCTTAAGCAGTCAATTAATGGCTACTTAATAGCCTTCTGCTGTCAATGCTGAGATTGTGTATGGTGTCCAACACCAACTGTCCAGTCTGCCACATTGCACTCAGTGAGCTGGTGACTGATCATACTGTGTGGAGTGGGGTGTCTGCCTCATTGACCCACCTAGGCCAAAATGACACCACCTCCTCAAGCTTTTTCTTTCCACCCCCATCCTGGCCATTCCCCTTACCCCCACCCTCTATATAAAAGTTTCCCATGCACATCTCTTAACCTCACCAAGACTTGACAGACTGACTCTAGGAAGATCTCAGATTTAGCTTGGAGTCCAAATCCATCACAGCTCGCACCGTTCCAGCAGTGGTAATACTATGATGAGACAGGTAACAATCTTTTGATTGAGAATAGGAGGCCAGCTTCATGCCACTTCATGGCCCAGCAGCCATTAAATGGCAGTGAGATGTGTGAGCCAAGCTAAGTAGACTCATTCCTGAAACAAAACCCCATTAGGAGCATTATCGTTTGTCACATTGTAGGAAGGATATGGGGATTTTGGAGACGGTACAAAATTGGTTTACCAGGATATTACTGGACATGAAACCTTAACTTTGATTTCTCTCCACAGATGAAACCAGACCTATTGAATTTTTACAGCGATTTATGTATTTATTCACCAGAGTGTTGCCTGGATTGGAATGTATTAGCCATAAGGAGAAGTTGGAAGAAACTTGGTTTGTTTCTGTGAGAACATTAGAGGCTGAGGGGGCAACCCGATAGAAGGGTATAAAATTGTGAGAGGCATGGCAACTCAGATCATGCAGCAAGGGCACACATCACACCTCCATGGATATTTAATATCAGCATGTGCCAGTCTCAAAAAACCCTCATGGCATATTTCCGACTTACTTACAGAACCCTTCTGTATTTCAATGTTACTCTAGCAAATACTATGCGCCCAGAGGGATTCACACTACTCATGGACTGGAGGTCTTGCTGTATGAGGTGGTTCACAAGCAGGACTTTATCTCCCTCAGAATCAGCAGTGGAGGCCACAGTACTAGACCATGCCAGCCTGGCTGAAGGTTGCCACCTGGGTTACATCTCTGGGCTCTTCACTCACAGTGCTGACTCAGTTTGACCCTACCTGGATATTCATAGTATCTCTGGCTTGTATTGCCTTGCTTTACCTTTTTACGTGTTGCCTCCTCAGCCACAGTATTTGGCTCACAATACTGCTGTCTTGTCATGCTATTTTGCATAGATACAAAACCAGGGAGCTTTCTATTGTTTTCAGGAGACCACAATCAAGTGAAGGGGGATGGCCTTCACTCGTGTTTCTATATTGAGAGGAGCCTGAGATATCAATCGTTTGGGGCAGTCATTGTCAGGATCCTCTCCTCATAAGGAGTGAGAAGCTGAATGATGGGCAATGCCTCATTCATCTTGACACTTGTTGCCATATTGTTTGCTGTTTGCCCCCTGAAATCAGAGAGGTATTTCTGAAATAAAGGAATGTAGCACAGCTATTGCCGTTGATGCTAGGGGAAAGGTATACTGCGCGAATGAGTAGAGCACCTGCAGTGGTAGTGGTGTTGAAAGTTGGTGTGTGGTGAAACTGAGTGATGGAAGATTTTGCAGGCAATAATGAGAGTGGTACAGCATGAACCTTTTAGGAGGATGGGTACAGTAACAGAGAGTGAGGTTGAGATATTGGAGAGACATACACTGTCTGAGTGTAGAAAGTCATTGACCTTCTTCCGATAGTGCTGGGCCTTCCCCGGGCAGCTGAAATAACTTTAACCCAGGTGGCAACCTTCGGCCAGGCTGGCATATTCTAGTACTGTGGCCTCCACTGCTGATTCTGAGGGAGATAAAGTCCTGCCTGTGAACCACCTCATACAGCAAGACCTCCAGGACTCTGCCTGCAAAGTGATGCACTGATATCTAAGTTCAGCCATGTCTGCCATGTTCAGGGCAAATGTCAGTAACTGTGTAATGCAGCTCCAGGATAACAGTGCTTGTCTGTGTGGAGTTTGCATGTTCTCCCTGTGTCTGCGTGGGTTTACGCTGGTTGCTCCGGTTTCTTCCCACAGTTTGAAGATATATAGGTTAGGTGGATTGGCCATGCGAAATAGGTCTATGTGTCCAGGGATGTGCAGGCTAGATGGATTAGCCATGGGAAATGCAAGGTTACAAGTACAGGTAGGGGTGGTCGATCTGGGTGGGATATTCTTCAGAGGGTTGATGTGGACTCGATGGGCCAAATGGCTTCCTTCTGCATTGTAGAGACTCTATAGTTTGCATGGATTATGTTACATGAACTACAATAGGCTTTTAGTGGTGATATGGGCATGAGTGTTACCATTGAAATCCTTGGCATCTGTTGAGTGATGAGTTGTCCTGGGATTGACGCAACATATGATGGACAGAAATCACATATGAGAGATGCAATAGGGACAGGGTAGGCAATTAATTCAACGAGCTTGATTGGGTGCCAAGAAAATCACATTAAGTCTTGCAGTGACAAACTTGCCAATAAACTCGATGCAACTTGAACTTAGGAGAAAGTGAGGACTGCAGATGCTGGAAATCAGAGCTGAAAATGTGTTGGTGGAAAAGCAACAAAGTTGCTTTGTGGGCGGCATGGTGGCACAGTGGTTAGCACTGCTGCCTCTCAGCGCCAGAGACCCGGGTTCAATTCCCGTCTCAGGTGACTCTCTGTGTTTGCACATTCTCCCCATGTCTGCATGGGTTTTCTCCGGGTGCTCTGGTTTCCTCCCACAAAACAAAAATGAGCAGGTTAGGTGAATTGACCTGGCTAAATTGCCTGTAGTGTTAGGTGAAGGGGTAAATGTAGGGGAATGGGTTGCAGGTCGGTGTGGACTTTTTGGGCCGAAGGGCCTGTTTCCACACTGTAAATAATCTAAATCTTGGTTGCTGCCTGACCTGCTGTGCTTTTCCAGCAACACATTTTCAGCAACTTGAACTTAGCCAAAAAGACATAAGATTCAGCCATAAACTTTACACAGTATTGTTTCTCCTTTAAGCACCCTGCGCAGTCTAAATGTGAATTAAAATTAAGGTTCACATTTCTACTTGAGTTATTTGCATATTGCTGAACAAAAAATATTTGATGAAACAGGGGGTTTTGATAGAACTTTATTGTTTCTTTATTTACATCAAAAATTATTTCTTGTTTTAAAGTGTAGTAAATTGGACAATTTAACTGATACAGCTGAAAATGGGTTAAACACACAAAAAAGCAATTTTAGTTACAGTATGAAATCTATCACATACGAATAACTTTATTTACAATCATTTAAAATGGTCTTAGAGAAAATATACAGAAGCACTGGTGTATACCTTGCAATTTAATTATATTTCAGTCCAGAATAACCTCGGTTATCCGAATGTCAATTATCCGAATTTCGGATCATCCAAACAAGATCTTAAGGTCCCATAAAAATGTTATCCGTTATCTGAACGCTCGCTTATCCGAACAATCAGTCATCCGAACAAAATGCTCCCCATCTGTTTCGTTCAGATAATTGAGGTTGTTCCTTGTTACTGTGAAAAAGAGGACAAACTGTCAAATCTTCTTGTTATTACCAGTCAAGGTGGGCTGGATGTAATCAATAGGAGAGAAAGTGTTTGCAGATTTCTCAAGTAGCATATTCAAGAAAGGTGAATTTGAAAGTACTGAGTCTCTTTTATGGATGGGATCCATGGGATCCCCTGATACGATTAGGTCTCATTCACATTTCCATCAGTTCTCACAAAAAAAACTTTCAATAAGTGACTCCTAGCCTCCTACCCATTGCAAATTTCTAATATATAGGTGATAGATTTGCTACATTTGAATCTACAGTTGTATACAAGAATATCCTTAACTTTAATGGGCAGCATTCTAGCTACAAGATGAATTACTTCAACAGCATGTCTCTTTTCTTCACAGCAATGTTTTAAGTTTTGTACTGTCAAACAAGTATATATTTCAGTGCAGTATTTACAGCACGTAGAGCATGACAACAGGGTTTCACTCCTAAAAATGAAAAGCTGAACTTAAGGGTTCTCCTCTAGTAAATAAGTACCATTTACCTTATTGAGTTATTTTAGAATGTGACCAAACGGGTGGATGAGGGTAAAACAGCTGATGTGGTGTGTACGGATTTCAGTAATACATTTGATCAGGTTTCCTATGTTAGACTATTGCACGAAATATGGAGACATGCGATTGAGGGTGAATTTAACGGTCTGGATCAGAAATTGGCTAGTTGAAAGAAGACAGAAGGTGGTGGTTGATGGGAAATGTTCATCCTGGAATTCAGTAACTAGTGGGGAACTGCAATGAATTCAGTAACTAGTGGGGAACTGCAATGATCTGTTTTGGGTCCATTGTTATTTGTCATTTTTGTAAATGACTTGGAAGAGGGTGTAGAAGGATGGGTTAGCAAATTTACAGATAACACTAAGATCAGTAGAGTTGTGGACAGTGCTGAAGGATTTTGCAGATTACAGAGGGAAATAGAAAAGTAGCAGAGCTGGGCTGAGAGATGGCAAATGTAGAGTAATGTGGAAAAGTATGAGGTGATTCACTTTGGAAGGAGGAACAGGAATGCAGAGTACTTGGCTAATGGTAAAATTCTCGGTAATGCAGATGAGCGGAGAGATCTCAGTGTCCAGGTACATAGATCCTTGAAAGTTGCCACCCAGGTTGATAGGGTTGTTAAGATGGCATATGGTGACTTAGCTTTTATTGTTAAAGGGATTGGGGTTTCGGAGCCACGAGGTCACGTTGAAACAGTAGAAAACTCTGGTGTGGCCACATTTGGAGTATGATCTACTGATCACCGCATTATACGAAGAATGTGGAAGCTTTGGAAAGGGTTCAGAGGCAATTTGCTAGGATGTTGCGTGGTATGAAGGAAAGGTCTTATGAAGAAAGGCTGAGGGAATTGAGGCTGTTTTCATTAGAGACAAGAAGATTGAGAGATGACTTAATTGAGACATATAAGATAATCAGAGGGTGGACAGTGAGAGCCTTTTTCCTCAGATGGTGATGGCTAGCATGAGAGGACACAGCTTTAAATTGAGGGGTGATAGATATCGGACAGATGTCAGAGGTAGTTTCTTTACTCAGAGAGTAGTAGGGGCATGGAATGCCCTGCTTACAACAGTAGTGGACTCACCAACTTTATGGGCATTTAAATGGTCATTGGATAAACATTTGAATGAAAATAGAATACTGTTGGATAGATATGCTTCAGATTCCACAGGTTGGCGCAACACCGAGGGCTAAAGGGCCTGTACTGCGCTGTGATGTTCTATGTTCAATTGGAAGAAACTTGCCATACTCGCAGTCTCAACCTGGGACAAGGCAAATTTGTGGGTTGGGTTGACTTTTAGACAACTATCTTAAAATCAATAGTCAAGATTGCAGGAAGTCAATTTATGTTGGACTTAGCGTTCACTTAACATTTGGTTGCATTGGGTGAATTGCATTGGGGAAGCCATCACCACGAGGAGAAGCACTACCATTTTCGATGTGAACGGAAATGGTCAAAAGTGACATTGGTGTTTGGCTTGTTGCTGAAATTTAACACATGCAGGCTCTTGAATTGTTGCTTATTTGTTGCATGAAGAAAAGACGATTTTGCTTCCGAACTGGTGTGGCTTTGCTAACTACCAACAACAACAATACAAGCAGAAATTGCTGAGAAAGCTCATTAGGGTCGGCAGCATCTGTGGTGAGAAAATGTCGAGTTAACATTTCGGGTCCAGTGACACTTTGTCAGAATGGGTAACTTTGCCAACTGCTCATTTTGTTCCATGACATTTCTATTAGTATACCTCCTCTTTGCTCTTTCTTTTCCACTCATTTTTTTCCCTTTCCTACTGCCTTCATACTGTTATGACAGTCTCTGCATATTGGCTACTTTAGTTTATCAGACAATGGTAACTAGTTATTAATAGTTCCTTAGAAATTTGGTCATAGAAATCTGAGTTATGTACTCTCGAATACAACTTGTATTCGGGAATAATGGGGGAGCTTAGAGCAATGTGTGTCACTTTGGTGTGAAGCAGTTGTGTGTCGCACATGTGCTATTGTTACTGTAAATATAAATGAACCTGGAGTTGCAGCCTGTCCAGACACCTGAACAAAGTGAACTGAAGCTTATTGGAGATGAGCACCTCATTCTAACTTCAGAGCCAGTGGACTTTAGCATCTCATTTACGGTGCATAAATTTAATGTGGCTGTGAAGCTGAAATCACTTCACACAGATGCAAATCTTGCCAGATAAATGCACCTAAACTTGCTGATCACAAGACTAGTGTGAGATGATTTTCTGAGTTAGGCTGGTGAAAGGGGGAAAAAAATAACACATGAGGATATTAGTAAATGGAATTCACTGAAGATCAAAAGTTACTGTTACATATTGAAACAATTGAAAATGTATAGCCCCATATTTATCCTTTACTACTTAGAATAGGAAGAAGCAAGTTCTTTGTAGGAGTACTGAGCAGAATTTGAAATACACTTTTATCCCATAAGGAACTGGTTATCTCAATAAAGAGTCCAAGTAAGAATTTAAGAACTGTTCTTTGAAGTATTTCTTTACACTTGCTTTGATGTGTTTTAAAATGATTGTACTCTTTCATGTTCCCCTTCCATTAGGTAGAATTCCTCCAATGCACATTTTGAACAGTTACATTTATAGCGTGTTTTTCATGTCTACAGGATATCCAAATGCGTTTCAGAGCTGATCATTTACTCTTCAAGTGTAGTCGCGTTAATTTTGTAGACAAATGCAGCAGTTAATTTGCAAATAGCGGCAGAAGCACAAAGGTATGATAACATTTGGGAGAGACATGAATTTGAAGTAAAATTGAGCCTCATTCATGATCCCCTGAAATGGTTCTGAAATTATAACATTTTTGATTTGCTCATCATATTGCATACAGTTCTGGTCACTGCATTATAGGAAGGATGTGGAAGCTTTGGAAATGAATCAGAGGCCATTTATTAGGATGTTACCTGGCATGGAGGGAGGTCTCATGAGGAAAGGCTGAGGGACTTGAGACTGTTTTTGTTAGAGAGAAGAAGGTTAAAAGGTGATTTAATTGAGACATATAAGATAATCAGAGGGTCAGATAGAGTCCACAGTGAAAGCATTTTTCCTCAGACGGCGATGGCTAGCACGAGGGGACATAGCTTTAAATTGGGGGATGACAGACATAGGATAGATGTCAGAGGTGGTTTCTTTACTCAGAGAGTATTGGGGCATGGAATGCACTGCCTGCAATTGTATATTCGCCAACTTTAAGGGCATTTAAATGGTCACTGGATGGGCATATGGACATGAATGGAATAGTGCTGGTTAGATGGGCTTCAGGTTGGTTCCACAAGTTGGTGCGACATCGAGGGCCGAAGAGCCTGTACTGTGCTGTAATGTTCTATGTTCTATATTTCATATCAGTCCTTCTGTGCATGTCTGAGCCTAAAGCCAGAAACCTGGCATTATCTTTTGCTTGGTCCTGGCCTCAGAGCAGTGCCCGCATCCCCACTCATTGCAGGCTTACCCTGTTCTGACTCTGAGTTTCAGGCAGGTCCACATCAGTTCCTGTTGGGAACCCCTATCAGAGTCTCCGCTGTGACTCAGGTCCACACTGACACTTCATATTCTGGCTGCAATTTGGCCATCTCCCTGGTGGAAGAATCTGGTGGTTACCAGAACTGAAAGCTGGTGAATTCAGTTTTTGACAGCTTTTGTTGTTGTAGGCTTTACTTGGTGTGTTTGAGTTGTGTAATGTGTTTTTGCAAGGGCTGTCGATTTAATGATCAGCTCCTGTTTCAAAATGAAATGTTATTCGGTCATCAACTGCACATGCATCACATCCTTATCTGTCCCTTTAAGAATCTAAGCCGAAACAAATATTGGTAGCCACTGCAATGTCATTTGAAACCAGGAAGTTTCAAAACTCTGCAATAGCATTTTAGTTTGAGAAGAAGAAAATTGAAAACACTAAAAGGCTGTCATGTATGCAATATACTTGTTTCTGAGTGCATTATTTACTTTTCTGCACCTTCCCTACTTTACTCGAGTTCAATCTGCTCTGACCCCTAGGTTCTATTATCCTCACTTAAAAGCAGTAACATGGGAGAAGGGCTTGAGCAGCACAGTACCTCACTCAGTGCCTAAATAGTGGTCTTTAACGGCTAGTCCACTTCACAGAGCTCATTTTTAACCTCACCGCATTCCAGGGGTCACTGAGAAGCAATGAGGTGCAGGATCTGACTGATTTTCTAGACAACTGCCTCTCAGCCAAGAGATGGAGGTTAACTGAAGCATCCCAACCAATTCCTCAATTCATTATCGAACAGCAGAAAATTTGGAACATCTTGTTCTGCATGACTTAGTGTTATGTCTCCTGGAAAACTTGCCTATAAGGCCTTTTGAAGAGAGTTTTTTATAAATGCATTTCATTCTGGATAGATGCTGTTTACTCTGAAGAGTAGGTTTTAATCATTATCACTTCTTATTGAAATCAAAAGGAATCCATGCCTACGCATAATGTCCCTTTTACACGATTGAATTGCATTAATTGGAAAGAAGTATGTTATCTTCCATTGTGCTGAGTCTGTCCCTCTTATAAGAATCGGGCAGATTTAACAAAACAGCGAACTGCTGATGTCCATGTGTTGGTTTACCCAGGTCACACCCAAAAAGGATCATTTATTTGGCTGTGTTTGCTGACTTCACCGCATGCACCTTATGCAGAGGTTTTGAGGATGAGCGTGGACCAGGGGAGGGAGAGATGAGGAAGAGACAGAGTGGGGTATTTGAGGGAGACTGAGGGTGAGAGGACCTCCTGTTTGCTGAGCCCCCCCCCTCTTTTTCACACCACTCTCACCCTCTCCCCAAGCTTCTTGGCCTCTTCTCACTCTGGTAGGATTCCCCTCTGTTCCACAACCAGCGTTTCCTCCCCCCACACCATTGAAATCCAGCTCAAAATTGCATGCGCTTCCTTGCACATGGGGAGGATGACATTTGCCAGTGAAATCACATGTAACGTTTCCATGATGATGTATTGTGTTTGGAACCACGTGTTTTTTGAGTGTTCCCGAATGAACGCACATGCATTGTTGCCCACAGTTGATGGTCCCATTCCTGACCTCCAGGAGCATTTTGCCACCTCTTCTACTGAGATCATTGGTCGATGGTCTATTTTTGCACTTTCATATTTTTGATGAAAATATTGGAATGAAGAGGCAAGATCCCATAAGTACATGAAGCAGGGAAAAAACATGTTGTACTTTTAGTAAAAGGTAGTGGAGTGAAACAAACTGGAATGTCCTTCAAAAGAACTCACGCAGAGCTGGCGGACTGAATGGTCTCCTGTTATTGGTACTCTCCTCCAAGCGCAAAACATTGTCTTTCAGTCAGCAGGGGAGAGCGAGGATTTGAAATAACAGGAGAAAACAAGTATTCAGTATATGTTGAAAAGCAGGAAAGAAATACACACAGAGAGGATTCTGGGTAATCCAAGATGGAGGATGGGAAAAATTTCTGGCTGTAACGGCTGCTCTTTTTTTGAGGTATTTTAGATTCTGGAGGTGATTTCCTAGAATTCCAGGAGCAGCAATTACTGCTTAATATGCTATTGTGCTGTTTTGGAACTTTTGGGAAAAAAAACTCAAAACAACAGCAGTATTAAAAGGGAGAAGAGCAGACAAAGGAAACACATGGTCAGGTCATTGTAGGGGAGAGAGAGAGAGAAAAAACAAATGAACCTGCACAGTTACTGCCTTTGCTGTTTGAACTCATGTAGCGCTGGACATCGGAGTGCATCTGGGAAAATTAACAAACAGTTGGAGGAACTGTTGGGAGAAGTTCACAGCACAGAATCAGATAAGTTAATTGTTGTTTTTCAGAGTGGCCGACAGAGAATCTGCAGTAGGGAGTAGAGTGGGTTCTTTCTTAATTATATGTTTTTGGAGATATGTCTCTTGATTAAACTTAAAATATAAGTCAGAACTATTAATTTAACCTGGGGCAGTGTTTGGAGAGGAATAAGACAGTTATTTTCTGGGTCTGTACATTGTGAAGGGGCAAAAATGGCCTTTAATAGAGTGATATGTACTTCTTGTCAGATGTGGGAGTTTAAAGAGAGTTTAAGGGTTACTGTGGATTATATCTGCCATAAATGCTGTTTTCTGCAAAACTTATCAGATCGAATGGATCGGTTGAAGAGACAGTTAGAAGCAATGAGGAATTTGCAACAGCAATAGTACGTGATGGATGGCAGTTATAGGAAGGGGGGAATGTCTCAGATACAATCATCCAGATGGGTTAACTCAGGAAAGATAAGAGAGGTAGGCAGCTAGTGCTGGAGTCTTTTGTGGATAGACCCATTTCAAACAGATATGCTGTTTTGGAAAATGTACGGGATGACGGATTCTCAGGGATTCTGTTGTAGCACGAACAGCCAAGTTTCTGGTATTGAGACTGGCTCTGATGCAACGAGGGGTACGTCAGGTTCCAAGAGATCAATTGTGCTAGGGGATTGTCTCGTCTGAGGGACAGACAGATGTTTCTGTGGCCAGCAGCAATCCTGGTGCCCAGGATCAAGGATATCTCAGAGACGGTGTAGAATGTTCTTACGGAGGAGAGGGGCCAGCAAGAGATCATTGTCCACATTGGAACCAATAACATAGGAAGGGAAAGGGTTGAGATTCTCAAGGGAGATTGCAGAGAGTTAGGCAGAAATTTAAAAAGGAGGTCCTTGAGAGTAGTAATATCTAGATTACTCCTGGTGCTATGAGCTAGTGAGGGCAGGAATAGGAGGATAGAGCAGATGAATGCATGGCTGAGGACCTGGTGTATGGGAGAAGGATTCACATTTTTGGATCATTGGAATCTCATTTTGGGGTAGAAGTGACCTGTACAAGAAGGACGGTTTAAATTGGAAGGGGACTAATATACTGGCAGGGAAGTCTGTTAGAGCTGTTTGGGAGGATTTAAACTAGTAAGGTTGGGGGTGGGGGGAGGGTGGGGAAGGGGGAGGAACCCAGGGAGATAGTGAGGAAATAGATCAATCTGAGACTGGTACAGTTGAGAACAGAAGTGAGTCAAACAGTCAGGGCAGGCAGGAACAAGGTAGGACTAATAAATTAAACTGCATTTATTTCAATGCAAGGGGCCTAACAGGGAAGGCAGATGAAATCAGGGCATGGTTAGGAATATGGGACTGGGATATCATAGCAATTACGGAAACATGGCTCAGAGATGGGCAGGACTGGCAGCTTAATGTTCCAGGATACAAATGCTACAGGAAGGATAGAAAGGGAGGGCAAGAGAGGAGCAGGAGTGGCATTTTTGATAAGGGGTAGCATTACAGCTGTGCTTAGGGAGGATATTCCCGGAAATACATCCAGGGAAGGTATTTGGGTGGAACTGAGAAATAAGAAAGGGATGATAACCTTATTGGGATTGTATTATAGACCCCCCCAATAGTCAGAGGGAAATTGAGAAATAAACTTGTAACGAGATCTCAGCTATATGTAAGAATAATAGGGCAGTTATGGTAGGGGATTTTAACTTTCCAAACATCGACTGCCATAGTCTTCAGGGTTTAGATAGGGAGGAATTTGTTAAGTGTGTACAAGTCAATTTTCTGATTCAGTATGTGGATGTACCTACTAGTGAAAGTGCAAAACTTGACCAACTGTTGGGAAATAAGGCAGGGCAGGTGACTGAGGTGTCAGTGGGAGAGCACTTTGGGGCCAGTGACCCAAATTTCAAATAATGATGGAAAAGGGTAGACCAGATCTAAAAGTTGAAGTTCTAAATTGGAGAAAGGCCAATTTTGACTGTATTAGACAAGAGCTTTCAAAAACTGATTGGGGGCAGATGTTCACAAGTAAAGAGACAGCTGGAAAATGGGAAGACTTCAGAAATGAAATAACGAGAATCCAGAGAAAGCATATTCCTGTCAGGGTGAAAGAAAAGGCTGGTGGGTACAGGGAATGCTGGATGACTAAAGAAATTGAGGGTCTGGTTAAGAAAAAGAAGGAACCATATGTAAGGTATAGACAGGATAGATCGAGTCAATCCTTAGAGTATAAAGGAAGCAGGAATATACTTAAAAGGGAAATCGGGAGGGCAAAAAGTGAACACGAGATTGCTTTGACAAATAGAATTAAAGAGAATCCAAAGGGTTTTTACAAATACATTAAGGACAAAAGGGTAACTGGGGAGAGAATAGGGCGCCTCAAAGATCAACAAGGCGGCCTTTGTGTGGAGCTGCAGATACTAAGTGAGTATTTTGCATCAGTATTTACTGTGGAAAAGGATATAGAAGATATAGACTGCAGGGAAATAGATGGGGATACCTTGCAAAATATCCATATTATAGAGGAGAAAATGCTGGATGTCTTGAAACGGGTAAAGGTGGATAAATGCCAGGACCTGATCAGGTGTACCCTAGATCTCTGTGGGAAGCTAGAGAAGTGATTGCTGGGCCTCTTGCTGAGATATTTGTATCATCGATGGTCACAGGTGAGGTGCCGCAAGACTGGAGGTTGGCTAACTTAGTGCCACTGTTTATAAAGGGTAGGAAGGACAAACCGGGGAACTATAGACTAGTGAGCCTGACGTCGGTGGTGGGCAAGTTGTTGGAGGGAATCCTGTGGGACAGGATGTACATACGTTTGGAAAGATGAGGACTAATTCGGGATAGTCAACATGGCTTTGTGCGTGGGAAATCATGTCTCACAAACTTGATTGAGTTTTTTGAGGAAGTAACAAAGAGGCTTGATGAGGGAAGAGTGGTAGCTGTGATCTATATGGACTTCAGTAAGGTGTTCAACAAGGTTCCCCATTGGAGACTGATTAGCAAGGTTAGATCTCATGGAATGCAGGGAGAACTGGACATTTGGATACAGAACTGGCTCAAAGATTGAAGACAGAGGGTGGTGGTGGAGGGTTATTTTTCAGACTGGAGGCCTGTGACCAGTGGAATGCCACAAGGATCAGTGCTGGGCCCTCTACATTTTGTCATTTACATAAATGATTTGGATGTGAGCATCAGAGGTACAGTTAGTAAGTTTGCGGATGACACCAAAATTGGAGGTGTAGTGGACAGCAAAGAGGTTACCTCAGATTACAACAGGATCTTGGCCAGATGGCCAATGGGCTGAGAAGTGGCAGATGGAGTTTAATTCAGATAAATGCAAGGTGCTGCATTTTGGGAAAGCAAATCTTAGCAGGACTTATAAACTTAATGGTAAGGTCCTAGGGAGTGTTGCTGAACAAAGAGACCTTGGAGTGCAGGTTCATAGCTTCTTGAACATGGAGTCGCAGGTAGATACGATAGTGAAGAAGGCGTTTGGGATGCTTTCCTTTATTGGTCAGAGTATTGAGACTGCATGTTGCACCTGTGCAAGAGATTGGATAGGCCACTTTTGGAATATTGCGTGCAATTCTGGTCTTCTTCCTATCGGAAAGATGTTGTGAAACTTGAAAGGGTTTAGAAAAAGATTTACAAGCATGTTGCCAGGGTTGGAGGATTTGAGCTATAGGGAGAGGCTGAACAGGCTGTGGCTGTTTTCCCTGGAGCGTTGGAGGCTGAGGGGTGACCTTATAGAGGTTTACAAAATTATGAGGGGCATGGATAGGGTAAATAGGCAAAGTCTTTTCCCTGGAATCAGGGAGTCCAGAACTAGAGGGCATAGGTTTAGGGTGAGAGGGGCAAGATATAAAAGAGACCTAAGGGGCAATGTTTTCACATGGAGGGAGATACGTATATGGAATGAGCTGCCAGAGGAAGTGGTGGAGGCTGGTACAATTGCAACATATAAGAGGCATTTGGATGGGTATATGAATAGGAATGGTTTGGAGGGATATGGGCTGGGTGCTGGCAGGTGGGACTAGATTGGGTTGGGATATCTGGTCGTCATGGATGTGTTGGACCAAAGGGTCTGTTTCCATGCTGTATATCTCTATGACTCTGTGACTCTATGAATAAATTTTACAAACGATGCAGAATGACATAGATATACATCAATAACTAATAAGACTGCACACAATTAATTTTTCAATTGACAAAGCGATAAAGAATTGAACTGATTGATAACACACCAATGAATACATGCATAACCAACACACTCAAAATCAAACATTGAGACTCCACCGATCCCTCTCGAGAAAGCAACAAACATAATCAACCCCACCCCCAGTTATGCATTCTTCCATCCTCTTCTGTTGTGCAGCAGATATAAAAGTTTGAATACATGTACAAATAGATTCAAGAACAGCTTTTTTCCTTTGGTTATCAGATTTATTAATAGACCCTTGAAATGTTAATTCTCATCTCTCTCTCTCTGCACCTTCTCTGCAGCTGTAACACTGCATTCTGTGTTCTGTTCTGCTACTCTCCAGTCGGAGCACCTCTGCTCACCAGTCCCTTTCTTTTTTTCCTTTTTTCTTTCCCCACCTTGCAGCTTTTCTTTTCTTCCTCCAACTGGAGAGTGGAATCAAGGAGCAGAGCTAGTCAGCTACGTCCTGTGGCAACATGGAGTGAGCAGGCTGTGTCTCACAGCTGAATGCGTACAGACAGAGTCCCACAGCAGCAATGGAGCACACGAGCACTTCCCTGAGCAGCAGCGGAGTGAGTTCTGGATGGAGCATGTGGAGGCAGTGTGACCACATGCTCTGGGATCTGCAGCCACAGACTGGAACTTAATACTAATGGTCACTTAATATCGTTCTGGACTTTTTCATTGTTTCATGCTAATCTATATTCTTTATTACTCTGTAACAACACTATATTTTTGACTGTGTAAGATTTACACCTAAGGTGGTGTCATTGAAGGCAGCCATTGTAAAAACATTTCACTGTACTTCTGTACTGGAGTACACGTGACAAGAAAGGATATTCTATTCTATTTTATTCTACCCTGATCCACTTTGTATGCTATGATCTGCTTATATAGAATGCAAAACAACACTTTTGGCTGTACCTCAGTATATGTGACAACAATAAATCTATTGTTCAATCAATATTAAAAAGATGAAATGAATTTATAAAGTGCACATGAACACACTGATAACTAATACATAAGTATTCACGAAACTATTAAAATTAATAGTGCCAGTTTGATTCACTTAATTGTAAAAGAAACCTACCAAGTTTACACATATAACTCCAATAATATCGTGATAGCAGCTGTGAAGCTGAGTTCTGCATCTGCTGATATTTCCTGCTGACTCACTGGCGCCAGAGAAAAATATATAGAATTGAACCTTTTGGTCTGAAGTTGTATGGCAGTCATTGTAACAATAACAGATAGGATATTTGTCAAGCTTTTCCAGATGTATTAATACAGTTCAGTGGACACTATTTGTCTTTCGTCTTGCCTGAAAGCTAAAGGATTGTGTATTTTCGTTAACAATAAGGAAGGTACTGGCCCTACTGATCAAATATTACAATGCAGTGTTTAACATTCGGCGTGATTCTGCAAGTGGACAATATTTGCTGGATAATCTCATGTGTGTGTGAGGAGTTATGCAAATAATCAAGTTAGGGTTGTCAATTAGGCTGGCACTTTTACCGATATTGGAAATTACATGTGTTACTACACAGATCCCTGTGCTTTGCAGACAAAATGAACATGTCCATAGACTGCATTTTTTTTTAAACACAAAATAGGTGACAGCCATTTGCTGGTTCATTTCTCAAGGCATTGCCCTGACCAATCAGAGTCAACTTGTCTGGTTTAAAATTTAACAAAGCCTGGTTTTTAACCATCAATCAGCATTAATATTCTTCATGGCAATGCTTGATCAAAATCCACTTGCCAATGAGTAAGCACGCTCCATCCAGGCAGTATTCAGAGTTTCAAGAAAGAGCCGTTCTGGATTCAAAACATTTAACTCTGTTTCTCTTCCCACAGATGCTGTCAGACCTGCTGAATTTCTTCAGCACATTCTGTTTTAATTTCAGCTTTCTAGCATCTGTAGCATTTTACTTTTGCATGAGCTAGGTATTCTGTTGATTAACTGAAGTTACTTGTGGATTGTAGAAAGAAATATTATCACCTTTTCCTTTGGCGATTAAGTGATTTGTGTCAAATTCATGTCTATTTTGTACGTGGTCTCTGAGATGGATGAACTTAAATAGGATTTGCTCATTCAATTGTGACTTGTTATGAGAAATTGGGCCCGATAGATGGATATCCACCCATCAAAGTTATAATGTACTGTCCTCTCATTTCCATTAGCTAGCATAACTTTGAAAAATGAATGCAATTAGATTCACTTTTCTGCAATAAAATTACTCTGATCACAACTAAATCACGAGCTGCCAGTTAGAAATGTTCTTAATTTTTCACAGATGGTGTGGAAACCTAAGGGGAAAGCTACCGGACAGAGTCGCTGACATTTTTTTTCCAAAAAATGGGTCAGCAAGATGGCCTTGCAGGTTGGTGCACTATGGTCTTCTGACATGCTGTGGTACCAGAAAAAGTGACAGATTGTCACTGTGGTTGTCATTTTTTCACATAATGTGTTCTGATATTTTCCATGCTATAGTGAACAGAGATTAACCATTTCACCTTCTCCAGCACCACTGTAGAACATTTAAGGTTAGTCGTTTTGAATGGAGCTGGGGATCCTTCTTTGAAATGTTTCTTATGTTAAAAATTGCCATAAAATTCAAAACTAAATTGTTTAATGGGAAGACAAATGAATTATGTGTTTGTTAATCATCAAAATTGTAGGCTTCTCAAATAGGAAACGAAAAACCACAATGGAAGAATGGATGAAAGACATCATTAGTCATTGTGGGTTCAATAATCATATTGGTTTCTCTTTACCAAGGAGGGAGCTTCTAGCCAGGCAGTGGTAACAACAGTGCAAATTCTAATCAGTGGAAATTTAAAATTGGGAGGGGGTCCATGTTGGATAGACTGTTGGTACCTAAAGTTGACAGCGCTCACTAGGACCTGATGAGATGTATCCAAGGAACTTGAAAGAAATGGAGTGGAAATTGCAGGGTCAATGATCATAATCTTTCAGTTTTCCCTTGACTCACTGGAGAGGTCAGAAGACTGAAGAATTCCAAACACTATGTCCTTGTTCATAAAAGTGGTATAGATAAGCCCAGCCTTTACAGACCAATCAGGCTAACTTCAGTGATGGAAAATCTTCTCAAAATAATAATTTGGGATGAAGATTTATTTTTAAAAATGGTTTCAGAGTGAGAAACTTCAGTCTTGTAAATTGATTGGAAAAGTTAGGACTACTCTACTTAGAAAGAATGTAGGTAAAAACAATGACTGCAGATGCTGGAAACCAGATTCTGGATCAGTGTTGCTGGAAGAGCACAGCAGTTCAGGCAGCATCCAACGAGCAGCAAAATCAACGTTTCGGGCAAAAGCCCTTCATCAGGAACCTGATCAGCCATTCCTGATGAAGGGCTTTTGCCCGAAACGTCGATTTCGCTGCTCGTTGGATGTTGCCTGAACTGCTGTGCTCTTCCAGCATCTTAGAAAGAAGGTAGCTAAGAGGAGATTTGATAAAAGAACTTGAAATCTTGAGGGGGCTCGATAGAGTAGATAGGCAGAAATGTTTCCCTTTCATAAATGGATCAAAAATGAGAGGGCACAGGTTTAAAATGATTTGCAAAATTTAATAAATGGGATGTGAGAAATGAGTGTTTCCACTCAACAAATTCTTTGTGACTGGGATGGACTGCCTGGAAGGGTGGTGGAAGGAGGTTCAACTGCGGCATCCAAATCGTAGAGTTGGTGTTTCTTTTTATATAATCAATATGTAAGGTTTTTCTGGGAATAGCTTGGAGAATGGTAATAAATTATGTTTATTTGGTGAGTTGGTATGTGCAAGATGGACTGAAAGGTCTTCTTCTGCACCACTACAATTCTGATATTCCATGATGACAAAAAAGGAAATGGATGCAAAAATAGATATTGCTGGAAAAGCACAACAGGTCTGTCAACATCCGTGGAAGAAAGCTTTCCTGTTGTAGATGCTGCAGCCTTATGGACTCTATTGAATTCATTAGGTCTTGAGCTCTGCCATGTCTTTACCCCAATGTCCAAACACCAGGCTATGTTTTCATATTAGGTAAAACAATGACTGCAGATGCTGGAAACCAGATTTTGGATTAGTGGTGCTGGAAGAGCACAGCAGTTTAGGCAGCATCCGAGGAGCAGCAAAATCGACGTTTCGGGCAAAAGCTCTTCATCAGAAATAAAGGCAGAGAGCCTGAAATGTGGAGAGATAAGCTAGAGGAGGGTGGGGGTGGGGAGAAAGTAGCATGGAGTACAATAGGTGAGTGGGGGAGGGAATGAAGGTGATAGGTCAGGGAGGATGGTGGAGTGGATAGGTGGAAAAGAAGATAGGGCAGGTAGGACAAGTCATGGGGACAGTGCTGAGCTGGAAGTTTGGAACTAGGGTGAGGTGGGGGAAGGGGAAATGAGGAAACTGTTGAAGTCCACATTGATGCCCTGGGTTGAAATGTTCTGAGGCAGAAGATGAGGCGTTCTTCCTCCAGGCGTCTGGTGGTGAGGGAGCGGTGGTGAAGGAGGCCCAGGACCTCCATGTCCTCGGCAAAGTGGGAGGGGGAGTTGAAATGTTGGGCCACAGGGCAGTGTGGTTGATTGGTGCGGGTGTCCCGGAGATGTTCCCTAAAGCGCTCTGCTAGGAGGTGTCCAGTCTCCCCAATGTAGAGGAGACCGCATCGGGAGCAACTGATGCAATAAATGATATTAGTGGATGTGCAGGTAAAACTTTGATGGATGTGGAAGGCTCCTTTAGGGCCTTGGATGGAGGTGAGGGAGCAGGTGTGGGCGCAGGTTTTGCAGTTCCTGCGGTGGCAGGGGAAGGTGCCAGGATGGGAGGGAGGGTTGTAGGGGGGCGTGGACCTGACCAGGTAGTCACAGAGGGAATGGTCTTTGCAGAAGGTGGAAAGGGGTGGAGAGGGAAATATATCCCTGGTGGTGGGGTTTTTTGGAGGTGGCAGAAATGTCGGCGGATGATTTGGTTTATGCGAAGATTGATAGGGTGGAAGGTGAGCACCTGGGGCGTTCTGTCCTTGTTATGGTTGGAGGGTTGGGGTCTGAGGCCGAGGGTGCGGGATGTGGTATGCGAAGGTTGGTAGGGTGGAAAATGAGCACTAGGAACGTTCTGTCCTTGTTATGCGAAGGTTGCTAGGGTGGAAAGTGAGCACCAGATGCGAAGGTTGTTTGGGTTTCACATTGTCTGCTATTTTACACAACCCATTGTTAGCCAATAACATTCCCTATTAATATCTATTCATCCTCCTGTCCACTCTTTTATCTATCCAAATGTTCTCCTCTCCCTTTGAGCTCTATCTCCACCTATCATTTACTCTTTATCCCCACCATCCACCCTATCTTCTGCATATAAATCAAAATTTTCCTCGCTACCATCAATTGTGAGGAAGGGTGACTCAACCTGAAACATTAATTCTAATTTCTCTCCATAGACGTTGCCAGACCTGCTGAGCTTTACCAGCAACTTCTGTCTTTCTTTCTGATTTACAGCACCCGCAGTTCTTACAGTTTTTAAAGGAAATGGATGATTGGTCAAGAAGACCAGGAGCAGCTTCATATTATTTTGCAAGTAGTGGATTCTGCAATCTCGTCTTTTAGCCTACGGCACAACACTTTGCTCAAAATGCGCCAGGGTTTAATGATAATGGCCAGAATTGTTGTGAAATCATTCAGCGTAGGATGCATGGTGCGAATCTCAGCAATCCTGCTGCACTGTGCCTACTCAAATGTTATGAAAACTTTGTTTCTGCTATGAATTCACTGGCAAATTGGGGACATGATTATGGAACAGTCAATGGTTTACCTCACAGACCACCAAAAGACTGAAAGTAATTGGAATGGATGTGTTTGTTCTGAAATGACTGTAAATCAATTTGAAGAATTAATTACACTTGAAAGTTGTTGGGCAAAAACTGTAAACTGAACATCTGACATTATGGCACTTTGCTTACCATTTCACTGTCACAGAGTTAGGAAGAGCAACAAAAATGAACAATATTTCCAGCTATGAGATCCTTCAGGCTTCTCTTGATGAGATAGAGCAGAGATGAAATTGGTTCTATTTAATGACGTCTGGATAGCTTCCGAGAAAGGACATCTGTCACAATTTCAATATAGGTTCTCACAGTTGATAATAGTAACTAGAAATTTAGGTCAAAGTGGGAATGAAACTAGTAAATCTTTTGCGAGTTTAATTATAGAGGGAAAGTTAGAATCAGACCAAGAACCAAAAGCAGTTAAGGAAGTTCATAAAGCCTAGTTAAATAGTTAACTGTCTTATAGTGGCAGTGTGACATCAAACACTTGAAATTCTTTGCCTCACTTAGATATTGATTACCATAACAGGAAGAGAGAAAGAGAGGACTGCAGATCAGAATTGAAAAGTGTGGCGCTGGAAAAGCACAGCAGGTCAGGCAGCATTTGAGGAGCAGGATTAGATTACTTACAGTGATTAGACTACTTACAGTGTGAAAACAGGCCCTTCGGCCCAACAAGTCCACACCGACCTGCCGAAGCGCAACCCACCCATGCCCCTACATTTACCCCTTTACTTAACACCATGGGCAATTTAGCATGGCCAATTCACCTGACCTGCACATCTTTGGACTGTGGGAGGAAACCAGAGCACCCGGAGGAAACCCGCAGAGACACGGGGAGAATGTGCAAACTCCACACAGTCAGTCACCTGAGTCGGGAATTGAACCCAGGTCTCCGGTGCTGGGAGGCAGCAGTGCTAACCACTGTGCCACCGTGCCACCCACAAAGTCAATGTATCAGCCATAAGCCCTTCATCAGGAATGTGGGGCAGGAGAAGGGCGCTGAGAGATAAATAAGAGGGTGGGAGTGGTGGTAAGGTAGCTGGCAAGGTGATAGCTAGATGCAGATGGGAATTATGGCTTACGCCGGTGGGGAGGGTGGGGGAGATGGATGGAAAGGAAGATGGACAGGTGGGACAGTTCAAGAGGGTGTTGTCAAGTTAGAGGGTTGGATCTGGGATAAAGTGGGGGGAGGGGCAATGAGGAAACTGATGAAATCAACGTTGATACTGTGGTTGGAAGGTCCCAAGGCGGAAGATGAGGTATTCTTCCTCCAAGCGTCCTCTAGGATTAAAACAAGTGGCTCATCAGCATTTTCTCGTATAAGAAAGGCTTGTACAAAGAATATAGTCAGAGTAAGCCGCACTATCAGACTGAGGAAGGGTTTGTCAGAGCGAGAACCTGAAAATTTGTGTCAAAGTGGGAATTTGTGGCAGAAGGGGAAAGAAGCACGTTAAATAAATGTTCAGAGAATCCCTACAATGTAGGAGCAGGCTATTTGGCTCATTGAGCCTCTAAAATACATCCCACCCAGACTCACCCTGTCCATTTCCCATGGCTAATCCTCCTAGCCTACACATTCTTGGATACTATGGGAAATTTAGCATAGCCAGTCCATCCAATCTACACATCTTTAGACGGTAGGAGGATAACTGTGCAGTCATAGGTAGAATGCACAAACTTTACCCAGTCACCCATGGCTGGAATTGAACCCAGGTCTCTGGCACTGTGAGGTAGCAGTGCTAACCACCAATCCACTATGTCTGCAAGAGATGCAGTCTTGAGAGCAAGGAGTGAATGGGAGAGGAAGTAAGTTGTGAATCGAAAAGCCTACCTACACTGAGGCCAACAGTGATGTGACATCACAATGCAGGGAAAGTAGCTGATGGTTGGTAGTTTTGGCTAGCATTTCTAATTGTTAAAGTTGATGTTGGGTATTTAGTTTCTGTTTGTGTCTCTAGACATTTTTTTTCTCTGTTTTTCAAAGTATCGTGTAATGTTTGTTATGATCCAGGTCAGGCCCCCTCAAAACATTTCAAGGAAGTATACTGGGCCCTAACTTTTCTAGATATTTTAAGCAGGTGAACAGTGGGTATTTCTAGAGTGATGCAGCTGACCCAACCACTTAGTTTTAAACAAAACAGAATTTATTTACAAGATTACCAAATGAAACACAAACAAATGAGAACAGAATACAGAATAATGTAACCTATCCGAAAACCCAACAAATTATCCCAACGTAATGATGCTGTTCCAAGTATTTGCAACAATCCCCATAAACACCCCTTGACACAAAAGTAAAAATCCAGCACAGGTTCTTACAGGTGAGGTGTCAGAGAGACGGAGGATCAGCATGGATCTGCTTCTTTGTGCTCAGCAGCTTCACATCTGACTGCTTACTAAAACCAAACCAAACCAGAGAAAAGCTGAGCTGGGAGAACTGGCCACTCACCTTTCATTGTGCAAGTGTTTTTATGAAATTTGAAAGCCTTTTGCCTGAGGCAGCATCTGTCAGCCTCAATCAAACTGGCCCTAAAACCTTTCAAATGCAGATCTCTTAGAATCCATGTCTTTATGACCGCTCTGAAAAAAAGCAAGGACAACATAATCTTTTTAAAGGAGCATGTTTTGTAGCAAGTCCATCCTTATTCTAAAAGCAACAAATAGTTTTTAAAGCTATGGGGATGGCAGGTTAGACGTGCTAAGTGGAGAGTACATCTTGTCGAATGTTTGACGTACCATGTGTCTCAGACAAGTACATCTGCAGGAACTGACACTGTCTGTACAAGTTGAGATCTTGACTTCGAACTTGAACAGTATCTGGAGTCACTGTTGTACATTGGAAGGCAGGGGACTTCATGGATATCACATGTAGGGAGGCAGTTACATCTCAGATTACAATCATACAGGCAACAAAGGAATGGGTGACTACTAGGTAGTCTAGGAAAACCATAGAAATAGTACAAAGGGGTCCCCTGAAGCCACTATGCTTGGCAATTGGTCATCCATTTTGAAAACCAGGAGAAAGCAGGGACTGCAGATGCCGGAGGTCAAAGTTGAAAAGTGTGGCACTGGAAATGCTCCCAAGGTCAGGCAACAACCGAGGAGCAGGAGAATCGATGTTTCGGGCATAAGATTCCTGATGAAGGACTTATGCATAAAACATTGATTCTCCTGCTCCTCCAATACTGCCTGGCTGACTGTGCTTTTCCAGCACCACACTTTTCTAATTTGAAAACCAGTAAAGACAATGGTTTCTCAGAGGAGACCAGTCCATGACTGGTTCATGGCATCATGGCCAACTCAGCTGTCGTTTACAGGTGGCTGATGGGGCAAAAGATTGGAAGGACAATCATGACAGGAGATGCCTTAGCTAAGGATTCAGACAGGTGTTTCTGTGACACTGTTACCAACCATATTGGTAAGAAGAGGGAAAAGGCCCTGAAAGCAGATTCAGGGAGTTAGGAAGGCAAAGAAAAAATCAGACCTCAAATGCGGTAATCTCAAAATTACTGCCAGTAACCACTTGGTGGTAAATGTAAGTACATCAGCATCAAATCGACTGAACACATCATTGGTGAACCTGTGTGAAAAGGAGGGCATCCGATTTCTTATGGATATGGAACCTATCCAAGCAAAATGGGTTACACCGCAATGGAAAAGGGACTGATATCCTTGCAGAGTTTTGCTGGTGCTGTTAGTGCAAGTTAAATTAATTTGTCAGTGAATGGGAACCTGAAAGGTAACACAAGTTGGAATGAAGTAAAGTTGGTAACAGGAAGTCAAAGGTTTTGGGAGATTAGGAGGCAAGAGAAACAAAAATAACTTAACCTATCTTTTTTCTGTATCCCTTTGAGTGCTCTTCACACCTTGCTCTCCGAATTCTGTTTGCATTGTCAGCAGATTTGCAACCATATCTTTAATCCATTTATTTCTGTCATTTATATAAATTGTAAACAGTTGAGGTCTCAGCAGTGATTCCTGTGACAAATCACTTATTACATCTTGCCAATCTGAAAAATATGTGTTTAAACTTACTTTCTGCTTCCTGTTTGCCAGCCAATCTGTCAGTATGTTATCTCTTACTCCATTAGCTTTTATTTTCCCATTAACCTTTGCTGTGGCAACTTTGCAAATGTCTTCTGAAAATCTGAGCACAGAACATTCATCTTTTATCCAAAGCATGTCGTACCTCCTCAAATAACTACAATAGATTGGTCAAGCATGATGTCCCTTTGACAAAACTATGCGCTGAATTTTGGAACTTATTGAAATTCATTGCTGTAACTCCTTCACTCGTAAGCTTCTAACATTTTCCCTAACATTGTGAGGGCATAAATCATGTAAATGGTTGTTGTTAGAAGGGATCTCCACCCATGTCAGTGAACATCAATAACCTCCATTTACACAGCTTTCTGTCACAGAAAGGCTGCAAACATCATCAAAGATGCAATACACCCAATAATGATCTCCTAAAACCTCTTCCAGAAGATACAGAAGCCTGACCATCACCAGGTTCAGGAACAGCTTCTTCCTGGCTATTATTAGACTAATGAATGGACTCTCCAGCCTCAAATAATGCTGACCTTGGTGATGTTGATTTCACCAAGGCACCTAGGGCTGCCTGTACTGCTCATAAACAAAGCTTTTCACTGTACTTCAGTACACGTGACAATCAATCAATCAAACATGAAACTAAGTATTAGCTAACGAATTATGAGAAGATTTAAAAGTCAGGTTGAGGTTCTGAATGTAAGTTGCTTGCTGAACTGGAAGGTTTGTTAGCAAATGTTCAACGCCACAAGCATTAGCTTCTCACAAGAGTAGGTAAGACAGAATATTTGGAATTCTTCACAGTAGCATTCTTGTTCCATGTCATCTGATGTCATTATGAAGTAGCCCCTTATACACAGAGTCTGAGCTGTTATTAAAGTTATAGTTAACCTGTTACTCCATTTCTCTCACTTAGTTTGCTCATCTTACAAATTGTACAACTCATGAGCTATTTCTTGTTTCCATTTAGCTCTTGCATTCACTGTGCATCTACCAAGTGTCAATCTTAAACCATTTTTTGTTATAGAGTCATAAAGATGTACAGCGTGGAAACAGACCCTTTAGTCCAACCTGTCCATGACGACCAGATATCCCAACCCAATCTAGTCCCACCTGCCAGCACCCGGCCCATATCCCTCCAAACCCTTCCTATTCATATACCCATTCAAATGCCTTTTAAATGTTGCAATTGTACCTGCCTCCACCACTTCCTCTGGCAGCTCATTCCATACATGTACACCCTCTGTGTGAAAAAGTTGCCCCTTAGGTCTCTTTTATGTCATTCCCTTCTCACCCTAAAACTATCCCTCTAGCTTCCCACAGAGTTCTAGGGTGCACCTGATCAGGTCCTGGGGATTTATCCACCTTTACCCATTTCAAAACATCCAGCACTTCCTCCTCTGTAATCTGGACATTTTGCAAGATGTCACCATCTATTTCCCTACAGTCTATATCTTCCATGGCCTTTTCAACAGTAAATACTGATGCAAAATACTTAGTATCTCCTCCATTTTCTGTGCTCCACACAAAGGCCGCCTTGCTGATCTTTGAGGGGCCTATTCTCTCCCTGGTTACCCTTTTGTCCTGAATGTATTTGTAAAAACTCTTTGGATTCTCCTTAATTCTATTTGCCAAAACTATTTCATGTCCTGTTTTTTGTCCTCCTGATTTCCCTCTTAAGTATACTCCTATTTCCTTTATACTCTTCTAAGGATTGACTTGATCTATCCTGTCTATACCTGACATATACTTTGTTATTTTTTTTAACCAAACCCTCAATTTCTTTAGTCATCCAGCATTCCCTGTACCTACCAGCCTTTCCTTTCACCCGAACAAGAATATACTTTCTCTGGATTCTTGTTATCTCATTTCTGAAGTCTTCCCATTTTCCAGCTGTCCCTTAACCTGCGAACATCTGCCCCAATCAGCTTTCGAAAGTTCTTGCCTGATACCCTGAAAATTATCCTCTCTCCAATTTAGAACTTCAACTTTTAGATCTGGTCTATTGTTTTCCATCATTATTTGAAATCTAATAGAATAATGATCGCTGGCCCCAAAGTGCTCCCCCACTGATACCTCAGTCACCTGCCCTGCCTTATTTCCCAACAGTTAGTCAAGTTTTGCACCTTCACTAGTTGGTACATCCACAAACTGAATCAGAAAATTGTCTTGTACACACTTAAGAAATTCGTCTCCATCTAAACCTTTAACACTATGGCAGTCTCAGTCTATGTTTCGAAAGTTAAAACCCCCTACCATAACCACCTGATTATTCTTACAGATATCTGAGATCTCGTTACAAGTTTATTTCTCAATTTCCCTCTGACTATTGCGTGTCTATAATACAATCCCAATAAGGTTATCATCCCTTTCTTAATTCTCAGTTCCACCCAAATAACTTCCCTGGATGTATTTCCAGGAATATGCTCCCTAAGCACAGCTGTAATGCTGTCCATTATTGAAAATGCCATTCCCCCTCCTTTCTTGCCTCCCTTTCTATCCTTCCTGTAGCATTTGTATACTGGAACATTAAGCTGCCAGTCCTGCCCATCCCTGAGCCATGTTTCCATAATTGCTATGATATCCCAGTCCCATGTTCCTAACCATGCCCTGAGTTCATCTGCCTTCCCTGTTAGGCCCCTTGCATTGAAATAAATGCAGTTTAATTAATTAGTCCTACCTTGTTCCTGCCTGCCCTGAGTGTTTGACTCGCTTCTGTTCTCAACTGTACCAGTCTCAGATTAATCTATTTCCTCACTATCTCCCTGGGTTCCTCCCCACCACCCTTCAAACCTTACTAGTTTAAATCCTCCCAAGCAGCTCTAACAGACTTCCCTGCCTGTATATTAGTCCCCTTCCAATTTAGATGCAAACCGTCCTTCTTGTTCAGGTCACTTCTACCCCAAAAGAGATTCCAATGAACCAAAGATGTGAACCCTTCTCCCATACCCCAGCTCCTCAGCCATGCATTAATCTGCCCTATCCTCCTATTCCTGCCCTCACTAGCTCGTAGCCCCAGAAGTAATCTAGATACTACTACTCTCGAGGACCTCCTTTTCAAATTTCTGCCAAACTCTCTGTAATCTCCCTTCAGAACCTCAACATTTCCCTTTCCTATGTTGTTGGTTCCAATGTGGACAATGACCTCCTGCTGGCCCCTCTCCCCTGTGAGAACAGTCTGCACCCTCTCTGAGACATCCTTGATCCTGGCACTAGGGAAGCAATGCACCATTCTGCTTTTTCACTGTTGGTCACAGAAACATCTGTCTGTACCTCGAACTAGAACGTCCTCTAATACAATTGATCTCTTGGAACCTGACCTACCACTTGTTGGATTAGAGTCACTCTCCATATCAGAAACTTGGCTGTTCGTGCTACGGTCCCCTTAGAATCCATGACCCCCTACATTTTCCAAAATAGCATATCTGTTTGAAATGGGTATATCCACAAAAGACTCCAGCACTAGCTGCCTACTTCTCTTTCCCATCCATGTGACTGTATCTGAGACTTCCCCCCCTTCCTATAACTGACATCCATCACATACTATTGCCGTTGCAAATTCCTCATTGCTTCTAAATGTCTCTCCAAGCAATCCATTCAATCTGATAAGATTCGCAGTAAACAGCATTTATGGTAGATATAATCCGCAGTAACCTTTAAATTCTCTTTAAACACTCACCTCTGACAAGAAGTACATATCACTCTATTAGAGGCCATGTTTGCTCCTTCACAATCTACAGAACCAGAAAATAACACCGTCTTATTCCTCTACAAACATTGCCCCCAATTAAATTAATAGTTATGGCTTATATTTAAAGTTTAATCAAGAGACATATCTCCAAAAACATAATCAAGAAAGAACCCACTCTACTCCCTACTGCAAATTCTCTGTCAGCCATACTTCAAAACAACAATTAACTTATCTGATTCTGTGCTGAGAACTTCGCCCAACAGTTCCTCCATGATCAGTTGTGAATTTCACTGTTTCCTAATTTTCCCAGACACGCTCTGATATCCAGCGATACATGAATTTGAACAGCAAAGCCAATAACTGTGCAGGTTCTCTCTCTCTCTCTCTCTCTCTCTCTCTTCTGCAATGACCTCACCATGTGCTTCTTTTGTCTGTTCTTCTCCCTTTTAAAACTGCTGTTGTTTTGACTTTTTTTCCCCCCAAAGTTCCAAAACAATGCAACAGCATATACAACAGTAATTGCTGCTCCTGGAATTCGAGGAAATCACGTCCAACACCTAAAATACCTCAAAAAAAGGAGCAACTGTTACAGCCAGAAATTTTTCCCATCCTCCATCTTGGAAAAATGTATTCAAGGGAAAACACTTGAAGACCTGAACCATCACAATGCATTGACTGACAATAAATTGAAGTTGGTATTCTGTCCACTTCTGCAATGAGCTCTGATGCTGGACCTCTTTTCAGGCTTTCCCACCTTCCTGTAATCAGAGTTTTGGGTTGGCCTGCTCTTTGTCCTGCTGCATGACACAACCACTGATGGACTTTTCTTTAGATACTCCTAGTTGTTTGTCTCTGGTCTTTTGGCATGGTTCCTGGTAGTTGCTGGAAAGTAGATTATGCTCATAATAGTAAACATCAGCAATCTTTATCAAGTATAATTACATGCTAGAGACCTTGAGAGAGGAAACCTCTGGAACCCCATACGGTTGGTCTCAGTTTCATGTGATCTGTTGTCATTTTGGCATACCAGCATAAAAAGGTGTAGACATCCCTTTAAATCATCCACTGTAATAATTTGTTTTGTTGTTTATAGTCTGTATGTTTTTATATTGTAGCAATAAACCAAAAAGAAAATTATTGCAATGTTTGGGATCATTTTGAGTTTTGACTGAGCAGTTCCAAAGTTTCAGAAAATTGTGTGAATAAACAATGAAGTTCTTTGCTCACACTATATTTCCTTAATTATCTTTGCTGGAATATTGTAAATGCTGTCGGTACATATCTCCAACTTATTCTGGGCCTCTGTATTTTAACTTCAATAAAGCACATTCTCCATCCCACATCAGGAGATCCACATTCAGCCCTTTCTCTCCAGCTGGGCAAACCATTGGGTAGTTCCCCCAAGGAATAAGCTTTTTTTAATTTCCAGCTTTACTTCTTTAGTCAGTTTCTGCTTTATTTTGTCACTCCAGGAACAGTAGGTAATCTGTGATATTTTAAACATCACCTCATTATCACCATTCATCCTAAAATATAACATTAGACTCTCCAATGCCATCCCCTCCTTTACCTTCTCTTCCTGACATAACAGATAGAGTGGGTGATTTTAATTCTATCGTGATGCAATTTGCCACTGTAATAAGATTTTGAAACAAAATTGCTCCTTTTGGTTTTAATAGCCTACATTTCTTGATAGTGCATTTTTCCCCATATTTTTGCAATGGAAGATTGGAAACCAGCTGAGAGCAACTTCTATATAAAGTTGTGTTTTGAGATTGTCACTTGTCAGCTCATTGGATTTGGTAGGGGGCGCGGGGAGGTGAAGGGGTGAGTGAGGAAGGTTTTGGGCGGCGAGTGTGGCTGTCCTGCAGTTGCAGATCTGACAGGATTTATTTTAGGAGCCTGAGGGATTTAGTGCCATTTTATTTAGCCATTTTCCAGGCCAGTAATACTCTAGTGGGTCTATTATCTGTTGTGTGTTGTGGGAAGAGCTCCCTATTTCTGCTGTGGTTTTGCTGCTGTAATTGTCAGTGTAAAGGTACTTAGACTGTGCATTGTTTATGTGCTAAATATCAACAGTGCATTCATTAATTGAGATGATTCTTACTCTATTTGGTTACCCATAAAACTCCATCTGTTAAAGTACTGGTTGGTGTTTGAAAAGAAACTGTTTGCACAGTGAGTCAGTACACTTGGTGTTCAGCTGCCAAGTGTTGTTGTATTTAACCTGCAGCAATGATAATGAGAATGGTTTTATGTGACCTAGTTTTTCAGCACTTGAAACCAACATCAAGAATCAACAGCCAACACGAAAGCCCTCTAGGTGCCTTCCACCTCATCTAATGAGGTA
Organism: Hemiscyllium ocellatum; assembly: GCF_020745735.1. Classification (NCBI taxonomy): domain Eukaryota; kingdom Metazoa; phylum Chordata; class Chondrichthyes; order Orectolobiformes; family Hemiscylliidae; genus Hemiscyllium; species Hemiscyllium ocellatum. The sequence continues at coordinate 130,030,324 of NC_083402.1, forward strand.
TTTTTAATGCTTCAGTGAATTAGCTTTTGTCTCATAGATTAATACAGTTTTGTTCTCGATCTGATTTCAAATTGGCTTCCCTCTAGGATAAATAAAGTCCATTCTGGTGAGAGGGAAATAAAAATAAAATGGAATCATGCCAACAAAGTTTCTAAACTGTGTGAATAAAAATACTAACTGTTCTATTTGATAATGGAGATGATGCCCATTTTTACTCAGCCCCAGAGAAAGAGAGACACTTTGCTGTAACCACAGCTCACATATATGATGTTCAAAGGAAACAATGAAATAGAGTAAACTTGACTCATTTAAAGAAGAGGGTTTGTAAATAAATTAGAACAAAAGCTATGTAGCACACTTATAGCTCAATAGCAGTAGTGTTGTGGAAGTTGTGGAAAGGCAGTTCTGATTTATAATAATACATGGTGAATGGGAATTTTAAATACTTAAATTTAGTAAGAAATTGCAATTATGCGTATGGTCTGGGGAAGAGCTAACCAGTGTTGAACAAATGTCCAGAATTAAAGTGCCATTGTTATGCAGGGCTTCAGTAATTTGGTTTTCTAGTGCTAAGCTAATTTGGAAATAATACTATGAATGTCCCCTTATGTTGAGATCAACATTACAAAAGAGACAATTATGCACCTTAGATGTAATATTGCTAGTTAATAAGTGCTATCCGATAAATCAATTTTCTTATCATTAAGATTGAGCCTCTCTTCTACCAAAGACTTTATGTGTGTATCCTTCCTCACTTGGTACATGCAGCTTAGGTTATTAACGATAAGAAACATTCCCCAAAACGTAATCATGATGGTATACTGTAGAATATCCTTTATTGTCACATGAATTCCAGTAAAGAAATACAGTGAAAAGCTTTTACAATGTCTGCCTTTTTATGCCACCTTTTTAGTCACAAGTACAAATCTTGGATCCAAAAGAGGAATAAAAAGGTCACTGCACTACTTTACAAAGTTTTAAAAAACTAGAAATAAGACATCATTAAAGGATTGACATTACAGTCAGGTTAAAAATTCCAAATAAAGATTACATTGTAGCAGCTCAGTGCAGGGCCTCTGCATGTGATCTGACCACCAGTCCAATAGCTGTCTTCACTCCACTGCAAGCCTCCAATCTGCTTAGACATTACACTTGATATTTGACTTTGATTTTATATTGGCCAATTCTACTTGCTGGAGATTAAGCAATAACTCATAAATATCAACACCTGAGGGCTTGAACTAAAGAGCATATGATGGAGTTTGTTGATCAAACTACTTAATGTGGTATCAGCGCTGAAGAATCAATCGATCATAGAGTCATAGGGATGAACAGCATGGAAACAGACTCTTTGTTCCAACCCGTCCATGCCGACCAGATATCCCAACCCAATCTATTCCCACCTGCCAGCACCCAGCCCACATCCCTCCAAACCCTTCCTAATCATATGCCCCTCCAATGGTGGCACAGTGGTTAGCACTGCAGCCTCACAGCGCCAGGGACCTGGATTCAATTCCCGCCTCAGGTGACTGACTGTGTGGAGTTTGCACGTTCTCCCCGTGTCTGCGTGGGTTTCCTCCGGGTGCTCCGGTTTCCTCCCACAGTCCAAAGATGTGCGGGTCAGGTGAATTGGCCATGCTAAATTGCCCGTAGTGTTAGGTAAGGGGTATATGTAGGGGTATGGGTGGGTTGCGCTTCGGCGGGTCGGTGTGGACTTGTTGGGCCGAAGGGCCTGTTTCCACACTGTAAGTAATCTAATCTAATCTAAAATGTTGCAATTGTACTAGCCTACACCACATCCCCTGGCAGCTTATTCCATACACGTACCACCCTCTGCATGAAAAAGTTGTCCCATAGGTCTCTTTTATATCTTTCCCCTCTCACCCTAAACCTATGCCCTCTAGTTCTGGACTCCCCAACCCCAGGGAAAAGACTTTGCCTATTTACCCTATCCATGCCCCTCATAATTTTGTAAAACTCTATAAGGTCACTCCTCAGCCTCCGACACTCCAGGGAAAACAGCCCCAGCCTGTTTTGCCTCTCCCTGTAGCTCAGATCCTCCAAACCTGGCAACATCCTTGTAAATTTTTTCTGAACTCTTTCAAGTTTCACAACATCTTTCTGATATGCAGGAGACCAGAATTGCCCACAATATTCCAACAGTGGCCTAAGCAAAGTCCTATACACCCACAACATGACCTCCCAACTCCTGTACTCAATACTCTGACCAATAAAGGAAAGCATACCAAACGCCTTCTTCACTATCCTATCTACCTGCGACTCCACTTTCAAGGAGCTATGAACCTGCACTCCAAGGTCTCTTTGTTCAGCAACACTCCCTAGCACCTGACCATTAAGTGTACAAGTCCTGATAAGATTTGCTTTCTCAAAATGCAATATCTTGCATTTATCTGAATTAAATGCCATCTGCCACTTCTCAGCCCATTGGCCCATCCGGTCCAGATCCTGTTGTAACCTGAGGTAACCCTCTTCACTGTCCACTACACCTCCAATTTTGGTGTCATCTTCAAACTTACTAACTGTACCTCTTATGCTCACATCAAAATCATTTATGTAAATGACAAAATGTAGAGGGCCCAGCACTGATCCTTGTGGCACTCCACTGGTCACAGGCCTCCAGTCTGAAAAACAACCCTCCACCACCACCCTCTGTCTTCTATCTTTGAGCCAGTTCTATATCCAAATGGCTAGTTCTCCTTGTATTCCATGAGATCTAACCTTGCTAATCATTCTCCCATGGGGAACCTTGTCGAACGCCTTACTGAAGTCCATATAGATCACATCTACTGCTCTGCCCTCGTCAATCTTCTTTGTTACTTCTTCAAAAAACTCAATCAAGTTTGTGAGACATGATTTCCCACGCTCAAAGCCATGTTGACTATCCCGAATCAGTCATTGCCTTTCCAAATACATGTACATCCTGTCCCTTCAACAACTTGCCCACCACCGAGGTCAGGCTCACTGGTCTTTCCTTCCTTGGCTTGTCTTTACCGCACCACGTTTGCCAACCTCCAGTCTTCCGGCACATCACCTGTGACCATCGATGATACAAACATCTCAGCAGGAGGCCCAGCAATCACTTCTCGAGCTTCCCACAGAGTTCTCGGGTACACTTGATCAGATATTGGGGATTTATCCACCTTTAACCATTTCAAGACATCCAGCACTTCCTCCTCTGTAATCTGGACATTTTGCCAGATGTCACCATCTATTTCCCTACAGTCTATATCTTCCATATCTTTTTCCACAGCAAAAACTGATGCAAAATATTTATTTAGTATCTCCCCCATTTTCTGTGGCTCCCCGCAAAGGCTGCCTTGATGGTCTTCGAGGGGCCCTATTCTCTCCCTAGTTACCCTTTTATCCTTAATGTATTTGTAAAAACCCTTTGGATTCTCCTTAATTCTATTTGCCTAAGCTATTACATGTCCCCGTTTCCCCCCACCCCCCGATTTCCCTCTTAAATATACTCCTACTTTCTTTATACTCTTCTAAGGATTCACTCGATCTATCCTGTCTATACCTGACATATGCTTCCTTCTTTTTCTTAACCAAACCCTCAATTTCTTTAGTCATCCAGCATTCCCTATACCTACCAGTCTTTCCTTTCACCCTGACAGGAATATACTTTCTCTGAATTCTTGTTATCTCATTCCTGACGGCTTCCCATTTTCCAGCCGTCCCTTTACCTGTGAACATCTGCCTCCAATCAGCTTTCGAAAGTTCTTGTCTAATACCATCAAAATTGGCTTATCTCCAATTTAGAACTTCAACTTTTAGATCTGGTCTATCATTTTCCATCACTATTTTAAAACGAATATAATTATGATCGCTGGCCCCAAAGTGCTCCCCCACTGACACCTCAGTCACCTGCTCTGCCTTATTTCCCAAGAGTAGGTCAAGTTTAGCACCTTCACTAGTTGGTACATCCACATATTGAATCAGAAAATTGTCTTGTACACACTTAAGAAATTCCTCTCCATCTAAACCTTTAACACCCTGGCAGTCCTGGTCTATGTTTAGAAAGTTAAATTCCCCTACCATAACTATCCTATTATTCTTACAGATAGTTGAGAAACAAGTTTGTTTCTCAATTTCCCTCTGCCTATTGGGGGGGTCTATAATACAATCCCAATGAGGTTATCATCCCTTTCTTATTTCTCAGTTCCACCCAAATAACTTCCCTGGATGTATTTCTGAGAATATCCTCCCTAAGCACAGCTGCAATGCTACCCCTTATCAAAAATGACACTCCCCTTCCTCTCTTGCCTCCCTTTCTATCCTTCCTGTAGCATTTGTATCTTGGAACATTAAGCTGCCAGTCCTGCCCATCCCTGAGCCATGTTTCTGTAATTGCTATGCTATCCCAGTCCCATGTTCCTAACCATGCCCTGAGTTCATCTGCCTTCCCTGTTAGGCCCCTTGCATTGCAATAAATGCAGTTTAATTAATTAGTCCTACCTTGTTCCTGCCTACCCTGACTGTTTGACTCGTTTCTGTTCTCAACTGTACCAGTCTCAGATTGATTTATTTCCTCACTATCTCCCTGGGTTCCTCCCCCCTCTCCCCTCTACCCCCCGCTCCCCACCACCGCCCAACCTTACTAGTTTAAATCCTCCCAAGTAGCTCTAACAGACTTCCCTGCCAGTATATTAGTCCCCTTCCAATTTAGATGCAAATTGTCCTTCTTGCACAGGTCACGCCCACCCTCAAAAAGGTACCAATGAACCTAAAATGTGAATCCTTCTCCCATACACCAGATCCTCAGCCATGCATTCATCTGCTCTATCTTCCTATTCTTGCCCTCACTAGCTCATAGCACTGGGAGTAATCCAGATATTACTACTCTTGAGGACCTCCTTTTTAAATTTCTGCCTAACTCTCTGCAATCTCCCTTCAGAATCTCAACATTTTCCCTTCCAATGTCTTTGGTTCCAAAATGGACAATGACCATTTGGCCCCTTTACCCCGTGAGAACAGTCTGCACCCTCTCTGAGACATCCTTGATCCTGGCACCAGGAAACAACACACCATTCTGCTTTTTTCCTCTGCTGGCCACAGAAACATCTGTCTGTACCTCTGACTGCAGAATCCCCTAACACAATTGATCCCTTGGAAGCCGACGTTCCCCTCGTTGCATTAGAGCCAGTCATGCTACATTCCCCTGAGAATCCATCACCCCCTACATTTTCCAAAACAGCATACCTGATTAAAATAAGTATATCCACAAAAGACTCCTGCCCTAGCTGCCTATCTCTCTTACCCTTCCTGGAGTTAACCCATCTATGTGACTGTATCCGAGGCATTCCCCCCTTCCTATAACTGCCATCCATCACATACTGTTGCTGTTACAATTTCTTCATCGCTTCTACCTGTCTGTCCAACTGATTCACTCGATCTGATAAGATTTGCATCCAACAGCATTAATGGCAGATATAATCCGCAGTAACCCTTAAACTCTCTTTAATCTCCCACATCTGACAAGAAGTACATATCATTGCAAAGGCCATTTTTGCTCCTTCACAATCTACAGACCCAGAAAATTGCACCTTCTTATTCCTCTACAAACACTGCACCAGGTTAAATTAATAGCTATGGCTTATATTTTAAGTTTAATCAAGAGAGTCATCTCCAAAAACATACAATCAAGAAAGAATCCATTATACTCACTACTGCAGCCTTTCTCTTAGACAGACTTAAAACAACAATTAACTTATCTGATTCTGTGCTGTGACTTCACCCAGCAGTTCATTCAAGATTAGTTGTAAATTTCACTGTTTATTATTTTTCCCAGATGCACTCCGATGTCCAGCGATATACAAATTCAAACAGCAAAGACGGTAACTGTGCAGGTTCTCTCTCTCTCTCTCTCTCTCTCTCTCCTGCACTGTCCTCACTATGTGCTTCCTTTGTCTGCTCTTCTCCCTTTTAAAGTGCTGTTGTTTTGACTTTTTTTCCCCCAAAGTTCCAAAACAATGCAACAGCATATACAACAGTAATTACTGCTCCTGGAATTCGAGGAAATCACCCCCAGCATCTAAAATTCCTCAAAAAAAGGAGCAGCTCTTACAGCCAGAAATTTTTCCCATCCTCCATCATATTAACCTTAAAATACATTCAGGTCCCTCCAATATTTATATGTGCATGTAAAGGAGCAGTTGCTATGCCACTGTGTAGATGCTAACATGATTCCCATGCCTCTGGCTAAAGATAAAAGGAACAATAATCCAGAAATTCGCAAATGTGACATTACCCAATTCTCTTACTTAACTTGAGCACTTCTTATGTCCTAGTTTCATGATGGATATAGGTTTGCTCACTGAGCTGGAAGGTTCATTTCCAGACATTTCGTGACCCTATTAGGTAACATCTTCAGTGGGCCTCAGGCAAAGAAATACTGAAGATCCCTGCTTTCTATTTATATGTTTGGCTTTTTTTGGGTTGGTGGTGTCATTTCCTGTGGTGATGTTATTTCCTGTGGTGAAGTCACTTCCTATTCCCTTTCTCATGGGGTCTAACTCGATGTGTTAGTTGATAGAGTCCCTAGAAGCATGGCATTCCAACCATTATTAGGCTGTGGTTCCTCTGCAGTATAGTTTATTGCATCTCTTCAAGTGATCTCAACAAAATGCTTGTTTAAATGCTCTAAAGCAAAGTTCAGGGGTAAAAATTAAAATTCTGCAGAAATTGATAATCTGTACAGGAGTAGATGATGCTGAAAATTCTCAGTGGGTCTGGCAATATTTGTAGACAGAGAAATTGTATTAACATTTCATGTTATGGCTCCTGATCTGAAGCAATGTGAATTCAAATCTGCTGAGTTTCTGTAATTCTCAGTAGAACCTAGCTTTTGTCTCAGCTTCATTGATTTGTTTCCACATTATCACAGCAACTGGTGACGTTAGACATGGTTGAAGAGGTAAGCTGGAAATTTCCTAATAGTCACTAAAATATTGATAGGTCACTGATAATAATTTTTACATTTATTTGAAGTTTCCACTTCCCTTCTACCTTCTGTCTTCTGTTTCTATGCAGTGACACAAGTGCATTTTGTCGTGATGCATTCTATATGCTGCTGCATCCAAATTGTTTCAATTCCGGTTGAAATTGAGAACAAGTTATTGGGTATTTCAGGAGGACTGGTAGAACCAATTTGGGCTCAAGTGGCCTGTCATAATTATAGGGAAAAATGGACAATTTTTGCACCAGTTTAGAGCTGAGAGAACTTAAACTGGTACTGCAGTATTATCTATTGCTTCCAAGTCAAATTCCTATTGAAATGACAGGGAAATTAACTAGCTCAGCATTAGAGTGAAGACCAAGATCTTAGATCTCAAATGAACTCAGGTTAGATGAAAGTTAAACTCTTCTGAAAATATTCATTCTGTAGATGCAACATGCTAAATGGCACTGAGCCCCTCTGTTAGATTAGATTTCCGACAGTATGGAAACAGGCCCTTCGGCCCAACAAGTCCACACCAGCCCTCCAGAGAGTAACCTATCCGGACCCATTTCCCTCTGACGAATGCACCTAAAATGATGGGCAATTTAGCATGGCCAATTCATCTGTCCTGCACATCTTTGGATTGTGGGAGGAAACCCACGCAGACATGGGGAGAATGTGCAAACTCCACACAGACAGTTGCCCAAGGCTGGAATCAAACCTGAGTCCCTGGCGTTGTGAAGCAGCAGAGCTAACCACTGAGCCAGTGTGCTGCCCATAATTGATTTGTTTCACGTGCTCCAGGCAATTCAAAACCGGGAACTGACAATTCCCGAATTGCTATCTGACCTGCACAAGAGCAAACTGTGGAGCAGGGACTGAGGAGGAGAAGAGGTGGAAAAGAAAGAAATGATGCAGCTCATGCCCCTGTAGAAGCACGCTTTCCTGTCCATGATGTCCTTTTTATTCTGAGAGCCATGTATTTATTTACATATTCATTTATTCCAACAGTCCAACCATTTAACCACTAGGTGCAAAAATATCTCTTCCTCTCACCACTTCCAAACCCACAACCCAAAATGAACAAGAAATTAACAGAAAGTGGTAATATTTCTGTGTCTGAAAAGTAAAATGTATGTACAAAGAAAACACTTGGCTAAAATGACAGCGGGTCTATCATAGGCAGATTTTATAACAAGGAATAGAGAGATGGCAGAGAAAGCCAAATAATTCATTCCTATTTATTTTCACTGAGGACCAGACAAGAAGCTTCACAGTGCTAGAGATTCAAGTTGCTACAGAGAATGGGGAGTTGAAGAAAATTAGTATCAGTAAGAAGATAATATCAGATAAACTAATGGGGTTGAACATTATAGGTCCCCAGGACCCATTAGGTTTGTTTGAGAAGGTTGATATAGAAATGGATGATGCATTGGTGATTATCTTCCAAAAATGTGTAGATTCTAGAATAACCTGCTTGAACTGGAAGGTAACAAATGCCATCTCACAATTTAGGAAGAGAGTGAGAGCAAGCAGATCGATTGTTCGATTGCAGAGTCTCCGACCATTGATCTCACCACATGCCTGTGAAGCGTACAGCAGTACTAGGTGCATCTAAACCTTCTGAAGCTGCTTCACACGACTGGCTGCATGCTAAATGGTAGAACTAGCAGGCAACAGACAGAGCTAAATAATTCTACAACCAATATATCAGTTAAAAGTTATGTAGTAAATACAAAATGCTGCAGATGTTGGAAATTTGAAACAAGCATAGAGAATGCTGGAGAAACTCAACAAGTCATTGTTCAGTTCTGAAGAAGAGAACCCAACTCAAAATGTTAACCCTGTTTTTCTCTCCACAGATGCTGCCAGACTTGTTGAGCTTCTCCAGCTTTCTCTGTGTTCATTAAAACTTGTGTGGCCCTTCAGCAGTTTGAAATGATGAGAGAACCAAGCAGAGCAGTGGCAAAGTCAAGGCTGAAGCATTTGTAGCCATCTTCACCCAGCAGCCCTGAATGAATGATCCATCTCGACCTCTTCCTGATGTCACCCAAAAAAGAATTGCAGCCAGTTTGATTCATCGTACACACTGCTATAAAGAGGCTGTTTGCACCAAACTTGGGCAGAGGGTTTCACATCTGTGAATCGGATACATGTCTTCAGGATTGCGCTGGTTTGGCTTTCCTATTCATTCATGGGCATATCTGCTTTCTCAGGGTGGCACACCATTCAGACCATGCCAAAGCCAGCACAGCACATACCCCCTTGGAGTTGGAGCCGCATCCTGGACCATGACCTCCAGGTGTTATAGAGATGAAATTACCGCCCTTGACCTGCAATGTACCTCATCTTTTTGTCACTTAATAAAAAGTGGATATTTTGGCATATTCCATTTCATATCTTCCCTGAACAAGATTTCAATCTTTACAAAGTAAGGCTCAACCCTACTTGTATTTATTTCAACATTATTTTTATATCATCACCAAGTTGCAAACTGCAACAAAACTGAAAATAACAAAAGACAATCTGATGGAAGAATGTGTCTGGTCACTCTTTAGACAGAATAAAGTCATTTGCATTTATATAGTTTCTTTCATCTTCTCGATGGCCCAAAGCTATTCGCTGCCTCTTAAGTGATTCTAAACTGTAGTCAATTTACAGGAAATCAACAGATAATTGCACACAGTAAGGTGGTATAAACAGCAACTGAGATAAGTGGACTATTAATCTTTTTAGTTGATTTCAGAAGTCAGGGGTTGAATGTTGGTTGGGATGGCAGGAGAATGCTGTCCTCTTTATTGAAGCATCATATATACAGCAACACATTGAGAACAAGACTTCGTTCAATGTTTAATCTTTAAAAAAATGACACCTCTGACAATACAGTAGTCCTTCAGTGTTGTGTTTAAATGTCAGCCTAGATTAAATACTAATGCCCTGCAGCAGAGTTCAAACTCACAACCTGCTGACTCACAGGAAAATGAAAATTACCAGTTGAATTAAAGTGAAACCTTACATCGAGTATTATTTCACATGCATTCAAAAGGAACTAATTAATAATATTACTGCAGTGTGTATTGAATTAGTTGATTTTCCCCTTCTCTCTTGTTGGTGCAGAGACCAATCGCACTGCTTCAACCTTGTTGTATTTGGCATGTATTGATTCAGTCAGACCAGTGATTGAAACAAATGTCTTTCTGATTTGGATGACTGAGTACAACTCACAATAGCATCAATAATTATTGGAAAGAAATTATTCTAATATTAAAACGATAATCTTATAAAGTAAGGTGAGATTATATTTAAATTCCACTTTGAGCAAAATTAACTTGATGATAAAGGAAGTTATGAAAAACTCATGATAAAATGCTGCTTCAGTCACAACTGGAATCGGATTTTGCCAGGTAGAAAGGGGTCTCACTCACTGGTGAATGAACTGGTAAGCAACCCATGTCAGCTGCACGGAGGAGTCCCTCCAGTATTTGAGTAGCCAAGAATGGGCATCCCCTGAATTCAAGAATTCAGAGGTTAGAGTCTGCCCTCTGAGAGCAGCTGATAGGTCAGAGGCCTGCAGATGCTCCTTTCTATCAATACTGCCAGGAGAGCTGGGACAGCTTCAGGAAATACACCCATCAAATGCCCAGGATTATTAAGGGATTCAGGCCAGAGATAAGTGCCGCCAATGCAGCTATAACAAGTGGTGATCACAAGCACCAGGGCACTGAAATGCTTCTCAGTGGCCAACCCCTTCCTTGAGGCCTGGCCCCTTGATTGGGCATTGAGTGCCTGATTACAAAGACTCTCCCTGGTAGGGCTGCTGGCAAACTTGAAAGGATTTGCAATGCTGCTTTCAGGAGTCCATATGCACAGTTGAAAATGGACTGGATCCTAAGAAGCAGAGCAGATAAGAGTTTGTGGCAAGAGATGAGATAAGTTGGGTCTTGTTGGCTGATCAATTGAAAAGGAGCTCTTTTAAAGGCATGTTGTCCTGACTGACACAGTTGGAGTGAAGGGGGTCAGTGGATGCATGCCATGTTGCTGTTAACTGTGTCTGAGGATCATGGATCAAATATGCCCACAACAGAATGAAACACAAGGGCTAAATCAATTGTGCTGTTGAGGCTGTAAGTTTGCATGTTGTGCCACATTTATTCAGGGACTGACACGGTTTCTTGTTGTTGTGTCAGGTACATCTTTTATTGACAATTTACTGTAAAACTCACCTCTTTATTTGAAGTTACATATGACTGTCAATTTATTTGTAATTTACATTAATTCAAAAATTACAAGTGGAATCTTGTTTTTTTTTAATCTGGGGTCATTTAGTAATTTTTTTAATGTATAGTTCCTCCCAAGATTATAACACTATGATCTGGAATATAACTGAGCCTTCCAAAGAGCATTAGCTAAGGACATAATGGCAGGGAGGGGTGCAGAACTACAAGGCTATGGGGAGGGTGGTGGGAAAGTGAATCAGCTGGTTTGCTCTTTCAGAGAGGCAGTATGAATTTGATAGAGTAAATGGCGGGAGCAATTGAATTATTCCATTGATATGAATGGGCTGTTTTTTTTCAAAAAATAAATAATCATTTCCCAATTTCTGCAGACTTATCATGGAATGGTTTTTGAATTGACTGTTCCATGTTAGGAATAATACAACACAATTTTGCACCCAATGGTTTTCATTTTGTCAATTAATTCATAATTCATCGAGAGGCATCACTGAAAAATCATTGTCATCAGTGCTGGCATACAGGCTGCTTCTGATTAATCTCCCACTTAGAGATTATTGCTTTTGGCGAAAAATTTTCTTTGATATTGTGAACGGTTTAATGTTTCCTACCTTGTAGGTGGAAATTTAGATTGGAAAATCTGCTGCCTGGAAGGGTAAAAATGACTCAATACATCTTGAGCAAATGCAGTTCCAGTTATATAAAGAAAAGCACCCATAGGGTCCAGCGGGTTGTTTAGGAACATAGGAACAGGAGTCAATATTCAGCCCATTGAGACTGCTCTAGATGGTGGCTGACAATTCCCTTTGTGTCACTTTTCTTCTCCCTTGATGTCATTCATTGCCAATAAACTTAACCATTTTATGTCTTGCACTTGCTCAATTGAGCTGCTACAACCTCCTGGGGAAGACAATTCCAAAGATTTGCCATTATCTGAGTGTAAAAAAGTTCTCCTCATCTTAGTCTTGAAGGTCCTGCTGCTTTATCCTGAGATTATGTCTTCAGGTGCTAGAGTCACACAAGTCAGGTGACTCCTATGTATGTTACCCTGCATGAATTTTGTAAATTTCAATGCACTGTCTCTATTTTTTTGAAACTGTGATGTATACAGACTCAGTCTGTCCACCTAAAACAATTCTGCCATCCAAGGGATTAATCTGATGGGCCTTTGTAATGTTCCTTCTGTGACAAGTAGGTCCTTCCTAAAGTAAGGAGATCAAAACTACACAGTACCTCACCAAGGTGCTATACAAGTGTAGCAGCCATCTTCATTGCTGTATTCAAATTCCCTTGAAATGAATGCCAACACACTGTTTGCCTCTGTAATTGCGTGATTTAGTTCTGTGCTTGCTTTATGTGCCAACAACTTGAAATTATAGTGACAAAGAAAAATTGGATAGTTTCAGATGATTATTATTGGAACAGAGGAGACTGAGGGGAAATTTGATTGAGATGTGATATTGTGAGATGCCAGGATATAATGGAGGAAAAGGGCCTTTTCAGCTTAGCAGAGACGGCAGTAACTATGGGGCACAGATCTAATAGAGACGTTGAAAGGGATATGAAGAAAGGTGATTTCATCCAGAGGGTATTGGAGGTGCAGAAATCACTATCTGAAAGGTAGCTGAGGCAAAAGCCCCCAACTCATTTAAAAAGCTATTCACCTCAAGTACTGTAGTGTGCAGGGTTATGGACCAAAATCTGGAAAGTGAGTCACAATGAGCACACATTGTATTGCATGGTATAACTAACTCCACCACAAATTCACCTGTACCTCCACACACATCATTTATTGCATTTGCTGCACCCGATGTGGCCTCCTCTATATTGGGGAGACAGGCCGCCTATTTGCGGAATGTTGCAGGGAACACCTTTGGGACACCTGGACCAATCAACCCAACCACCCAGTGGCTCAACACTTCAGCTCCCACTCCACCAAGGACATGCCGGTCCTTGGACTCCTCCATTGCCAGACCATAGCAACATGACAGCTGGAGGAAGAGCGCCTCATCTTCCACCTAGGAACCCTCCAACCACAAGGGATGAACTCAGATTTCTCCAGTTTCCTCATTTACCCTCCCCTCACCTTGTCTTAGTCCCAACCCTCGAACTCAGCACCACCTTCCTAACCTGCAATCTTCTTACTGACCTCTCCGCCCCCACCCCCACTCCGGCCGATCACCCTCACCTTAACCTCCTTCCACCTATCGCATTTCCAACGCCCCTCCCCCAAGTCCCTCCTCCCTACCTTTTATCTTCGCCTGCTTGGCACACTTTCCTCATTCCTGAAGAAGGGCTCATGCCTGAAACGTCTATTCTCCTGCTCCTTGGACCTGCTGCGCTTTTCCAGCAATACATTTTCAGCTCATAACTAATGAGAAGCCAACAAATACACTATTTAAATTATTCAGAGAAGACAGTAGGTTGGGTAGCCTCAAAAATATTCAACAGTATATTTTTGAAAGTTGTGAAGCTGTGACATTGGTCAATAAATTGCCAAATATTTGGGATTTAAAATATTAGTACTGTGTTAGTTTAATTATCCATATCTCACACGTGCTATTATTGGGAACTTGACCTTTTTTGAGATCTCTTCTTTCACTCTGATTTTCCAAGAAGCACTTACTCTGCTATTAAAACAGTTTGGAAATTAGAGGCTGCCAAAAAAATCAATGAAAAATAATCCTTAAGTATTAACATATGCAACACAGGCTCAAAAAACAAGAAAAGAAACACCTGGACACTGATCCATCTACAAAGTTGACCCAGTTTTTGCCTGTGGAATGCTCTTTGAATTACTTTTACATGAGGTCCCTTTATGATGGATTTAAAATAGTAGCTGATAATTGGGTTTGTTTTGTCGTATCATATTCATGGACAGGTAAATGTAGCTGAGGTTATAGATATAGTTGGTCTCTGATTACTCAAGCTAATGGCGTATCTTTTCTTTCACATGCATCAAACAAAGTAAGAAACAATGATGCAATCAGGTCAGCTACTGCTGGTAGATGTGTGCACCAGTGCAGGTGAGTAAAACATTCCAAAAAGTCCTTTTGTTTTCATTGCCAAGTGTGTAAATGTATCCAAGACTACACAAGAGACAAATTGATCAAATGTCAGAATGTTTTGCTTCAGCTGAGAGGATTCTTGTGTTCTTCCTGCAGTTTCTCTGTAACAATAGGAACTGCACTGAGTACTTTATAAATTTAATCCCTGCATCATATTTAATTTGCTTTGTTTTACTTACGATGATTTCCTCTGTCTTCTTCCAAAAGTTTTATGTATGGTTGCATGACATCCTGGTTACTACAAGGTATCAACAAGGTTACTGTTATTCAATTTAATCCTTTCCCCAGCATTGTACCATCATGATGCTTAGTGGTTAGGTGGGGATACATTGGTCTACTTCCTCCATGTTAATCTGTGGTGGTGTAGCCTGCTGATAGATTGCCAGCTTCTGTGGTATTCAATAGCTGTGCTTGTTGAGCCATTTAGTCACTTGCCAAACTACGGTAGTTCAGTGGATGCCATTTAGTTTAAGTTCAATAGGATTTACTTATGGATATTTTGCCCTGCATCTCCAATCTGAAATAAGGAAATACAGCTTTTAAAAGAGAACGAGGGAATCCTGAGGGCCAGGACGTACATGTATTTGCAAGGACTGATTTGGGATAGTCAACATGGCTTTGTGCGTGGGAAATCATGTCTCACAAACTTGATTAAGTTTTTTGAAGAAGTAACAAAGAAGATTGATGAGGGCAGAGCAGTAGATGTAATCCGTATGGACTTCAGTAAGGCTTTTGACAAGGTTCCCCATGGGAGATTGATTAGCAAGGTTAGATCTCATGGAATACAGGGAGAACTAGCCATTTAGATACAGAACTGACTCAAAGGTAGAAGACAGAGGGTGGTGGTGGAGGGTTGTTTTTCAGACTGGAGGCCTGTGACCAGTGGAGTACCACAAGGATTGGTGCTGGGCCCTCTATTTTTTGTCATTTACATAAATGTTTTGGATGTGAGCTTAAGAGGTATAATTAGTACGTTTGCAGATGACATCAAAATTGGAGGTGTAGTAGACAGTGAAGAGGGTTACCTCAGATTACAACAGGATCTGAACCAGATGGGCCAATGGGCTGAGAAGTGGCAGATGGCATTTAATTCAGATAAATGTGAGGTGTTGCATTTTGAGAAAGCAAATCTTATCAGGACTTGTACACTTAATGGTCAGGTGCTAGGGAGTGTTGCTGAACAAAGAGACCTTGGAGTGCAGGTTCATAGCTCCTTGAAAGTGGAGTCGCAGGTAGATAGGATAGTGGAGAAGGCGTTTGGTATGCTTTCCTTTATTGGTCAGAGTATTGAGTACAGGAGTTGGGAGGTCAACTTGCGGTTGTATAAGATATTGGTTCAGCCACTGTTGGAATATTGCGTGCAATTCTGGTCTCCTGCCTATCGGAAAGATGTTGTGAAACTTGAAAGGGTTCAGAAAAGATTTACAAGGATGTTGCCAGGGTTGGAGGATCTGAGCTACAGGGAGAGGCTGAACAGGCTGGGGCTGTTTTCCCTGGAGTGTCGGAGGCTGAGGGGTGGCCTTATAGAGGTTTACAAAATTATGAGGGGCATGGATAGGGTAAATAGACATAGTCTTTTCCCTGGGGTCGGGGAGTCCAGAACTAGAGGGCATAGGTTTAGGGTGAGAGGGCAAAGATATAAAAGAGACCTAAGGGGCAACATTTTCACGCAGAGGATGGTATGTGTATGGAATGAGCTGCCAGAGGATGTGGTGTAGGCTGGTACAATTGCAACATTTAAGAGGCATTTGGATGGGTATATGAATAGGAATGGTTTGGAAAGATATGGGCCGGGCGCTGGCAGGTGGGACTAGATCGGATTGGGATATCTGGTCGGCATGGACAGGTTGGACTGAAGGGTCTGTTTCCATGCTGTACATCTCTATGACTCTAAGTACATGATGTGCAAAAAGCATTACAGGGCTATGGGAAAGAGTGACATCAAATGGATTTGCACAGAGATGGCATTGACTTATTGGATCAAATGGGCACAATTAAGGCTGCAATTATTCTATGATTCTAATAAGAAGAATACAAGTTAAAATGATTTTGTTTCCCAATTTCCACTGATTTATCATGGAATGAATTTTATAGAACTGACTGTTCCATGATGATATGAATATTCAGTGAAACAATCTAATTTTGTTTAGAAGAGTCATTGGACTCAAAAGATTAACTCCGTTTCTCTGTCTACATCTCTGCTGGATGTGCTACATTTCTTCACCACTTTCTGTTTTTATTTATTATAATGTGTTTAATGATTTTAGTTTGTCGATTTGTCTATTGAATCAAAAGGCAACATTGTCATCAATCTGTCATGTTGTCATTGTGATTATTTCTAATTCATCCTGTACTGAGATGGTTACGATTTTATTTTCTCAGAATGCTCTCTTTGTCATTATATGCTATTTAATGGGCAGAATTTGATGCCCTCTGCCAAGGCAGGTTCGAAGACATTGCAGTATTTACTCAGGAGCAGGATCTCAACACCTTTTAAATTTCTGCTCTATGCCTGGATTGGGAAGGATCATGGCCAATGAACATAGAACAGTGCAGCATGGGAACAGGCTTTTCATGCCTGTGCTGAGCATGATGCTATTCCAAAGCAATCCCATTTGCTTGCACATAGTCCATATCGATCGATTCTATGGCAGTTCATGTACCTAACAGCCCACTATGCATGTCATTCAGCCCAACAGAGAATATTGTCCTTGAGCTACCGCAAGCTAAATCCAAATGATCAATGTGAAATAGTGAGAGAGTAATCTATTCTTGCAAAGGGGTGAAAATGACCAACAGAGGAATCACCTCACTGAGATCACAAATATTAAACACTTTTGCTTAAAATCTCTTGCAAGGATTTCCTCATTGCCAGGCATTCAGTGCTTCAGTAAGTATTGAGAAGGGGGAATATCACCTAAAAGTGACTCTTGCTGACTTTCATAGAATACCTACTATGTGGAAGCAAGCCATGTGGCCCATTGAATCCATACCACCCCTCCAAAGAGCATCCTACCCAGACCCATCATATCCCTGTAACCTTACATTTCCCATGGCTAACCAAACTAACCTGTACATCCATGGACACTATGGGTAGTTTAGTATGGCCAGTCCACCTAACCTGCACATCTTTCAGCTGTTGGAGGAAACCAGAGCACCCAGAGAGTACCCACATAGATATAGGGAGCATGTATAAACTCCACAGTCAGTCGCCTGAAGCTGAACTCACATCCAATTCCTTAGCACTGTGAAGCAGCAGTGCTAACCCTGAGCCACTGTGCTGCCCTCTGATCTTCTTTCTCCTTTCTGCGTTTACCTCTTCAAGAGCTCCATTCTGCCCTCACTCAATTTTGGACCAGTGACCCTCACTGACTGGCTTCTGGCTGGCACGTTGCCAGAAGTTACCACCAACCAACCCCAGCCCTTCCTGAAATAAGGAGCTGTGGTGTCCTCTGACTGCAGACAGACCTTGGGTCATGACTTCTGCCCAGGGATCCCTGGTCATGGGGGAAGGTTTGTAGATGGCCAGCTGGATTCTGTCTCTTATTGTTTCCAACCTTAAAGGTGAAAACTGAGAATATAGTTTTAATCAGATGCATGGATGGGACTTGTACTGCATTGTCTGAAGGCATCAATGCGGAATTTATGCCAATTTTATGATAAGGATTTGCTGAATTAAATCAGCAAACAATCAGCACAAACTTGCTTCTGCTAAATGAATTTATTTGGGTGGAATTGGGTAGCAAGTATTATTCTGATGATAAAGTCTCGATTAACTTTTAATTATCAGATGACCACATTTAGATTGCAGTGGGATGGTTTTGTAGCAAGCTGTTCAGGTCAGTGATTAGGGGCTGCCTTGGGCACAGTGGTAGTGTCTCTCCATCTGGATTGGGAGGACTGGAATCAATTCCCTCTCCAGTGGTGTGTACTAACATTTTTGAACAGGTTGGTTACAAAAATAGGTTAAAAAAAGCTTGTCAGATGGAAATTTGAAGGGGCCATCTTGTGGCACAGTAGTAGTGTCCCATTCCTGACAATGGGCTTATGTCCGAAACATTGATTCTCCTGCTCCTTGGATGCTGTCCGACCTGCTGTGCTTTTCCAGTGCCACAATTTTCGACTCCCTGCCACTGGATCCAGAAACCCAGGTCAAGTCCCACCTGGTCCAGGCATGTGTACTAACATCTGTGAACTGGTTGATTACGAAAACAGCCTAAATTTTAAATTTGCCGTAACAGTTTATCATTCAAACAAAATACATAAGAGCTATATCCACCATCACCTTCAGATGCGAAAACAGCAAATGCTGGAAAAACACAGCAGGTCTGGCAGCTTATGTGGACAGAACGCAGAGATAATATCAATGAGAGTTTCTAGCAAATTCTGTTTATGTTTCTGATTTGCAGCATCCACAGTTCTTTGTTTCTTTAATCCCTCGATTTTTTAATTCACTCTCGTCTTTATGAGTTAAAAGACTTCACTTTGAACACAGTGAAAATTTATTGTAAATGCTGATGGCACAGATAACACAAGCAAAAAAAGACTCAATGGTACAGATGATAATTGGTGTCCTTTATTTACTGAAATATCAGGCTGTGTTGGCTTTTGAGTTATCTCTGGCACTGTTCGTTTGAAGATCCAGAGCTAAAGTTGCATGCAGAAAGGAACGCTGTGAGGTCGGTGATTGTCCTTGAGTTTCCACAAGCTGAACCCAATTGATCGATGTGAAATAGTGAGAGAGTAATCTGTTCTTGCAAAGGGATGAAAAATTGAAGTGATGATAAGGATTCGATCTATTCTAGAACCCAATGGACATAACTTCATTGGCAATTGCAAATTCCTGTAATACGGTAAAGTCGAATGTTTTAGACTTTTTTTTAAGCTTAAATTAATGCGGTCAACTCATTACATTGATACTACTTTTGAGAAGCTGAAGTTCATGTGTGCAATGAATTATGGCAATTCCACAAGTGCTCCAAGGGGATCTGAGCTCAGCTGAGCTGCTCACAAAAGAAGGTTGTCACCTGACTCTGACCTGATGTGGCTTAAACTTTCACACCAATTCATCCCTCTCCCTCGGTTTTCTCTCACCTACTGCTGTTTTAGCGTTTCAAGCTAACATTTTAAGCTTTCATTTCTGATAAAAAAAAGTTATCAGACATTTACTCTCATGCAGTCCCACAGATCATTACAGCCATGAGAAATCATCAACAGCTGCACAATAATTATAGTGAAGTAATGCATATATATGAAATAATGGTATGATAAACTTTGAATCACACTCTTGCACTAACTATAGTGCTTGTTCAATAATGAATTTAAGAAATCTGTAGCTTAACGTTAGTGTGAATTGTACATCAAAATACAAACTAGCACAGAAAACATCATTTCCTCATCGTAACATTCATGTACAAGATAATACCTTGACCCGCAAATGTTGATCTGTTATCTGTGAAGAACTACGTTTGATATATGGAAAATTCCAGATTTTTTGGCCAAAAATATGAGCTCAACCTTTATATGGGATTGACTTTTACTCAAATATATATGGTATTTTTTCATCATGTTAAATAAAAATCTATAAGGGAAGCATAATTAAATAGATTACTAATAAGATTCTGTTTTTCAGTTCAATCAATATATGATAAATGCAAGTGCTGTTTCCTCATTCAAGGTCAAGTGAATGTTAAATCAATAATCTGCATTTTTAAAAAAAATATTAAGTTGATAACTGAAACAGAGAAAAAACAGTGTCAAGAGTAAAGAAGAAATTGCTTCACAATGATCGAAGGTAATCTGGCAAATTGGACCCAAAATTAGCTTACCTGTGGTAGGAATCAGAGGGTGGTGTTCTACAGACTAGTGTCCAGTAGCATATCACAGATGTTAGTGCTGGGTTCTTAATTGATCGCAATATCTACAAATGATATCGAAGAAAATGGACAGGGATGATAATAAGCTTGCGGATGACATAAAAGATTGGCTGAGGGATTGACAGCGAGGAAGAGGGTCGCGAGTGTAGTGCTGGAAAAGTACAGCAGGTCAGGCAACATCCAAGGAGCAGAAAAATTGACGTTTCGGGCATAAGCCTTCTGTCAGGAATGAAGCTTATGCCAGAAACATCGATTCTCCTGCTCCTTGGCTGTTGCCTGACCTGTTGTGCTTTTCCAGCACCACACTCTTGACTCTGATCTCCAACATCTGAAATCTTCACTTTCTCCTCATGAGGAAGAGGGTCTTAGGTTACAAGAGGATATAGATGAATCAGTCAGATGGGATTTACCCGGATAAGTATGAGGTGATGCACTTTGGAAGAAGAAACAAGTCAAGTGAGCACTCGATGAGTGGCAGGACTCCTGGAAGATCAGAGGAACACAGGGATTGAGGTATTTGTTCACAAATTCCTGAAGGAGACAGGACTGGTTAATATGGTAGTTATGAAGACAGATGGAATACTTGCCTTTATCAGGCGTGGCATAGATTATAATAATAGGGAGGTTATGTTGGAGCTGTACAAAACTTAATTTAGAGCACAATCGTAGCACTGTTTGCAGTTTTGATTGCTGCACTATGGGAAGAATGCGATTGCATGAGAGGGTGGTGCTGACGAGTTTCACCAGAATTGACGGATCAGTGTAGCTATGAGTAGAGGCTGAATAAGTTTGGATTTCTATCATTAGTACAGAGATGGCTGAAAGGGGACCTGATTAAGGTGTATGAAATTGTGAGGAGCAAGAACAATGGGGACTAATTTTTTTAGATGAAACACAGGAGGTTTAGTGTAAATTTGAGTAAAATCTTTTTCACCCAGAAATCTGGAAACCACTGCCTGGGAGGGTAGTTGACATGGGAAAACTCACAACCTTTAAGAAGTAGTTCAATGAGCACTTGAAATGTTACACCATTCAAGATTATGGGTCAAGAGCTGGAAAGCAGGACAACTTCAGATTTAGAGGAGCATTTGTCAATGCAGACTTGATGGGTCAAATAGCCTCTTTTGTACTGTATGATTCTGTGGATCCTCATGCACATACAAGAAATATCAGGATCCATCCAATGACACAATATTTCAAGAGCTAGCTTTATATTTTGCAGGATTGTGTTGATTTTCATAAAAGGTACTGAATGCAGCCTTCAGAATTGGAGGACAATCAGGAAAATGTATCTGAAATTTTTGGTGTTATTAAAAACACAAAATAATTTCCTTGGCCAGTCAGGAGAAACTTGGTGTTCATAACCTGCGCAGCAAGAAAAGGTTTTATCCTTGTATATAATTAAAAATGTGGACAATAGCACATCTTTCATTGTTGAGCAAAATGTCAGTTGTCATTGATGGTGTCAGACTTATGATAATATGAATTCCATGCAGACATTGAATTTAAACTTTTGCTATTGAAGTACAGCTCTTCCCTTGTATGAAAATTCCAGTTCTATGAAATTCAGACTTCATTTATATTTATTTGCAACTAATCCGCTTATATTTTATTGTCATCCGAAAGAAAATGTTAATCTGCTACATTCTGTTCATTTAAAATTCTCTCTGAAGAAGAAAAGTTGTCTCCCCGATTATGCATTTGTTACATTGAAAGCAGCTTTGTACCCAATATCTAAGTTTTGACAATCAAAATATTTTTCAATGTATAATTTCAGTTACATCACACTGTAAATTTTTGCTATAAATTCTGTGCCTTACAATTGTGTCCTCCACTACCACCTGAAGGAGCAGTGCTCCGAAAGCTAGTGTGCTTCCAATTAAACCTGTTGGACTATAGCCTGGTGTCGTGTGATTTTTAACCCTGGAAATGAAGGGCTTGTCATATGAGGAGTGGTTGAGGACTCTGAGTCCGTACTCGATGGAATTTAGAAGGATGAGAAGGGGATCTCATTGAAACTTACAGAATGCTAAAAAACTTGGATAGATTGAATGTGGAAAAGATATTCTCACTAGTACATGTGCCTGTAACCCAAGGGCACAGCCTCAGAAAGATGGGACAACCCTTTAGAACTTAGGTGAAGAGGAATTTCTTCAGCCAGAGTGTGGTAAGTCTGTGGATCTCTTTGAACAGAAGGCTGTGGAGGCCAAGGCATTGGGTGTATTTAAAACATAGATAAATAGGTTTTTAAATTGATAAAGGGTTCATAATTTGCATGAAGAAGACAGAAGAATGGGGCTGAGAAACACATCAGCAATGATCAAATAGTGGAGTAGAATTGATGGGCTGAATGGCCTAATTTTGCTCCTATTTCTTATGGTCTTATGTATTAAATTGGAACTTAGAAACCGTATCCATTTGTCTTTGTCTCTGGTTTGTAAATCCTTTTGACTTCCTCCCTCTCCTGATTGACAAGTGATTGTCCCTGAAACAAAATAAAAACACAGATTATCTACATTTACATTAATTAGTTGCTGGTTGATGGGTTTCAGATGGGAAGCACTTGTTTGAAGAAGCTACATCCATTATGCCATTATGATTGGATGAGAAAGCTACTTCAGCTGATTTGATGCCAAAACCAGTTTCTTAAGTGAATCTAGTGTCTTTGTTTTGAACAGTCCTCCAAGAAGCCTGTATAAGCTTTGAACTTTACTAATAGTTTTGTATACATTTTGTTCAAAGTGAATT
The DNA here is from genome assembly GCF_020745735.1 of Hemiscyllium ocellatum. Classification (NCBI taxonomy): domain Eukaryota; kingdom Metazoa; phylum Chordata; class Chondrichthyes; order Orectolobiformes; family Hemiscylliidae; genus Hemiscyllium; species Hemiscyllium ocellatum. Next base: position 130,053,212 of record NC_083402.1, read on the forward strand.
AATTACATGATCAGCAAACTAAGCTCTACAGTCTTGTCACCACTGGTCATGAATGCGAGTGAGTAACTAAACACTGGTGGGAGAGATTTCATAAATATCCCCATCCTCAACACAATGGGGAACCTATTTTTATCAAGGACAAGGCTGATGTCTTTGTAAACAATCTTGAGTTAGAAGTGCCAGGTCAGTGGCACAGCCTTCTGTTCAAAGAGTTCCACAGACTCACCACACTCTTGCTGAAGAAATTCCTCTCCATCTAAGTTCTAAAGGGTTATCCCATCTTTCTGAGGCTGTGCTCTTGGGTTACAAGCGTCCTCTTCAGGTTCCCAGCATCGAAAATAGCTGTCTTCATTCAATTCACTTCAGCCCACATGATCTCAAAAAATGGCTGAAAGGACTGGATTCTGCAAAAACTCCAGGACCTGATACCATTCATGCAACTCTATTGAAGATGTGTGTACCAATATCAATTGCGCACCAAACTAAGCCGTTCCAGTACAGCTACGACCATGGCATCTACTCCTGGCAACACAGTAAATTACCCAGGTGTATCTACTAAAAGCAAGACAAATCTAACAAAGGCAATTACTGCAGCATTGTGTACTGTTGATCATTAGCAAGATGATGGAAGGGGTTTTTGACAGTGTTCCATGGCATTTGCTCAGAAATAGCTTGCTCACTGACATTCATTTTGGGTTTCGGAAGTGTGACTCAGCTCAAGTCCTCATCTGAATCTTAGTATAGGCATGGATGAAAGAGCTGACCTCCAATAGTTCGGTGAGTGACTGCCCTTGACATCACGTCCATTTGACTAATTGTGGCATCAAGGGGTCATAGCAAAACCGGGAAAAGTTTCCAATGTTTGGAGGTTTATTGAATACCAAAGAAGATGTTTCTTACTGTCAGAAGTCAATCATCCCAGTCCAGGACAACATTGCAGTAGTTTAAGGACAGTGTCCTCTGTCCAATAAACTCAACTGCTTCTTTAATGACCTGACCATCACAAAGTCAAAAGTGAGAATGTTTACTGATGACTGTACAATATTCAGCCTCCTCAGATACTGAAGCAATTTGCTTCCATATGAAGCAAGACATGGACATCACCCAGGCTTAATTTGATAAATAGCAAATATTATTCATGCCACATATCTGCAAGGCTGTGATTATTACTAGCAAGAGTTATTCTAAGCATCATCTCTTTACATTCAGTGACATTACCATTTGTTGAATCCTCTGTATCAACATGCTAGGGTTACCATTGATTGAAAACTATTACGAAACAACCACATAAATGTTGAGTCTGCAACAGCAAATGAGAAGCTAGTAAGTATCTCAACTACCTGTCTTCCAAAACCCTGTCTACCATCTACAAAGTACAATACAAGAATGTGATAGAATAATCTCCGCTTTGTTAGATAAGTGTAGCTTCAAAAATATTCAAAGCCTTCAATGCCATTAATTTTATCATTTTACTTGAACCCTTTCCAACACCTCCAATGTACACTCTCTTCACTGATGTATAGTGGAAGCAGTATGTACCATCCACAAAATGCACTGAAAAGAAATTACCAAGCTTTTACAATGGCTCCTTCCAATCCTATGATTTTTACCACCAAGAAGCCTATCTGTGGACACAACACTATCTGCAAGTTCATCTCCAAGCCATGCACCATCCTGACATGGATGCCTGTACCTTCACTGTCACTGCGCAGAATCCTGTTATTCCCAGCTTAACAGCACTGTGGATGCACCTTCACTAAATGGACTGCAGCTGTTCAACAAGACTGCTCATTACCAATTTTTCAAGGCAACTAGGGATGAGCAATAATTGCTGGCCCAGCCAGCATTACCCAGATCTCTTAAATGGATATTTGAAAAGAAAGTCATTTTACCCTTGATTAGGGGTAACATCACAGAAACTGGAATTAAGGTAGGCAATTACTTCATTGAATTGACAAGTGACACTGGGTGGCTGTAAGGATAATACTTAAAATTTGTGGAACATGTTTAGAAGTATGAGGTGATAAAGCTGATTTTGGGAGAGGCAGAATATACACAGAATGAAAACAGAAAGTGCTAGAAATAAACATAAAGTCTGGCACATCTGTGGTGAGAAAAAAGAGTTAATATTTTGTGTTGAATATAACTTCAACTGAATCTACTTTAACACTTATTGAAAGGTTTTAAATTGTCTTTTGTGTGTAAATTTAAATATTCACTGTTAATTACTCAAGTAGATATTTTTGCACTCTCCTGACTATAGTATCCAGTTTACGTTTTTGTATGGGGAATAGTGTGTGTAACCAATATGTTGTAATATGCTAATTATTGTACTTGTCACTTGGCTTCTTGCTGTCGAAGGTTTTACATTTGCCTTTTGTACTGGTATCAATAAACTTCCACAGTGGAGTCACTTTGTGTTCTGATATGAACTATTCAAAATCCAGACTCTATTGTGCTCAGTCATTGTGGATTGGATATTCACTGGCTATTCCACCAGATAAGTCTCATACTCAGGTCGTGGTGAACTGTCCAGGGTGTCCTGTTCTGAACTTAACCTTAGCCCCATGATCCCCAGTGCAATCCTTTAGCTTAGTCTCCCTTAGTTGGTCTTCAATGGGGATTACTGAAGAATTGTGATTCGTTGTCATCCCGATCATAATATCAATTTTATCAGAATTATTTAATCAGTTAGACTGTTTTCCTAATTACATAACAGTCTTTCTTTCCTCTAACATTTGTACCATATTAAAAAAAGAACTAAGAATGTGTTATATTAATTTCAAGGAAACTGATATCACAGGGATACTATTAAAATTTTAGCCTAAATCATATTGGAGCAAAGAGTGAAGTTAATGGCAAATAAGAACTAGAAAATAGAGATGTGCAAATGAAATATTTTTCATGAAATCTCATTTACTGCTGTTGAAAGCGCAGTGGTGTGTGAATAGTGCTTGCAGTTATTCCAACAACATAAGATTTAACCTTTTTACTTGTATAAAGCTGATAGTATCTGGAAAACCTCTGGCCATAATATTCAATATTCATTAGGGATATGCTTTAACATTGATTTAAAGTACATTATCCTTTATTATGCTTCGTTTGGCAGCACTTAAGGAGACTTTTTTTGAGGCGAATCTTCATGTATTCAGGAACACTGAATGATAAATTAGCCTTGCTGACCTCAATGCCCAATCCTCTCATCAAATGAGTTAGTTAGAAAACCAAGTCATGCACTGCTGTCTGTCCAAAGCATAATATTTGGTTTGATCATCTTACCTTGCATCCAGCATATCATAGCCTTCCACAGTTGTTCTTATTTGACATGATTTGGAGAATCTGGTGTTGGACTCGGGTGTACAAAGTTAAAAATCACACAACACCAGGTTCTAGTCCAACAGGTTTAATTGGAAGCACTAGCTTTTGGAGCGCCGCTCCTTCAACCACTTGATGAAGGAACGGCACTCAGAAAGCTAGTACTTCCAATTAAACCTGTTGGACTAGAACCTGGTGTTGTGTGATTTTTAACTTTGTTCATATTTGAGGACATGCGGTCAGTGTATCTTCTGGGTTATTTCCATTATGAAAGGCAGTTTTATTTGGACATATTTCCTAACATGTCTCTAAATAGAAGAACTAGTAGGCTACTCTTTTGTTCCATCTGGTATCTATCATGTACAGTTGCCTAGCCTATGCATTGAGGAGGCAGAACTTTTGGGGTGATAGAAGCTTTGAAATCTTCCTATGCGTTTAAAGTTTCATCTCCTCAAGAAGATTAGGTGAGTCCTTTCACCTTGCATAAGTATTTGCATATAAGCAGTTACAGATGTGCTCCATCAAGTTTGAAATTTCTAACTTGAGACTCATAGGATTGATGAAAACTGCACTCACCAACAGCTTGTCTCTCTTCTGTCTGCTGATTTGCTTATCAACATAATTTAACAGATTGGGAAAAATACATTGCTGATCCCTTCATATTTTTGACAATTAATAACGAAGTACTTGTATTTACTCAGCATATGGTCATATAAGAACATCCCAAAGTGTTTCCATTATTGATTACTATGCAAGTACAGTTTCTCTCACATTGTCCAACATGCTAGTCATTTTGTGTCACAGATGGCTTGTAAACACCAATCAGATACCACAATTAGAAAGTGTGGGTTTTGATAATATGTGTAAGGCAATGATGCTGTTGACCAGACCATCAGCTACATTTCCTGCTCTTCAAAAAGACAGTCATTTGTGCAGGTTTTTGTTTTGTTGAACACGTATCAAATGAGTGACAGAAAATACTGATTCTGTCCTCCTTTAAAATATTACAGAGCAAACTGCATGTCATTGAACTAAGATGAGGAGAGGGCAGGGTATGACAGATTACAAGGCCTGGCTCATTTTTCAGATTTGCTAAACGTGTCTTGATTTTCACTTAAGATACCCCTTCAAAGTGAAGCAAATTTCACATATTTTATGCATGCATATAAAATATTTATAACTTATTCTGGTATGAATCAAAAGAAGGTACAGTACCTGCACACTTAGAGAATTATAAATGACTTGAAATATGTTTCATAGCAGTCTAACGATCAAAGGCTTCTGATAACCTTCACTCTTGGGATAAGACTGAGTGCTCTTATGTCAATGATAATATTATAGTCTTGAAACTCATCATGCAAGTCAGTTATTAGAAATAAAATATGTAATTGCTTTATTTGGAATTTTAAAAACCTTTTTTTATATAATGGGGGTGGTTCTGTCACTTAGCATGATATCACTTCACAGGAAGACAAGGTGAGATTTTTCATCCATATGGTACAGAGGAATGTGAGGTACAGAGTATGTTAGATCATACTGTAGTCCATTACTTACACTGTCAATTCTGCCAATAGCATATGCTGCTGGTTGAATATTTTTGAAGAATTTGAAACCACAAGAAAGAAAAATCGTTGTTAGAACAAGTCATCTTATGAGTGGACTGGACTGTTCCCCGGAGGCTTGGTGACAGTTGCATCCAGTAGCAGATACAGCGTGAGTGTGAGGTGTTGGAGAGATGATGGTAGCACTTATGCTGGTAGAATGGAGAAAAATGTTAATATTCTTCCTAGAGTGTTGGGCATTCCTCCAGATGGTTGAATCTGTTTAAACATGGTGGCAACCTTGGACCAGGCTGGCACAGTGAGGTGTTGTAGCTTCCACTGCTGATCCTGGAGAAAAGGGACACCCTGCCTATGCACGAGCCTATGGAAGTCGCACCAAGTTCAGTGGAAAGTATGTTGCCAATTTTGGCTGCTTTAATTGCCTTGTGGTAAGAATTTCAACCCTGTCAAACCACACGCCCTCCCCAAAGCAATGGCAATTGATGTGACTCACTTAGCCTAAAAAGGTATGTTTCTGCTCGTTAGATTGCTGCATTTCACCCTACAATGAAATCCTGCTGAAAGGCAGAGCAATGATTTTTTTTCCAAACTGAGAGACAATAGGAGGAATTGTAAACAGCAGGAATGTATGAGTTTGGGTTTTGAGTTAAGACCAGGGAGATTGTGTTGCGCTAGGAAGCAGACCACAAGCTGCTTTTCATGAGACTGTGATAGTCTGCCTGATCCCAATCCCTCAGGAGAGGGGGTTATCAATTACCAATTTTAATCATTCAATTAAAAGAATGGTTCACCATCGTTTCAAATTTAATGTCAAGTTCACACGTTTCTTTGGGCTTCCTGAAACCTGCCAATGTCAAAGAGGCAAATGCACAGTAATTAAAGGAGACTGAATTAATCTCAGGCAAATAGGCAAATAAATGCTGAGCACTTACAACTGCTTTATTATCCACCGATGGGAAGTGGTTGTTTACATTACCTTCAATGGGAGGTTACTTTCTACACTTTGAGTATTTACTCTGCCAGATCAGCGTGAAGGACATTAGTGCTACCTTAGATTAGATGCCTTCAGTTGACAGCCAAGATTATCAGCAGCAGTTTGCCTGCCGCCATATCTCTACCTGCACAGGAGAGAGAGAGGATAACTAGAAAGGGGGCTTAGCAAAGAGACTACCTGCAGAGGAATGAGCTTTACAGAAGGCAATGTTCACAAAACAGCTAGATTCTTAGTTTTTTGACATTGTAAACTGGGAAGGTCTGTGGAAGGTTCTGTACAAATATGATTGCTTTGAAAATATGATCTGTGCCATTCGCTGTTTTTACCTTGACATAATAGCTAGTGTGATGCAAGGTGGGATGTGATTGGATGCCTTCCCTACCACCACTGGGAACCAGGCATGGATAGGTACTGTTTTCAGACAGTTTACCATATCGTTCTCAGTTGTGCTTCAGTAACATTATGCCATGGAGATCAAACCCTTCTGTTAATTAAAACCAAGCACCCAGATAAAACTCGCCATCATTTAAAGAAAAATAACAATTTATTTTCTTAACTCTAACGGTGAATGCTAAATAAAAATGATGAACAAATCCAAGCTCCTTTTCTCTTAACTAATTACTATCTGACCCCAACTCTATAAGAATGCTGCGCCAATAATATAATTATTAAACATTACATTAACTCAATCTCAAGTCCACACAGTCTCTTATGCTGTCTTTCTTCAGTTCTTCCAAATCTGTTACTTCCTCTGTCCTTCTGGTTCTGCTGTATCTCCCTGGATCATCGTCTTACTTTTTAATTGCTTTTACAGAAAAGGCACCTTTTGATAAATAGTGCTTTCTGAGACTTCTTTGAGAGCAAGATGTTTATTTTTTTCAGATAGCAGTTGCATTCGGCTTCAATGGGCAGTTGCTCGAACTAATTTTCAAAATGTCCTCATAGTTTATAACCCCCACCATTGTACCCTCTCATTTTTCCATTGTTGATAATATGATAAATTCAGACTCAATTGGGTTTTGGTATCCAGGGCATAAATAAATTAGTTAAGTTTTAATTGTTGTCAAAACTCAGGTATCCATTTAACAGCCGTATGCATCTATTTTGGAACAACCCCTCTCTTAGCCTTTCTGTACACTGGCAGCTGTGGTTGTATTTTAACTTCAGAAAGCATTTTCTATTTTAAAGTAATCATACACTCTTTTGACCTTGTAGCAAGATGTACTCAAAGAACTTGGTAGAGAACAACACATTCAATTCAGGAGAAATGGCAACTCTTCAAATTCCAAAGGCTCAAGGCTTGCACAAAACTGCAGATCAGCTGCTGAGAGAACTCTTGTAGGCAGGTATTTGCTCGCTGTTAGCATAAACTCTGGAGGACTAGTAGCTGCTTGTTGATCACTTACTTTAGCCTCAGAACACTTCAACCTGATAATAAGTCTGAAAAAGATATGGATCATGTATCACATCCTCCCCTGGCTACATATTCCAATCCTCCACAGTCACTATCAACAACATAATCCTTCTGTTCAATACAAACGTTTTAGTTCCTTGGGAGCATCCACTCCAAATAAGCGATGCTAGAAGATGAAATCAACCTTTGCCTGACATACACAAGCTCAGTGTTTGGCAAACACGCTCATTGGCTTTGGAGCGAGCAAGGAGTTTGTCTCAGAACAACAAAGTCTACCAATCAGTGATTCTTGCACCACTTCGAAGGCGTGAGACTTGGAAAACCTACCAGCATCACCTAAGTCAACCAGCAACAGCCCATCTTCACTATCTTAGATGTGTTTAAAACACCAGGTGACAGGATAACATTCCCAACATCATGGATCTTGCAAAGAGTCTGGCATCAGGAGCATGCTCATGAGAGCTCAGTTTTATGGGGTTGAGCATATGGTTCACACAGGGGATTCTGAGATACCAAAGGCTGTACTGTACATCTAACTTTGTGTGGGAGCCTGTATCTGAGCTTACATGTAAAGTTATTCTGAAAACCAACCACACAGCTTGTGAGTTGGATCCCAAACATTGACCTAAAAAAGAAACAATGTTGGCAAAGTCTAAATGGTGAAGTTTTCGTTATGAAATGTTTTTGACATTTGAGGAGAACATCATTACATGTCTTGAGGACAGCAAGCATGGTACAAAGCCATGGTTTCTATCTATCCTTTCAACACCCATGTCATATGTAGCATTTGCAATTGATTATGTAAATGGAGGTTTGGTTTAAAGTCACATGTAAACTGGATTGCAAACAACTTTTCCCTTCTTTCAATTTTTGGTGATATTCCTCGGTCAAAATGAAGGGCAAATCCATTTTTTTAAGCCCACCTTTTCTATATTATGATATCTTTATATGTAGCTCAGTGTCTTCTTGTGTTTTAAATGAAAAGATACTCAATTATATTGGAAATTCCATTTACAAATCATAAAGTAATGGATTGATTCAGGAATGTCATGTGGTGTGCAGCCAAGTTTCTAGGTTTGGGCACAAATTGTACTGTCATGTTCAACTTTATCGCGTAAAATCACTTTGGCATTGTGATTTCATGACGTGCACATTAGGTTTACCTGACACTTAAAGAGGCTTGGAGCATCATGACTAGTCATTTCATAGTCACTTCCTTTATCAACAGCCTTCTAATTTCTAAGGAGATGCAACAAAACAGCAATGAAAACCTGTCCAGGAAACTATGATGGCCTCACTTGTAGGAACTGATAAATAACTTACGTTTTTAAAGATTGCTATCTAAGCCTAGACTTTGTCAACTGAAATGCATAGCCCCAAATCCTTACTGATCTATTCAGCTGACATGTAATGTACACATAGCAGCACTTTGCCCTCACTAAATCCTCCTGTTTGTACGTATGTTCCTGTGCCTGCACTACCCTGCAGTGGTGTAGTCCATAACATTAAGTTGTAATCATTCATGAGATATGGGCTTCTCATTGGCAGCCATAATTCATTGCCCATCCCTAGATGCTCTTGAATGGATGGAGAGCTGTCTTCTTGAAATGCCACAGTCCAATTCTTGTAGGTCTGCATACACTGATGTTTGGGAGAAATTTCCACCATTTTGCCTCACAAAACAGTGAAGGAAGAGTGGTATATTTCCAAATCTTTATCTTTGAAATGATGTCCCTTCTGCAGCTCAAAATGTAGGTGAGCCAAGTACTCAGATGTTATGCAGACAGAAAGGATTGCAGATGCTGGAAGCCAAAGTCAATAGATGTGGAGCTGAAAAAGCACAGCAGGTCAGACAGCATCCAACAGCAGGAGAGTCAACATTTTGGGCTGAACCCCTTCATCAAAACAGGGGAAGGGGAGGCAACCCAGGAGTATATGGGCAGAGTAGGGGGGAGTTGGGGAAGGGTCATTTGGATGGTGATTAGGTGGATGTGGATTGGGTGTTATTTGGATTGGTCAGTGGGAAGGGTGGAGTGAATAGGTGATTGGGTCAATGGACAGGTTAGAACAGGACAGGGAGATGAGGAGGAGGGATGGGGCTGGACATGGGATAAGGCTTGGGGTGGAGGGGGTTTGAAGCTGGTGAGGTCAATATTGAGTCCATTGGACTGTAAGCTATGCAAGCATAACAGCAGGTGGTTGTTCCTCCAGTTTCTGTTTGGCCTCAAACTGACAATGGAAGAGGCCAAGAATGGTAATGTCGCTGGGGGAGTGGAAGGGGAATTAAAGTGGATGGCAACTGGAAGGTCGGGTTGGTTGATACATGCAGAACTCAGATATTAGCACATGCATAGTAGCACTTGAAGCATAGGCTTTGTTGGAAGGTTATTTTGTCTTTGCATTTGTGTTTAAATAGATCCACCAAACATTTTGCTTCCATCTACCTCGTTTGTGTTTTATTTTGATAACACCAGTATATTATGCCTGGTGCGCTGCTGGGATCTTTTCAAATTTGAAAATAAAAAGAACAGGAAAGAAATAAGCTTTACAGGCTTGAAGGCCATGGGGAGTCACAGAGAACAAAACATTAGCAATTCGGAGAAAAACAAGAAAATCAAATTCCATCACAAACTGTGTGTATCTTGGTGTTGGCCAGATCAGTGCAGGCCCCCAGATAATTCAACCTGCCCTATTTAAATACCATTTCAAATTTGAATGTGAGGGTGCCAGTGTTGGATTGGGTTGGAAAGTCAGAAATCGCACAACATGAGGTTATAGTCCAACAGGTTTGTTTGAAATCACAAGGTTTCAGAGCACTGCTCCTTCATCAGGTGAAGTGAGAGGGAAATACACAGAACAGAGAATTAATGGGCAAAGAGATCAAGGGCAAAAAGATCAGAAGATCAAATAAATTATGTATGTGGAGGGTCAAATAATAAATCTTTGCAGGTAATCAAGGGTGTTAGGCAGTGTGAATAAAGTATCAACAGCTGAATAACAGCCGAAAAGATGGCTTCTAATCTGATTTCAATTCAGGATGGAATCCATGAGAAAGAGATGGATAGAACTCTTAAAGACAGTGGAATCAAGGGTTATGGGGATAAGGCAGTAACAGGATACTGATTGTGGATGATCAGCCATGATCATAACGAATGGTGGTGCTGACTCGAAGGGCCGAATGGCCGACTCCCATACCAATTATCTATTGTCACAAATACTTGCTATGATGAACACAAACAGACCATCAGGAGTAGAATTATGAGCATGTACTGTTCTCAATGTTGTGACAATCCAAGAGTTCACCAGGTATGTAAGGTGGCAGTAGGGACCAAGAATACTCACATTGAGTCAGTACAAGATTTACAACAAGTGTACCCAGGCAGGTCCAATGTCATGGAAGTTTCAAAGATGAAAAAGAATATAATTCTGTCAAATGACCACCTCCCCCACCGATCCCACCACCCCCCTTCCCCCCAGGGAGGATATTGTATTGTCATACAAGAAAAGTTTAATTACAAGCTGATGATGTGGAAAGAGGATCATTTGCATGTGGATTACTACACAAGTCTGGTGTAGTTCAATTACATGCGTGCTAAAGAAGGAAGGCACGATCAAGATATGTTTAGAATGGAAACATCTCAATGTCTTCTGAAAGAAATGTAACAAGATTCCAGAACTGGAGAAATTTATATCTTAAGAGTACAGGAGCTAGATTCTTCTCCAAGATGGATGTCCAATCTAGATGGTGGTTGGTACACTGAGCCACAAAATGTCAGAAATTCACTACCTTCAGAAAACCATTTGGAAGATATTGCTTACAGAGGGAACCTTTCAGTTTATTTGTCAGTCAAGACTTGTTCGAACAGCGTATGGACAGAATTACAGACAACTGTGCCTGGATGTGTATTCATTGCTGATGACAAAACCAAAGAAGAGAATTATCAGGACCTTCATTCACTGATAGCAGGAACTCATTGAAAAGGGCTCATTTTTTCACAATGGAAAATTGCTAGGTGAACATACGTCAGATCAATACTTTTAGCTTTAAACATTCAGGTTGTAAATATGTCCCAGAATGGAATAGAATCCTTACAGTATGGAAGCAAGCCATTCGGCCCATCTCCTTCCTCATCTCTTCCTTCATGACTCCACTTCAAATTTGATCTTTGACATCCTGCTTGTTCAAATCTCCTCATGTTTCCTCTTCTGGTTAAGTATCCATTTTACTCCATGTTTCTTTGAAATGCCCTTATTGTAACATAGTGAGTTTTGAAAATGAAGCTGCACGGAGGGAATTTTAAAAAAATGAAGTTTTTACTCTGCAAAAAAACCCAAGAAAAACCGAGGATGCTGGAAATCTGAAGCAAAACCAGAAATTGCTGGAAAGTCGTAGCAGGTCTGACAGCATCTGTGGACAGAAATTGAAGTTAAAGTTTTGGGCCCAGTCACCCTTCTTCAAAAGTTTTTACTCTGTTATTTTTTCCATTTGGCATCAAGAAATGCAACATAATTGTCAGTTAATTGCCTGTCAATTTTAATTGAGCGGTTATTGAGGTGGTACCTGTTTATTGTGCAGTTAAAGATTGACCAACTGTTGAATAGGATTTGGATTTGAAAATTACACAAAGACCAACACTGGAAATAACGAGTGGGTCTAGCAGTATCTGCAGAGACAGGACACAGTTAGAATTTCAGATCTGTGACCTTTTACCTGTGAGAGGAAGTTGCAAAATTCGAATGTGTACAGTGTGAATGATGACTTCTGAAGTGGAATTCATTGAGAGAGGAATTCAATGAAGTGGGGAAAGGAGGTGAAAAGTAGATGAATTGATATAATCCTTAAACTTTACAGTCAGAAGGATCAACTCAGCATAAAATAACAGGCTAGGTGGATGCAGTGATTTGTCATTCCTGCATGCTGTTCGAGTTTGAAATAACAGGCTTTGCCCCAGGAAAGCAGCAACGCAGCAGTGGTGCTCAGATATTCAATGAAGTGCCTACAATGATACTTTACATTTCAGATTGCTAGCTCTAGATTCTTTGTTTAATCTCAGATGGTAGGATGACGAACATATCATAGAGATTGAAGAATAGTTTGCAAAAGGAGAGAAATACACCAGTCATGAAATATTTAGGAAGGACAGGAACGAAAGATCTGGTCATAACATTGGGATATAATGGAATACAGACTGGAGAGAAGGTTGGATGAGACAAGGCTGAGGTACAGGCAGTATCAATATGATTGGCTCTCAAGAATAAAAATAGATTTGTTTCACTAGTAAAGGCATATTTGCAAACTTCCAAAAGATGGATTTGCGGAGATGAGCAGGAAAGAGAAGATGATCATTTTGGGAGATTCCATTTATTGATTGGGACAGATGAAAATATATAGAGAAAAGATGTGCAGAGCATTTACCTCAGGTTAGTGCCCTCATCATCCCATAAAGGCAATGAGACTGATGGAGTTGGTGTTCAGAAATGGAATAGATCACATCAGCATCTTCGATGCAATTGTCATAATGTGATATCATTTAAAATCTGATCTGAAAACGAAAATGTTTACACCAAAATGAAACCACCAGATTGAATTATCTTCGCTCAAGAAGTGATGACCCTGATAGTTACTAGAGCAGATTCTAAGCTGACGATGTGTGATTCAGGGGAAGAATTCTGAATCAACAGTGTAGTCATTGTATCATAGAAATCACAGTGAGTTACCTTTGGGTATGCATCTTTTTTAAAACTAGTTCACTGCCTGGAAACCACTTGAGTGATATGTTTGGCTCCTTGTTGGGCAGGCAATGTTGGAGAAGAGGTTGTAGCTTAGGAGCAGATAATTTTTATGTTGCTTGGATTCAAATTCTAAGGTGAAGGCAGAGTAGTGTGTTGAGTCAGAAAGGTGATCAAGGTGGGTTGAAGACATTTGTCCAGGAAATACGGTTTGGGGATGAATATTTCTTGTTTCCCTTTAGTTCCAAGGATTCCTGAGGACTGGGAGATCTGGCCACCTGAAGCAGAGGTAAAATATTTGGCTCATAGTCTTTTTAAAATGTTGAACTGAATGGTCCATCACTTAACAGCTAGGTTGTTCTTCTGCTCTTCAGCCTGCCTACATCAGTACACACATTGATTTGTTTGAATCATTGATCAGTTGGGTGCAGATTGATATGTTTTTCATTTCAGTTTCTCATGTGCTTCAAGAAGACCTTTTTTTTCCTGAGCTCATGGTATCTCTTACAGTGCTTATAGAGTTGTGCTGAAAGACTGGAGTGAGTCAATGTACACAATATTTTTCAAAAGGGAAACAGCTGTACTCCATTCACAAACATATACCCTCTCCATTACTGATTCTCAGGAGCAGCAATGCATACTATAGGTAGACAACCCTTTATCTGAAATCCCAAAATCCGAATGTTTTCATGTGAAGTTTTTATCTCAACAACAAGGTTGTTTGGCATGCAAACAGTTAAAATCTTCGAGGAGAAAGTGAGGTCTGCAGATGTTGGAGATCAGATGAAGGACTTATGCCTGAAACGTCGAATTTCCTCTTCCTTGGATGCTGCCTGACCTGCTGCGCTTTTCCAGCAACACATTTTCATACAAACAGTTAACCCAACTCCACACCCACTCGATGATGTCACTCAGATGCGATGTGGGTGAGCGTGTGGCCCAGCACTGGCAGGTCTCAATTCTGTTGCAGGGCCTGTATCAGATTGTGAGTTTGCTGTTCGATAAGATTTTTTAAAATTTCACCATTGAACTGTCACTTTTTCCGAAATTTGAACAATTCGAATTCCGAAACTCAAGTAGTTCCAAATGTTTCAGGTAAAGAATTGTGTACTTGTACCTACAAAATGCGGGGGTGCCAGCGTTACACTGGAGTGGACAAGGTCAGAAGTCACCTTGATGAAGGGGCTGCACTCCAAAACCTTGAGATTTCAAATGAACCTGTTGAACTATGACCTGGTGTTGTGTGATTTCTGATGTTCTCTACAAGATGACTGCAGAAATTCATCACAGGTCTTGAGACAGCATCTTTCAAAGCCTTGAACACTTACCTCTAGAAGGACATGGACAGCAAATACATTTGGAATGCCAGACTGCAGCATTTCAAGAAGGCAGCTCAGCACCATCTTCGCAGGAGCAACTCAGGAAGGGTAATAAATACTGCCCAGCCAGCGATGGTCCTGTCCTTTCAAAAATGCTCATGTAATTAGACAGAAACTAGCCAAACATCTCTGGCAAATGCATTTTAAAGTTTTTCATTGTGTTTCAGATGTGATAGGTGTAGAAAGTGTAATAGGTGCAGTGTATGAGTTTAGGAAAGCATTAACTGGGTGTACATATGCTATGCACAGAATGGTTAATTAATTAGACTTTAATTAGACTTACAGTGTGGAAACAGGCCCTTCGGCCCAACAAGTCCACACCGACCCGCCGAAGCGCAACCCACCCATACCCCTACATTTACCCCTTACCTAACACTATGGGCAATTTAGCTTGGCCAATTCACCTGACCCGCACGTCTTTGGACTGTGGGAGGAAACCGGAGCACCCGGAGGAAACCCACGCAGACACGGGGAGAACGTGCAAACTCCACACAGTCAGTCGCCTGAGTCGGGAATTGAACCCGGGTCTACAGGCGCTGTGAGGCAGCAGTGCTAACCACTGTGCCACCGTGCCGCCCACAGGTTGTAGCTGTTATATTTTCGCTAGTTTTCTGAGGATCAGTTCAATATGGAGACCCACCATTTTGAACTTTGTGCACAACTGTCCTCCTGAATCCTTGCTGATACCCACCCTATTTTGTTGTGCTCCCCCTGTGGAGGCCATTGTGGTACTTATAGTCAATGGTCCTTATTTTGAGGACCTATGATGCTCTCCAATATTATTTTCAGTTCACCCCGTTGAACTTGAGCTTGCTCCCCCGCCATCACTGTCCTTATTCCCCCCTATTCTAAGTACCTCCGGCCATATACAACATACAGAATCCCTACAGTGTGGAAACAGGCCTTCAGCCTCACTAGTCTACACTGACCCTCTGAAAAGTAACCCATCCAGACCCATCCCCCTACCCTATTATTCTGTATTTACTCCTGACTAATGGACCTACCCTACACATCCCTGAACATTATGGGCAATTTGGCATGGCCAATTCACCTAACCTGTACATCTTTGGATTGTGGGAGGAAACCGGAGCACCCGAAGGAAACACACGCAGACACGGGGAGAATGTGCAAACTCCACACAGTTGCCCGAGGCTGGAATCGAACCGGGGTCCCTGGTGCTGTGAAGCAGCAGTGCTAATAACTGAGCCACCGTGCTTTTCATCCCATCCTCGATTCCCTCCACCCCATCTCTCATTGATTTCCAGACCTCTGCTGTCCCTACAGGAATCCCCTCCAACACCTTGAATCATTTTGGAAGATCAATAGACAGATACTGAAAACTGGATTTGCCCCAGACCTCTGACCAACTTCGAGGAGCAACCCATAGACATAACTGACTAGACCTCTTGACTATTGCAGCTTCCCAACTATTAATACATAAATCCTCTGATTCCTTGCATTGGCCTTACAGAACTGACCACAGAACTACCCCATAACAGTTGTGGGGAAGATCCACAGACCTTGAACCACCAAAGTGGATGATTGTACATGTCAAGATCTCTGGACTGTGAGCAGACTGTGCCCACGACTGCCGGTACCAGGAGGCCAGATCAAAGTGGTTAACCCCTTACATCGACTGACGACTAGACCCCACCAGTTTCCAACATGGCCACTTGGTTGATGCAAGTGTATTTATTGCTGCTGGTCTTAGAATGCTGTCTTGGTATATTGTTCACTAAGATGCCTCATCCAGAATAGTCTAATATTGGCAAACAGTCTGTCCATGTGTCTGTGTCTGAAGAGCTCCTTAGGATGGCAATAATGACAGCCTTTGTCTCTGTCTGAAATGCCAATGTGCATAACATGGCAAGGTACAGATGCTGTGAGCATGCAGGTAGACACAATGTTTTAGAGTGCTCAGAGACTGAGAGGCCCTGAAATACAGGCTGAACAAACCCTTGAACTGGGTCCCTGTCCACATGTGCAAAGTTCAAGAAGACATCTCACCGTCACCTGTTCAATTGCACTGAAGGAGGGTGAAAAAGCCAGTGACAACCATATCCTGGAACCAAACTGCCATAGAGTCATACAGCATGGAAACAAACAGACCTTTCGGTCCAACTAATCCATGCTGACTGTGTTCCCAAACAAAACTATCCGCACTTGACTGCATTTGGTCCATATGTTCCAATTCTTTCCTTTCTATTCCTGAACTTATTCAAATGTCTTTAGATGTGGTAACTGCTCCTCTTCCTCTGGCAGTTCATGCCACATACAAACCACTCTCTGTGTAAAACAGTTGCCCATCATGTCCTTTTTAAATCTTTCTCCTTTCAAATCAAAATATGCCCCCTAGTTGTGAACTCCATTACCCGAGGGAAAAGACCCTTGCTATTCACCTTATCTATGCCCCTCATGTTTTTATAAATCTCAATAAGGTCACCGTCAACCTCTCATGTTCCATTAAAAAAAAATCCCAGCCTATTCAGCTGAAGTAAGCCCTCTTCTCCTGGCAACATCCTGATAAATCCTTTCTGAACCTTCTCCAATTTAATAATATCCTTCCAATAGCAGAATGGCTTGCACTGCACACAATATTCCAGAAGAGGACTCACTGACTGAAGTAAAACCTCAATAGGAAGTTCCAACTCTTATACTCAAAGGTCTGAGCAATGAAGGCATGTGTGCTAAATGCCTCCTTAACCAACCTGTCTACCTGTGACACATATTTCAAAGAATTATGTTCTTGAACTCCTAGGACTCTGTTCTACAACACTACCAGGGCCCTGCCATTAATTTCTATGCCATTTGATCATTTCAGGGATCTATTGAATGTCTCTGTGACACTTCACAGCCACGAATACATAAGTATATTCATGTCTCCACTGCTATTCTCTTCACAAGATCCATCTAATTCACTTCTTTTCTCCTTGATGCACGTCATCCATTAAGGCAATGGGACCTTGCTGAGATCCTTGGTTCTCTACAGAATGAGTGCAATCAATTACATCCAATAGCAATCAGCACATCCTTTAATGAACCAACAGTTTTGTCAGTAACAAAAGACTCTACTTTATTAATGTAAAAGCATTGGTGGTGAACTTCCAGGAACTGTGGATTTGGGAGGGACCCAGAGGATTGGAAAATGGCTAATGTAACACCCCTGCTTAAGAAGGGTGAGAGGCAGAAGACAGGAAATTATAGTCTGATTATCCCGTTGTCATTCATTGGTATGACTTTTGAGTCCATTATTAAGGATGAGATTGAGAAGGACGTAGAATTGCATGGTAAAATCGAGTTGAATTAGTACGGCTTTGCCAAAGTGAGGTCATACCAGTTAGAATTCTTTGCGGAGGTAATCAGCAAGTTCGACAGAGAAACAATGGTTGCAGTTGAATTGGATTTACAAATGGCATTTGATAATGTGCCACATAGGAGGTTGCTAAATAAGACAAGAGCTGATGCGGTTACAGGCCTTGTAATAGCATGAATAGAGGATTGGCTGACTGGCAGAGGGAGGGAATAATGGGGTCTGTTTCAGAATGGCAGCAAGTGACTATAATGGAGATCTGAAGTGGGCAGTGTTGGGACCACAATACATGACATTAATGATCTGGACAAAGGAACTGAAGGCATTGTTGATGACACAACAATAAGTGAAGGAACAGGGAGTGATGAGGATGCGGGGAGGCTGCAGAAAGATTTTGACGGCTAGGAGAGTGCGCAAAGAAGTGACAGATGGAATACAATGTGGGAAAATGTGATGTTCTGCATTTTGTTAGGAGGAAAAGTGACACGGGCTAATTTCTAACAGGGAAAAGGCTTCAGAATTCTGAAGCATTAAGATTAACATGCAGGTTCATTTGGCAAGTTACGAAGACAAATGCAATGTTAGAATTCATTCCAAAAGGGCTAAAATATAAGAACAGGGATGTACTGCTGAGGTTGTATATGGCTCTGGTCAGACTACATTTGAAATATTGGGGGCAGTTTTGGGCCCCCTATCTAAGGAATAATGTATTGGCCTGGAAGGCAATCCAGAGGACGTTTCCAAGAATGAACCTGGGAATGAAGTGCTTGTTATACGAGGAATGGTTGAAGACTCTGGGTCTATACTCAATGGAGGTTGGAGGTATGCGGGGGAAAACTTACAGAATATTGAAAAGCTTGGGTAGAGTGGACAGAGAGATGATGTTTGCATTGGTAGGAAAATCTAGTACCTGAGGGCACAGCCTCAGAGTGAAGCATCTATCGTTCAGAACTGAGGTGAGCAGTAATTTCTTCAGTGAAAGGGTAGTTAATCTGTCAAACTGATTACCACAAAAGCCTTTGGAGGCCAAGTCATTGTGTGTATTTAAGGTAGAGGCAGAATCATACAATCCCTACAACATGGAAGTAGGCCATTTGGCCTATCAAGCACATTCCGATACTTCAAAGAGTACTCCCCTTCAACACTATCTCTGTAGCCTAACATTTGCCATGGCTAATCCATCTTGTCTGTATAGCCCTGGACATGATGGGCAGTTTCGCACAGCCAATCCAAAATATGTGCGCATATTTGGACAGGTACATCGGTTCGTGATTAAAAAGGAGATCAAATGTTACATGGAGATGTCAGGAGAACAGGGTTGAGAAACATATTAGCCATGATCGAATGGTGGAGCAGACTTAATGGGTAAAATGGCCTAATTCTGCTACTATACCTTATGTTCTATTTTGAGAGAATGAGGTGGCTGTGAGTCCTTCAGTACACTTAATGAATGTGACACTGAGGCTTGCAGCTTATGGCACTTTTAGAGATACACAGATTGATGCTCTGTAACTGTGAGCTAGCAGAAAGAAGGTAGTGCCACTTAGTTTTACAGAGCTCAATAGATCATTTATCCTTTTTCCCAGATGGTACCCTGAATAACTCGTGAGATTGATCGGTACTAATCTTTAAATCCACTTAGGACCAGGCTAGTTCAGTTTGGTGGGAGCAGCTTTGGGTGCCATCTGTCAGGATGAGGACCGTGTATTTCACAGATGACATCCAACACAACCTCTACGGCAATGTCACTGAACTGAGTGGCAGTATGTGATGTCTAAAGGTCATTGTAGATGACTAACAGCGTCACCCATGAGGAGAATAGCTTAAAGTGAGTGAAGTGGCGTCCAGCCGGGCTTTAAATATAGATCCAGATTCTATACACTGCAAGGTCTCTCCAGGCATGAGAACTTTCTTCATATTTGATTCACCGAGTCACTCATTTTTCAAATTGCTTACATAATTAATATATGGAAAAGCACAAAATTATGGGAGATAACTTACATTTGGCCATGGTGGAAGTGACAATCTCTATTGTCTGGTGCTGTACTTCAAATTCAGAATGGAAAGTCTCTGCCCTCAACTCACTGTAAACTCAGAGGATGCCATTGTCTTCAAGTGTAAACACTTTGCATTTTCATCTCCGTAAAACAGCATTAGACTTCCTCTGTTTGTCAACAATGGAATCACTTGGGCTTACTGTCAGACAGACTGCAGAACAGCTAACAAAAGACTCCCTTTTACCCCCAGCTGATTTCCCTGATTTAAGACTATTCTCCAAGAATGTAATAATCTTATAAGCTCATAAGTGTAACACTGTTACATGTACCATGAACTGCTTGCAGTTGGTTTACACCACCCCCTTTCTATGTCTTTCCTAAACAACTCATCTAGTACAGCTAACACTGTTGCACACTCAGGCAAAAACTAGACAGTCATATCATGCTATGCACAGAAAAGATCTAAGCTTAGACACATCTTTTGGCTTCATTCAAATGACTATAGACTCTATCTTCTCTTTGAAAAGAGTAGCCACTTTTTCATGAAATTTGGGGCCAAAATATATTACATCAGAATGCAGAAAAATATGCATTCTTTTCAATTTCGCATTTTGATAAATTGACTTTTATAAATGTGATTATTGAGCTTTTAGTTAGAAAATAAACTTATCCGATTCTTGGAGGATTTTAATACAAAAATACAATACTGCAGATGCTGGATATCTGAACTAAGAACAAAAAAAAAACCTCATGTTGTCATCTCAGTGATATAGTTGTTTCTTAGCTGTACTCTAAAATGGTGTAGCAACCCACACAATTCAAGGGCCATTAGGAATGGACAATAAATGCTGACTTCACTATGAAAGTCAGGAAAGAATGTAAAAAAAAATCCTCATCCACTACCTGCTTGATTATGACTGTAGTCATATCTCGTAAACCTTATATTTTTGTCTGATTTGAGCAGAACAATGATTGAAGATGATAAATCACTGCAAACAGTTTTCACTATCACAGCCTTTCTGCTAAGCTTCTTTAGCTCCTTTTCCCCTGTGTCAGGAACTGTACAGTCAGATATTGATTATACTTTCATAACTGTCCTCAGGAATAATGCTTTCACAATCCAACATCTGATCAAACTTCTGTTGTTTCAATGTGAAAAACCTACTTCTGCTCTAACTTCAACTTGAAAAGCCATAAACATAATATTTGTTTACTGCCAGATGTTTTAAAGTGATTAGAAATATTCCTTCCAGCTCCAGCTTCCATATCACAATGTAATAGGTTTTTGGAAGAATTTCTTCTCCATAGCAATCAGATCATATAGGCATGTCTCTGAGTTCAGGGACTTGTCTGAAAATTTCCGTTCTACTCTGATTTAAAAATATATTGTTAAAAAGTGACCATTTTATAAAGTTCAGTGCTCATGGAAGGTACTATATGGAAAATTATTAGAGAAAATTGAGTGATATGAAATTTGGAAAAATATGTTGGATTATAGAATGATACAGAACAGAATGGGACCATAGGCCTATTGTTTTTTATATAACCATCCAATTAATCCCCCTCCTCTCATTTCCAGAATAATACACATTTTCCCTTTTTTTACCCTTCAGCAATTTATTCCACTCTTTTCTAACTGTTTGTTTTGCATTTTCTTTTATCATCTTTTCAAGTTGTGTTTTACTAAATTCATTGAATAAAAACATTTTTGCAGATTGTGAACTGTCTTATTTCTCTGTCTTTTGGTTGCTGATACCTCTGCACTTTAGTTTCAAACAAGTAAATAAGGAAAAACTATTCATGATTATGAACACTGTGATCAAACCTCCTCCTGAATTGTTTTGTTCCTGAAGCCTTGACAACAACCCAGCTACAGCGTTGAACATTGTACCAGAATGAGCTAAACTATTTCAGTACAGCTGCAACACTGACATCTACCTGATAAAATGAAAATTTCCCAGATATGACTTGTCTACAAAAAGCAGGACAAATCCAAACTGGCCAATTACTGTCCATCTGTCTCCTCTCAATCAAAGAGGTGACAGCTCTGTCGAGTGGCACTTATTCAGCAGTTACCTGCTCACCACTTGACTTTCAGCAGGAACACAACTTCTGACCTCATCGCAACACTTGTGCTAATTGGAAATAAAAAGGTAAAATCTAGAAATGGTGAGAGTGACAGCTTTTGATATTAGGGCAGCATTTGACCAAGTACAGCATCCAGGGCCATTGGAAAATTGAAGTCAATGGGAACTGGAGGAGAACTAACCACGGTGGCACATTGGTTAGCACTGCTGCCTCACAGCGCAAGAGACTCGGATTCAATTCCTACCTCAGGCAACTGTCTATGTGGAGTTTGCACATTCTCCTTGTGTCTGCGAGGGTTTCCTCCGGGTGCCCTGGTTTCCTCCCATAGTCCAAAAAATGTGCAGACAAAAATAGACGAATTGGCCATGCTAAATTGCTCATAGTGTTAGGTGAAGGGGTAAATGTAGGGGAATGGGTCTGGGTGGGTTGCTCTTCGGAGGGTCGGTATGGACTTGTTGGGCTGAAGGGCCTATTTCCACATTGCAAGTAATCTAATCTAAACTATCCATTATCTTGAATGGTAGATGAATGTAATTGTTAAAGGCAATCATCTTAGCCATAGAACATACCTTTACATGTATGAGGCAAAGGACCATGAGCCAGCAGTCAGTGAACCAGGTCACAAGATAATCCAGGAGACCCTGAGAGGCTGCTGCAGCAGAGAATGTGGTGTGGTTCCATGGCTGTGTCCTGGTGGGTCCTTCGACTAGACTGTTTCAGCAGTGGCGAAGGACAAGGTGGTAACCCAGCCCGGGATTTCAATGGCCCAAGTTTCCATGTGGTTTCAGCAGCCTCTTTGCAGCTTGGTTGATCTGGCCCAGCCTGGGACTCCTTGGTGACTTCAGTGGCTGTTTATGTCAGTGTCAATTTTGGTCTCCCTGTGGTGGCTTCACTCAATCTGTGATTCCCTTTGATGTTTTCTTTGGTTTTTAACATTCCTTTTCTTCTTTTTTTTTCTTATATTATCATGGAAGGACTGTTATTCTGAATAGTTTAGTTTTCTAATTTTCTATTATGAGTTTGTGCTTTGGAAGGTCTGTAATGCTGGACTTCTTATTTCTGTATTTTTCTATTTTCTTTTCCAAAGAGTCTCTACTGTACCTTGGTACCTTTAGACCTATGATGGCATCATAAGTGGTGGCTTATAAACTTTTCACTGTACTCATATGAGTACATGTGACAATAAAGCTAATTCAAAAATTGTAGAAGTTCTTTGCAGTAGTGTCCTAGGCACAACCACCTTCAGCTGTGACATAAATGGCATCCCCTCCATCATTAGATTAAAAGTGGGGATATTCGCTGGTCCTTGCACAATGTTCAGTTCCATTTGCTGTAACTCAAACACCGAAACAATCCACAGCAAGACCTGAGCAATAGACTTCAGCCAATAAGTGGCAAATACTATTCATGTCCCACAGAAGCCAAGCAATGGCCATCTTCAGCACGAAATATTGAACCACTTCACTTTCAACTTCAGCAGCATTACCATTGTTAAATCCATCACCATCAACCTCTTGACAGTCACTACTGACCAAACTTTGATTGGATCAGCCATATAAATGCTATGGCTAGACAATCAAGCCATAAGCTGGATATTCACTGTGCCTGACTGCCCAAAGTCTGTCCACCATCTACAAGACACCAATCAGGAGTGTGATCACCATTCTTTCTTTCATTTCCACAGGCTGCATGGGAATGACTTCCAGAGCTGGAAACCAATGCTACAATTGGAGTGCTAGCATTGATTGCTGTGTATGGAGTCTTGGAGCAGCTGTGCATTTGGGTGTAGACCCACAGCTTTGAGAGAACAGTAGTCAGGAACGTGATGAAATACTATTCAAATACCTGGATGGGTTCAGCTCTGACAATACTTAAGAAGTGTAACCCCCATCCTGATAAAAGCAGCCTCCTTGATTGGCATCTTCCCCATCACTTAAACATTCACTCTTTCTGCCACTAGCACACTTGGGGAATGTCATCATAATTCCCTTCAAACTAAAAAAATAACTGCTACTATCTCCAACCTTTTAACAGATAAACTTTTTTTTTAACCAATATTTATCCTAATATCACTACAGCGTCTCCCTTACTGCTGCATCTTCTTCTCCTTGAGTTCTCCATCTAATGGCAGATTTCCCCCACTATCAAGGAACTAGGTCCAAATCCATGTCAGCTGGATCGGAGATCAAATTGGATGCTGTTGGCACCCATCTAATCCACACTAGTCATCTAGCCAACTGAATCAATGGGCCCTCTGTAGGGGGTCCAAGTTGCTGTGGCAACATATAATTTTACATGCGTGTTTGTAGTCTGTAACAATCGATAGTGATCAAAGAGGTTCCAATTTCTTTCTGTTGTGTTCCTGATTTGAAATGTTTCCTGGCCCTACTGCCTGCCATTGGCATATATCAGAAGGATTCTCAAGTTGATATAGGGTGACACGCAATCTGCTAAAATGCTTCATGTACACACCTTCCTTGGCCATAAACCCTGCAATGCAGTGTGAATTGAACTTCTGGCTCAGAGGCAGGAATTGTTGTGCACTACACCACAAGACTTCTGTGATCTACATTAGCAGCAGATTTTTAATTTGACATGATAAATGCAAAATCCTCATTAACATATCAACACATCAAGATTTCCTCCTTGATAGAAACATGGCTGTCCTTCTATTGACGCTAATGAATTGCTGGAAGATTGTGGGTTTCATTTTCATTATAGTTTCTAATTTGTTCTTTTTCTTTCACTTTGCATCTATTATTCTGTTGCTTTTGACTTCCTCTGTACATTTTATATTTAGCTTCTCTTTTGTACTTTGGATCAAAAATTGCATTACGCCTCCTTTCCCTGTCTTACCTTAACCTCGATATTTGAATGCTTTCCTTTCCCTCCTAAAGGAATGTGTCAATCCTGTATCTGAGCAAGCAGAAATAGCTGTCCATCCTTCACATACAGAATCCCCAATGACAACTGCATTTGTACATTTTCATACAGAAAGGCTTTTTTTTTCACAAAATGCCTGATTAGGATCTCGAATGCAGAGCCTGGAAGCGTGATGGAGGCAGATTCAATCATGGCTGACAAAAGAACTCTGCTGTTCTAGTCGTAAAATTATAAAAAGAATGTGGTTACTGGACTGAGCGCAGAAAAGATTTACAAGGTTGATACCAGAAATGCACGGATGCACTCAAACTTCTCACCCACATCTGAACTCACCCTCATAAAACAAAGGAGGGTACACTGAAACCAGCAGCCCAGCCCACCTTATGGGAATAAATAATCAAGGGTTATTTGAGCTTGTCAAAGCTAATTGATCCTGACATTATCCTTACCATGCTGGCATATTATTCTCGAGAGTGTAGTGCTGGAAAAGCACAGCAGGTCAGTAGCATTCGAGGAGCTGGAGAATCGACATTTGGATATAAGCCCTTCATCAGGTTTATGCCCGAAATGTCGATTCTTCTGCTCCTCAGGTCCTGCCTGACCACACTCTCGACGCTGATCTCCAGCATCTACATCCTCACTTTCTCCTAACATATTATTCTGCCCCTTGGGTAGTTTCTCTGAAGGGCTCCCTTTGCTCATTGTGGTGCATTCCCAAGAAGATAGTACCCCTTCCTTCTTATCTTTGAATACATGTCTTACTCACCTTCTGATCCCCCTTCCTTAAGGTTTCAAAAACTGTCTGACACAATGCCTCTGACCTGTCTAGGTCTAGCACCAATGTTTCTTCTGAGGGTGCAGTTGTGAGCCACCTGGCCTCTGAAGTTCTGTGAACATTTCTGCTTGAAAGGCCATGGGCATAAAATTGCCAAAGAAATCCAACAGGGAATCTCTTTACCATGGTGTCAATTTTACAAGCTGTATGCTGAAACCAACGTCAATTAAAATGGTTTATTAAGAGGGAAGTAGAAGCTAGGAGTGAAGGCTAGTAGAAATAAGTAGGTGAACGTAGGATGTTCCAATGTTCCAATCAGGACCATTTCTCTTGTATCAATGTATCAATGTATGTCTGGACCTGGAAGCAATGGGAAAATTAAATAAGTGTTCCTGTTTATTACACCAAAGGCAAAGTAGAACTGCAAAGGTGCATTGGAGAGATGGTAGAATGGGCTAGTAGTGGATGTTAGATGTAAAATAATTTTCAATAATAAAATAATGTCATTGGAATTTGGCTCAGTGCTATGAAGAGCTGGGGATTTAGGGGTTAACAGCTTCTCAGGGCATGGTTCGTATGTGAGTAAACTTCCTGAAGAATTGGTAGATGCTGCTAGTTACAACATTTAAAAGACAATTGGACAGATATGTGAATAGAAACGGTTTAGAGGAATGGGGCCAAACGCAGGCAAATGGGTGTAGTTAAGGTTGGAAACCTGGTTGGCATGGACAAGTTGGACCGATAGAGCCGTACAGCATGGAAACAGACCTATGATTTAAAGATAATACCTCAGGTTCATAAAGCCATAACAAAAGAAGTTTTAGGTTATATTGAATAAAAATACCAAAAATGAAAAATCAATATAAAATCATCGTAGACCTCAGCCAGAGTAGAAGGATTTATTGGGATACAAATTGAAGGAATATTGGGGATTTAGAGAGGACTGAAGAAGAATTTGCTAAGATTTTGAAAATGCTTGAAATATTCAGTAACTCAGGCATCATCTTGTAAAATGAGAAAGTGTTCACGTTCCAGGTCTTCCAGGGCATGTAATATTTTGTTTTTGTTATTAAGAATGAAGAAATGTGAAGAAAGACATAAAATTTGTCGCTCCTTCTAATTAATACAATGTAGTGTGTGGGGTGACATGATACAAGTGCTAAAAACTAAAAACAGGACAGCGCAGATTTGAAACCTCAAAAGAACAGCGATTATTACCAGATTAAATGCCAGAACTTTAATATAGAGGGCATAGGAACCGTCTTTACACAGAGTTGTGAGGCTGCAGATTTCCCTTCAACTCTGCTGGTGAAATGTTAATATTCAAGAATTAATTGGTGAAGCGAAAAAAGGAAATGGAAATCAAAGAACACAGTAATATGACTGGCGAAGCTATCAGTTTAGTTTGTTTGTTTTCACAGACAATAATCATCAATGTGGATTAATTGGAATATGGTCTGTTTCTCATCTGTAACTTATTTGCATCTTTACATAACTCTATCAGACCCATAAGTCAATGTCACGAACAAAGGGACAGGAGGAAGACTGACAACATTTGGCATGGGAAAACTTGTCCTATTTAAAGTTACATAGTAGTGTTCTCTTCCTTTAAACAGTCTAATCCTGACAACGTTGTGGTTATGGAAGAAGGCAATACAGCTGATGTTATATTCTTGGCTTGTCAGAAAGCTTTAAACTAGATTTCAGATTGCTGATCAGTGAATAAGGCATGGAATTCTGGTGTTAAAATTGTTTTATTGAGAGAAATGCTATCAACATAAATATTTCAGGTTGAGAAGAGAGCCTCAGGTGACTCTCTGTGTGGAGTTTGCACATTCTCCCCGTGTCTGCGTGGGTTTCCTCCGGGTGCTCCGGTTTCCTCCCACAATCCAAAAATGTGCAGGTTAGGTGAATTGGCCATGCTAAAATTGCCCATAGTGTTAGATGAAGAGGTAAATGTAGGAGTATGGGTCTGGTTGGTATACGCTTCGGCGGGTTGGTATGGACTTGTTGGGCCGAAGGGCCTGTTTCCACACTGTAAGTAATCTAATCAAAAGCAAAACATAGTTATTCTTGGGCAATTGTTATTTTTAAAGCTTATTGTGCACAATAAAGAGAAGTGCAAAAATGCTGCGAAACTTGAAAATGTTCAGAAAAGGTTTGCAAGGATGTTGCTAGGTTTGGAGGGTTTGAGTTATAGGAAGAGGCTGAATAGGCAGGGGCTGTTTTCCCTGGAGCATCGGAGGCTGAGGGGTGGCCTTATAGAGGTTTGTAAAATTGTGAGGGGTAAGGATTGGATAAATAGACAATGTCTTTTCCCTGAGGTGGGAGAGTCAAAATCTAGAGGGTATAGGTATAACGTGAGAGGGGAAAGATTTAAAAGGTACCTAAGGGACAACTTTTTCATGCAGAGAATGGTGGATGTATGGAAGTGGGAGAGGCTGGTGCAATTACAATATTTAAAAGACATCTGGATGCGTATGTGCATTGGAAGGGTTTAGAGAGACATGAGCCAAATGTTGGCAAATGGGGCTACATTCATCTGGGATATATGGTTGGCATGGATGAGTTGGACCTAAGGTTCTGTTTCCATGCTGTACATCTCTATGCTTCTAAGTCTGCACTGCTTCTATTACCAAGTGCCAATCCCCTGTCTTTTCCCCATATCCATAGGTATTTAATAAGGGTCAACATCAAAGGTTATTGTGCAAATAAAATTTTGTCATGTAGTGGGCAACATATTGACATGGATAGAGATCAGTTTGCTAACAGGAAACAGAGAGTAGGCATAAATGTTTTTTTTTCTCTGGCTGTAAAGATATGACAAGCAATTGCCACGGGGATCAGTGCTGAGGCCTTAGCTTCTTACAATCTATGTAAATTACTTGGACGAAGACACTGAAGGTATTGTTGCTAAATTTGCTGATGATTCAAAGAGCAGTAGGAAATTAAGTTGTGAAGAGGACATAAAGAGGCTACAAGGACATAAAGATACGTGAGTGGGCAAGGATGTGACAGAATGGAATGTAATTTGGGAAAAAGTAAAATTTTCCATTTTGGCAGGAAGAAAAATAAATGTTTATCTTCTAAGTAATGAAAGATTGCAGAGCTCTAAGTTGCAGAGTGTTCTGGATGTCCTCATGATAAATTGCTAAAGGTTAGTGTGCAGGTAAGGAAAGTAATTAGGAAGGCTAACGGAATTTAATAACTTATTAGAAGCAGAATTGAATGTTAGAATTGAACTGAGAGGTTGGACTTCAATTATATAGAAAATGAAATGACATCTAGAGTACTGGACACTGTTGGTTTCCTTATTTATGGCTGGATGTAAATACTTGGCAGCAGTTCAGGAAAGACTAGACTAATACCTGAACTGAGCTGGTTGTCTTATGAGAAATGGTTGGACAGTCGAGTCTTGCACCCTCTGGAGCGTAGAAGAGTAAGAGGCAATGTTATTGAAGCATATTGAATTTTGAGGGGTCTTGATAAGGCTGGACATCAAAAGGATGTTTCCTCTTCCGGGAAAATCTGGAATTAGGGTTCACTTTTCAAACATAAGTAGTTTCCCATTTAAAAAGGGATGTGAAATTTCTACTTGCAGACAGTCTTTGACATTCTCTTCCTTGAAGGCAGTGGAAACAAAAGTTTTGAATATTGATCTGGCAGAAGTGAATAGATTCTTGAATGGAAGGGTATGAAAGGTTTAGGCAAGAGTGGGGAGTAATCAGACTATCCATAATCTTACTGGATGTTGACACACACTGAAGGGGAAAAGTGATTCCCTCCTGTTGCCAATTTGTTTGGCTGCATGCTTGTATTAAATGACAAACATTTCCAAACCCTTATGAATTGGTTTGGCATTTCACTCTACATGTATATCATCAAAATTCATCACAAATCCTTCAAAACCCTATTTTCTACACAAAGGATTTTAGCACATCTACTCAGTCAATAGGAACACACAACCAATTTGAGTTCCATTTATACTGTTTTCAGCAAAAATGGAACATGTATGCAGAATGTCTTCAGATCTTCTTATGAAGACCCAGATATAGCAGGAATCTGCCAATGTTACCTTCTGTGTAACAGGGATGTCACCAGAAAATGTATATTTCTGTCACAATTGGTGCTTCTGTCTCTACCCTTTTTGTTTCAGCCGACCAATGTTGCTTCATTGGAACCACCGGCATCTGAGCTATGACAACACTTTCTCTGCTTGTATACTTTCCACCTGGTATTTTGGTTTTGAATCTCAGTTTCAAACTTAGGTTCCTCAAAAACTGGAGTGTGTTTCCCTTCTAATTAAAAAAAGAACAAGCTTTGAAGCCAGGAAATCCCCATATGCAGGTGTTGTCTCCTTTCTCTTCTCAGCTTGCCCAGTGCAGCTTGAACAGCTGAAATAACACAGTTTAAATGAAAAATAATTAAGTAGGGAATACATTTTGCCAACCTATGCTTAATCATTCCATTGGTATAGTATTGACTGATTTTTTTATTGTAGTACTTATAGTAACAGAATCATAGGAAGGTTACAGCAGAGACATAGGTTATTTGGCCCTTTATGTCCATGCTGGCTCACCTCATAAGCAACTCGGTTTGTCCCATGCTAGTGTCCTTTCCCCATTGCCCTGCAATATGTTTTCTCATCAGATAATTATCCAATTCTCTTTTGAATGCCACAATTGAATCTGCCTCCATCACATACTCAGGAAATACATTCCAGATCCTAACTCTTTGTTATATTAAAAAAAAGCTTTTTTTTTTCCAACCTCTTGTCTCCTTTGGTTCTTTTGCCAAGTCCCTATATGGTACTCTCTGGTTGTTGATCGTTCTCCTCATGCGATCCATTTTATTTTTCTGTCTCATCTGTCCCTCATAATTTGGAATGTCTCCATTAAATCTCCTCTCAATCTTTTCTTCTCCTCTATAACTGCAAACTCTCCAATTTATCTACACAATTTAATCCCTTGTCCATGTATTCATTCTGCTCAATACTTTCTGCAGTGTCTAAAATTTCTAAACATCTTTCCTAAAATGTAGCAACAAGAATTGGACGCAGTATTCAGCTGAGGCAGAAAAAGTCTCTTAGAAATGTTAACTCTGTTTATGTCTTCACGGGTATAACCAGATCTGTTGAGTGCTGTTGTGTTTCTTGTGTTATTAGTAAGTAGCAGAGATTTAGCAGTGTAGATTCAGTTCATTTGAAAATCTCAACTGGTTTAATTAATAGTTCAGACTGCAACATGTAATCATAGAGGACTGTGGATCTAATTTACTTCTAGAGTGTGACTGTTAGACTGCACATAGCAGTTGATCATTTGGTTTCCTTCTGGCCCTTGGTTCATTGACTTTTCCAGCCTCCAAAGCAACAAACTAAACTAAAAATGCAATAAACTAAAAAACACAACTAAAGTATTGTTGGGTTTTATTTCAGATTTCTACCATCTACATTGCTTTTGTGTCACTATTATTTAGTTGCTTTGGTATTCTATGTCTCTAATTATAGTGTCCAGATTCCATGTATCTTAGTAGCAACTTTCTCAGCTTTCTCCTGACTTCAAACATATGTGCACATATCAGGTTCTTTTGCTCCTACATTCTCCTTAAAGTTATACCCATTATTTTATATTGCCTTGCCTCATTCTCCACATCAACATGTATTGCCTTACACTTCTCAATATTAAAGTTCATCTGCCAGGTGCCTACCATTTCCATCAACCTGTTTCTATTTATGTCTATCACAATGCTCCTCACAACTTACAATATTTTCAAGTCTGTGGTGAATGTGGACTTTCAAAAGGCATCAGATAAAATGACACATAGCAGACTTGCGAGCAAAGTCAATGACCATGAAATAAAAGGGAGACTGGCAGCATGGAGATGAAGATAGCTAAGTGAAAGGAAACTGAGAATTGTGGTAAACACTTATTTTGTGGACCAGTACATTGTGACGAGACTTTGGCTTTAAGAAGTATTTTTTCTCCTGCTTTTAATGAAGGATGAGGGACAGGTGCTAAGGTATCTGTGAGAAAATAAACAACTTGTGAAGTGTTGGGTGCTTTTTTTTCGAAGTTGGAACAAACGAAGCAGTCTCAATGAGTGTTGTCAAGCTCCCACAGAACTAGATATTTTAGGTTCAACATTCAACATCAACAATTTTGACATTGAAGCTTTTACAGCAAAGTCTCATTAATATAGATCCGGAAAAGCAGTGATGCTTGTTGTTACAGACCAGACCAAACCCCCTCAAAATATTCAGAAGACAGTCTAGTCACTAACTTTGTCTAGTCTTAAAGGTATTTGTAAGGAGTTGCATTCCACATACAATCAGATTAGTCAAACTACCGGATTTAAACAAAACACACTTTATGTATGCATTATAGTTATCAAGTCGTAGAGTCGTAGAGATGTACGGCATGGAAACAGACCCTTCCATCCAACCCGTCCATGCCGACCAGATATCCCAACCCAATCTAGTCCCACCTGCCAGCACTTGGTCCATATCCCTCCAAACCCTTCAAATTCATATACCCATCCAAATGTTTTTAAATTTTGCCATTGTACCAGCCTCCACCACTTCCTCTGGCAGGTCATTCCATACACATACCATCCCTGTGTGACAATGTTGCCCCTTAGGTCTCTTATATCTTTCTCCTCTCACTCTAAACCTATGCCCTCTAGTTCTGGACTCCCCGACCCCAGAGAAAAGACTTTGCCTATTTACCCTATCAATGTCCCTCAATTTTGTAAACCTCTATAAGGTCACCCCTCAGCCTCCGACACTCCAGGGAAAACAGCTCCAGCCTGTTCAGCCTCTCCCTATAGCTCAAATCCTCCAACCCTGGCAACGTCCTTGTAAATCTTTTCTGAACCATTTCAAGTTTCACAACATCTTTCCGATAGGAAGGAGACCAGAATTGCATGCAATATTCCAATAGTGGCCGAACCAATGTCCTGTACAGCTGCAACATGACCTCCCAACTCCTGTACTCATTACTCTGATCAATAAAGGAAAACCTGAGACTCCCCCACTTTGAAGGAGCTATGAAGCTGCACTCCAAGGTCTCTTTGTTCAGCAACACTCCCTAGGACCTTACCATGAGGTGTATACATCGTGTTAAGATTTGCTTTCCCAAAATGCAGCACCTCACATTTACCTGATTTAAACTCCACCTGCCATTTCTCAGCCCATTGGCCCGTCTGGTCAAGACCATGTTGTAATCTGAGGTAACCCTCTACATTGTCCACTACACCTCCAATTTTGGTGTCATCTGCAAACTTAGTTGAAAAATAGCAAAATAGAGAAGGAATTGGAATAGCGTAACTCTCATAGAAAATGTAACAGAATAATATATACAGCAAGTATTACTGATTAGCTGTTCCAGTACAGTAATATTCCATAAATGCACCCTTTACAAACGGTAAATTCAGAAAACAGATTGTCTCACATGTAAATACTAAAATAGGCAGAGAACCTCCAGTTTTTGACTGTAACCAAGACAGGGAAAAAATAGCTTCACTTCTTCAAAACCAAACTGCAACTACTGACATATCTGGCTCTATAGGAGTTTGACCACACCCATTCAGGCTGCTTCTATTATTCCAATTTTTTAAAAAGCTAAGATTTCATAAGTTGTTTATCTTCTCATGGACCCCTCAGCACTTGTCCAATCTCTCTATAAGAAACTAGGGCAAAACACACCTCTTAAAGCCACGGTATTGACACATTGTACTGATCCCTGAGGATCCCCATAATCCACAAAACAAGTGCTTACCACAATATTCAATTTCCTTTCACTCAGCAGTCTTCTTCTCCATGCTTCCAATGTACCTTTTATTTCATGGTCTTTGACTCTGCTGGCAAGTCTGCCATGTTGCATTTTATTAGAAGTCTTTTGAAAGTTTGCGTCCAACACCAACGATAATATTCTCAACAACATTCTCCTCAATAACATTCTCCTCAACAACCCTCCTTCTAAACCCATGAAGAACTGACCTTTTCACACATCCAATCTTTCTGAACATTCTTTTACTAGTGCAGAAATAGGAAATGTACATATGCAGTGGAATTTAATGTTCAAGGGTGAAGGGCTGGAAGGGGGAGAGTACAGGGTTCATATCTGCTTACTGGAATACTGATGGAAACTTCATTACTTTACATGTTTGGGATACAATTTGTTAGTCATTCACTTATCCAGACACCTGGCAGAACTATTATTGTATTTAACCCTGTGCAGGATAAATATTCTTCCCCTTAGCCTACCAGCCAAATAAAGTTCAAAGCTGCCCAGTACCAACAGGTTCAGTGGCCACAGCCAGAGCACACCCACGCAGACGGTACAAACTCCTCACAGACCGTTGCTCGAGGTGGGAATTGAACCTGGGTCCCTGGCACTCGAAGGCAGCAGTGCTAACCACTGAGCCACCATGATTAGACATGCAGTGGTGGGATAACTCCTGGTAGGTGCGAGTCAGTGGGATTGGAGTGGTTTTTCTTTATGTTTCTCCCTGAAAAATGGTTGAATTCACATGGTGGTGAGATTAGGCAAAAATATCTCTTAAGTACTTACCTAAAGGCCTCTATTGGTCTTTGAGTGGCAAGACATTGAAGTGTGTGTGTGTGTGTGTGTGTGTGTGTGTGTGTGTGTGTGCGCGCGCGCGCGCGCGTGTGTGTATACGTGTGTGCATGTGCGTGTGTGCGCTTGGCAACAGGGGTGGTGCATGATTAGGATGTAAAGGCAGTGTAGTCACTGCCCTACACTCTTCCTCTTGATCAAATGTATCCCTTCCAGCCCTCCCTCTGAATGTACCTGCAAAGTGGCAAAACATTTTGCCCTTATAATTTGTCACCTCTACAATTGCTAAGAAAGACTGTTAGCTTGGTACCAGTGGTTAACCATTCTTTGTTTTTTTGTGGGAAATTAACTATAAATAAATTGACTTTTTGTAAAATCTTGGATGACTCAATACATCAGAATTAAATGTCCCACTCAGTTTTCTAATTAGCTTCCAGCAGTCCCACCAAGAAAAAAATAGTTGTACTTTTAAAAAATTCTATTGATACTATATAGTGCCTAAGTGAGTTAGAATAAAATTTGATTTACTTTGTAAGTGCGTTCTTTCACTAATTCAGAGTGTGCATTTGATATTCCATTGCAAGGACAATATTGGCATTGAATCAGAGAATCCTACAGAGTTACCGGACAGCAGGAAACCATTTAGTCCATCATGTCTACGCCAGCTCTGTGCAAATTGAATTAGTTCCATTCAGTTTGCTTATTGCCTGCAAGCCCAAACTTGGAACATCTCTATGCAGGCTATGCACAAGTTGGTCCTATATATTAGGGCTCATGGATAGGCAAACAAAAACAAAATATGGAAGGGCTACCCATGTCCCCACAATGAATGAATGAATTAACCAGAAACTCTGCAAAGTAACTAACTGGACCCATACAACCTGTGATCACATCTTTTTAATTTATTTAGGTTCTGGTCCGTTTCACTTTTGCTAGTCACAAATGGATCTATCTTCCCCATCCTTTTAATCTGTGCATTCCAGATCCTAGCTCACCATTTACAATCACTGAATTGCAAGTCACTTTTGATTTTCTATTGTCATTCACCTCAAATCTGCACCCACTCGTTCTCAATACCTACAGCAATGAAAATAGTTTTTTTTATCTATTCAGTCTGGAATATTCTTGATTTTGAACACATATATCAAAGCTTCTTTCAACTGTCTCTTCTCTGCACTCCCTACAGAATTATACCTGTTAGTTTATATTGCTGTTCCTACAAAAATGCAATACTTCACGTGTCTCTTCATTAAATTTCATCTGACACATGTCTGCCCATTCCAGCAGCATCTGTTCACAAGATGTCTGTCACCGGTCTCCTCACAGTTCATAATACTTTTTATTTATTCTCTCACAGGACGTGGGCAACATAGCTAGGCTAGTATTTATTGCCCAACAGACAGACAGCTGACTCAGATCAAACTTTTTACATTTTATTCTCAACATGGTAAAATTAAACTATCAAAAATGCTCAATACTTCTTCAAATGGTTCCTAACCAGACTTTTGATTAACCAATCGTAGACTTTGGAATGATTAATTCCAGACATTAGTTTTGTCTGTTAAATAAAATACTGAACTAGTATTAAATATGCAATAACCTTAGCAGAAAAAGATTTGTTTAACAAGGTAGGCTGATTAAAATCTATGTTTTGAAACAATGCTTTCAGTTCCCATTCTCACAAAAGAGAGGCAGATTGTTATGGACTAGGCCAGACCTCATCAAAATATTTTAAGAAGGTAGCCTAGACCCTAACTTTTTCTTATTTAAAAGGCAGGAGTGAAGTGGATATTTCAGCTCTAACACAGCTGGACAAACCA
The DNA here is from genome assembly GCF_020745735.1 of Hemiscyllium ocellatum. Classification (NCBI taxonomy): domain Eukaryota; kingdom Metazoa; phylum Chordata; class Chondrichthyes; order Orectolobiformes; family Hemiscylliidae; genus Hemiscyllium; species Hemiscyllium ocellatum. The sequence goes on from NC_083402.1 coordinate 130,089,055, forward strand.
CTCGGTTTGAAACAAACCAGAATTTATTTAAACTCTACAGTTGAACCACGAACAAAAGAAAATGGAATTTAGAATAACTTAATTATTGGAAAACTTAACCGACCCAATACAGCAAATTAACTAAGGAGCTCTTCCAATCCAGTAAAATCTCATAAACACAGTCCTTTGCAAAAAGGTAAATTGAACCACAGATTTTTATAGACAGAAGGGAACAACATTCAAAGAACTCTCGGAGAGAGAGCCCATCAGAAATCATCTGTTGAAGTTTTGCAAACCTTCCTGAACCCCAGCATCTTGTGAATGTTATGGCTAAACCAAACTATAACAAACATAAACTGGGAGGACTGGTCATTCCCCTACCATTGCTAAGCACTGGTCACCTCTGCCTTTATGACCTCTCTTGACAAAAAACACCAAGGACAAAATGACCTTTTTAAAGTGATAGCATTGTCATACAGATAAACAACATGGTTAAGGGAAAAATAAAGTAAAATATCAAAACTGGCCAGATTACTTAAATGGCTTTCACTATGCATTGTTTCATAGGCATAAATGTGGCCTTGTTGGTTGCTTTTCTGGAATCACCGATTAGGGACACCTTCTCAATTCACCCATGTTTAGGTAGCAATATGTCTAACTCAGCTGTTTGCACTTTGGACTTCCAGAAGCTGTTGTGGAAGATTAAGCAGGCAACTTTCAAATCTTTGTGCAATCTTGTCAGCTTCCAAACATGTATTCCCAGAAAACACAGTTCAAAAACAATTACAATTCTGATTCCACCCTGACATATGGACTATCTCTCTTGAGGTCTCAATTACCATTCAACTACTGCCATCTGCTTGAAGGTAGAACCTTTTCCATACTTGTTGGAACCAATTTCCAGGCACTGACCTTGTTAATAGCCAACTTTTGCTATCTATTTAAACACAATACCATCCTTGAGATTGCTGTGTCTTTTAGAAATGATTTAATCAAGACTCAGTCTACAATTAGCCTCCAGGTTTTGCCTCACAAACAAACAAAGCTTCCTTTTACCACAAGCTGTCCCCAAATCCATTAATCATTTCTAGCTAAGAATTCCCTGTTCACAATACCAACCCAAAATTAATAAAAGAATAAATGTTACAAAATTTAAAAAATCAGCTCAGCCTCTAAATAACTACTTAGAAAGATCTGACATACCTACTGCAAGCTTAGACTCTTCATGTTCAGTGAAGTCTGTTTTGTTATCATTTGCTGTGGGGCATAAGGAACACTGTCACCAACGTGGACAGGAATCTCTCATACCTCTGCAAACAGCTTGTTCAGAAAAATAAACACATGAGAGATCTTTCCCTTCAATGTTTCATAGTTGATTTTCCACAATGATGCTTCAGAAGCAGGAGGTATGACCTCCTTCCTTTCAATGAGCTTCACCACAAAACCACCTTCAAGTCGGCAAAACACTTCAAACAGAACAGCCTTGACACATCAACATAAAACCAGGCAGATGTTTTCCTTGAGTTAGGTTCAAGCTAACAAGGTCAATAATGATCGATGATTTCTAAGAAAATCATTATTAAAAAAAAAGTTCTGCTTGTTTTTTGATTGACCCCTTTAAAAACACACTGTCTAGGTATCCACACTCCTTCAAATTCATGTCCACTAAGATGACTGAATACGAAGGCATCAAAACACTTCGCTCTCGTGTGAAATTCTTAACCTACAATTGTGGAATTACGTAAGGAAAAGAACTGTATGAACATGTTAACTAATGAGGAAATGAACTAGCTGGCCAGCCTGCAAAAGTTCTAACTGCATTTCCTTGCCTCAGCCCTTACCATGCAGAAGACAGATAAGTTATTTGACCTGGAAAGAAAGCTAAAGGCTGTTGCAATGGTACTTTGGAATGCTTCACATTATGGCAGCATGGTGGTCAAACAGATGTACAACCTTAAGGTAAATAAATAAATCTTGAGGCCAGCTACATTAAATGGGGCAGGCAGATGGCAGATGAAATTCAATGTAGACAGATGCAGAGTACTTAACTAAGAAATTAAAGTCCATTAAAGGACTGTTACTTGAATGGAAAGAAACTAATATATACAGAAAATAAAAGCGATCTGAGAATCCTGATTAACAATAGATTAAACCCTAATGGCAATCAGTAAAACCCATACATTATTGAGCTGTATTAAAAATTCAATATCGAACAGTAACAGTTAATTGTAATCATTCCCTTTATTACTTGTGTAAGAGCAACCAGGATGTCTGGCTGAAGGACAGTGAATTTGAGGTTGGAGGAGTCCATACTGGAAAAGAGAAAGTGAAGTAGGGATAAATTCTGATTTTTAACAATTAAATTGAATGAGAAAAGACGGAGAAGCAAATCCATGTTGGCCTTTTTTATGTTCTATTTGAGTCAAAAAAGGATCAGTACCACAACTGACCACAGTTGTGTTGATGTCATATGGACTTGTCGGTAGAATAGGAAAAATGGGATGTAACATCTGATTCTTCTCAGTCTTTATCATATTAATGTAACCTGGAAGTTGCTAGCATGCAATAAACTTGATCCTGTTGACTACAAGGGTCTCTTCTTATTTGACTAGTAAGTGGCTTTCATCTACAACACCAGACTAAAAAAACTTCTTAGATCTCTACACTTAAGCAGAATGATGACAGCAATTTACAACATGAGCAGCTCGTACAGCTGGTATGACCAAACACTCTAATCAACTCAAAGGTCTCCAGATGTTCATTTATTTGTTCTTATAGATAAGAAATAGTAAGATGAAGCTATTTCACTAATGTTTTCTTTTAACTTTTTCAATTGAAACTATTGGCCATCTTACCAGTCAGAGAATGGCACAGCACAGAAGCCAATTGATTTCCTTCATCAAATCTGCAGAAGTGATTTTCTCAATATGAACTACGTGATCTCAATTACCCACTCAATCAGTGTACCTTTAGTGTTGTTGCCTCCAAACAATTACCTAGTTAGATTAATCACCATCAACCATGATGCATGGAGTCACAGAAGAGTCTGATGGCATTGTCTAAAGAACAGTATGCACGACCAAAATCCCTGATACTAGATTAAATATCTGTTCCTTCCACCAATTCTACAATGTAGCTTCGGCTATTGTCTAACCTTATTTCAGTAACACCTCCGACCCTAAACTTATATTGTCAACTACAAGGAAGTAAGAAAGCAGTATGATCACAGGAACACCTGCAAGTCATATGTCATTGTGATGTGAATCTGTACAGTGGTTCTTTTGACTTCAATGGATCAAATTTTCAATTTCCTTACATTAAGCTATTGCGGAAGCATCAAAAGCACAAGGGTTGGAAGAGTTCAAGAAGAATGTTCAAAACAAAGATCTGGACACAATTAAGAATAGTCAATAAATCCAGATTGGACAACATTCTCTATGTCTTGATTATAAACAAAATTGTAATATTAAGTGTTGGTTAGAAAACAGGAAAGTGTACATTGTAATCAACCTCTGTACATTTTTTTTCTAAATCTTCTTTCATTATTTTTATGATTAACTTGCATTAATGCTCTCTGTTTGATATCACATTGTCAACAATGTTGACTAGCCCCCAACTTTCTTGGCACTTTTCTATGATTTTTGTATCCATCCTATAAAGTGTCGAGGGGTGAGTGTGTATCTGTGTGTGTGGTGCGTGGTGTGTGGTGAGGGGGGTGGAGGGGGGGGGGGGTGGGGGTGGGGGTGGGGGTGGGAGGGGGGCGGTAGCTGCCGAATATTGGAGTGAGGGGGTTTGAAGAATTCAAAGCACAATACCTCAAGTTCTTGAATAGATTTAAATTTGACTCTCATGTTAGGCCTCTAATTCACTTCTCCATATCTATCCATAACAATTCTGCAAGCAAGTTCAAGAAACCTGTTTACATCCAAAATAACCCTTCAGGAATAATTAATTTTAATCTTCGCCCTTCATTTCTCAGAACCCCAGTGCTGAATATTAAGTTGTCAATCTGACACACCCAGACCAAAGCTGAAAATCTACTCCACATCCACGAATACATTTTGGATACTGTGACTACGATAAGTAAGCACTTTAGTTGAGAATTGAAAATGGAAATGCTTGCTACTATTAAAGGGTGCTAGGAGACCTCTGGATAGATAAATTAACAGGCACTTGATTGGACTAACCCATCAGATAACTATCCTGCAATTTTATGATGAAGTACTGCTTGCATTACCCTAAATTTAGCTTAATGTGAAATTAAACTGAAATAATGAAATAGTCTGTTTAAACACACTTTTCAACTTAGCTATTCCAGTAAGCACCAACTTTCATGTCCAATTCTGATTCTGATTCATACATTATTTATTTTGGCTGCTGACATACTGTCAAGCCTGTCCGTCAATAAACTACTGAGCCAGTTTCCTCATTCTCATTAGTGTCAAGGAGATCGAGTAGTCAGCTAGACTTCTGCTGAATCCGCTCCTAGTTACATCCTTAAAAAGCAGAAATGCTGAGACACTCAGTGGTCCATTGCTCATAAACCATCATGGCATCACCGGTAATGCTGTGTGAACTGCAACTGACTTATGTATGTTTGATTGCTAGTTAAAATTATAACGTTTATCTTCATTGTCTTGCTTTGTTGCTGCAGCACTAAATTCTGGTTCTGGGAGGCGAATCAGAAAAAAAAACAACTATGTAAATTGCAATTCAAAATGCTTGGAAATATGGCTTTTCAAATCATTCCAGTTCATGAATAAAGAAAACTATAACATTTACCTCACATATTGTGCAATTTCTTTAAACATTGATAACAAAGTGGAGGAATTCAAAGTCTTACTGCTTATTTTTCCTAATTATGAAATTTAAAGAAATCCTGTGTAATGTTTGACAGTTTCCCACAATGTGGAAAATTCGAAGTCAGTGGATCTTTCTGACTGACCAATTAAAGGAGATTTTAGTAGTAGGTTGACATCAGGTTGCCTCTTCAGGCATAGTCTCAAAAAAGATCTGAAATGCAAGAAATCCTGGAAAATGAGAAATGAAAAATAGGAAATTGTATTCAGGACTGTTACTAAAAGGATAAATGATAGGAAATGTATGACTGATTTTGAAAGGCAGGCTGATTGAATTGTGATCTGCTTCTGCCTGAACAAAATGTTGCTCAATGCATGCTCTGATCTGAAAAGTATGTGTTTCAGGTATGACACCTGTTGACATGGACTGTACTGAATTAGTACGATTGTTCATTGCTGCACAATAGTTTAATACCTTAAACTGTTAACCCTCAGGAACTAAAAAAAACAGCTCAGTAGCATATAGTGTTTGGGAGCTATAGCTGTTGTCTGGGAGACCAAAATGGCACTTGGTATGCAGGAGTACATTTTTGCCAACTGATGAACTGCCACCTTGAAGAATACATTAGAAAGGGGACAACTAACTCTGCCAGAAGTACAGTAATCCCTCCGTACTTCCAAGACCTACCGTGGAAGATCAAAGCTGCAGATATGAGCAAACCCATTCATTTAAATGGGAAACTTACATTCCCAGCAGCCCCTAGTCCCTGGTTCTGGAAAGTTCCCTGTAATGTTTGGGTTGCGGTAAACCACGGGTAACTAAACCACGGAAAATGATTCCGTGGATACGGGAGTTGCCCTGTATACTGAGCAGACAGTTCACATTGTAAGTCTGCATTCGATACTAATTTGATATCTGTGCTGAAAATTTGGAGCTTAATGCTTCAGTCATCTTTTAATTTGCACAGATGTAAACTATTAAGCAACAGGAAGGGCATCCCTGAAACCACCCTCGAGCTCTCCTTCTCTTCACACTTTACCCTCAACAGAACTGTGTAAAGGGATGGAGGGCATGGCCTCAAGATTAGAGGAGGCAGGTTTAGTACTGAACTGAGAAGAGGGTTGTTAATCTATGGAATTCTTTGCCCAGAGAAATAGTTGATGCTACTTCAGTAATCACTTTTAAAACTGAGGTAAGTACGTTATTGAAAAATACAGGAATTAAGGGATATGGTGAAAACTTGCATAAGCGGAGCTGAGGCCGTGAAAAGATTAGTGATGATCTTATTGAGTGGCAAAGCAGGCTCGAAGGGCCAGATGGCCTACTCCTGCTCCTAGTTCTTATGTTCTTATGATCTACTTAAAGGTTATCTTCTTGATAATGCTACAATTTTAAGAGCTATTTGTACAGAGTGCTGAGTTAACAGCTATTGCAATGAGGTAATGATGTGCACCATGATGTATCAGTGATATTAGCTGCTCTGTGCGTGAGCCTGTGAAGAGAGATAGAACAGAACATGCAAGAGAGAGTTGCACTTACCTTAAAAAGTAGAATGCAACATTGTGTAAGTAAAGGAGTTTTGAAGAAACACACTGGAATTAGATCCAAGTCTCTTAGAGTTAGAAAGAAGCTTTCCCAATCCATGGCCACAAGTTATTTGAAGAGAGATCTGTAAAACTAACAGTGGAAACAAATCAGAAACCAGCTTGGTGCTGTCCATAAGAATGCAAGGAGAATGACTTGGAGTTTTTACTGATATCAAGACTTCTCTACACAATCAGTTACTCCCACACATGGATGTACTAATAGGTATACCATTTGGATGACAGCTTGACAGGGAAAATGTTATAATTCATATTGCTGGACAAGCTATGTGAAGAGTGAGGAGGTGGAAGAGGGAAGCTGCTCCAAATCAAACTCCATTTGCACTTACAATGTTCAGAGAGAAATTCTTGAACCAGGATCCAGTCGTAGACAGTGCATGAGAAGGTTGCACTTCAATAGTGATGTCGTTATTGAAATCTGCCCAGTCATACACCATCACACAACACAACAAGGATTACTTTGACAGTTAAAAATCACACAACACCAGGTTATAGTCCAACAGGTTTAATTGGAAGCACACTAGCTTTCGGAGCAACGCTCCTTCATCACCTGATGAAGGAGCATTGCTCCGAAAGCTAGTGTGCTTTCAATTAAACCTGTTGGACTGTAACCTGGGGTTGTGTGATTTTTAACTTTGTACACTCCAGTCCAACAGCGGCATCTCCAAATCATGACTATTTTGACAGTGACTGTGAAGGAAACAGAGATAAGAACATTTTTGCACATCTTCCGACTGAACCTGGAAAAGTTTGCATTGTGCCATATCGTTGTGTGAAGTTCACTGAGGCTTCTGCTGATAGAAAATGAGCTATATTTCATTCCCTACTGCCAGAATTCAGCAGTCGGAGTCAGCGCATTGCTTTAGGATAGCAAGCTTCCCTATGGTGCATGATGTAATTGACTGCATGAATATCATTTTGAGCACACTGCATATCAACACTGCCACATACCAGAACTGAAAGTGACTCAACTCTAACTTCCAGGTGAATTGTGACAATACGTAATGAATCAAGCAGATCAATGTCTATAATCTTTTCCTCTAATACTGTAAGAACATTGCAGCCTGTAGTAAGACCAGGTTGATACTCAGGTGAGTGAATGTTAACAAGCTTTATGATCACCTTCCAAGCTGAAACATTGATCACAGAGAAGCCTAGGGCAGCAGATGTAACCATCATCTGTAAATTTCCCTTCAAGATATGCAGCATCCTGACTTGGAATTATATCATTGGCCTTTCACTGTTTCTGGGTCAAAATCCTGGAACTTCTTCCCAGCAGCACTCCAGGTGTATTCTCGATCCCAAAGATTGCAGCAGTTCAATAAGCACGCTTACTATCACCCCCCCAAAGGGCAATTAAGGTGGGTAATAAGTGTTGTTTCAGCTATCCCTTTCACTGTTTCTGGGTCAAAATCCTGGAACTTCCTCCCAGCAGCACTGAGGTGTAATCTCGACTCCAAAGATTGCAGCAGTTCAACAAGGACACTCACTATCACCTCCCAAAGGGCAATTAAGGTGGGTAATAAGTGTTGTTTCAGCTATCCCTTTTTTTTAAAACCACATCTTTCCACAAATTTGTTCCCTGTACACCTTTTATACAAACTTCCCCCTCACCAAATCATTTGCCTAAGGCATTAATCCTTTTGGAGAGCATATAGAATGCATGTGCTCTTTTAAGATCATCTTTGAATGTGATGAATGATCAGTGGAGTGGGATAGCCATGGAGGAAGTGAAGACTGCAGTTGCTGGAGGTCAGAGTTGAAAGGTGTGGTGCTGGAAAAGCACAGCCAGTCATGCAGCATCCGAGGAGCAGGAGAGTCGATGTTTGGAGCATGTGCTCTTTATCGGGGATAGCCATGCCATAGCAGTTGGTTTATGGATTACAGAGCAATAAAGGAGCAATCAAGAAAAATAAAGATTGAAGATACAAACCTTTGAAGAGGATGTTTTTTCTCCCTTTCCCCAGTCTATTTGTAGCACATTCTGAGACAGGGACAAATCTGGTGGATAAAGAAAATAAGGAAATGAAGTCTGAAGTCAAGCCTGGAGATGAGGGAATAAGGACTTACCTATTATTTGGAATTTCACTTTCTATCGGGCATGCTATTAACCCAACAAGTGTGTCCGCATGAGTCTGCTCCTTTGCAGGCAAAGACAGCTGTGGAAAGCCTCCAAAATGGTGAGTTATATCAACATTAATAAGAAAATAAACTTTTGGATCTGAATTTATGAGAAGTTCCTAGGTAACATTGTAGCCTACAGGCTAATGAAAAATTAGACATTAGACATTGCATTCAGAACATATCACCAACTTACTAGTTTTAATCACAGTAAAATGGTCAAACTGGCTAGATATAAAGTGCTTAAATTCTGTATTTCCTTTCAACTTTACTTCCACACATTCATCAAAAGTTCATCCTCAGCATGAAGATGGTTTCTGTTATTAACAAAGCTGACTTTTCTATGACAGTCTGCAAACTTAAATGGAGTTTTATGTTCCCTCTTCAAAAGTTTCTTTGTGAACGACAAAGTCATCATTCACTAATTGTGGCAGAATGCTTCCCTCAGCTTATTGTTCACAATGATCAGCAAATGTTGATTTTTTTTAAAAAAGGAAACTTTCTCCAATAAAGGCTTTTTTTTTGTCAACCAGATAAGAACACTCTCTGTTTCTGCAAACGACAAGTAGAAATCCTTTCTCAGTCCCGAACACGTAATAGTGCCTGCTAATAGCTGGGGTTTTAGGGCAGCAGTCTATTTCAGATGATTAGACTGCTTCAATTTATTTAGTTTTGGTATGCACCAGCTCCTTTTGGTCATCAGCAGTGAGCCTTCTCCAATATACTGCTCATCACTAGAATCCCTGTAATTTGGCCTCTACTTGTTTCCAGAATAAGATCCTTAACTAATTCTATGGCTTTTTGATGAGACTCATTTGCAACCTCCATCTGTCATTTGTGCAGATTAATAATTTCTGAATGTTTAATATTGATATGATCAAATTGGACTAAAGCATATTGGTAAGTAGGCAAATTCAGCAAAGGGATAATTTTCCTCAAATAAATAGATGACGAAGTATGCACAAATGTTGTCACTTGGGTGCCTAGATGGGTCTGAAAGTCCTTTACCTGCTTCTGCCTCTTATTTTCAGGTTTTCCTACAGTTCTGTGATCAGATTGACAGGGGGTGGCTTCATTCTTTGCCCACGGTACTGCGTGCTGCTGCACTCAGGAACATGCCTTACATTCCATTTGGAAAAATTGAGGACTGCAGATGCTGGGGATCAGAGTTAAAGGGTGTGGTGCTGGAAAAGCACAGCCAGTCAGGCAGCACCCGAGGAGCAGGAGAGTCGACGTTTTGGACATGAGCCCTTCATCAGGAATGACTGTCGAATTCATTGATCCGGAAACGTAAGGGGATGAAGGTGAGGTCTTTGCTGAGGATTGATCGGTCATCATTCATGAGGGGCTGGCTTGGGGGGATGGTGAAAACATGGCAGGGCTGGGAGCTGGGATCTGGAAACAGCCACCAGAGTGGACGTGGTTGTGTGAAACATTGAGTGTCTTGCTCCGGGAATGCTGCCTGACCAGCTGTGCTTTTCCAACACCACACTCTTTGACTTACATTCCATTTGTCTGGTCATTGTTGCTGCCATGTAGTAAGATAAGATTTATACGTAGGTACTGAAATTAACAGGAGTTACACAAGAGCCAGCCTTCATGCAGGCTTTATTTATAGCTATATTCAAGGCAAGGCATGAAAGGATATCTCTTTGAAATGTTATAGATCCAGTATCTAGCTTAATCTAATTGAAAGCCACTATGGCAAAGTTTGTTACTTGTACACTGTCAGTAAATGTATAGTTAATCCTTATGCTCTGGGATCATGCGTTCAAAACTACCATGGCATAAATGGAATCTAAAATCTAATAATTAATAAATATAGAAATAGAAGCTAGTCTTATTAATGGATACAATTAAAATAGTGACAAAAACAGAAATTGCTGGAAAAGCTCAGCTGGTCTAGCAGCGTCTGTGGAGAGAAATCAGAATTAACATTTCAGGTCCAGTGACCCTTCTTCAGAACTGTTGGCAACTAGGAAAAGGTTGTTTTTTTATGCAGAAGGTTGGGTGGGGAGAGGGAGGAGTAGTAAATGATAAGTGGTGGTAGAGCCCAAAGAGAGAGAAGAACAGTTGGATAGACAAAGGATTGGATAACGATCAGTCTGGGAAGATGAACACCTGCTCATGGGCACTATTAGTAGCTGGCAATAGGTTGTGTGTAATAGCAGCCCATGCGATGACAAAGCCTGGTCCGCTGGGGTGGGGGAAAACATGGGCAAGGTGCTGAAGCCCTAAAATTGTTGAACTCGATATTATGTTCAAAATGCTGCAGAGCTCCCCAGTGAAAAATAAAACGCTATTTTTCCAGTTTGTGTTGAGCTTCACTGGAGTACTCCAGCAAGCCCAACACAGAGATGTTGGCCAGAGAACACTGTGGTGTATTAAAGTAGCAGGCAACTGGAAGCTCGGGGTCATTTTTTTGTGGACAGAATGTTGAGGTTTTGCGAAGTGGTCACCCAGTCTACGCTTTGTTTCCCTAATGTAGAGGAGACCACCCTGTGAATAGTGAATAAATATTGAAATGCAGGTAAGCGCTGCTTTACCTGGACAGTGTGCTTGAGGCCTTGGATGGTGAGGCGGGGGGAAGTAAATGGGCAGGTGTTAAACATTCTGTGATTGCAGGGGAAGGGGTCATGAGGGGATGCTGGGAGTGAAGGAGGAATGGACCAGGGTCTCCCAAAGGAAATGGTCCTTTCAGTGTGCTAACAAGAAAGGGAAAGGAATATGTGTCTGGAGTTGGCAGGAATGGTGGCTAATAATCCTTTGGAAATGGATGCTGTTAGGATGATAGCTGGGGACAATGAAGATCCTATTGCTTTTGTGGGATGGAAGCGAGGAGGTGAGGGTCAAAGTGCAAGAGATTGGTTGGACCTTGCTGAGGGCCCTGTCAACTATAGTGTTGGGGAATCCTCAGTTGAAGAAGAAGATGGACATTTTGGAGACCTTCTTGTTGAAGTTAGCCTCTTCAAAACAGGTGCAACAGAAAGGGAGGAACTTGGAGAATGGGCTACAGAAAGTGAGGTGTGAGGATGTATCGTCAAACTAACTGTGGGAAGGAAAGGGAGCAGTCAAAGATGGGCCAGGTGAAGGTGAGAGTGGTGTGGAAATTGGAATTGAAATTGATAAACATTTTCAATTCTGGAGGAGAGAGGGAAGCAGCACTAATGATGTCACCGATACCAGAGTTGTGGGTGGCAGCTTGCGTGAGACTGAAACAAGGAGTATTCCACATACCCCATAAAGATACAGGTGTAAGTGGGGCCTACGTGGGTACCCATGGCTACAATTTGGACCTGAAGAAAGTGACAGAAGTTGTTCAGAAGTTCAATGCAAGCTGGAAGAACTGCACCTCATTTTTCACTTAGTCCATTTAGTCTCATTAATGGCCTTTACCAAGAAAATCTATCATTCCTATCTAAGCTGACTGGCATATAATTCTTGAATCACATATTGCAGACAGCTGTGAATTGCTCTCTGAAACGATCAGTTGCAAAATAAAGGTCAAAATGGGAATAAAACTTGATTGACTGATCCCATCATGCTGAAATTAGCAATGGCACAACTAGCCTTTTCAACCCCACAAAGTCCTCCCAATTAGAATCTGGAAGCTTGAGTCAAAATTGAAAAAGCTGTATTGAAGATGAATTAAATAACAGCTGAACATAGTCGCGCTTACTGAATTATAGCTTGCAGCAAGTATCCCAAAATCTTCCAACAAGATTCCTGGGTCTGACCTCTCGAAATGGCACATCAGACCCACACAGGTAGCAACATGATGCTATGCAATCAGGGTGAAGTTGTCCTGAGAGCCCTCAATTTTAATATGGACCCTCATGAAGTGTTTTGGCAACACTGTCAAACATGAGTGTGAGTGTAAGATGATGAACTTTAATAAGAAGAATATTGAAAGGCAATATAAAATAAGGGGTACAATTCTAAAGGGGGCGCAGCACCAGCAGGATCTGGAGGCAGGTTTAATTGAGGCATTCAAGAGGGCATTGGATGAGATGTTAGGACAGGTGGAGCATGTAGTTAATAAAGCATACAGAGTTCTTGACTGTATTAACAGGGGCTCAGAGTAGAAGAGCAAGGAGATGATGCTGAACTTATATAAGATACTTTAGATTAGATTCCCTACAGTATGGAAACAGGCCCTTTGGCCCAACAAGTCCACACTGACCCTCCAAACAGTAACCCACCCAAACCCATTTCTCTCTCACTAATGCACCTAACACTATAGGCAATTTAGCATGGCCAATTCACCTGACCTGCACATCTTTGGACTGTGGGAGGAAACAGGAGTACCCAGAGAAGACCCAAGCAGACATGGGGAGAATTTGCAAACTCCACACAGACAGTTGCCTGAGACCGGAATCAAACCTGGGTCCCTGGTGCTGTGAGGCACCATGCTGCCTGGGATGTACCTGTTAGACCTCAGTTTTAGTATGGTTTTGGGTGCCTCATTATAGGAAGAATGTAAATGCATTGGAGAAAAATTCACAAGTGATTCAAAAGAATGATTCCAGGAATGAGGAATTTCGGTTACGAGGATTGATTGAAGAAATTGGGGCTGCTCTCTGTGGAGTGAAAAATGTTGAGAGGAGATTTGAAAGAGGTTTTCAAAATCATGAATGCATTGGACAGTGTAGACAGGGAGAGGTTGTTGCCACCTGTAAAAGAGAAAAAGAATGAGAAGGCACAGCTCTAAAGGCATGTGGAAATGAAGTGAAATGAAGAAAAAAGATATTTTCATAAAGGGGATGCACTGCCTGGAAATGTGGTGGAGGCAGGTTTAAATGAGACATTCAAGAGGGCATTGGATGGTGACTTGAATAGAAATTGTATGGGAGGATATATGGAAAAGGCAGGAGATTTGCAGAATTAGTAGAACCAGTACAGGAACCATGGACTGGTTAACCTAATTCTGCAAAGTAACAATTCTGTAATTCTATGGGCAAGAAAAATATATGGCTCAATGAGTAGTACAGGAGAGTAAACTGGCAGCACTAAGCATATAGAAGATTGAGGCATCCATAGACATCCATTCCATGACGATGCTCAGAAGCAGCAATGTATACTGTCTATAAAATGTCCTGCAGAAATTTGCAAAAGGAGTTTTGACATCTTCCAAGGTTGAAATGGATCCGCAACATTCACTCTTCCTACCACTGTTGTTAAGTGGCAGCAATGTGCGCTATCTAGAAATTACATGGCAGAAATTCACCAAAAGTCCTCAGAAAGCACCTTCCAAACCCAGAACCACTTCTATCTAGAAGAACAAAGACAACATACACATAGGAAAACCAGCATCTGTAAGTTCCCCTTTAATTCACAGACCATCCTGGCTTGGAAGTATATCACTGTTCCTTCATTGCCATTGGGTCAAAATCCTAGAACTTCCCTTCCTAACAGCATTGTGGGTTTACCTACAGTACTATAGATTTCAACTTCAACAAGACAACTCACCGCTACCCTCTCACCACTTTTCAATGAAGGAGGGGCACTGACTGCTGCCTGGCCAGCGATGGCTAAGTCCCACAAATGAATTTTTAAAAGAAAAACTGGTGAAACCATAACAAAGATTTAATTCATGCTAAACATGGATCAACATGCCAAAGACAAAGTATTCAATGAATCAGACCAAGTCTATGTAGTCCAATTGCATCCAATCATGAATCATGTACCATTAAACAATTAACCAGAGGACAATGATCCACAAACATCCCCATCCTAACTAACAGGAAAGCCCAGCATGTCAATGTAAAAGACAAGGCTGAAGTATTCTTTTCCATTTTTAGTGGCAAGGGCTGAGCAGATGATCCATCTTAGCCATCCACATGAAAACTGCAGCATCATTAGATACCAATCTTCATCCAATTTAATTCACTCTAAATTTTATCAAAAGGCAGTTGAAAGTATTGGATACAACAAATGCTATGGGCACTGTTAAGATCTTGGCAGTAGTACTGAGAGTTTTGCCAGAACCAGCTGCATTCCCAGGCAATTTGTTTCAGCACTGTTATAATATTGGCATCTACCCGTCAATGTGGAAAATTGTCCAGATATGTCCTGTCCAAAAAAGCAGGACAAATGCAGTTCTGCAATTATCACTCCATCAGTTTTCTCTTGATTTTCAGCGAAGTGATGAAAGATGTTATCAACAATGTTATCAAACAGTACTCGCACAGCAATAACCTGCTCACTGATGCTCAGTTTAGATTGGTTTGGAGCCATTCCGTTCCTCGCCTTATTACAGCCTTGATTTAAAGATGAACCTCAGAGTTCAATTGAAGAAGTGAGGTAAGAGTGACTGCCCTTGAGATTAAGGCACCATTTGACAGATTATGGCATGCAAAACTGAATTCAAGAGAAAATCTTCCAAGATCGTGTCATATCCAGCATCAAGGGAAGATGGTTAAAATCATCAGAGGTCAATCAATTACGCCTCACAATGTCAGTGATGAACATTGCGCAGCCTCTTTGTGTGATGTAGCTATCATAGTTTAATAGGTGTGCTGGCACTGTGATTTGGGTCTGTGGCTTTCAACAATGCTCAGCGGGTAAAGGAAAGGTGAAACACACGTAAGTTAAGAATGACTCCTGCTTGAGACAGATTATGTATGGTGTGATTTTGCTAATTTGAACAGTAATTGAGGTTGCTGGTGCATTGGATGGGATGACATCTGAAGGAGTGTTCAGTGATCTTGGCATCTCGTGAGGTTATTAAGCTTCTTCGTCTTCATTTGTGGCATTGATCTAATGTGGCTTTCAGATCCCACCAGCTTCTGCTGCCTTTTGCCCTGATGCTTATAAAAGGCCTCATTCCTCACTTCTTCCACAGACACTTCTAATGTAACATGAAGAAACCTTGGAGACCATGCTCTCCCAAGCTGTGCTATTCTTTGCTGCTTCCCAATATTGATTGTCTTTATGAATACCTTCCAGAACTTGCTTCAGCCTCATTTTATCTCCTTCCTTTAAGAGGTGAAGGTTACCTCTCAGCAATGCATCTTCCTTTAACTGGTTTTGGAGGCTGATTTATGATTTACAATTTTATTGTCATGTGTATTTTACAGTAAGAAAAACTGTGAAATACAATGAAAAGCTTTCCCACTGTCGCCAACACTCGGCGCAATTTTGAATAGGTTTAAGAATTAAAAAGAAAGGTATACCGTAGATTAGATTAGTTACAGTGTGGAAACAGGCCCTTCGGCCCAACAAGTCCACACTGACCTGCCGAAGCACAACCCACCCATACCCCTACATTTACCCCTTACCTAACACTACGGGCAATTTAGCATGGCCAATTCACCTGACCCGCACATCTTTGGACTGTGGGAGGAAACCGGAGCACCCGGAGGAAATCCACGCAGACATGGGGAGAACGTGCAAACTCCACACAGTCAGTCACCTGAGGTGGGAATTGAACCCGGGTCTCTCGCGCTGTGAGGCAGCAGTGCTAACCACTGTGCCACCATGCTGCCCACTATGCCACCGTGCTGCCCACGTTGATCAGTCCTGAGCCAGCTCATCATCAATAATGTGTCTTGCCATCCTCCTCTATCACCAATCTTCAAGTGCTATCTTTTGCCGCTGGGCTGATTCTCCTCCTCCAAAGCCTCGCCGTTACCTGTGCTGGGCCCACCAATGTCAGGTCGCATCTCTCACTGCTGGGCTCACCGATGTCAGATCACATCTCTCACTGCTGGGCCCACTTCAATAATGTTGCTGTGATGTCCTTCAGCTACCACTTCACTGCCACCACTACCAGACAGTACCAATGACAAAGTCACCAATCCTCCAGCTCCCATCTTTCACCACTGGGCCTACCTCACCAATGTTGCCGCTGCAGATTCTGATGCGGGGTCCCGTGCTTTCCCTGAAAAAATAAGTAGGGGCCCACTCGCTGCTGCCACGGGGTCTGTGCTGGACCCACTCGCTGCTGTCACAGGGATGTGCTGGGTTCACTCACCGCGGCCACAGGGTTGCACTGCACAAACACGCCTCTGATATGATGTATGGCCCGAGATGATGGTGTCACGAATGAAAGGCACAGTCTAGACTGACTATATATTGAAATCCTTACATTAAGATCTCCAGCTAATGTTAGCCCGCTGTACATGTTGCAATCAGCAGGAGCAGATTAATCACACATTGAGTTTTTTTTTTCTTATTTTGGGAGCTATCAAATTGTGCCCTCTTGGTGCCTTGTTATCTTTTTTTACAAATTTTACATGCAAGAGATTTAGTACCTGTTCAGGGTTCACTCAGACACTATTATTAATCAATTACTTTAAATAAATACCCTGTACAACTGTGTTCATTACATACCAAGAAACTAGCTTCCTAACTATAGTCAAGTGAAGGAACCGAATCAATATCTGTGCCATTGATGGCTGAATGGTTCTTTATTTCCTAATTAGCTCACATCATTGTAGCATATATGACATCAGTTAGAGAACAAGACTGCATGGATAATTGCAAGCTATGCTTTTGAAATAGATGGTTCTTAACTCTGTAATAGTATAAGTATTGGATAGAGCACACAGTAATTGTCCCAGCAAGTGGATGTTGGAATTTGGGAAAAGAAATGATCTGCCTGGTGGAAGGCAGGTTTGCTTGCTGGTGGAACTTTAATTTCTCAGAAGCATAATGATGTCAGAAATAATCATGGTAGAGGAGAAAGGGAGGACTGCTGATGCCTAGAGATCAGAGTTGAAACGTCTGGTGCTGGAAAAGCACAGCTGGTCAGGCAGCATCCGAGGAGCAGGAGAGTTGACGTTTCGAGCACGAGCACCTCACCCCCCCTCCCCCACCCTCCCATTTATCTCTCAGCCCTCTTGAGCCACCCCCTCATTCCTGATGAAGAGTTAATTCTCGAAACGTCAGCTCTCCTGCTCCTTGGATGCTGTCTGACTGGCTGTGATAATCATGATATAATCGGGCTCCCTTATGCTGTTTACTGTGGCACCTTTACAGGCATGAAGAAAATACCAATTGAAATTATTGGGATTAAAGAGTTGTCATTTCAGGTATGAAACATTAATTCTGCTTTCTCTCCACAGATGCTGCCAATCCTACTGAATATCTCCAGGATCTTCTGTTTTCATTTCAGATTTCCAGGTCCCATGCTATCTTGCTTAGAGTCATAGAGTCATAAAGATGTACAGCAAGGAAACAGACCCTTCTGTCCAACCCGTCCATGCTGACCAGATATCCCAACCCAATCTAATCCCACCTGCCAGCACCTAGCCCATATCCCTCCAAACCTTCCTATTCATACACCCATCCAAATGCCTCTTAAATGTTGCAATTGTACCTGCCTCCACCACTTCCTCTGGCAGTTCATTCCAAACACGTACCACCCTCTGTGTGAAACCATTGTCCCTTGCTCTCTTTTATGTCTTTCCCATCTAATCCTAAACCTATGCCCTCTAGTTCTGGTCTCCCTGACCCCGGGGAAAAGACTTTGCCTATTCACCCTATCCATGCCCCTCATAATTTTATAAACCTCTATACAGTCACCCCTCAGTCTCTGACGCTCCAGGGAAAACAGCCCCAGCCTGTTTAGCCTCTCCCGAGAGCTCAAATCCTCCAACCCTGGCAACATCCTTGTAAATCTTTTCTGAACCCTTTCAAGTTTCACAATATCTTTCCGACAGGAAGGAGACCAGAATTGCACACAATATTCCAACAGTGGGCTAACCAATGTCCTGTACAGCCGCAACATGACCTCCCAACTCCTGTACTCCATATTCTGACCAATAAAAGAAAGCAGACCAAATGCCGCCTTCACTATCCTATCTACCTACGACTTCACTTTCAAGGAGCTATGAACCTGCACTCCAAGGTCTCTTTGTTCAGCAACACCCCCTAGGACCTTACCATTAAGTGTAAAAGTCCTGCTGCTTCTCAAAATGCAGCACCTCACACTTATCCGAATTAAATTCCATCCGCCACTTCTCAGTCCATTGGCCCATCTGGTCAAGATCCTGTTGTAATCTGGGGTAACCCTCTGCGCTCTCCACCACACCCCCAATTTTGGTGTAATCTGCAAACTTACTAATTGTACCTCATGTGTTTGCTTCCAAATCATTTATGTAAATGACAAAAAGTATAGGACCCAGCACCAATCCTTGTGTCACTCCACTGGTCACAGGCCTCCAGTCTGAAAAACAACCCACCACCACCACCCGTTGTCTTCTACCTTTGAGCCAGTTCTGTATCCACATGGCTAGATTTCTCTGTATTCCATGAGATCTAACCTTGCTAATCAGTCTCCCATGGTGAACCTTGTCGAACACCTTACAAGTCCAAATGGATCACATCTACTGCTCTGCCCTCATTAAAACTCTATGTTACTTCTTCCAAAAACTCAATCAAGTTTATGAGACATGATTTCCACGTACAAAGCCATGTTGGCTATCCCTAATCAGTCCCTGATTTTCCAAATACATGTACATCCTGGCCGTCAGGATTCCCTCCAACAACTTGATCACCACCGAGGTCAGGCTCACCGGTCGATGGTTCCCTGGCTTGTCCTTCGCACCCTTCTTAAACAGTGGCACCACGTTAGCCACATCCAGTTTTCCGGCACCTCACCTGTGACTATCGATGATACAAATATCTCAGCAAGAGGCCCAGCAATCACCTCTCTAGCTTCCCACAGAGTTCTTGGGTTCACCTGATCAGGTCCTGGGGACTTATCCGCCTTGAACTGTTTCAAGACATCCAGCACTTCCTCCTCTGTAATCTGGACATTTTGCAAAGTGTCACCATCTATTTCTCTGCAGTCTTTATCTTCCATATCCTTTTCCACAGTAAATATTGATGCAAAGTACTCGCTTAGTATCTCTCTCATATTCTGAAGCTCCACACAAAGGCTGCCTTGCTGATCTTTGAGGGGCCCTATTCTCTCCCTAGTTACCCTTTTGTCCTTAATGTATTTGTAAACATCTTTTGGATTCTCCTTAGTTCTATTTGCCAAAGCTATCTCATGTCCTCTTTTTGCCCTCCTGATTTCCCTCTTAAATATACTCCTACTGCCTTTATACTCTAAGGATTCACTTGATCTTCCTTCTTTTTCTTAACCAAACTCTCAATTTCTTTAATCATCCAGCATTCCCTACCTACCAGCCTTTCCTTTCACCCTGACAGGAATATACTTTCTCTAGACTCTTGTTATCTCATTTCTGAAGACTTCCCATTTTGCAGCTGCCCCTTGACCTGCGAACATCTGCCCCAGTCAGCTTTTGAAAGTTTTTTTGTCCAATACTGTCACAATTGGCCTTTCTCCAATTTAGAACTTCAACTTTTAGATCTGGTCTATCCTTTTCCATCACTATTTTAAATCTAATCTAATAATTTGAATTTAGAGGAATGAGGGGGGATCTTATAGAAACATATCAAATAAAGAAGAATAGATAAGATAGATGTAGAAAGAGTGTTTCCACTGTCAAGTGAAATTATGACCAGAGGGCACAGCCTCAAAAGTAAGCGGAGCAGATTTAGATTAGATTATTTACAGTGTGGAAACAGGCCCTTCGGCCCAACAAGTCCACACCGACCCGCCGAAGCGCAACCCACCCATACCCCTACATTTACCCCTTACCTAACACTACAGGCAATTTAGCATGGCCAATTCACCTGACCCGCACATCTTTGGAATGTAGGAGGAAACCAGAGCACACCCACGCTGACACGGGGAGAACATGCAAACTCCACACAGCCTGTCGCCTGAGTCGGGAATTGAACCCGGGTCTCAGGCGCTGTGAGGCAGCTGTGCTAACCACTGTGCCACCGTGCCACCCACTGACATTGAAGCATCCCTCAGAGAGTACATTCTATGCCTTTACTACCTTCGGCGTTTCCTCCAAATAGCATTTAGGACTGAACTGAGAAGGAACGTCTTCACCCAAAGGGTTGTGAATCTATGGAATTTGCTGCCCAGTGCAGTGTTTGACAATACTTCAGTAAATGTTTTTAAGGCTAAGTTAAATATGTTTTGAACAATAACGGAATTTAGGGTTACGGTGAGAGGGGAGTAAGTGGAACTGAGGCCACAAAAAGATCAGCCAATGACGGAGCAGGCTCGAAGGGCCAGATGCCCTACTCCTGCTCCTAGTTCTGATGTTCTTATGTATTCAAGCATCAACTGGGCAGAATCTCCCTAAAATTGGTGAAGGCATTAGGTTTCTGGATCACACTGTTCAGAATGTGATAAACTAACAGGCAGTGTGAGATTGGCTCAGAACACAGGATAACATCTAAAACACAACACGACAAAGAGCCAGAGGATGGAGGATTAACACAAGATAGTGAGCGGCAACCTCAAATGTAAGTATAGATCCAAGTAATACGCTAACACTGATCATATAGCACATACACATCAATAGAATAGAAACCTTTATGATTCACAAGATCAGTGAGCTTGTCTGCGATAGTCTGTGGGACCATAGGATATATTAACACTGCATCTGCATGAATCCTACAGCTATATCCTACTTTTCTGGGTGTCCATGGGAATTAAATAATTTGTATGTATTAACATGGCAACAGACAGTTGTGTAATGCAAACATGAACTGATGAAGGGTACTGCCTGAAATGTCAATTCTCCTGCTCCTTGGATGCTGCCTGACCTTCTGTGCTTTTCCCAGTGCCACCCCTTGTTATACAGTCATAGAGTCATAGAGCTGTACAGCATGGAAAAAAATCCTTCTGTCCAACTTATCCATGCCGACCAGATATCCCAACCCAATCTAGTCCCACCTGCCAGCACCAGGCCCATACTCCTCCAAACCCTTCCTATTCATATACCCATCCAAATGCCTTTTAAATGTTGCAATTGTACCAACCTCCACCACTTCCTCTGGCAGCTTATTCCATACATGAACCACCCTCTGAAAAAGTTGCCCCTTAGGTCTCTTTTATACCTTTCCCCTCTCACCGTAAACCTATACCCTCTAGTTCTGGATGCCCTCACCCCAGAGAAAAGACTTTGTCTACTTATCCTATCCATGTCCCTCATGATTTTGTAAACCTTTATAAGGTCACCCCACAGCCTCTGATACTCTAGGGAAAACAGCCTTAGCCTATTCAATGTCTCCCGATAGCTCCAATCCTCCAAATCTGGCAACATCCTTGTAAATCTTTTATGAACCCTTTGAAGTTTCACAGCATCTTTCTGATAGGAAGGAGACCAGAATTGCATGCAATATTCCAACAGCCGCAACATGAACTCCCAACTCCTGTACTCAATACTTTGACCAATAAAGGAAAGCATGTGAAACACCTTCTTCACTAGCCTATCTTCCTGTGGCTCCACTTTCAAGGAGCTATGAACCTGCACTCCAAGGTCTCTTTGTTCAGCAACACGTCATAGGACCTTACCACTAAGTGTACAAGTCCTGTTAAGATTTGCTTTCCCAAATGCAGGACCTCATATTTATCTAAATTAAATTCCATCTGCTACTTCTCAGCCCATTGGCCCACTTGAACAAGATCCTGTTATAATCTGAGGTAACCTTCTTCGCTGTCCACTACATCTTCAATTTTGGTGTCATCAGCACACTTACTAACTCTTATGCTCACCTCCAAATCATTTATATCAATGATGAAAAATAGTGGACCCAGCACCGACCCTTGTGGCACTCCACTGGTCACAGGCCTCCAGTCTGATAAACAATCCTCCACCACCGCCCTCTGTCTTCTACCTTTAAGCCAGTTCTATATCCAAATGGCTAGTTCTCTCTGTATTCCGTGAGATCTCACCTTGCTAATCAGTGTCCCATGGGGAACCTTTTTGAACACCTTACTGAAGTCCACCTAGATCACATCTACTACTCTGCC
This sequence comes from Hemiscyllium ocellatum, assembly GCF_020745735.1. Classification (NCBI taxonomy): domain Eukaryota; kingdom Metazoa; phylum Chordata; class Chondrichthyes; order Orectolobiformes; family Hemiscylliidae; genus Hemiscyllium; species Hemiscyllium ocellatum. Next base: position 130,111,411 of record NC_083402.1, read on the forward strand.
CTCAATCTTTTTTGTTACTTCTTCAAAAAACTCAATCAAGTTTGTGAGACATGATTTCCCATGCACAAAGCCATGTTGACTATCCCTAACCAGATCTTGCCTTTCCAAATACATGTACATCCTGTCCCTCAGGATTCCTTCCACAACTTGCCTACCACTGACATCAGGCTCACTGGTCTATAGTTCCCTGGCTTCTCCTTACTTCCTTTCTTAAACAGTGGCACCACGTTAGCCAACCTTCAATCTTCTGGCACCTTGCCTGTGACTATCTATGATACAAATATCTCAGTATAAGGCCCAACAATCACCTCCCTAGCTTTCCAAAGAGTTCTTGGGTACACCTGATTAGGTCCTGGGGATTTATCCACTTTTATACATTTCAAGACATCCAACACTACCTCCTCTGTATTATAGATATTTTTCAAGATGTCACCATCTGTTTCCCTGCATTCTATATCTTCCATGACCTTTTCCACAGTAAATAATGATGGAAAATACTCATTTAGTATCTCCCTCAAATCCTGCGGTTCCACACAAAGGCTGCCTTGCTGATCATTGAGGGGCCTTTATTCTCTCCCTAGTTCCCGATTCGTGCTTTTATATTATTGCATAGGAAAATGCTGAGCAAACCAGTCTTTAAAGGTTGATACCTGAAAATGTGATGTTGCTCACCATTTTTACTCTTGTAAGGTAATCAAAACCACTTACTCCACTGAATCCAGGTTCCAGGGATTGTTTTCCTGCTGCACACTGCCTCTAGGACCTCCGGCCATGCTTGCTTGTTCTTCAGGTTTGGCCTCTTCCTGTTTCCTTATGGATAAAGGAGTTCACTTCATAGCCTGCAACATCACATCCAAGGAAGAGGACCTTCCCACATATTGCTTCAATCCATTTCCCTCCTGAGACCTAGATGGCCAATGTAGTAAGCAGTGATCTGACCTTGTGTTGGATCATTGTAAAAAGAAATTCTGGTATTGAAATGTGCCCATTCTCATCAGAAATTATAATCACCAGGGAAACCTGGTTGAGGGAAATAGGGACAGGAACATTTGTTGTTGCAGTCATAAACTTGCTAACTTACTGTTGACCAGCCCCACCCATTTGGATAAAGATTGGTCCCACCCAACCAAAAGCCATCCTTGGGGCAGAATCTACTGCATCCATTGAGTGCTTTTAAAAGGATTGGCGGGGAACTTAATTGGGTGGTAGACCAAATGTCAATTTGCTAATGGCAGCGTAAACGTTTGCTGCTAATTTCTGAGAAACCTAAAGGCCTCTTTAGCATTGCCTTTTAAAAATTAATTCGTGGGATAAGTGTGCCACTGCCTAGGCCAGGATTTATTGGCCATCTCAGGGAACTGTTAAGAGTCTAGAGTCACATGTAGGCCAAACCAGGTAAGGATGGCAGTCTCCTTCCATCAAGGACTTGAGTGAACCAGCTGGGTTTTTACTCAATAAAATCCTAATCCACTGGAATTATGAAAACATGAAATGGTTATGTGATGAACCAAACTATTTGTAGTAGACGTTTACCTGGGCAGATAGATTATGTTGTCCAAGCTGCAGTGAATATAATAATGGACTTCTTCAGAAATCAGTGTATATTTAGTGCAATACTTACAGTGTCTTTCGTAAAGGTGAACTCCATTGCGTAGATCATTGAAGCTTACAGATTTTGGGACTCAAACATCCGCAGTCTAACAGATTACATATCACAGTGAAGACTGACCTGAACCATTAACCTGACCAATAAAGGCAGCCATGAAGATTCACTGCGAGTTTGAGTAGGGTAAGCAAGACTCCCAAGAATGGGATGCATTTAAAAGTGGCAAAATATTAAATGGAGTGGTTATATAAAAGGAGGGCAACAGAAAAGTTGAGATCAAAGTGGGATGGCTGCAAAGGAAGGAAATGTGATTCAACTGAAATGGCCTAATCATACAGAACAGGTGATGTAAAGTGGGCTGCGACTCATGGGGTGGAATACTATAGCTGTCCGAATGATGTATGCTATGAAGAGATATGTGGCTGAAATCTGGAGAGGCCTAACTTGACATGGGGAGCCTCTGACTTCATTGCAGTGACTTTCTCCCTAGTCAGTGGTGAGTTGCCAATTAAAATGGAATATAACAGCACACAGGCGGCACGGTGGCACTGCTGTCTCAGCGCCAGAGAACCAAGTTCAATTCCAGCTTCGGACAACTGTCTGTGTGGAGTTTGCATATTCTCCCCGTGTCTGCGTGTGTTTTCTCTGGGTGCTCCGGTTTCCTCCCACAGTCCAAAGATGTGTGGGTCAGGTGAATTGGCCACACTAAATTGCCTATAGTCTTAGGTGCATTAGTCAGAGGGAAATGGGTCTGGATGGGTTACTCTTTGGAGGGTAAGTGTGGACTTGTTGGACTGAAGGGCCTGTTTCCATGCTGTAGGGAATCTAATCCTATCTAATAGCTTGTTAACTGCCTTCCTGGAAATATTGAGAGCGGTACAGCATGTGTCTTCATGGCATGTTTCAGGAAGCGGATGATAGCATGTACGCTGGCTGAGTGGAGAAGAACATTGATCGTCTTCCTCCAGTTCTGTGCATTCTTCTAGATAGCCGAGGCAGCTTTAAAAACCTCAGATCAGACTGATAGGGTATCATGGCCTCTACTGTTGGTTCAGGGGGGTAAAGGGAAATCCTGCACTATTCTGCCCCATCCCAGTCCCTGCCTGCAAAGGCGGGCAGCAAGCATGGGTGCAGTGGATGCTTGTCTTTTGGCGGATATCTGCTGAGTGGGGAGTTATTCTGGGGGTCCGTCTGCTGTAAGGAAGCATACATGAGAAATGCCAAAAGGGCTAGATGGGTAGTTAATAAGGCACACTTGTTAAAAAACAGTGAGAATCCCTCCAAGAAACACACTTAACCAAATAAACGTAAGATTTAGTTGACTATTAGAGCACATTTGGAGCATGAGGGGGAGAGTTAGATAGGGTGGGGAATATGTTGGGTTGACTTGCTGAGAAACATCAGTGGAACTGAATGGGAGTGGCGGTGGTTGTAAGGATGAGGCTGCGCATCTGGACATTAATGGGAGATGGATCGAGAGAAGGAAACAAATATCCAAGGACATTGTAAATAAGCCAAGAGTAATTGGGAGTGATTGAAATAGGACAGAGAGGAAGGAAGAGAAAATAAGACAATTGAAAGTATCAGGGTGGGTGGGTGTTCTTGAAAGGGGGAGGGGTATGGGGAGAGGATCAATGAACAGTTTATGACAACCATTTTTTCTGCCTTGTCTTGCCCACATCAATGACTCTGTGAATGTGTAATGAGTGGTGGTGCCGGTGGGGTGAATGCAAAATCAGTAACGCAGGAGCATTCTTCCTCAAGTGTGCACGCTAACAGCATGGTTAAATGATTATGCAGGATGAATGGTCACACAGGTTAATGGTGGGCAACATTGCACCATTTACCACATAGGCTACAGGCCGCAAATATCTTCCACATGCCAGTTTCAGGAAACAAACAAAACAATTACAGGTTACCAAGGATGGAACTGCGATAGACAGGGTTACAGGACATCGTTGAGCAGTCACTCCGGACAGGAGCAGACTGATAAGGGACAAAAGGGTGGATATACTGTGTAAAATATCAAACAGAGGGCATACATCTCATCAAATCTATCTCTGTACAGATTAGGACACCCATATCAGATGTCACTTGACCCAGCCCCAATCTGAAAAGACTGAGAAGACAAAGAAGAGGAAGAGTACAAGTCCAATGAGAATCAAATAAAACAAGTGAGGCTCCTGGAGCTGCAGCTGCAGATATGTAGGCAATGTTCGAAGAGGGGGACCAAACTGCTGAGCACCGTTGCCCACTCTACTGAGAAAGGCTGTACAGAAAATATTGCAGCTACAACCGGGTAAGTGAATGACTGTGCTGGAGACATCTGCACATGACTAGGGACACTGCCACCTCCTGCAGGCAGACCTAAAACTGTTTGGCTTGGGAGGAAATGCAAGGCCAGTGATAATGATAATCACAACGGACACTGAACCTCCTCATTGCTTGCTCCTTTCAAAACTCATCTCGGAACTGCTGGACATGCGCATGGACAGCAGTGAGTTGAGGGGTGCGTAGGTTAAGTTACTATATTTTACACTGGGTTAAATCTCAGCACAACATCGTGGGCCAAAGGGCCTGTTCTGTGCTGTATTTTTCTATGTTCTATCTATGCTCTATGTGTGGTGTCTCCAGTTGAGATTGGACAGGTAATAGTACAGCTTATGCAGTTTCTTCAGTTCACGATGGATCCAGACAGCCAAGGTATCAGAGCCATGGGATCTGTTTTTAAGTGTGAACCCTGGCAGATAGGGGAGAGTCAGGAGCACGATGGTGCAACATAAGTTAGTGTGATTATGTGACAGGATTTGTTTGTATGTGAAGCATGTGATGGAGAGGCCTGGCAGCCAATCATGTGTGTGACAATCCTTACAATGTTAATTCACACTCACCAGGGCATGAAGGATTGAGGAGACAGAGGCAGTCACCTTAACAGACCGCAAGAGATAATTAATTCTCTTGCTGTGTTACATCACAGTATTCTTTCTAGTCGCACCACCACTAGCATAGGCTGTCACAGCCGCCTCCATCCGGACTACCTTAGTGACTCAGGACAGCTTCCTGTTTCCATTCCTTGCACAGAGGATCTGCCTTCATTTGCACATTCCCTCCAGCAGCATGTCTAGAGAGGGTAAGCTATGGTACTCCTTTTTGCTGGTTCTGAAATATATCAGAAGGTGGATTGGGAGCATTAGCAAAAGTTGCTCAATGTTCTTGGGTTGCAGAAGGTGAACTGCTGTCCAAGGGTCTTTTAAAAAATGACACTGGACATTGGAGCAGAGAAGATCCCAGCATGGGGTGGGGTTGAACACTCGAACTCTCAGCCATTGAAATTTTAACCAAACGGACTGCAGATGCTGGAAATCAGAAACAAAAACAGAAATTGCTGGAGAAGCTCAGCAGATCTGGAAGCATCTGCGGAGAGAAATCAGAGTTAACCTTTCACGTCGAGTGACCTTTCCTCAGAACCATTCTCTCCATAGACGCTGCCAGACCTGCTGAGCTTTTGTGTTCTACTGTGCAAACAAATGTAATAAGTTGAAAAGAATTTAATCGTCCAAGAAAACCCTGTCAGCCCCCAAGCGGAACTTCCTTCCAGGTTTCGGCCTGCCTCCATATTCAGCCTCTGAAAAGAAACCACCTCCAACCCGCACGCCCCCATCCCCAGTCTCTACATATTGAGGTAAAACCAAGCAGCAGTTCATATCTATCCGGAGTCATGATATGCTAGTAATCCTGCAACTGTGTTAAGTATGCAGGATTCAAGACTGACTCCAGAGTCCATGAACAAGCACTTATTCTTAAGTAATTTATTAATTGAGATTTAATTGAACTCCAGTTGGGGTCATTGCCTCTAAGCTGGACTTATAAGCCATATAAACTGTTGGGAAGTGGAATCTACAGTAAACCCAGATGAATATATACCAGACAAAAGTTAACAGTCCAAATGTAGAGTCATAGAGTCAAACAGTACGGAAACAGACCCTTCGATCCAACTTGTCCATGCCAACTAGGTAACCTAAACTGAACTAGACCCATTTCCCTGCATTTGGCCCATATCCCTATAAACCTTTCCTATTCATGCATCTGTCTCAATATATTTTCAATGTTATAATTGTACTTGCCTCTACCACTTCCTCTGGCAGCTCATTCCATATACAAGATTAGAGTTGTGTTGGAAAAGCGCAGCAGGTCAGGCAGCACTCGACGAGCAGGAAAATCGATGTTTTGGGCCGAAATCCTTCATCGAGAATGAGGCTGGGAACCTCTCGGATGGAGAGATAAATGGGAGGGGGGTTGGGCTAGGGTAAAGGTAGCTAAGAGTGCAATAGGTGGTTGGAGGTGAGGATGAAGGTGAGAGGTCAGAGAGGAGGGTGAAGTGGATAAGTGGGAAGGAAGATTGGCAGGTAGGACAGGTCATAAGGTTGGTGCTGAGCTATGGTTGGAACTGGGGTAACGTGGAGGGAGGTGAAATGAGGAAACTGGTGAAGTCCACATTGATGCCCTGGGGTTGAAGTGTTCCAAGGCAGAAGATGAGACATTCTTTCCCAGGCGTCGGGTGGTGAGGGAGCGGCGGTGGAGGAGACCCAGAACCTGCATGTCCTCAGCAGAATGGGAGGAGGAGTTGAAATGTTGGGCCACGGGGAAGTGAGGTTGATTGGTATGGATATCTCAGAGATGTTCCCTAAAGCGCTCTGCAAGAAGGTGTCCAGTCTTCCCAATGTAAAGGAGACGGCATCAGGAGCAACAGATAAAATTCATGTACACACCACCCTCTGTGTGAAAAATTTACCCCTCAGATCCAATTTAAATCTTTCTCCTCTTACTCTGAACCTATGCCCTCTGGTTTAGGACTCTCATTCTCTGAGGAAATGACTTTGGCCATTCACCCTTATCTGTGCCCTGCATGATTTTCAAAACCTCTATAAGATCACCCCTCACCCTTCACATATGCTAATGGTTGGCTCGGTAGAAGAGTATCTGGCTTCCAGCTAGCTTTTTTTTAATTGATGGGGAACCTCATCATCAGTATGCTGTAACTGATTTTATTAACACTATTGTCATTTTGGCTGTAGGAAGAGGTGGTGCAAGAAAACAGTAGTAGCAGCCACAACAACCAGCTAAGCGGTTGTTTATCCTATTTGATGAAGGGATTGCTAGCAGGAGGCTATACCCAACACAGAGAGTTTTAAGGATAAGTGTTGACTTTTTATGTCTACCTGAAAACCAATGCATTGGAAGCTGCAATGCTTTGAAAGATTTTTTGATGGATATAGTGACCATATTTTGTCAGTGGAGTAAATATTACTAAACTTAAGTTTCTCTTTTTCCAATGACTCTTGCCAGCATTCAGCAGGGGGAATCTTTTGCATTGCCCTGTTTGCAGTGCACATTAAACAAGTGAACAATGTCATGGTTATCTGTTCACCACTTTCTCCATCAACAGTCAAACAGTAGAAAGCCCACCCTGGCCGATACCCAAGATATCATCGAATGTACACATGTTGACATGATGTACCAGAACACCAGACAATTACTTTGTGAACAGGACAGACTACTTTAAATAAATGTTCAGCTTGATTTCATTCACACACCAAGATAGTACAATGGTGTGCAAGATATCCTTTCATAGAATCCCTTTAGTGTGGAATCAGGCCCTTTAGCCCAACAAGATCACACTGACTGTCTGAAGGGTATCCCACCAAGACCCCTTCCCCTACCCTATTACTCTACATTTCCCCTGACTAATGCACCTAACCTACACACCCCTGGACACTGAGCAATTTAGCATGGCCAATTCACCTAAACTGCACATCTTTGGGCTGAGGGAGGAAGCCGGAGTACCCAAAGGAAACCCACGCAGACACAACAAGAATGCGTAAACTGGGCGGCATGGTGGCACAGTGGTTAGCACTGCTGCCTCACAGCGCCAGAGAGCTGGGTTCAATTCCCGCCTCAGGCGACTGTGTGGAGTTTGCACGTTCTTCCTGTGTCTGCGTGGGTTTCCTCCTGGTGCTCCGGTTTCCTCCCACAGTCCAGAGGTGTGCGGGACAGATGACTTGGCTGTGCTAAATTAGATAAGGGGTAAATGTAGGGGTATGGGTGGGTTACGCTTCGGCAGGTCAGTGTGGACTTGTTGTCCACACTGTAAGTAATCTAATCTAATCCACACAGACAGTTGCCCGAGGCTGGAATTGAATCTGGGTCTGTGGTGCTGTGAGACAGCAATGCTAACCACTGAGCCACTATGCCACCCATATCCAGCTAGTTGTTGCATTGAGTGTTGCACAAGAGAATCAAATACCCTCAAGTATTCAACTCTTCCAAGATTGTGACACTATTAAGCAGCACCACCAAGGTTGGACAATACCTGAATGCACAGCCTTATGTCATCCTGCCTTTCCTAATAATACCATGTCTACTCAATTTGGTTAATCATACTGGAAGAGGTTATCCACACTGGATTAAGGCTGCACATTTCTGTGCATGGCTTCTTATGTGTGGTTGGGAGCTTATGCTGGGATATGATTACTCACGTAGTTTTAGTTACACATTGAGATCTATATGTAATTTTTAATATCATTTGTGTAAGTTTGTGTTTTTGGTTGTTGTGTTTGTAAGATGTAGGTTTCCTGTCTGTCTGAAGTTAATAATTAGCTTGTACATGCTTCTGTAGTCATGGTGATTATTTCTACAGCAATCTTTGAAGCATTGCTTTGGAATTAATGGATTTTGTGTATCTTTGTGAGGTTTTACAATCAAGCAAGTAAACAAGCTCTAATTCAGAAGATAGGAGGGTATTTCTTTTCAGAGATACTAAAGTGAAATGCCCATTGCTCAGATAGAGATTTTTTGATTTTAAAAAAAATTCTACTTGATGTTTTGGCCAGTTATGTGAAGTCATTCGATGAAAGGTGTTTGTACAGACCAGATGAGAAGGGAACGATCCAGTGAAAGTAGATTACCATAGACTAAAGAGTTAGTGGTAGATTCGGAGCAGAAGTATTGGGATAAATCTCCAAAGGGATTACCTGAAGCTGAGTATATTGAAGCTCAGCTATAATAACTCCCGGAAGAAGATGTCTGCAGTTGCAGCCTCTGGGTTCAAGTCAAAAGTAACTTAAACCTAACGGGATGTTAGAAGAACAGACTCCAGTCTGATCATAGAATGAGTGATATTTTATCTCAGATACAAGATGTAGTTTTGGATATTGTACCAAGGGTTGTTTTGTGTAATGTAGCAAACTTTTTTTTTCCCTTTTCAAGACATAAAGGACCAATTTGGGATTAATAGTATTATACCTTTACTGTATGTTTGAAAATTTTTGAATTTGTTATAAGCATATATTCATTTTTTTCATTTCTTTTGATCGGTCTTTTATTGGTTAAAGCAGAATCAGCAGCATTGCTGATTATATTTTAGTAAGAGAACACTTTGTTTAAACAAAAACAAAACAAAACATTGTCTGTCAAGCCAGGTTTCAACTTAGGATTTAATTTGCCCAATAACAACATCAGTTGGTTCACAATAACATTCAAGGGTTTGTTACTCACACTGTGATGTGGTTACTTTTTCTTAGTGTGCTTCCTCACTTCAAAATATTATTATTTGTTATTAGGGAACAGTTGCTAACAATGAAATATGGCTACTCGTCAATGGATCTGAATATTATTCAGCATATTATACAGTAGCTAGGGTACAGCTACTCACACTGTGGTATTGTTACATACCTGTGTAACACATTCATGGAGTACCGTTACTCATGTTGAGGAATGATTATACATACCGTGGTATAGTTCCTTATTTTGTGGTATGGTTTCTCATTCTAGAATATGATCACTCTCACTGCAACTTGATAACTGACAGTGGGGTCAGGTTAATCACACTTTTGTGTGTTTCCTCATGCTGAGATAACTTTGCTCTCTGTGGTGTGGTGACTCACACTGAGATCTGACTGCTCACATTAGTGTATAGTTACAAAGCCTGGGATATGGCTATTTGTACTGGAGTAGAATTATTCATTCTTGCCAATCATTCCTCAGAATCCTCAATGTTGGAAGAGCTCAGCACATCAGTGCGAAAGATAAGACTAAAGCATTCGCAGCAATCTTCACACAGAAGTGCCGAGTATATGATCCAAGTTGGCCTCTTCCAGTGGCCCCAAGCATAAGACCATAAGACATAGGAGTGAAAGTAAGGCCATTTGGCCCATCGAGTCCATTACAGATAACAGTCTTCAACTAATTTGATTCGTTCCACGTGATATCAACAAACAGTTGGAGACACTGGATACTGCAAAGACTTGTGCACTGACAACATTCTGGCATTAGTAATGAAGATTTGTGCTCCAGAACTTACCTCTCCTCTAGCCAACCTGTTGCAGTACAGTTATAACATTGGGATCTGCCTAACAATGTGGAAAATTGCCTGGATATGTCCTGCACACAAAAAGTAGGACAAATCCAACCCAGACAACTACAGCCCCATCAGTCTACTGTCGAGCATCAGTAAAGTGATGGAAGGTATTATCAACAGAACTAGGAAGCAGCACCCACTCAGCAATAACCTGATAGCTCACGCCCAGATTGGGTTCCACCAGGGCTACTTAGCTCCTGATCTCATTACATCCTTGGTTCAAACAGGGGAAAAAGAACTGAATTCTAAAGCTGAAGTAAGAGTGACAGCCCTTAACATCAAGGCTGCATTCAATAGAATGTGGCATCAAGGAGCCCAAGCAAGACTGGAATCAATGGATAATGGGTGCAGACTCTGCGCTGGTTGGAGTCATACCTGGCACATAGGAAGATGATAATGGTTATTCGAGGTCAGTCATCTCAACTTCAGGGTATCTCTGCAGGATTCCATGGGATTGTGCCTAAGCCTATCCATCTTCACTGTTTCCTCAATGATGGTCTCTCCACCATAACGCAAGAACTGGGGAAGTTTGCCAATGATTGCACAATGTTCAGCACTATTTACAACTTCTCAGATAATAAGCAGTCCATGTTCAAATGCAATAAGATCTGGACAATATCCAGGCTTGGACTGACAAGTGGCAAGTAACATTTACACCACATAAATGCCAGGCAATGACCATCTCTAACAAGAGAAAATCTAACCATCGCATTCAATGGTGGTACCATACTAAATCTCCCACTATCGACATCCTGAGGATTACCATTGACCATAAGCTCAACATACTTGCCACATAAACACAATGGCTACAAGATCAGGTCAGAGGCTAGGAAGGCTTTGGTGAGTAACAGTGGTGAGGGGCGGCACGGTGGCTCAGTGGTTAGCACTGCTGCCTCACAGCACCAGGTGACTGTTGTGTGCACATTCTCCCTGTGTCTGCGCAGGTTTCCTCTGGGTGTTCTGGTTTCCTCCCACAGTCCAAAGATGTGCAGGTCAGGTGGATTGGCCATGGCAAATTGCCCATAGTGTTAGGTGCATTAGTCAGAGGGAAATGGGTCTGGGTGGGTTACTCTTTGGAGGGTTGGTGTGGATTGGTTAGGCCGGAGGGCCTGTTTCCATAATATATGGCATCTAATCTAATATAATCCTCACTGCCCAGCATCTACAAGGTGCAAACCAGGATTGTAATGGAATACTCCCCTGCTCCCTGGATAGGTTCAGCTCCAATAGCACTCAAGTAGCTTGACACCATCCAGGACAAATCAACACACTAAGATTGGCACCAAATCCAGAAGTATCCACCCTCACCACCACCAATGTTCAGTAGAAATATTATGTACTATCTACAAGATGTACTATAGAAATTTACCAAAGATCCTCAGACAGCACGCTTCAAGCCCACCACCACTTCTACTTAGAAGGAAAGAGTAGCAGATTTTTGGGAACACCAGTACCTGCAAATTTCCCTCAAACCCACTCACCATCCTGACTTCGAAATATATGGCCATTCCATCACTGTCATTATGTCAAAATCCTGGAATTTCCACTCTAAGAAGATGGTGGATCAACCTGCAGCACATGGAATGCAGTGGTTCAAGAATGCAGCTCACCATCACTTTCTCAAAGACAACTGGAAATGGACAGTAAACGTTGGTCAGCCAGTGACACCCAAGTACCATGAGTGATTTAAAAATTGCTATTGGTATAACATGCATGTGAATTACATTCAGTGAAGCAATACCTTAGTATTATAATAAATAGTGTTACACTTAAAACAATCCCAACTAAAGATTAAGAATTGCAAACACACAAAAACAGTCTATTATCTTGGTTTCTAACATTAGCTGTTTGGTACCTGACAAACTATAGATTCTTGTACAATCAAATTAGGCACATAAAGTTTGGTGCCTGAAACCTTTTGGAAATTAAACATAAAACTAAAAATATCCTATTAATCTCCTGCTGAAGATTAGGGATCAGAATCACAAATACATCTTCTGTAAGCCAGTTACCATGGTGTTCAAATGTACAAGCAGAAAAGTGTCTTTTTATTTTCTTGTCATTCAAGCAAATAACAACCAAGATTGCAGGGGTTTACTGATCCTTTCTGAGAGTAAAAAATGAGGTCTGCAGATGCTGGAGATCACAACTGCAAATGTGTTGCTGGTCAAAGCACAGCAGGGTAGGCAGCATCTCAGGAATAGAGAATTCGACGTTTTGAGCATAAGCATTCCTGATGAAGGGCTTATGCTCGAAACGTCGAATTCTCTATTCCTGAGATGCTGCCTACCCTGCTGTGCTTTGACCAGCAACACATTTGCAGCTGATCCTTTCTGAGACCCATTCTTCCATTCGTGAAACTAAGTTTAACCAGTGTTAATCAGACCAATTGGATTGATCTCTAAACTCAGTCTGGTTTCATCTCAAAACATATGAGTTTATTTAGACAGAAAGAAATAACCAGTTTAATACAAAAAACCTTGTTCAAATATAGATATAACTCTATTACAATATCCTACAATTATCACAAGACAAACATGCTTACAGGCAATTATCTATTGAACATCCCAAAGAGTACTTCAAACAGAATAATAGTCATGTTGGATGCCATAGATTTCGTAGCATTCCACCCCAGACATTAATGACACAGCGGGTTATCAAATCTCATGAAAACTTCATAAGGGATTTCAATTCTTCACTTTTGATGATCTGACCTTGAAACTCCTTCAAAAGATATTCTGTCATGGTGTGCCTCCGGGACTGCTCACATTCTGATATTTTCCACTCCTTTCCTGGGACTTTATTCTCCTGGGTTATGGAAACTGGCCAAAAGTACTGACTCACAAGCATAACTCCAGATTCTCAGAGACAATTAGCTTCTGCCAATACTGCAGCTGGCTTTTTATCCTGAGCTCCAGTCTTGTTCGTTTACATGAAGTTGTACTATTTGAAAGTTTTTTAACACCCCATTCCCTCAGTTGTGTTTGACAATCAATTAATCTTGGGCTTTTACAAGCCCCAGTGTTTCCCAAGACTTTCTTGAGCACCAACTGCAACACCTGGATGCATCAAATGGTTGCTAGAATCTTGTCCTGAGACCTATCTGCACACAGGGCTAGTAAATAGCATTTGAGACTTCAACTTAAGCCTTTACTGTAAAATACCAATATCCCTTTTATCACAGTTCAACAGCAGCATCTTTCTGCATGAAATTTGCCCCTGTCTTCGACTGACTCTACCCTTTGAACTGTTCTTGAGTGATTTTTGGAAATTTTGCTAAAAGCCCCATCTGTGTCCATACGCAGCATTGAATCTAGCAACCATTAGAACTCAAACATACCTTGGGGACCTGTTTGTTCCTTGAAAGTTATAATTGTTCAAAGTGCTGGCTCCTCCAGCACAAATTGACTTAAAAGAAATAGATTTGCCCATAAACTGATTGACTGGAATATCTGATGATATGTTTTAGATACAATTTTATGAGTAATCATGCTCAGAAACATTTTTCCATAATTTAGAGATGCTAATGTTGGACTGAGGTGTACAAAGTTAAAAATCACACAACACTAGGTTATGGTCCAACAGGTTTAATTGGAAGCACTAGCTTTCGGAGCGCAACCACCTGATGAAGGAACGGCGCTCTGAAAGCTAGTGTTTCCAATTAAACCTGTTAGACTATAACATGGTGTTGTGTGATTTTTAATTTTCCATCAAGCTGTCATAAGTGAATTTGGCCTTGCAAGAAAGTTTAGATGAAGATCTATATTGCAGCCTGTTAACCTATTTTGTACCTTTCATAAGTATGTCGAAAAACATTTTAGAACATGTAAAGGATGCACAGCAGAATCAAGACAAAAAAATTTTGTGAAAGCGGTGGATATCTTATGGAATTGACCTAGATGTTACTAGGTGCTATGGCATATTTGAAGGAATTTGTTTTGGCTTAGGAAACAAAGATGATGTCTCATAATGCTGAGGAAGCCCTTGTTCAACAAATGGTGATTAACTCTAGATCTGTTTGTCAAAGTAGAGAGAGTTCAAAACTTAACATTGTTATACAAGCAACGCTGCAGGTAAGAAAACCTAAATTACATTTTCATGGCTGATATCGCATCATGTTCTCCTTAGCCATTTATTTTATGAAAACCCACAGTATTGTCATTTTAAATGGCATCACATAGATTAACTTATTAACAGGCAGGCTGCTCCAGCTGAACTGAAGTCAAGGCATAAAAGAATATAATGCCACATTAAATTGATCTTTTCTAAAAAATAATTTGACCAAATTCTTTGCCTCATTAACTTTTAATATTTTTATAAACAGAATAGTTAATGAGAAACTAAGAACTGTGAACTGTATTCGCCTGTGATGCTGACAGCAACAAATAGTAATATCACATTTCAGTAATTTCAAATATGTTCCACATTCAATGAATTGGTTCTGAAATGTTGGGTGGATTTTTCAACTCCCTTCAGCAGTGTAGACACTAGTAAAAATGTTGGGGCAAAAAATGGCAAAATTAAATTATCAACATTGAGAGTGAAAATGGTGAGTTCTGAGTCTCACTGATGAGTGGTGACTCCTGTACGTCTTTGCATTTGCAATTCATTATGAGTTAAGCCTGCTGCATTTCTGTGCAATGCCTAATTCTCCCAAAAGAATTAATCAGTGCCAGATCCTAATATGGAAGTCAGAGATTACTTTCAAGCTGTTGATTCATTGCTATTCATTTCACAAACTAAGTAGATATTGAAACAAATTGATGAATAAACAGAATAATGTATAAGGAAGAAATAAGAAAAATAAGAAAAATGAGGATGATGACTTTTTTGGGTGTTATCCAATGACAATATATTTTAATTGCATAAATTGATTAATTCTAAGAATTCTAAATTGAAGAATTCAGTTTTGTCAAATTAAGACATCCGCAGTCTGTTGTTTTGCAAGGAGCACAAAACTTGGATAAGTGTCAGTACCAATCAAAGAATGTACTGCCATCTATAGTAACCGTGCTGATTCAATGCTATAGAAGTGGATTTTCTTGTTTTTTTCATCTTTGGCAGGATCTAGGCATTGCTGGCTAGGTGACAGAAAGACTGATGACTTTATAGTGCATACCTGATAATACTTCTTGATAGTAAGTCAGTAAAATTCCACAATCCATTCCTGTCTGACTCATCTCCATGGAAATCAGACCTATTTGTGGCACGATAATTATTCATTCACTTACACAATTCACATATCTGGACCTTTTAATTCCATTTATATTCTCTCTTAATTTCCATGCAGTGAACTTTCAATACCCTCTGTGTGAACAATGAAATTATAATTGACAGAGTTGTATTATCTAGTGGAACACTGTTTAATATCTTTAAGGAACAATAACTGGTAATATATCAAATTTTGGAGATTCTACAAAATGTGTATATTTACGAGCATTCTGGCATGGATTTTATTTCACACTACTGTACTCCTCCCCCCTCCACTTTCTTTTTCTGTCCAAAACTAGTAAGAAAATGTTCTCCCTATGTTCTTGGCATAGGGAGAAATTAATATGAAGTTACAATTGTGTACTAGTTTTATGCGTTTATATACAACAGGTAGTCTGAAACCCTAATGAGATCATAGATTCATAGATTCACAGATTTATATAGCACTGAAAAGGCCCTTTGGCACATCAAGATTACACTGACATAATTATCACTAAAAGTACATGCATCCCAATTTTCTGCTGAGTGAAAAAGCTTTTACCAAAATTCCCTCTGAATTTCCTGTCCCTCCCCCTAAAACTATGCTCTCTCATGATGACCTTTCAACAAAGGGGAACAGCTGCTCTCTATTCACCCTTTTCATGCCAGTCTTAATCTTCTCCTCAGTCATATCCTCCATCAGTCTTCTCTGCTCTAAAGAAAGCAACACAAGCCTATCTAATCTCTTCTTGTATCTCAATTGCTCCATCCCAGGTAACAACCTATTGAACCTCCTCTATACCCTCTCCACTGCTATCACATCCTTCCATTAATGGTGCAACCAGAACTGCATGCAATATTCCAGCTGTGGCCTGACCACTGATCTGTACAAGTCCAACATTACCTCTTTACTCTTATACTCTACGTCATGATCAAAGAAAGCAAGTATCTCAAATGCCTTTTTAACTACTCTACTCACCTACTGGGCTGACTTCAGGATCTGTGAATAATTACCCCAAGATCTCTTTGTTCCTCTAAGCTACCCATTTTTCTGCCATTCATTAAATACTCCCTCATTTTGCTTCTTCTTCCGAAGTGCATCACCTGAAATTTATAAGGGTTAAATATCATCGCTACCATTAACCTCTCTATCAATCCAGGTGCCATCTGCAAATTTGCTTAACATTCTCCCAAATTTTCATCTATATCATTTATGTACATAACTAACAGTGAGGGTACCGGTACTGTTCCTTGTTATACATTGCTGAAAACCAGCCTTCTATGACTACATTTTGTGTTCCTTTGCTAAGCCAGTATCTGATCCATCCCACCAAGGTTCCCTCAATTCCATGTGCTGTAACCTTCTCAATCAATCTCTTACGTGGGACCTTGTCAAAAGCTTGGTAAAATTCATATGAACTTCCCTCAACCACACATTTGATCACATTTTTAAAAAGGTCTAACAGATTTATTTGGCATGACCTCCATCTGACAAAGCCATGTTGACTATCCCTCATCAAGCCATGTTTCTCCAAGTTGGTATTAATTGGCAACTTCAGAATTTTCTCTGATATGAAACTCATCGGTCCAGAATGTCTATCATCCTTATTAAAAAGTGGAACCACATTAGCTGTCATCCAGTCCCCTGACACATCCCCATTGCCATAGAGGAATTCATATTTGTGTCAGAGCTTCTGCAATTTTTTGCCTCGTCTCCCATAGCAGTTTGGAACGCAATTCATCTGGGTCAGGGAGTTATGTCTGTTTTTAAGCCTGACAGAGCCTCCAGACTGCACAATTTCCTATGTCAAACCATGCAAGTCCCTTTGCAGTCCCTTTTCCTGAATTCCATACTTATGTTCTCTTTTTCCAGAATGAAGACCAAAGAAACATATTCATTCAACACCCTTCCAATAACCTGCAGCTTCACCCACAGCTTGCCCTCTTAGTTTCGAATGGGCCCTAATTTTTCACGGGTTAATCTCTTCCCTTTAATTGCTGAAGGATGGCAGATGGAGTTTAATTTAGATAACTGTGAGGTACTGCATTTTGGTAAAACAAACAAAGACAGGATTTATACAATTAAATGTCAGGCCTTGGGCAGTGCTGCAGAACAGAGAGATCCTAGGGTTCAAATACATAATTCTTTGAAAGTTATATCACATATAGATTGGGTGATTAAGAAGGCATTTAGCATGCTTGCCTTCATTGCTCAGAATTCTCGAGTATAGGAGCTGTGACATGACGTTAATGTTGTCTAGGACATTGGTGAGGCCTTTTCTGTAGTATTGTGTCTAGTTCTGATCTCTCTGTTATAGTCGAGAATGTAGTACTGGAAAAGCACAGCAGGTCAGGCAGCATCTGAGGAGCAGGAGAATCGATGTTTCAGGCGAAAGCACTTCATTAGGAATAGGGCTGTCAGCTGAGGGGGTGGAGAGATAAATGGGAAGTGGAGTGGGGCTGGGGGGAAGATGGCTGACAGCGTGCTCGTTAGATGGAGGTAGGGGTAATGGCGATAGGTTAGAGAGGAGAGTGGAGTGGATAGGTGAAAAGGAAGATGGACAGGTAGGACTGGTCATGAAGGTGGTGTGAAATTGGAAGGTTGGAATTGGGCTATCCTGTTACAGGCAATATACCATTAAGTTCAAAAAGTTTCAGAAGAGATTTATGAGGATGTTATGGGGAATGGAAGCTTTGATTATAAGCAGATAATTTGGATAAACTGGGACCTTTTTCACTGCAGTGTCGGAGGTTGAGTGGTGACCCTAGAGAGGTTTATCAAATCATGAGAGATAGATAAAGTGAATGGCAGGAATCTTTCCCCTATGGTGGGTGATTTCAAGACTGGGGGGCATATATGTAAGGTGAGAGGAGAAAGATTAAGACAGACATGATAGGTAATTTTTTTTTTAGATGTGTGTAATGAACTTAGTTACAAAATTTAAAAGACATGAATAAGAAATGGTTGGAGGAATATGTGCCAAGCGCAAGCAGGAGAAGTTTGGGATTATGGTCAGCATGGACTGGTCGGACCAAAGGCTCTGTTTCCATGCTGGATAACTCTATGACTCCATTATTCTATGACTCTATTTATAAAATATCTTAGAACTGTCCCTAATTCTGTTCACAAGTCATTTGTCATGACCCCTTTCTGCTCTTCCAATTGATTTCTTAAGTTTCCTCGCTCATTTCCTGTATTCCTCTAGGGCTGCAGCTGAATTGGGCGGCACGGAGCACCTGAGACCCGGGTTCAATTCCCAACTCAGGTGACTGACTGTGTGGAGTTTGCACGTTCTCCCCGTGTCTGCGTGGGTTTCCTCCGGGTGCTCCGGTTTCCTCCCACAGTCCAAAGATGTGCAGGTCAGGTGAATTGGCCATGCTAAATTGCCCGTAGTGTTAGGTAAGGGGTAAATGTAGGGATATGGGTGAGTTGCGCTTCGGCGGGTCGTTGTGGACTTGTTGGGCCGAAGGGCCTGTTTCCACACTATAAGTAATCTAATCTTTGCACTTGCTAAAAGCCTTATTCTTCCTCCTTATCCAGTCCTGGATTGTTTTAGACATTTTCTCTGAATTTATTGCTCCTACATTTCCCTCTAAAGGGTATACATTGGACCTTTATTCTTCCCAACTCTTTTTTGAATGTCTTCCAATACTCTGCTGTAGACTTACTGCAAGGAGCTGTTCCCAGTCTGCTGTGGCTAGAGCCTCCTCAATTTTAACCCAATCTGCCTTCTCCCAATCTAAAGCCATCCTTTGCAGAACATCTATTTCCTTGTCCAGAATTTGAAATGTACCATGTTGTGGTTGCTATTGCTGAAATGTTGTCCCATTAACAGATCAAACACTTGTCTGGCTTTTTTAACCAGAACCAGATCCAAAACTGTGCTGTCCCTTCTTGGGCCTTCTACATATTAAGACAGAAGACATTCAACACCAGGGTATAGTCCAACCGGTTTATTTGAAATCACAAGCTTTCAGAGCACTACTCCTTCATCAAGTGAAGTAAAGACAGAATTTATAGGCAGAGAGATCAACAGATTGTACAAATGATCTGAGTGAAGTGTTGACAGCCTGAATAACAATTCTCTGCAGGTGATCAAAAGTGTCAGACGGTGTGAGTAAAGTGTCAACAGCTGAATAACAAGTCAAAGGATGACCTATAATCCCATCAATTAAGGCAGATAATTACAAAAAGAAACAATGCTGGAGACAAACCATGTGGATGGAATAACATGATAGGTATAAGAGTTGCAAACTAAGGGTCTAACAAGAGTAACACGTGTTCAAAAACTGCACAAGCTAATTAAGTTAGTACTTGTTACAAATGATCAAGTTGACAACATCAAACGTGAGTAAAAAAGATTTTACAAATACAGAGCAGTATGGTAGTGTTACATGTAGTGTGACATGAACTCAAGATCATGGTTGAAGCTGTTTTCATGGATATGGAACTTGGCTATCAGTTTCTGCATGCTGATTGTGCACTGTTGTGAATCTCAAAAAAGTTACCTTGGAGGATGATTACCCAAAGCTCGGAGGCTGAATGTCTTTGATCGCTGAAATGTTCCTCTACTGGGAGGGAGCATCCCTGTCTGGCGATTGTTGCAGTGCACATTTATCTGTTACCATAGCGTCTGCATTGCCTTGCCAATATACCATGCCTCAGGGTATCCTTGCCTGCAGTGCATGAAGTAGACAACATTGGCTGAGTCACATGAGTATCTGCAGTGATTGTGGTGGGTGGTGTTCCCATTTGTGATGGCAGTATCCATGTAGATGATCTGGCATGTCTTGCCGAGGTTGTCGTGGAAGGGTTGTGTGGTGTTGTGGTCGATGAAAGCTAAGTAGTTTGCTGTGTGAATGATTGTCTGTTTAAGGTTTGGTGATTGTTTGAAGGTGAGAAGTAGAGGCATAGGGATGATCTTGGCAAGATGTTTTACGTATTGATATAAAAATGTCTCGCTGGATACATTTTAAGAAATCTGCCCCCTCTAAACCCTTAACACTCTAACTGTCTCGCTTTATGCTGGGAATGTTGCAATCCCCTAGTATAATTAAATGATTATTACTCTTAAACATCTCTGTGAACTTTCCACATCTGTGCTGATCTATTTTGTGATGAAACTTTGGGGTCCTATAATACACTCCCAGTAACGTACCTGGCCTCTTAGCATTCGTAAATGCTACCCACAAAGTTTCATTTAAGAACACTTCCAAGATATCATCTTTCTCTATAATCAATGATCAGAAGTTATCAGTAAGGGGATAACATAATCCATTGGGTTTCCTGTCATACCACCCTGCTATAAATTTCTGCAGCTCACACTGGTATTCACTGTAAACTTTGCAGAGAATGATAACCTTTTTAAGAAAGTAAGAAATCCATAAAGCCAATGGTAAGAAAGCTGAGAGAAGATTTCACCTTTTAAAATTGAATGTAATAAACCAACTAAAATCAACTATTATAGGCAAAGGCATTTCAATCAAAACTATCAATTTTACTTTAAATAGTTTATTCAAGGAAGTTATATCCATTCAGAAAATGCCATTACTTTCCACACAAATGTGGCTTCATGGATAATCTCATAGTCTTTCCAATTTAGTTTCAGCAATGTAGAATCTCCCGCTTCCTAATCAAGTGTTTTGGCCCTTGAGTCATGTTCAACAGCTTTTCTATTGCACCATAAGTGCTAGACCCGGTTGCTACATACCAGCTAACCCTCTTTCATTTGTGTCATAACAGCCCCTAATGAAATGGAATCCCCAGAGACTTCCTTCCATCAGCCCTTGAAATGGTCTGTTGGCCTCTGGGAAGTCAATAACAGCAATGGATCTTGTTCAATTCTGAAATCGCTTCCCTTTCTGTTTCCAGCTCCTGATCTTTCTAACTCTATGACACACACAGTGTGTGTGCACTGAGTCATGGTTCACATCAAAATCTCCTTGAAGACTGCCAAACAGAAGAGTGTTCCATTTGGAGATAAAATTATTTGTTTCCTCTTGAGAAAAAATTCTTAGCATATTTTAACTGCCAAACAGAAATATTGGCTTTCCTCATGCTACTGTAATTAGCATTTTATTGTTTACTCTTTACTTTGTGACTGTTCGCCCCCATTGCAACCTCAGGTCATTTCTTGGAACTTAATGCTGTCATAATTAGGAAGGATATTAATCTTCTTTCTGGATACTTCCCAGATACAGAGAAGAAATAAAGACAGGTTTTTGTCAGCACATGGGTCATCACACATTTCCAGTTTTAAAGAAAACAAATCTTTGAGCTCAGAATGTTTTTCACAATCCTTTCAATGTACAGTACATTTTACCATTTAAAACACATTAACATTGATATTCATTATGACTGAGCTAGTTGATGCTCTGGACTGAATATTGGTGATGTTGTAGAAATGGTGCTAATGAGAACCTTTAATGTTACATTAGAAAAAAAAGGATCCTTCATGACATAACATTTTGTAAAATACTCATTTATTTACCATTAGAGAATGATATGTTCTTCAATTTATGTTTCCTCCTAGTATATCATTCCACAACCTGTATCATAGGGATTAACTACTCAGATCCTTGACCTCATCCCTGTGATGCTTATGGCCCCCTGAGATTCCCTGCCAAAGAACCAGCTACGTTAAGGGCACACTGCGCCATCAGGAAATGAGACAGTGATGAGAGGGTTAAAAATTGCCCAACACAGGTTTATTTGGAAGCACTAGCTTTCAGAGTACTGCTCCACAATCACCTGATAAAGGAGCAGCACTCTGAAATTTAGTGCTTCCAAACAAAATTATTGAACTATAACTTGGTGGTGTTGCGTGATTTTTAACTTTGTATGCCCCAGTCTAACACTGGCATCTCCAAATCATGATGAGAAGGGAGGGAAAAACTGAAACTTGTTGAGATTTGGAACCATAATAAGTGGAGTACCCATTTCTGTATTCCTTTTCATTATCATCCTTCCACTGGGTCAGTGCCACATCATTTTTAACATTTTGCTGCAAGATGGATTGCTGAAGATTAATCACCTGTTTTAAGGCCTTGGATAAGTAATCTGTCATCCTGATTCAGTGGCAGACAATTTGACATCTAAAGACTACACAGTTGGAGAAATGGCCTATATGGACTCACTTGAAAGCCTTACTTGAAGGTGGACTCTCTCCACAGCAGATACATTCATAGTGCAGAATAATGCCTGGCACACTGTGGAGTGTGATTGGGGCTATCACCCAGTCATTACAATGTTAAATATATTGCAAGTAAGGATCAAGAACAAAGCTGACAGAGGCATAAGTCTTCATGGAGACTTGTCTTCCCTTTGTTCAATGCTTGGAGCTAAATGTATCAGGCATGCTCTGTCTATTTTTGCACCCTACCTCATCTCTTTTCACCCTTGATTAATACCTTTTTGTTCAATTTAAAAATACTACTCTTTAAAAAGCATTCTGAAAAGGATTTGTGAAATAACCTTTAAAATGTTAATTTGAACACAATCATTGTTGAAAAATCCACAGACAGCACATCACTGGAATGGGCAGAAGTGTTGATGAGGTTAAAATCAGGTT
Organism: Hemiscyllium ocellatum; assembly: GCF_020745735.1. NCBI lineage: Eukaryota > Metazoa > Chordata > Chondrichthyes > Orectolobiformes > Hemiscylliidae > Hemiscyllium > Hemiscyllium ocellatum. Next base: position 130,134,194 of record NC_083402.1, read on the forward strand.
CTAATTTTATTATCAATTCACTGGTCAGTTTGCACACAGGAAGACCTGAGGCTGAGTCACACTTCAGCTCCTTGTTCAGTTACATAAGAACATACAGCAACACCCAGTCTGCTCACAGCTGTTTTAAAAAAAAAGAGTGACAGGCAATATATTCCATAGCTTCTAATAAATTAGTCATCAGAAAATATGGATTAAACCGACAAACAAGGTGAATGGTTTACTTGCTTATTCATTTTCTTTTATTTTGTTACAAAATAGATTAAATATCAAAAGGTGAATATTGCTCTGAATATTTAAGGAAGTATTTATGAAGTAAGTCCTCCTGTTGATACAAACTAAAGCAGAAATTGCTGTAATTTGCAGCATCTGTTAGGAGAAAAATAGCATTAACATTTTGAGTCCAGGTGACCATTCTGAAAGAGGATCACAGGATTTGAATCATTAACGCTATTGTCACTCCAGAGATCGCTGCAGACCTGCTGAGTTTCTCAGGCAACTTCAGCTCATGTTTGTTCAAGATCTCCAGCATTACTGCTTTGTTTAATCCTCATGTGAGTATATATTTATTGGCCTCCACTTGCGGAAGTGTTCATCAGCTCACCATTGAGAAAAGGCACACGCAGACAGCTAAGACAACAAGATCAAAATGGACTTTAGCTAGGTAATTGAGATTATTCTCTGTGCAAGAGAATCACGACCATCATCTGCAACTTGAATTCGTATACCATCTTTCACAAATGCAAGACATGTTTAAATAATTTACTGCAATATAATAGTTTCTACAATGTAGGAAATATACCAGACAATCTGCACATATCAAGTTTCCACAAACACAGAATCGTAGAATCATGCGGTACAGGAACAGGCTCTTTGGCCCAACCAGGCTTTCTAAACTTAACCAGTCCCATTTTCCTGCATTTGCCCCATATCCCTCTAAATGTTTCCTATCCATGTACCTGTCCAAATGTCTTTTAAATATTGTGTTTGTACCAACCACTACCACTTCCACTGTCAGCTGTTTCCATTTACACACACTCTGGGTGAATAAGTCCCATTTAAATTCCTCTCTTAAATTAAATCTATGCCCTTGCGTTTTGAAATGTCTTACCCCAGGAAAAAAAGCTTAGCTATTAAACTTATCTGTGCCCTTTTTATGGTTTTATAAACCTCGATAAGATGACTCCTCAGCTTCTCCTGTTCACGCTCCTGATCCAAACTCTCCTGTTCACTCAAACCCTCTATCTTAGTAAAATCCTTGTAAATATTTTTTGCATCATTTCCATTTTAATAACATCCTTCCTATAGCAGGGTGATCAGAATTGTGCATAGTATTCCAAATACAAACTTGTCAATGTGTTGTGCAGCAACATTGTATTCCTGATGAGGGGCCTATTGATTCTCCTGCTCCTCGGTTGCTGCATGACCTGCTGGGCTTTTCCAGCACCAGACTTGGCTCTGACCTCCAGCATCTGCAGTCCACACATTCTCCAACAATGTATGGGTCAGATAATCTGAATTTCCAACAATAGGCTTTGCCTGGAGTTTACACCAACAACTTATATTAAATAGTGCTTTTAATGTTACACAATGTTCCAATGTGTTTCATGAGAGCATTGTGAAATAAAGTCTGACAGCAGGAAAATATTAGGGCAGATGGCTAAAAGCTTCAAAAGATATCTTAAAAGGAAGAAACAAAGATAATGAAGTGCAGAAATAAAGGGGAGGGAATACTGGAGCTTACTACTAGTAAGTTAATTCTCCCCATTTAAAGCATTATTCTGGAGGAATTTTTAAAGAAACTAAATGATAATCTTTCCAATTCTGGTTCATTTTTCAAATATGATAAACTGTCAATGTTTTGGAGTGCTGAAAACTTATCTGTCTTCGAGGAGATACATTATCTAAAACATTTGTAGACAATCAATAATGTTTGTGCACATGTACAGACAGGGAGCATTGAGAATTGACTGCTACGTTCAAGGACGAGGCTGTCAGGTTGAATCCCTCAGTCTAACAGTTACTTGTTCTCAGCTCTTCAGAACATGACCTCAGCATCTCTAGGTCTTTGATCAGATTTCTCTAGCATTTGAGACATTAACAGGAAAGATGTACTCAATTTTTGAAGGTTATTGCTAAGACAGCATTGGTTCTGAGTTCACTGTGCTCAAAGACAGCTTGCACTGATAAAGACCAAGGAATGTAAAATGTTAGACAAAGCCTTGTTGACAAAACATTACTCTCATGAGGAAAGTGAAATATGATGCTGAGTTAAACGCAATAGGATAGGATATTTCCTGAAAGAAATTTTAAATTGAAACAGGGTACAGACTATCTGATCCACAGCCAATTTCCATTTTCCCCTCCACACAGGTGGAGAATTCTCACAATCTCCCAAAGATTTTATCTCTGCACTTTTTATATTGAATATTTGCTTTTACCATGTCCGCACTTTTGTTTAATATCTCCTGTTTATGTCTATCTGACTTGGGCTCATTCTGTTTGGACGCATAGTAGCTTTAATTTGATTATAAGCACAGCTGTGGCATTCATTGTCATGGGTGTCTGGTTGAGAGACATCCATAGAAACTGTACAGTATGGAAGCAGGCTAATCAACCTACTGAGTCTGGACTGACCCCCCGCAGAGTATCTCGCTCAGACCCATTGCAGCATCCTACCCCTGCATTTCCCACAGCTAATTCATCTAGCCTGCACACTGTAGGTTATTTAGCACAGTCAATCTACCTAAACTGCACACCTATGGACTATGGGAGGAAACCAGAGCACCTGGAGGAAACCCACACAGACACAGGGAAATGTGCCAACTCCGCACAGACATTCACATGAGGATGGAATTGAATCTGGATCGAGAGAATCTGGAAAAGCATAACAGGTCAAGCAGCACTGGAGGAGCAGGAAAGTTGGTGTTTTGGGCAAAAGCCCTTCATCAGAAATGAGACTGGGAGCCAAGGGGATGATGAGATGACTGGGAGGGGGGGATGGAGGGAAGGTAGCTGAGAGTGCAATAGGTGTCACCGTTGATAGAGATGGAGAGGTGTCTGAGATCTAGATGAACTTAAGGTTGGGGTGAAATGTGTTGGTGAAGTTGATCAACTGTTCAACCTCCTCGTGGGAGCACCAGGTGGTGTTGATGCTGTCGTCAATGTAGTGAAGGAAAAAGGTGGGGAATGGTGCCAGTGTAATTATGGAAGATAGACCGTTCCATGTAACCAACAAAAAGTTAGGCGTAACCGGAGCCCATGTGGGTGCCCATGGCTACCCCTTTTGTCTGGAGGAAGTGGGAGGATTCAAAGGAGAAATTGAACCTGGGTCCCGAATGCTGTGATGCAGCAGTGCTAACCTCTGAGCCACTATGTCACCCTATCCATGGTGAAGGAAGCAGGGGCTCATTTGTTTTCAGTGACAAACAAAAGAGGGATGATCATGCAATTGAGTGCATTATGAAAGTTATGAACTGTGAGAGAGAGAGAGCGAGATGGGGAAAAATTGACAAAAAGATTACAGGGTTGTGCACGTGCAATAGAATGCTAAGTACTAACCTTGGAGCATGTTCTTTGTCTTTTCATACCATGTCTACTCTTCCTTCTGCTCAGAAACCCTGCTGTAACCAGTTTCTTCCTACATTAGCTAGAATCATCTCCCTACTTCAAGAGTTCCGCATTGACATTAAGGAGGGCAGACTAGCATTATTTAGGGCGAGCACCTTGCTGAAGTATGCAGTCATTCAGCCATATGCTTATCACTGGATTACATACCAGCTCATTTAAATTACCAGGCAGAACAAAGTCTTTTTTGCTCCAAAAGGCCCTGGGTATATAATGCATTGTGCATCTGCCTGTTTTCAGGCTCTTTCCAATTTAATGTACCTTGAATTTGACAAATGCGCTGCATTTGCTTTCTTCTCTTTTCAAAGCTGAACCTTGAGTTGAATTGAATTTATAGAAGTCTTTGCTTGAAACTTGATGAGCATAAATGAATTGCTTTAGGTGAATGCTTCCTCTCTGAATGCTTTTTTGAGGAAGAGAATGAGTTTCTTAACCATTTGACCTGGTTTAAAATACATTAAATAGAAAGTTGATTGGATTTTAGCATTCATAGTTGTATAGTTTCTGATGAGAACAGCGTGATCTGGAAGTGTTTGTGTCAACGAAAATGAGTTTCTTTCGCTCATAAGCACGTTGCTTTAAAAATCATTCGTTTTGGTTTATCAATATAGCAGCTTTGATTTTTAAATTATTAGTGAATATTACTTTTAGAACAATGAATACATGCATAGCTTAAATGCCTTCGAATATTGTCAAAGTTCTGAGGACAGCTAAATTTGAGGATGATACTCTCTCAGCCTTCAAAGGTTGACAAAGTCAAAAGCTTTCTTGGAGTTGAAAAAGGGCAGGCATAATGTTCAGTGCTTTTCTTTGCATTTTTCACAGATTTCTTAGTAGTGAGTTGTGCCTTTTTACAGGCCAAAGCAACATTGCAACTCTGGGAAGAATTAGCAACTCAAAGAAGGTGGCTGAGGAGCATTCTTGCAATGATGTTCTGAGTTGCAGACAGCGGGGAGACTCCTCCACAGTTGCTACAATTGGATTTGTCTCTCTTCTTGAACACAGTTACAATTGCAACATCTGAGAAATACTGGCATGTATTTCTCTGATGAGGCACGTAAGAATTTGCAAAAATATAAAGTAAAGAACTGCCGATGCTGAAACAAAAACAGAAATTGCTGGAGAAACTCAGCAGGTCAGGTCGTATCTGTGGAGAGAAATCTGTTTGGCGTCCAGTGACTCATCTTCAGAACTGATCGTAACCACAAAAAGGTAATCTATACGCTGAAGACATGGGATGGGGCACAAGGAGTGAGCAAATAGGTAGGGACGGAACCTGGAGAGAGAAAGAAAAAAAAAAGGTGTCTGATAGTAAGCCAGGGAAGGAGAAAAACTGATAGTAGGGACAATGAGTAGGAAAGAATGGATTGGCTCCACTGAATGCAGCTATGTTATGACAAGGCCTGTGATGTAAAGGTGGGTAAAGGACTTGGAAGGAGACTTTCAGTCCCTAAAATTGTTGAATCCAATATTAAGTCCTGAAAGCTGCTGTTCAACCAGCTTTTGCTGAGCCTCACTGGAGCACTGTTACAGGTTCAAGACCAAATTACTGACTAGGGATCACAGTAGAATGTGAAGCAGAAGACAGTTGGAAACTGGGGTCATTTTTACATACAGAACATAAGTGTTCTGCAAAGCAGCCATCCCCAGTTTACATTTTGTCTCCCCAGTGTTGAGGAAACCACATTGCGAGTTGAGAATACAGAAAACTGGATTGAGTGAAGTGCAGGTAAATCATTGTTTCACCTGGAAGGTGTGTCTAGAGCCTTGGTTAGTGAGGAAGGACTTTGCAGCCTCGTGGGCAGAGTATCTCAGCCATGTTTTCTAATCTTGGCACAGATTCCACCTGCTCTGGAGGTTTTGTTACTTATTAGCTGGTTAAGTGGATTTATAACTTTGCTCTGGACTAGAGTAGTGCTGAAATTATGCTGGATGGAATATTGAAGAATGGAATTGAAAATTTTAAAATCAAATATAGTTTCAGTTGAGGATTTCTTTGATACCCTCTTTTGAGCTAATACTGACTGTCTTCTTGACTTTGATACCTTCTTCACAGTGCTTTGCAAGACAGGAGCCTCACTAATGTGATAATAAAACATCTTACTGGAGTGAAGACAAGGGGCAACCAAAGCTCACACCAATCCTCCTCTCCATTTCCTTTGCTGCAATATTGTACCTTGCCTCCAGCAAACTATCTGTAAGCATAGAGATCGTGTACACCCATTTAAACATATATTACCTTTAATCCAAAACCAAAATTGGTCGAAATTAGTCTTGAGCTTTAGTGTGCAGATGACTCTTGATTATAATTTCATTATTATATCTCCAGTTCATTGTCAATTTCTTCTCTGAAGAATATGCAAAAACATAACACTGCAGCTCGGAGTAAATCCAAAACCTGACTTTGGGCAGGTTTCTTTCAACCCCAGACCTGGTGCCACCGAGTCGCACAACATATCAAATTCCACTTAACTAAATAATACATACATTCTGTAACATTAACTGATCACTATACAATTCCACTTCTCCTTTCAGTTTTAAATTAACAAGTAGTAATCCAAGCTTCCATTTTCTGGTTCAGATTTTCAAATCACAAAATGTTAAAATACTGAAAGAGGCTATTTTTATTTTAAGATTACTTACAGCGTGGAAACAGGCCCAATAAATCCACACCGACCCACCGAAGCGCAACCCACCCAGACCCATTCCCCTACACCTAACACTACAGGCAACTTAGCATGGTCAATTCACCTAACCTGCACAGCTTTTAGACTGTGGGAAGAAACCCACATAGAATGTGCAAACTCCACACAGTCAGTCGCCTGAGGCAGGAATTGAACCCGGATCTCTGACATTATGAGGCAGCAGTGCTAACCACTGTGCCACCATGCTGCCCATCTTGTTCTTTCATATCTTCAGCAGCTTTCCAATACACATTATGACTTAGTATCATTCTGCCACCTTCACTCCATATTCTTGCTCATTGCTTCTACTCAAATAAGTATCGTGTGCCCTCTGAAATGTGTCACTTGGCACTGCCTCCACCACATCTCGAGGCAGTGCATTCCAGACCCAAATCATTGCTTGTGTTGAAATGATTTTTCTGATTTCACATTTACCGTTTGCAAATCACTTTAAATCTGTACTTTCTCATTCTCAATCCTTTTAGGAGGGGGTGCAGTTTCTCTCTGTCTACCAAAATCTCATGTGATTTTTACAACTTCCATCAGCTCTTGTCATAGCCTTCTACTTTCCAAAGAGGACAGTTCCAACATCTCCAATCTGTCTTCAAAACTGAAATTTGTCATCCCTGAAACGGTTCTTATAAATTTACTTTACAATCTCTCCACTACAATAACATTCATCCTATAATATTGTACCCAGAACAGTACACAATATTTCAACTGCCATCTAACAGGTGTCTTACATAAATTCAGCATGACTTGTAATCTATAACCCTATTAATAAAGCTTGGGTGCATTATGAACTGATCTTTCCACCTGTCCTGTCACCTTCAGTAACCCATGCAGATATATAGTCATGCCCCTCTGCTGCTGCATCCTTTTAAGTACTGTATGACTTATTTTGTTTTGTCCAATTACATTCTTCTGACCAAAATACACACATGTTCCTGTAATGAACTTCATCTGCCATCTATCTGTTCATATTTTCACATCTTTTCCAGTTCTATTCTGTCCTCTTCATAGTCTACAAAGCTTCCCAGTTTCATTTCATTCCAAAATCTTGAAATTGTCCCTTGCATATCAAGATTTAGATCATTAATGTATATCAGTAAAAATGAGAGTCTCAATACTGACCCCTGATGAATTTCAATACAAACCTTCCTCCAATCCAAAATATGTAAGTTAAAAAAAAGTTCACATGATGTAGGTGTCTTTGGCTAGGTCAGCATTTATTGCCTATCTCCAATTGAGCTCTGACAGTCAACAGTCAACCACATTGTGGATCTGGAGTCACACCTTGGCCAGACCAGCTAAGGATGGAAAATTTCATTCCCGACAGGAGTGGGCTTTTTTACAACAGTCAACCCAGTGGTTATGTGGTTGTCATTAGCTCAGCTTTTTTAAAAATGCTAAATTAAACTATCACTTCCTCTGATGGGTTCAAAACTATCTCCCCTCAGAGCACTGACCTGGAATAATGTTTAACTAGCCCTGTGACATCACAATGCCACAATCTTCCTGACGTTCTATTTTCTCGTTATCAGCTAATTTTATTCTCAAATTGCTCCTGTCCCTTTCATGACATGAGCTATTACATGTCCTGTAAGTCTCATGGTGGGACCATATTAAATGCCTTTTAGAATATCAGAAGCTTGATCTGCATTGACCTTTCTGTAACCTTTTTAAAAAGCATCAACAAGTTAGTCAAACACGATTTCTCCTTTAGAAATCAAAGCGGTCTGTTTAAAAATTCAATTTTTAAGCAAGAGACTTCTAATTCTATGCAGAATTATTGTTTCTAAAAGGTTCACCACCAAAGTGCTTTCCTGATGAAGGGCTTTTGCCCGAAATGTCAATTTTCCTGCTCCATGGATGCTGCCTGACCTGGTGTGATTTTCCAGCACCACTCTAAACCAGACTCTGACCTCCAACATCTGCAGTCCTCATTTTCACCAAAATTGAACTGGCTGGTCTGTAATTTTTGGGCTTACATGTATTTTTTTTAAACAAAAGTGTAATCTCTGCACTTTCCAGTCCTCTGCTATCTCCTCAGGAAAGATTATTGCAAATGCCCCTGAAAATTCCACTCTCGCATCCTTCAGTGGCCTTGGCTGCATCTTTTCCCATCCCGGTACCTTGTTAACACTTCCACCTTATCAATTTTGAACTTTTCTAATGATAGAGTTTGAGCAACATACTTCGGTGCCACCTGCCTTCTTGGTAAAGATGAACACAATGTATTCTTTTATATTAACTATGTTTCTTGCTCCTATGTGTGAATTCCCTAATTTCTTCTTTCATCATCACTTGATCTGACTAAAAATGACTTTGGGATTCTTCTTTATATTGTCCACCAGCTTTTTTCTAACAATGGTTCTTTGCTTCTTTAATATGTTTTATCACATCTGCACTGAGCCCTCTGCATTTCTCAGGGTTCTATGTTTTTTTTCTAACTGACACTCGACATTAGCACATTTTTTATTCTTTATTTTAATTTTTCTTGCTTTATCTCGTGGTCATCCTTTTCCTTTCTGCTGTCATGTTCTTGTCAAAGTTTAGCACATCTATTATTTGAAGTGACCTTTTCTTTCACTACTTCCTCTTTGCTAAAGATAAATGCAAAGTAATTACAACTATTCTTACTAATTGTTGAGAACTTTAACCTTACTGTGGATCTCCGTATAAATCCCCTTTGGCCTCTAATAAAGCTTCCTCTTTCTTTAACTATCCTTTCACTTCTCATTGGGTTGGAAATGTATAAAATGTAATGCCATTATCCTGAAAATACTTTAGTAATGAAATCCCCCCATTGCCAGCCCTGCCTTTAACAATTCCAATCTATAAAAGGAAAATTCCCAATTCTTTCACCTCTCTATAATTTTGTCACAAAATTGTTTCTCAATGTTTTTCCCATTGGTTGGTGGTCTGTGGAAATTATCTAGTAGTGTAATGCACACCTATTGTTTTATCAGCTCTAAATAACAGACTTTGTCCTGAACCCTGCTAAGATATCCTCTCCCTACTGGACAGCAACATTCCCTTTAATCAAAATATCCACCAACTTCTTTTCTTCCTTGTGGGTCCAGACTAACTGTTATTGAGGAATATTTTGTACTCAGTTCACTTCTTACCATTGCACACAAAATGAGATTACATCATATCTGCACATGCAGCACACTCATCATTTACTACATTCTGTATGTTCACATGGATGCAATATAAATCCAATCTGGATTTTGTTTTATTCTCTCTTACACTGCCCTCACCTAATATTCTATTATTTCTTATTACAATGCTCTCTGTCTCTTCCATATCTTTGTGTAATTGTTTTTCTGCTCGAATTGCAAACTCTTTGCATCCATTCCACTCCTGAATTTGTTTAAACGCACCCTATAAATGCTGGTAAACTAGCTGGGGGGAACATTTGTCTTGGCTTTGTTCACAATATAAACCCTCTGCCAAGGTAGGTGTTAGCTCCCAAGAACATAATCTAATATCCCAGGAGTCTAACATCTTTCCACTCTCTCTTTCTATTAATCTACTCGATCTTTCTTTTTCTGTGTACACTGGCTGATGACAGTATGTACAATTTGGAAATTTCTAACTATGAAATCCTGCTTATTTTCCAGCTGCCTAAAATCTGTTGAGAAGACCTCCCTTGTTCTACCTAGGTGGCATAAATATAAAATGGCCACTATTATTCTAATGACGTATTCTGGAGGATTATCCTTCTTCGGGGAATGATGTGAATGTGGACTTCAATGACAAATGATTAATGTCAATTGGAGAATCCTGTTTAAATTGAAACTAGATAATTACACGAGGGAGAAAGGATTAGAAAAATAACGTTCATCAGGTGAGATGAAGTAAACTGGAAGCACATAGGACTAAGGGACGTAGATTTATGGTTTTGGGGCAATATATACAGGAAACTGTAAAGTGGAGCCTTTTAGGATCTGAAACTTGTTGCCACAAACCATGGTTATCCAGAGATGATAAATGACTTCAAAAGGAAATTTGGGGATGTAAATTGCAGGTCTATGGGATTAAGTTGGAGCAATGGGTCTGATTGAGACATGTTGCTAAGATTCAACAGGGATTTAAAAGGCCGAATGTTCTCCTGTGTTGTTAGGACTATGACCTGACACCACCCTTCCATGGCAGTGGAAACATGGGGAAGTGTTCTTTGCTGATAAGACATCAAGGAGTTACACTGGGACAGCTCACTCACACAGTCTCACTACTGGGCAAGTTTCCCAGTGAGATTCAGGACTGCTGAGAAGTTGCTACTCCACTTAAGTAGACAGCCAATTAGCATAATTGAAACCCACTTCCAGTTACACTATTGAGTTGTCAAAGCTAGTGGTCCTGTGATTAAGTCAATAAAATCACTAGGCTACTTCTCATCTTCAGTTGGACACCAGACATTGAGACAAGCTGTTATATTACAATCACCATACTGACTTCACTGCTGGGCAAGTGCAAGCACAGGATCCTCATTTAATTCTGAAATAAGGCTCCTGATATCCACTGTAAAATCTACCCCAGTGATGACAGTAATTTGGGCACAAATTGCCTGTTTTTATCCTGTAAATTCATCTGACATTTTATGCATGCGTGCTGTTTGATCCCAAATCACCAAATATATGCAGCAAAATATACATAAATGCAATATTCCTAATATATGCTCTTTAGATTCATTGATGGACAAGGGATTAACATTGGAGATAGCAGCACTGTTAATGTCCCGTAATCCAACAGCTCAGACTGTACCCAGAGACTTGGGTTCAAATCCACCATAGCAAATTGTGAAATTTCAACCCAATTAATAAATCTGGCATTTAAAGTTAATCTTAGTAATGATGATCATGATACTATTAGCAAATGTTGTAAAAAAGACCACTTAATTCACTAATTGCTTTAAGGATGGATACCTCCATCTAGCCCCACAGCAATAAAGTTGACTATTACCTACTCTGAGGAATAATCTGGCAAGCTGTTTAGTTCAAGACCAATAATGGATGGTCAAAATTTGCTAGTCTTGTCAGCGATGCCAACATCCAATCACTAATGATTTACCCCACTAACAATATTCTTTGCAATGTCATTGACAAGAAAGTTAACTGAAAAACCTGTACAAACAGCATTGCTGCTTGAGCAGATCAGAAGTTGAGTATTTTACTGTGACTGACTCACCTCCTAGCTCTCCAAAATCTTTCCACCATCATCAAGTTAGGAGTGTGATCGAATTCTCTCCATTTCCCTCAAATGGAGCAGCACCAACAAAAACAAGAAGTTCGTTAATGTTCTGGACAAAGCAGCATGCTTGATTGCCAACCTAATTATCACCTTGAACATTTCTTTTTTTGAATGCTGGGCTCCTGTGGCTTAAGAGCAGTGCATTTCAGGAAGTGGGCTAAGGCTTCTTCAACAGCAGTTACAAAATTAATGATCTTTACCACTTAAAAGAGCACAAAATTTCCCATCAGTTGCATAGAACCACATACTTTCATTGTCGCTGGGTTAAAATCCCCAACTAAGCGTACTGTGAGAGTATCTTACCACACAGACCACAGTGATTCATGAAGATGGCTCATTGCCACCTTCTTGAGAACATGTAGGGATGAGCAATAAATGTTGACCTTATCAGCGACACCCATATTCTATAAATAAATTAATTTAAAAGACTTGTTCTAACTTGTTTTTTGATCATTAGTCTTCATGCATCAGATCTCCCACAGTGGCTAAGTGAAGTTAAACTGCTCAATTTTGTTGGATCACCTAGTGCTAAAACCTTTGCTGTAGACTGAAAGTACATGCCATCATGCCCTGTCTTGTACAAATTTTTTAGATCGTGCTGCTACTAGTAAATAACACCCTGAAGCAATTTTATTGCACATTCGGAGTGGCCAATTTGTCACAGTCACTCTGCATGCATTTCTCCTCTGCCACCAGTTCACTGATGATTTGTTTGAATTGCATTCTCTGCAGGACAGCAATGATACGTTACACACACCCCATTTGGCTCGTAATGTCAAGGGGTTAGTTTGATTATGAAGAAAGAACATACTAAGGAGTTGGGAGGGCGTGTTGTTTCAGTGAGCTCAAGATTCACTTGCTGGTTGTTTACGTACACTGGGGGTTTTGAATGGCAATGGAAAATGAGTAGGAGTAACTACAATTGTGGACCGCAGTTTACGACACGAGCTCGAACAGAAAATGCTACCTTTAATACATTCTCTATTGGACAAATCACATGTTTCCTAAAACATGGCGCAGCTCGAATAGTCCTGGATCTTTGCTGCTAACCGCACAAAATTAAATTTTTAAAAAGACCATGTCTTTTGGGACTCAGATCCTGGTCCCTGCTTCGATCGCCAGATGTGCCAAAACTGTAGTTTAGTCAACTGACCAGGTATCTTTCCATCAAGTTCAACTTTGCTCACTATCTGTTGGATCTGACCTCCATTTTAAGGATGAACATTCATGGGATTTCAGCTTCAGAAACAATCTTCTCCATCTCTTGCACACCAAACAATAAACAGCCAGCCTGCAATTCTCAACCCTGCAGTGTGAAGGGAAGGAAATTAGCATTATTTGCCCAGTCTGGCCTACATGTGAGTCCAAATGCGTAGCAATATGTCAGATTCTCAACCGCCGCTGAAGAATTAAACATAGGCAATGAATGCTGGTCCAGCAAAGGTTGTGCACATCTGATTTGCACATGAGAAAAATGACCGTTGCATCCCACAATCCACGTCAAGCCCATTGTCACATTGTTGTCCAAATTTCTTGCTCCCCTTCCTCAATAAAAAAATCCTGTGTTGGAAATATTCACTTGATCTCAAGTAACCACAAACTGTGAGAGAAATAAATTCCAGCACCCTTCGTGTTAAAAAGCACTTTTTGATGTCAGACCTAAATGGCTGAGCTGTCATTGAAGGATTTGCTCTGGATTCCTACAGCAGAGGAAATGAGTTTGAGAAAGAATGCATGAATGCTTCCCAGTCAGCCTTTGATATTGCAGTGGTGAGGATTGCAGCTGAGCGTTGTTTGGTTCGGTGTGCAGGAGAGGAGATTAAGTTTGGAGTCAAAATCTCATGAATGTTCACTGTCAATAGTCAGGTCTAACATGTGCGAAGGAAGAATAAACTTGGTGATAATCTGCAGTTTACAGGGGGGTCCCAGATTTGTGAACTTGTACTTGCAAACACACTCCCGTACAGTGGTGTCATTTTAAAGATTCAAAATACAAGCATTTCCTGTACTTATTAACAGCTACTTTTTACTATCCTGCATTGTTCACTGACTTATGTACAACTAAATTTGCAACAGACTCACAGACAGAGCTCATTCCCACACCAGATCTGTTTCTTTATTTAAAATGTCTTATGTTATTTTGTATTTTCCATGGAATTTTCTGATGTTCCAGCTAGAATTTTACCAAGGCAGAGCATTGGTTTTGATGTGATTTTGCTCATTGAAAAAGACAGACAATTTTGGTATTTTAACTTAAAAAAGATTTGCTGCTAGCCCACTGTTTAATTACCAAGCTGCTTGTATGCAGGTTTGTTAGGTTGCCAAATTGCTTTTGAAGCAATAAATGAAACCATGCTTTCCACAAATCAGAAGCACATTCTTTACTTTTTAAAAATGCAACATATCCCAATTCCAACGAAATAACACCAGCAGCACTGCTAAATAAAATATAGTCACAAAATCAGTCCAACTAGCCCCAAGATTGATTGCTGATCCATCACTGAATATAAAATCACCACTTACATCCTGCATTCATTATGGCAAATGCCAATTTTTATTTGCTTTCCATTTATTCCTGCATGCAAGGCTGCAGTCAGAAAATGTCACTGATTCTACACAGCAGCAGCAATTTTGCACAGTTGGTGAATGATCAAAAGACAAGACATCAACTATTTTCCTGTGCCTTGGGTTGATCTAAGATCATAAGTTATGCCATTTTTATTTTCCTGGTCTTCTCCTGAATTCTTGTTTCTATATTTAAATCTGCTTGGAGAGCGGAAAGATGGAACATAAGAAACATAAGAATTGTCAGTGGTTGACTGTTCAAGTAGTTCAGCATTGTGGCACATAAAGGCCACTATGGAGTAAAAAGTTAATTATACATTCCCTCTTAGAACAGTTACTGAGAATGTGTGCTAAGTGATATGTCAGATCACTTCAAACTGAAGCCTGAAACTGTAGGGCTCCAAAGGATGTCCTCTCTTACCACAATCTAAATCTAGATTTAAATCTAAATATAGTGATATTTACTTCAGCATGCTACTGTTCACTCACCTGATTGTAGATATGATCTTATTTCGACTACAATGAGATCCTTGGCTTTTCTGAGACAAATGTTGTGCAAGATTCTGGATGTAGGTGTGCCCACTGAGCTGGAAGGTTCGTTTTCAGATGTTTTGTCACCAAATTAGGTATCATCTTCAGTGAGCCTCCAAATGAAGCACTGGTGGTATAGCCTGCTTTCTATTTATATGTTTGAGTTTCCTAGGGTTGGTGATATCATTTCCTGTGGTGACATTACTTCCTATGGTGATGTCATTTCCTGTTCATTTTCTCAGGGGATGGTAAATGGGATCTAGAACAAAGAAAACTTACAGCCCAGGAACAGGCTCTTCAGCCCTTCAAGCCTGAGCCGATCCAAATCTACTGTCTAAACCTGTCACCCAATTTCTAAGCATCTGTATCCCTCTGCTCCCCACCTACTCATGCGTCTATCCAGATGCATCTTAATGAATCTACCATGCCTGCCTCTACCACCTCTGCTGACAACGCGTTCCAGCCACCCACCACCCTCTATGTGAAGTACTTGCCAAGTGTATCTCCCTTTAACTTTCCACATCTCATCTTGAAACCGTAACTTCTCGTTATTGAATCCCTCACCCTAGGAAAAAGCTTGTCTCTATCCACCCTGTCTATGCCCTTCATGATTTCATAAGACTCAATCAGGTCCCCTCCCAAATCTCCTTTTTTTATAATGAAAACAAACCTAACCTACTCAACCTTTCTTCATATCTAAGTCAATGTGTTTGTTGAGAAAATTCAGGTACGAATGCCATGCTTCAAGGAATTCTTGTGTGTGTCTCTGTTCGGCTTGTCCTCGGATGGATGTGTTGTCCCAGTCAAAGTAATGCCCTTCCTTTTCCGTATGGAAGGATATTGGTGAGAGTGAGTCAAGTCATTTTGTGGCCAGTTGATGTTCATGTATCCTGGTGGCTAGTTTTCTGCCTGTTTGTCCAATGTCGTGTTTGTTATAGTTCTCACAAGGTATTTTGTAAATTACATTAGTTTTGCTTGTTGACTGTAAAGCATCTTTCAAGTTCATTAGCTGCTGTTTTAGTGTGTTGATGGGTTTATGGGCTATCGTGATGCCAAGAGTCTGAGTAGTCTTGCAGTCATTTCCAAGGTGTCTTTGATGTAGGGGAGAATGCTTAGGGTTTCTGGATGTGTTTTGTCTGCTTGTTTGGGTTTGTTGCTCAGAAATCGGCAGACTGTGTTCATTGGGTACCTGATCTTTTTGAATACACTGTATAGATGATTTTCCACTGTGCTGCAGTGTGTGGTGGCTCATTGAAATAATGTTCTAATACAGCTTCATTTGTGGATGTTGGGATGATTGCTTCTGTAGTTCAGTATTTGGTCTGTATGTGTTTTTTTCTGTAGACGCTGGTTTGAAATTTCCCATTGGCTGTTTGCTCTACTGCAACATCTAGGAATGGCAGTTTGTTGTTGTTTTCCTCCCCTCTAGTGAAATTTATGCCGGCAAGTGTATTATTGATGGTCTTGAAGGTTTCCTCTAATTTGTTTCATTTAGTGCTGACAAAGATGTCATTCAAGTAGCGGACCCAACATTTGGGTTGGATGATTGCCAGAGCTGTTTGTTCGAATCTCTGTTGTATTGTCTCTGCTAAGAACCCTGATATCGGAGATCCCATCGAGGTTCTGTTGGTTTGTCCGTAGGTTTTGTTGTTGAAGGTGAAGTGAGTGGTAAGACATAAGTCCACTAACTTGACAATACTATCCTTGCTGATGAAGTTGTTGGTGTTTGGTGTATGTGTCTTTGGTTCTTCTAATAATGTCGTCAGTGTTTCTTTGGCCAGGTTGATGTTGATGGATGTGAAGAGGGGCTGTTATGTCAAAGGAAACACATCCAGAAACCCTATCCACTCTCCTGTACATCAAAGACATCTTGGAAATGACTGCCAGACTACTCAGACTCTTGGCAACATGGTAGCCCATAAACCCATCAACACACTAAAACAGCAGCAAATGAACTTGAAAGATGCTATACTGACAACAAACAAAATGAATGTCATTTACAAAATACCTTGTGAGAACTGTAACAAACACTACATTGGACAAACAGGCAGAAAACTAGCCACCAGGATACATGAACATCAACTAGCCACAAAATGACATGACCCACTCTCACTCGTATCCTTACATATGGATGAGGGAGGACACCACTTTGACTGGGACAACACATCCATCCTAATGCAAGCCATAAATAGACATGCATGAGAATTCCTAGAAGCATGGCATTCCAACTGGAACTCTATCAACAAACACATTGACTTGGATCCCATTTACTATCTCCTGAGAAAAGGAGCAGGAAATGACGTCACCATAGGAAATGATGTCACCACAGAACATGACATCACCAACCCTAGGAAACTCAAACATATAAGTAGAAAGTGGGCTACACCACCAGTGCTATATTCAGAGGCTCACTGAAGATGTTACCTTGTATGGCGACAAAACATCTGAAAATGAACCTTACAGCTCAGCGAGCGAACCCACATCCAGAACCTCAACCTGAACTACAAATCTTCTCAAAACTAGTTGTTCAAGGTTCTATTCAAATGCAGGATCTCTCTTTATTCTTTGAGGGGAAGAATCAAGTAAAGGAGTTCTGGTTAAAGAGGAAGTTCACAGAACTGTCACATTGTAACCTGAACAATCTTAAAAGTATATTTCAGTCAAACCTTTCACTGTCAGCAATCTGTCACCAAGGGCAAGCTCCTCTTTTGCCCCGATGCAGTCAAACAGATATGGATGGGCATAAAAATTGGCATGCTGTTTTTGTTTGTTGGCATCAATTCCTGGGAGGGTCGCTGTGGCTGATTCACTAATCAACCAATTAATTAATGGGATTCAAAGACCAAGTAAAGCCAATTGTCAACGAACAAATGGAGAGTTTTGGGACATCAGACTGAGGGCCTGTGTATCAAGGAGACCTTCCCACCATGTTAGCCAAAGCTGTGGCTTCATGCTACCTCATCTATGGAAGGGCTTTCTCTTCATTGTGGTGGCCCAGCTGCTGAGACTATTTTTTTTCATTTCAAAGTTTATAGAAGCTTAAAAGAAGGTGCCTCTATTTGAGTGTCTCTGTCTGTCTCTTTTTTGTAGCTCAAATGGCAAGCTGCAGCCTCTTTCCACCTGGAGGGCTTCCTAATTGTCATCCAGCTTTGAGAGACCACCTGTATGACAGTCCTCCATCTGGTCACAAGGAGGCCATTTTCTGGAAAATCACTGCTGGCTGACTGCTCTTCTCACAATCTGGAAATGTGACCCTCATTTGACACTGATATGAATGTCCTAAAGCTCACAAGGGAAAAAAAAAGCCCATAATAGGATGATTCTGGGATAAATCTAAATCTAAAGATATGGTGAGCCAGATCAAATTCACATTAATGCTGCATTATCTCAGTTACCAAAACTTTCATGTCATTTATCTTTCCCAGTGGAAAGCTACTTGTTCTGTAAGTCCAGGGCACATTTAAAAAAAAAAGTGAGATTTGAGTCGCGGGGGTAGGCTGTTTACAATCTTCCATGAAAATTGCCATTGCAATATGATTTGTTTTCCATTTAAATCTTAGCACAGGAGAGGTATCCATGTAAATAACATTGTGCTTGAGTGTCAAAGTTGCAACATAACACAGACAGAAAATACATAAATGCTAATTGTGTACTGTTTGCTAATGAAGTGATTAACAGTAGAAGTTAATTTAATGCTGTACTTTGAAATACAGTCTCTGCACAGCAATGTGATAATGACTGGCTAATGCTTTCATGATGTTGGTTGAGGGATAGTTATTGACTTATGATACCATATGATAATTCCCCAGCTGCTCTTCGAAATACAGCTCTTTTTTCATGAACCTGGGAGAGTAGATAGGATCAGTTTGATGGATAGTGGATGGATAGTTTATCATTTCAGCTGAAAGACAACATCTCTGGCAGTACAGAGACATAAAGTCACAGAGATGCACAGCACAGAAACAGACCCTTTGGGCAATTCATCCGTTCTGACCAGATATCCTAAATTAATCTAGATCCATTTTGCCAGCATTTGGCCTATATTCCTCTGAATCCTTCGTATTCATTTTTCCATCCAGATGCTTTTTAAATATTGTAATTGTATCGGCATCCACCACTTGCTCTGATAATCCATTCCATACATGCACCATCCTCTGCGTGAAAATGTTGCCTCTTGGGTTCCCTTTACATCTTTCCCCTCTCACATTAAATCTTTGCCCTATAGTTTTGGATTCCCCTACCCTGGGGTAAAAATCCTGACTACTCACCCTATCAATGCTCCTCATGATTTTATAAACTTCTATAAGGTCACCCCTCAAGCCTCTGCGCTCCAAGGAAAACAGCCTCTGCCAATCAGCCTCTCCCTATAACTCAACCCTGGCAACATCCTTGGAAATCTAGTGCCAGACTTTAATTTTATCCTGAAGCAGGTTGTGAACTCAGAATCTCCTGGCGGGTGTGAAGGGACTGCAAAGGGAGCAACAATTCAGTAATATTGGTTGTAAATTTGGATCAATCTTTAGAATTATCAGTAGAGTATCCAAAAAATTATCTTATGGAAAGTTAACAAGATTCCCGAAAGAGGCCATTAAGATCATGTTGACTGTGTGAGACATTACAGACTTGGAAGCGCTCAGCAATGTACTGCTCACTTATTCCTGGAAACAGGTCAAGGCAGGAAAATAACTTGACCATTGCCAGATTTCTTTTTGTGTCTCAATTACCTGCAACAATTTCAGCAGAACAGCTGTGTCACTGCTCACTGACACCTTTGGTTACACTGCTGTGGGACTAGATTAGTTTGGGATTATGTTCGGCATGGACTGGTTGGACCAAAGGGTCTATTTCTGTGCTGTGTGATTCTTTGACTTTAAGTGACGTGATGGGAGTCTGATATGGAGGAGAAAGACTTTTAAAAATATATATTCAAGAAATTTCTGTAGATATAAAGCAAATATTTGTTTTTATTGTATTTTGGAACATAAATTGTATTTCCTGTCCCTTTGCCATTGATAATTAATCAGTTTTCCTTATGTTCATGTTTAAGTAAATAGACCCCTGCCTACTATATGGGGACAAATATCTTTAACTTTGATGCCTAGATATTTAAGATCTGTTTTCTTCATTGAACCATAAATACATGAACCTAAGGAAGAATAAACTTAGCCTTTTACCAAAGATCTTTATGCATGTTCTTACCATTATCAGGCTATTCTGCTAAAGTAAATGGGCATAGGCCAGGAATTCACCTCTTATTCCAAGTTCAATGAAAACACCATTTAGTAAATCTCAGGAGTATAGAGTAATGTGTCGTCATTCAGCAGCTTGAGCTGTTCCATCATATAATCAAGGTTGATCTGTTTCTTAACTTAGCCACTTCGTTTCCACATCCTTAATGCCCTTGCTGAACATGTACTTATCAAAACAGCTTTTAAATTTTCTGTTGACTGAGACTCTGGTGGGAAACTCCCCATTTTCACAATCACTAATGTACAAATGTTAACTTTAGATGGCACAGATCTAATTTTGAGGTGATTCCTTAATTTATTGGGTCTTTTCCACCCATCTCTATGTCATAACAAACTTGTAAATCATCTTTAAAGCCTCACTTTTAACTTTCAATACTCAAGAAAATACATGCTTAGTATTTGACATCTGTTCTCATAATTTGACTCTTTTAACCTGGGTATCACTATGGTTAATTTGCGTCACACCCATTTCACAAACAACATGTGCAGAAGATGCTGGAGAAACTGAATACGTCTGGCAGCATCTGCGGAGAGAGAAACAGAGTCAACATTTTGAATTTAGTACGACTCTTCTTCAGAAACTTCTTCAGTTTCTTCTCTGTGCTTGGTTCAGGTTTCTAGCATCCACAGTATTTGCCTTCATTCCACAAACAACATACTTTTCCAGAGGTCTGCTGCCACAGGCTAAACGAAATATTCCACATGGGGTCTAAGCACAGTTTTATAAAACTTCCTTCTCTTTGTCTTCCAACTCCATCAAAACAAAAGTCAACAAATTTCCACATTAAACTATTACTTTTCAGCAATTCTATACCCGGACCCATAAGTTTCTCTGTTCCTTCAAAGTTTCTAGCATCTCGCTATTTAGGTTTTACTTTGATCTTTATTTGCTTTAAAGTGAAAAACCTCACACTTATTTATGCTGAACTCTAGCTGCTGCAACTTTAACAACTCTCTTGAATCCATCAAATTCCACATTCATATTTCTGTTCCATCTATCTTCTCCTGTGGTATCAAACCTGGATGTAGGAATCTGTATTCCTCCTTCAAAGTCAGAGCAAACCATATTGGTGGAAGGTGTACTAAAATAATTTAAGAAGATAGCTGTTCCTAACCTCCTCAAGATCAATTAGTAATTTGCAAGAAATGGTGGTTGAGCCACTGTTACCCACATCTCATGAAAGCATATAAAAAAAATCTGTTTACAGTGATTAAGTGATGAAGGAGGACCAAGGACAGAATCCACATCATTAACAGAGCAGTAGGCATGTGTCCTATTATGGGCATGATCAAAACAATGGTGATGTAATGATTTTAATCAACCAACAATCCAAATGTCTAGACTAATAATTCAGAGTATGTAACTTGGTATGTATGTTTCCCGTGCTGTGACTCTTGTGGTAAGAGCTCTAGGATGTTTTATTAACCTGAGGACATTTTTTTAGGACACTTATTATTTACCTTATACATTCCTCTTCTACCCTAATGCTCTACTTTAATGATGAAAATCTCTTTAAAATCAGTTGGCTCATTCAATTTTGTGACTCCCTGACAACAGATATACAGGCTACACTCCTTGTGCATTTACTCCACATACAAGGAGCATATCAAAATTAAGTAAATAGACTGTCCCACAAATTTCAACAGGATTAGTAATAACTGAAATGTACATGAAAGCTAATGGCTGTCTAATAGGCCTCTTTGTTTATCTTTCATCAGACTAGAAGTGGATAAAGATTATAGAAGAAAAAATCCTGAGATGCACACTGAGATTCAAAAGAGTATTATCACTAACTGCATTCTCTACCCAGAAATGTTGTGAAAGTATATGGAGCACTGAAAATCTAGTGAGCATTGCAAACACAGCAGCAGGTTCTAACATTAGGAATTGTAAGGTCTGGAGAATAGCCTTGGTGTCTGGTAGGACTGAGGTGAGGATTTTAGAGAACCAGTGATGAAGGAAACAAAAGGTGACAGACTTTTATTTCAAATAAGTGATGGCATTGAAAATTATAAGACATTACAGTGAGTTTGTGTACTCTTAAATGTAATAGATTTCATTATCAAACACCATTTGCCAAATAACAAAATATTTTTAAAAAATCACTGTTTCCAAATTTCTGGAAAGAATGTGCTTTTTTAATGTATTGAACTGTCGGCACAAGGAACTGGAATTTCCTTGATCTTCAGTCTTCTACGTTTATTTTCAGTCTACAGTAGAATTTTAGAGGATTGCCCCACACACATTTACACCATTTTCTTTCGGGTTCCACTGATCTTCCTGCAGTGTTGAGACAAAAATGATGAGCATATTTTCAAAATCAATCTCTGTTTTTTTTCCTTACTCTTAACAATCAAACCACAATAGCAAGTTTTGCAATTTATAAAAGCATCTATTCACATCTGCAAGGAGCACATCATGGAAAAGCACAATGGTTAATGCATTTGTTTAAATGTCATCACTGCTAGAAATAAAGTCTTCAATAATTCACTCTTGAATTTACAACAAAATCTTTTTGGAAAGAAAACAAATCACAGGATAGAATGATGTATTATTGTGTCCTTCAACATATGATGATGTACATGTCCATACTGGGAAATCAACATACGATCAAATGAGTTGCGATTGACCTGTTGTTAAGTAAAATTATTTCGTTGATTCAACGTTTATGACATAGTTTGAGATGGGCTATAAATACTTTTTATCAAAGTATTAAGAAACATATATTAGAATTTAATGTTCTTGCTAAATTGGAACATTTTACAGCTTATACCATTGGTTAGATGTTTCCTGCTTAATTCAGCTAAGGAAAAGATTGACTGCAGAGGTTGCTGGGAAAGTGCACTTTTGGACTATTGGAAATGATGGATAGGGTGCACCTCTACTTAAACGGTGAGATTTTAAAATTGAGAAAGTTGCAGGGAAATAACAATTGCATTGGAATGATTAAAATATTGTCAAATAGGCAGTCAGAGAGAATTATTGAGAGGCATAGAAACATTTGATTCAGAAAAAAAGGTGATGGGAAGAAAAAATGAGAGAAAAAAGTTTTTTGTTGATGTTTTAAAAATCCCTACATGTAAATACAGTACAAGATGGAACAGTTCAAGTTATTCCCTTTCTGGAATGCTATAGATAAATGAAGGTGAGGTGATAGAGCTTGATAGGCCCACAAACCTCATTCCTGATGAAGGGCTTATACCTGGAATGTGAATTCTGCTCCTCAGATGCTGCCTGACCTGCTGTGCTTTTCCAGCACCATACTCTTAACTCTGACCTCCAGCATCTATAGTCCTCACTTTCACCTTGTTTTCCCTCTATCCATGACACCAATACTTTTTAGTTTGTCTTTGCATGCGTGTGGTGGGTTTTAAAAGAGCCTTTGAGTTTCAACCATTAGAGTTGTGTACTAATAGTTCACAATTTTTGTTTACCTGTGACTAAGAACCTGGACTTGTTTTCTCTTAATATGATTTCAACAGACGGGTAAATTTGGAATGTTGTGTACTTTAAATAAACCATTAACTTTTCTGAGGACCCTGGAAGTGGTGGAGTTCAAGAATCAATGCCATTTTGCAAGAAGCTTGTCACACTGTCAAAAAGACAAGCAAACATTTTTTCCTAATGCATTTTCAGTGCTTCATTGTGAGTAGATAGTACAGTGCCATCTATTGGAATGACTCGGAATAAGAAGCAGTCAGTGGCATCAATTGAGATTGGAATTCTACTGTGTTTCTGAAGTATATTTCAAGCTATCCCATATCCTGAAAAATATTTTTACAATAATTTGTATCTATTAAAGTTTAATTATCCAGGATAGATATCATGCATACAGCTTAGTGAATATGCTTGCTATTCTAATCCCCTTCAACCTTACTATACCTATGACCTTGAGTTATTTTGAGCCTCACACCCTAACTATCCTCAATTTTAGTTGAGATATGACTTCAGAGAGCATCCTCAAGGCAGAAATAAAGGTAAGAGTGGACTAGATGTTCTTGTGCACCATTTTATGGGGATTACCTTAATGAGTTGTTTGATTCAGTCCTGATGAAATGTGCCTGATGTACATTTAGCATAACCCCTTCAACTATGTGGTGAAAGTGAGAACTGCAGATGCTGGAGATTAGAGTCAAGAGTGTGGTGCTGGAAAAGCACAGCAAGCCAGGCAGCATCCGAGGAGCAGGAGAATTGATGTTTTGGGCATAAGCCCTTCACCAGGAATGAGGCTTGTGGTCTGGGGGCCTCTGAGAGATAAATGGGATGGGGGCTGGGGCTGGGGCAGAAGGAAGCTGAGAATGCAATTGGTAGATGAAGGTGTGGGAGAGGAAGGTGATAGGTCGGAGAGGAGGGTGGAGAGGATAGATGGGAAAGACAATGGACAGGTCAAGAGGGCAATGCCAAGTTGGAGTCTTGGGACTGGGATAAGGTTGCGGGGGGGAATGAGGAAACTAGTGAAATCCACATTAATCCTCTGGGGTTGCAGGGTCCCAAGGAGGGAGATGAGCTCTTCTTCCTCCAGGCACCAGGTGGTAAGGGTTTGGCGATGGAGGAGGCCCAGGACCTGCATGTCCTTGGTGGTGAAGGAGGGGTAGTTGAAGTGTTCAGCCACAGGGAGGTGGGGTTGGTTGTTGCGAGTGTCCCAGAGATGTTCTCTGAAATGATCTGCAAGTTGACATCCTGTCTCACTGATGTAGAGGAGACCACATCAGGTACAATGATACAGTAGATGACATTTGTGGAGGTACAAGTAAATGTCTGTTGGATGTGGAAGGACACTTTGGGGCCTTGGACAGAGGTGTAGGGGGAGAAGTGGACACAGGGATGGTGCATTTCCTGTGGTGGCAGGGGAAGGTGCCGGGACTGGGATGCAGGCTTGTGGAAGTGCATGGATTTGACGAAGGAGTCACAGAGGGAATAGTCTCTCTGGAAAGTTGGGGTGGGGAGGGAAATATATCTCTCGTGGTGGGGTCTGTTTCAAGGTGGTGGAAGTGGTGGAGGATGATGTGATGTATGCAGAGGTTGGTTGTGTGGAAGGTGAGGACCAGGTTCTGTCCCTGTTGTGTTGGGAGTGGAGGGGTTCAAGGGCAAAGGTGCAGGAAGTGGAGGAGATGCATAGGAGGGCCTCATTGACCACAAAGGAGGGGAAATTGTGGTCTTTGAAGAAGGAGGCCATCTGGGATTTTCTATGGTGGAATTGGTCATCCTGGGAACAGATGTGGCGGAAGCGAATGAATTGGGAATAAGGGATGGCGTTTTTACAGGATGTAGGATGGGAGGAAGTGTAGTTCAGGTAGTTTTTTTTATTTCAAAAATATACCTTATTCGTAAAATAATCATAAAATAATTTGATGGTCTGCACATTTGGTAATGCCATACATATGTCAACATTTACATACACAGCTGAGAATTATCATTGTTATATACAGGTCTGTGCATTTCTCGCTCATGTGCCCATATATTGAGCTGGGGCGTCAGCAGAGCCCAAATGACTGCATGGGCCCCCTGTTCTTCTTTAGGCAGGCTGAGGTTAAACGGTGGTATTTCCACACTGTGCCTTGGCGGCAGCTGCCCCAAGCTTCAGCGCGTCCCTCAACACGTAGTCCTGGACCTTGGAATGTGCCAGTCTGCAACACTCAGTCGGGGTCAACTCCTTCAGCTGGAAGATCAACAGGTTTCGGACCGCCCAGAGAGCGTCCTTCACCGAGTTGATGATCCTCCAGGCGCAGTTGATGTTCGTCTCGGTGTGCGTCCCGGGGAACAGGCCGTAGAACACGGAGTCCCGCGTCACGGCGCTGCTCGGGACGAACCTCGACAAATACCACTGCATTCCTCTCCAGACTTCCTCTGCATAGGCACATTCCAGAAGGAGACCGCCCAGAGAGCGTTGTGGGAGTCTGTGGGTTTGTAATTGATGTCCGTGGTTAGTTGGTTGCCGGAGATGGGGATGGAGATATATTTGAATCATGACACATTTTGTGTCAGGGTTAGGGGAGAATTTGTTAACAGTCATTCAAATCACCACGACTTTCCAATCGAGCTGCATCACGTTTTGGTTTTGAAAGTCTTTATTTTTAGGCAGAGCAGTCTCAGAGAATGACAGAAAAGGCAGTGAACCCTGCTCTTTCTGTCTCACTACCTCATTGGACACTCTGCCCGTGTGCCAATAAGCTGTGATCTAAAATCGGCTTGTTCACACAATGACCAATTGCAGAAGGTTATACCTCTGAGAAGATGTTATTCTCAAATTGAGGGACAGCTGGAACTACTGCATGAGATTTTCAGTGATTTAGAAAGCTTGTCAGTGAAAAGAACATGGGAGCTGCTGGCTCCACAAGGTGACTGCTTTTTGCAAATACTTCTATGAGATAGGAGGAAGGCATATATTCCCTGAGCTCGAAGGGCCGAGTGGCCTACTCTGCACCTGTTTTCTATTGTCTATTGTTTATTGTCTTGCCAAAGAACACTTTACCTAGCCAATAACACCCCTCCCCATTTCCCCACCCTCTCTTTTGCTCTTTATTCTGACAACAGAACTCCTCTTCAAACACAATGACCTTTTTCCCTCTCCAGCTTTGACACATGAGCTTGCTTCTGACAAACATGCCTCCTGATACCGAATGCAACCTGGATTCACCTGGCAACCGGGAACAAAACTAATTAGATTTTCTCTGTATCAGAGGATCTTGCTGAGAATGAAACAACCTTTTGGATGTGATAAAGGTTTCCCTAAATTATTTGTATCATTGTAAAATCTTTTCCATGTTTTAAAAACAAGACTCTGCTTGTGCAACAGCTTGATTGTGACATGAAACAACTGCAGAATAAGATGAATTTTGTTAAAAACAATAAGGGTGGCTCAGTGGTTAGCACTGCTATCTCATGGCACCAGAGATCTGGGCTCGATTCTAGCTTTGAGTAACTATGTGGGATTTGCACATTCTTCCTGTGTCTGCGTGGGTTTCTTCCAAATGCTCCAGTTACTTCCCACAGTCCAAAGATTTACAAATTAAAGGTCGAGGGATATGTAGGGGAGGTGGATAAGCAATGGAAAATGCAGGATCACAGGGATGTAGTGGGTCTGGGTGGGATGCTCTTCGGAGGGTCGATGTGAACTCAACAGGCTGAATGGCCTCCTTCCACGCTGTTGTGATCCTATAATTCAATGAATCTTGTCATGTTTCGTCTTAAGGAGGAGTTGAGAGTGTGGTGCTGGAAAAGCACAGCAGGTCAGGCAGCATCCGAGGATTAGGAGAATCGACGTTTCAGGCATAACTTTTAAGGCTACGTAACACATAAATACCATAGGAACAAATTGCTTAGTTCCAGGATATCCCTCCATTAGAACATATAATCTTAGATGATGCACCACCTATACAGAAAACACCACAGATATTCCTGGGGGAAATCAGAGATCCATCAGAAGCAGACATGACTGAGCTCAGTGTGACATTGTCCTATCTGACAAAGTTCCACAGTTGAAGAAGATAAAGTTAGTGTTTTATGGATCTAATGTCTAGGATTCTGGTTTATAATCAGTGATTTGCTGATTTTAGTTGGCTCAAATCATCCCAGGATTTGTTGTTCTAGACACTAGACATCTTTCGGGAATGTGAAATGAAGAAGGCAGTAGCCAGGTGTTTCAGGCGTAAGAGGATCTCTATGTTTATTTAAACACAAAAAAATGCAATTAACAGTTGAATTAACACATTGAAATAGAGGACAGTAATCAAACACACTATTAAATTAAATGCAGATTAAACATTATTAAAGCCTTGAGCTATAAGGAGAGGCTGAACAAAATGGGGCTATTTCCCCCGGAGCGTCAGAGGCTGAGGGGTGACCTTATAGTGGTTTACAAAATCATGAGGGGCATGGATAGGATAAATAGACAAAGTCTTTTCCCTGGGTTGAAGGAGTCCAGAACTGTGGGCCATAGGTTTAGGATGATAGGGGAAAGATATAAAAGAGACCTAAAGGGCAGCTTAGGTGGTACATGTATGGAATGAGCTGCCAGAGGAAGTGGTGGAGGCTGGTACAATTGCAACATTTAAAAGGCATTTGAATGGGTATATGAATAGGAAGGGTTTGGAAGAATATGGGATGGGTGCTGACAGGTGGGACTAGATTGGGTTGGGATACCTGGTCGGCATGGACAGGTTGGACTGAAGGGTCTGTTTCCATGCCATACATTTCTGTGACTCTATGACTCTAAGTCAATTGACTTCCCGATAGTTAAGAGTATGTGGAGGCTGGTACAATTGCGACATTTAAAAGACATTTGGATGGGTATATGAATAGAAAGGGTTTGGAGGGATATGGGATGGGTGCTGGTAGGTGGGACTAGATTGAATTGGGATACCTGGTCGGCATGGACATGTTGGACTGAAGGGTCTATTTCCATGCCATGCATTTCTGTGACTCTATGACTCTAAGTCAATTGAGTTCCCGATAGTTAAGAGTATGTGTTACTGGATTTTGATTGAAGTTGCCTGTTCGGTATCTTATAGACTTCATACTTTCTATGCTGTGTAGCCGGAGGTGTAAACATTAGTTTCAGTCAAGAGTGTTAGGTTTGGTTGATTGTTCTTGTCGAGTGGAGGTTTACATTGGAATTCCAGGCTGAACAATGGCTCCAGGCAGTCATCTCTGTGTTGGTGTATTTTTTCCCAGAGCTCAGCCCAGCAATCCCCATTACCTTTAACTATTTTGTAAAATCCAGGGTCTTGTCCAGTATTTTAGATGATGGGGATTTTCGCTCAATTTTACAAATGTTACATGGTGCAGGTGGAGCAACCATGTAACACCATTCCAACATAAAGAACATGATTTTATAGGAAATGCACCAAAATCACCAAAAATCACTTCTGAGGAAGAAACATGTTTGCCTTCAATCTTCTTTGCAGAATTGAAGAACTATGAACTTTGGGCGGCACGGTGGCACAGTGGTTAGCACTGCTGTCTCACAGCGCCTGAGACCCGGGTTCAGTTCCTGACTCAGGCGACTGACTGTGTGGAGTTTGCACGTTCTCCCCGTGTCTGCGTAGGTTTCCTCCGGGTGCTCCGGTTTCCTCCCACAGTCCCAAAGATGTGCGGGTCAGGTGAATTGGCCATGCTAAATTGCCCGTAGTGTTAGGTAAGGGGCAAATGTAGGGGTATGGGTGGGTTGCGCTTCGGCGGGTCGGTGTGGACTTGTTGGGCTGAAGGGCCTGTTTCCACACTGTAAGTAATCTAATCTATGCAAACATGGAGTTAAAAGTTGTCTTTGAGATGCATTGCTCAAACTTGTTCACAGGGTTCAACAACACACATCATATTAAAGAAGGATGCCAAGTCATTGTATCTCGACACATCCCAAAACATTCCTCAGCCCCGAATGAATCAAGTTCAGAAACAACAAGAGGAAATAACCAAGATGGGTCTTATTTTGGAAATAACAAAGCCAAAAGAGTTGAATTTGCTTATTGCAACTGAACCCAATGGACTCATTAGAATCTGTGTGGTACATAAGGAAATAGATGTTGACTGTCAATAAGGGTTTGGACAACATGCCTTAAGTAGTTTTTTTTTATCAAACTTGATGCCAACATTCTGGCAGGTGACATTGATCAATCAATTGAGAGTGCTTACCACATTTATCATTCTGTTTTAGAGACAATACTCCAACAGAGTGCTATTTGGGATCTCCTCCACCTTAGAAATCTTCCAATACACTAAAACCAATATATTCAAGGTTTGGATGGAGTCATATGTCAAGTGAATGGTATGTTGATCTGCAGAGAGGTGTTTGAAATTAATGGGATGCTTGAAACTTTTGATGAATTGGTTCTCTCGCATTAAAATGCCTACAGGCTGCAGGACCTGCTCTGAATGAGAAAAATGAGATTTTGAAGGGATCCATTTGCTTCCTGGGTCATTTATTTTTGACAAATGTGGCAGAACACCTGATCTACAGGACACAAAATAAGTTTTGAAAGGAGTTTCCCAATTCAATATCAATGCATGACCTGTAAAGTTTTCTAGGTATAGTAAAACAGTTAGTGAAAGTTTTATCTCATGTTGCAATGATGATTCTTGAGACAAATACTAAAAACTGTTACAGGAGTGGTGTTGGGATGCACATCAAGAGGACATGTGAAGATCAAAGGATATGCTGATCTCCACAGATGTCCCGGTCCACCATAATTCTTTATTCCCAACGATTACTAATGTGGACATTTCAAACACGATCATCAGAGTACAGTTCCTTCCTTCAAGCCCTCCGTTTCTTCCTCTCCTGACATCCCCAACAGTACTCTTCCACTGATACTCTCATTCATTTGGCTGAACTGATCCTCACCCTTAACAATTTCTCCTTTGAATCCTCTCACTAGAAAAGCCTCTCATTTATCTCTCCACCCTCCAGGCTCCTTGTCTCTTTTCCTGATGAAGAGCCTTTGCCCGAAACATTGATTTTCCTCCTCCTTGGATGCTGTCTGACCTGCTGTGCTTTTCCAGCACAACTGTATTCCAGACTCGGGTTTCCAGCATCTGCGGTCCTTGTTTTTGATTCTGTTCCTTCAGGAGCAACCTGAAGCTGTAATTTTAAGCCTCAAGAGCGTTTTTAGACATGGAATGACATTGTACAGTTGTAGTGAAAAAGACTCTCTCAGTCATATGGATAAGTAAAATGCTTTCAGATTACATCTTAGCCAGAAAGGTCTCATAAAGCTGCACTATAAACTGCTGATCTTTCTACTAGATGAGATATAATTGGGTTGGATATCTTCACATATACTGAGGACTTGTCTTTGTTTTTGAATTTTGCTTTTAAGACTAAACATGAAGAAAGCAAGCTTCAAATGTCAGCTGATGCCCTCTACAGTGTGGCTGTTGACAGCCTTATGATGTCTGATAAAGAACTGGCTGGTGAACTCCACTCATTAGCAGGCTATATTGATGCAATGTCAGCAACCTATTTTTGACTCATACAAATCCAACAGAAAAAAAAGTCCAGAACTATAATTGTCGTCATCTGTTAATATTGTTTTGACCAGACCAAAACCACTGTGGGTTGGCCATGAAAAGCAATTTTGAACATTGACAACATTTCACCGTTATTGATGACTTATTTCTAGTGGATGACAGGCTTACTTACCCTAGTTTCAATTAGAGATCTCACCATAGATATATTGCACCAGGGATATCTGGGCATTACCAAATGCAGAGGCAGGCTTTGATGTGGTGAGCAAGGATCTCAAAGATATTTTTTGCCTGATTGTCAACATGGGAGACTGTGAGATCTGCAGATGCTAGAGATCAGAGTTGAGAGCATGTTGCTGGAAAAGCACAGCAGGTCAAGCAGAATCCAAGGAATGAGGCAGGGCGCCTCGGCGGTGGAGTGATAAATGTGGAGAAGGTAGCTAAGAGTGCAGTAGGTGGATGAGCTGCAGGTAAAGGTGATAGGGCGGAGAGGAGGGTGGAGCGGATAGGTGGGAAGGAAGACATATTATTCACAGAGTGCCATTAATCCTTGCTAACCTCTTCCCCCAAACCATGGAAACAAGTGCAAAGTAAGCTATTCAGTAGATAGTCTTAATGATGGGGACTAAACTTCATGGTGCATTGAATTAAACTTTTAAAAATGATGCGGTTGTCAGAGCCCTGCATGATGAATTGCTGCACATGGGTTCACTGATGTGGTTGTATCCAACAATGGATCATAGTTTGTTGATGAGTCTTTTAGCAAGCTTGCACACATTTCTGGATTCCAACATTTTACTAGCTTTCCAAGAAACCCACAGTTGAGGGGCAGCTGAGTATAGGGTACAGATGGTTAAATCTCTTGTAAAAAATAGAATATTGGCTATTACACAACCTTGCTGAAGTACTGGTCTATCCCACTCCAAAGTGTCTTACTGCCATCAAAATTACTGATGAGGAGAAAGCTGAAGACTCAAACCCTATCCTTCCAAAATGATTGACTCCACAGATGAGTCTAAAGGACAAAAATGTATTTTCTATAGGATCAGCCTTATAAATATCAGTAGGGTACTACTTGCTTCAATGGATGAAGCCATAAAAAGCAATGGCCAAACTTGGACCAAATGCAGACAGTATAGATAAGAGTTCACAGTAGGAATGGTTTTGAGGTGCAACAAATGATAGATCAGCAACATTGTCTATAAAACTGGAGGGATTTGTGACACCTTGAATTGTGTGCAACCTTTACATGACTAGGATGAAGCTGATGGGGATCATTATAAGGGTAGTTTTTCACAGTTCAATCCAGACTTAGGTCAATATCTAGGTCAGCCATTCTTAAACCATTGAGATATTAATCCTCTAAGTCCGGCACAATCATGGTCTGGAAAAATTGTTAAGATTGAATTTGCAAAATCAGAGTCTTGGATCAAGAAGAGCTGGAACTAAATATAATATAGTTATTTGTGACATTGTATCATTGTTAAGCGAGGGGAAAAATAACTTGGAGGGAGTTTTTCTCCTTTTATATTTTCTTTATGAAACATGGATGTCATGGCTAGGACAGGACTTATTGCGCATCCATAATTTGCCAGCAGGTGTGGTATTAAGTGTAGGTGTAGACTAGATAAAGATGGCAGAATTCCTTCTCTAAAAGATATCAGTGAAGACCTTAAGACCATAAGACATAGGAGTGGAAGTAAGGCCATCTGGCCCATTGAGTCCACTCCGCCATTTAATCATGGCTGATGGGCATTTCAACTCCACTTACTTGCATTCTCCCCATAGCCCTTAATTCCTACATCAAGAATTTATCAATCTCTGCCTTGAAGACATTTAGCATTCCGGCCTCCACTGCACTCCGTGGCAATGAATTCCACAGGCCCACCACTCTCTGGCTGAAGAAATGTCTCCGCATTTCTGTTCTGAATTGACTCCCTCTAATTTTAAGGCTGTGCCCACGGGTCCTAGTCTCCCCGCCTAATGGAAACAATTTCTTAGCATCCACCCTTTCCAAGCCATGTATTATCTTGTAAAAAGTCAGATGGGTTTTAATGATGATCAATTGTTGTTACATGGTTGCCATTAGACTAGTCTTTTTTAATCTAAATTTTTACTGAAGTCAAATTTCTCCATCTGTCATGAACCCATGTGCTTTTCTAAATTATTAGCCCAGTGATATTACCATTAATGTGAAGAAGAAGACATGACTGTGATGTAGCTCTACCTCATTAGCATTTGGGAGGTGGCAGGCAGACTCAGCAGCCAGCTGGTTAATTAGTCTGTTACTCTGCAGCTATGAATTAACCAGAGGTCTCACCTTGTTAGAAATGTATCTGCTCTTTCTTTCTATTGTTAGTGTAAGTTAGCTAGCACAACAGTTAATATGACCTTTCTCATTATTACTAGGTAATAAATGATTTCTTGTTGCTTATAACCACGTCTCTTCTGCTGAGATTTTCTGGTGGTTCATCCTTATCCACAACCAACCATCCTGAAGATTAGAACAAAAAACAACTAAACAAAGAAAAAATATTATTATATTCTTATTATAATATATGGCAAACTGTGATATTTATGTTTAGCTTATTACACAAAATAACACAATGGATCCAATGTTTGTTTCATGATTGTTTGCAAATTATGGCTGTAAATGACTGCGACAAGTGTTATACTTTCACGAGAATGCTGGTCAATCTTATTATACCACATGATGAACCACTTGAAGAATAAACAAATTGGTACTTTCAAAATGAGGCCAATTTGCAGTGACCCTATTGCCAACCTCATTAGGTATGTATGCAGTATGTGAATCAGCCTATTCCATCTTTTTCATTTTCCTAACTTGCCTTGTAAAGCCAAATTGTTCAATTTGACTGCATGCTGCTACATAAATATATCACAGATTTAGATATTGATTCCAAGCAGCGCAAAATTTGCTGCCCTACGTGAAAGTCCCATTGTGTAATAACACAGTGTATCTTCAAAACATAATGGCTTTATGGTTTACTTCTCATTTGAAGAGGGAAAGATCTTTTCATGAATGTATTATGTTCATTAGTTTATTTTTGCACTTGGTTTACATTAGCAAGGTCATACTTATTCCAGTCTATGAAATGTCCACCACATGAAGCAACACTATGTATGCCATATCTAGTAGGGTTAGCCAGTTTTTTTGTTATTCATTAAGTGGGAAGTGGGCATGGCTGGATGCCCAGCATTTATTTCCCGTCCTTACTCGCTCTTGAGAAGGTGGTGGTGAGCTGCCTTCTTGAATCGCTGCTGTAGTTTGACCCACAATACCCTTAGAGAGGGAATTCCAGGATTTTGATCCAGCAACAGTGATGGAACAACTTGCAAGTCAGGATGTTGAGTGGCTTGGTTGGGAACTTGCAGATGGTGCTGCTCCCATGTATCTGCTATCCCTGTCCTTTTAGATGGAAGTGGTCGTGGGTTGAAAGGTGGAGGTGTATACTGCAGATGCTGGAGATTAGAGTCAAGATTAGAGTGGTGCTGGAAAAACACAGCAGGTCAGGCAGCATCTGAGGAGCAGGAAAATTGACGTTTCAGGCAAAAGTCCTTCTCAGGAAGGTAGTTTGAAAGGTGCTATCTGAGGAGTTTTGGTGAATGTCTACAGTGAATTTCTTGTAGATAATACACAGTGCTGCTACTGATCATTGGTGGTCTTATGGTTTTTTTGTTCAACATTTGCTGAGAAGTTCTGTGATGTTATCAGAATCAGCCATCAGGTACAAAAGAGGAGTTGGAATAGAGGGCTCATTGCTATATGGATTGGTTGATGTAAATAGCATTGAAACCTTTCAAGGGAAGCTAGTTTCGTACCTAACAAAATAATAGAATAGAAAAATGTAAAAATATCAACATGTTATGCATAGAGGAAAGTCATTGAAATCATTTTAGTCCTGATGAAGGGCTTATGCCCGAAACGTCGAATTTCCTATTCCTTGGATGCTGCCTGACCTGCTGTGCTTTAACCAGCAACACATTTTCAGCTGTGATCTCCAGCATCTGCAGACCTCATTTTTTACCCGATCATTTTAGTTTTGCCAGCTGAGAAAAAAAAGCTTGCCATGTAATTGCAATTTTTCTAGCTTATCCAGTCTTCCTTTATTGCTAAAATTCTCCACTCCTGGCAACATCCTTACAAATTGCCTCTGTATCCTCTCTAGCACAATTATATCCTTTGAATAAAGTGATGATCAGAATTACATGCAATTCATACCTGTGACATAATGTGTGTTTTGTACAGTTTTGCATGGCTTCCCTGTGTTTGGATTCTCTGGCTGTACCAATGGTGATAATACTATGGGTTTAAGAGGTGTATTTTGCCCAGGTTTATTTCAAAGAGAGGTTTTAAGATAGAGGTGCCTGAGTTTACTCTTCCAAACCAATAAGGTTGTAAGGCCCTGAGTATTTTTAAAATCAGAACAATAGAAGCAGCTTAAAAATGTGCGCCCCATCTTGAAATCTCCCATCCAAGGGAAAAGACAACTACATTTAACTCTACCCATACCCCTGATTATTTTATAAACTCCCATCTGGTTGCTTTTCAACCTGCTACGTTTGAGTGAAACAAGTCCAGTTTATCCAGTCTTTCTTGATAACTCAAACCTTCCAAACCCAGCAACAACATGGCAAATCTGTTCTGAACCATCTCCAGTTATATAATTTCCTTCCTATAACTGGGCAACCAGAACTGGACACAGTACTCCACAAGAGGGCTCATCAATGTCCAGTATAACCTCAACATGAATTCCCAACTCCCACAACTCAAAGGACTGAGCAATGAATGTAAGCTTGCCAAACACTTTTTTAACCACCCTGTTTATATGTGACACAAACTTCAAGGAATTATGTACCTGCCACTTCTCCCTCCCAAGTCCCTCTGTTCTTTAACACTACCCAAGGTCCTACCATTAATTCTATAAGCCCGACCCTTATTTATCCCTCACATTTATCCAGACTGAACTTCATACGCCATTTTTCAGCCCATTGACCCATTTGATCAAGAGCTTTTTGTAATCTTATAAAACCTTCTTCATTGTCTACTATGCCACTAATTTTGGTTACATCCGCAAATGTACTAACCATGCCTTATATATTCTCAACAAAATTATTTATAACAATGACAAACAAAAGAGGACCCAGAACCAACCCCTGTGGAACATCACTGGTCATAGGCCTCCAGTCTGAAACACAACCCTCCACTTTTATTCTCAGTTCCTGCCATTAAACCAATCATGTATCCAATTGGCAAGCTCACCCTGAATCCCATGTGACTTTACTTTAACAATTAGTCGACCATATGGACATTTATAAAAGGCTTTACTAAAATCCAGATAGACAAGGTCTACTACACTGCCATCATCAAACATTTTGGTGACTTTCTTAAAAACCCCAATCAAGCTTGTGAGACATGATTTTCCTTGCACAAAACCATGCCGACTAACCCTAATCAAGTTTTGCCTCTCTAAATGAACAATTCCTTATGTATTCCTAACCACATTATCCATCAGTTCTTCTATCTCCAAGTACTTTTGGACATGTTCTCCAAAGCCCTTCCAGCCATCAATACTTCTCAACTTACTGCTTTTTATTTGTCTTGTTTGACTTCTCAAAACATATTATCACATGGGTCCTTGATTTAATTCCATCTGTTGGTTCTGACCACATAAATCAGTGCATTCATATTTTCCTGCTGTCTGTAACCTTCTTCCTCACCATAAACCATAATGTCAACTTCTATCTTATCTGCAAGCTTCTTTATTGTGTCTCACCATTAAAGTCTAAATTATTGATGTACGTCATCCATGGCAAGGAACCCAGTAACGGGTGCTACAGAATCCCATTGGAAACAGTCTTTCAGTCACAAAAGCACCCACTGATAGTACCCAACTGAGACAATTTTGGATTCAACTTTCAAACCCACATGAAGATTGCAGGCTATTAGTAATTGGATTTGGCTGCTATGTGGGATCTTGTCAAAAGCACATAGTGTTAGATAAAAAAGACATAAGAGATGTCACATGAGGAATAGAAACATGAGACAGACCTTGTCTGTGCAGTTAGTTCTATAAAATACTGGAAAAGTTAAAGAAGCTAAGTCTTATTAACTGCTGCAGGTTCACTCTACTATATAGAATTTAATAGAATCTCTACAGTGTGAAACAGGCCATTCAGTCCAACAAGTCCACACTGATCCTCTGAAGAGTAACCCACCCAGACGCACTCCCCTACCCTATTACTCTGCATTTACCCTTGATTAATGTACCTAACGTACATAACGCAGAATACTGTAGACAATTTAGCATGGCCAATTTACCTAACCTGCACATTTTTGGACTGTGGGAGGAAACCGAAGGACCGGGCGGTGGGGGGAACCCACGCAGACATGGGGAGATCGTACAAACTCCACACAGTCAGTGCCTGAGGCTGGAATCAAACCTGGGTTTCTAGTGCTGTGAAGCAGCAGTGCTAACCACTGAGCCACCATGCTATCCCAAAAATTCACACAGGCTCCAAT
Organism: Hemiscyllium ocellatum; assembly: GCF_020745735.1. NCBI lineage: Eukaryota > Metazoa > Chordata > Chondrichthyes > Orectolobiformes > Hemiscylliidae > Hemiscyllium > Hemiscyllium ocellatum. The sequence goes on from NC_083402.1 coordinate 130,171,613, forward strand.
TCCACACAAACTCAAGACTCCTGGTTTACAAGTGCTCTAATCACTGAACTACAGGGCCACGACATGTACTTCATGAATACCAGCAAAGGGGCCGGAAAGTTTTGATTTTTGTATTAAAGTATTTTGTATTATGTAAATGCTGTGCAGAGTTGACGAAGTGGAAAGATAAGTGGATAGATGAGATACAACTATTTCATATTGAAGGTACAGCAACAACAAGTGGTCAAGACATGTTTCAAGGCAATAATTCAAGAAACATATGAAGCAAAATTTTGCTTTGTTTATGTATCTGGAGCCATTCAAATATCTGGATTAATCTTTCCTAGCCCGGTAGACTTTAATGTTCCTTCTTGAAGTTTATTCTGAAACATCACAGGAGAATCTTTAAGAGCATAGGTTTGGACAATTAAGTCGGATTTGGATATGTTACATCCGTATGAATTCTCGGGAAGCTTTATGCATGAATAAATAGTTCCAGGGCACATCAGAGAGAAACTGTAGAAGAGCTTAACAAATTTTAATTCAGGATACTGCGGGCCACATAGTGCCAGTTTTAAGCAGGTCTTGCAGGAGCTATCATAATAAAAATGCAAATGTTTGAGAACGGCTTCTGATCTTTACCCAGCTGAAACCAGCAATTTTGGCACAATAAAAGATTCATGGTGGGCAGCTAATGATCAGAGAAGACTGTACACCTGCAAGCAGCTGAATGAATTATAAACTGGCTGCATGATTCCACTTGTGGAGCAGAGGATGCATTGGATTTTGGCTTCTGCCTTATACTGACATAGCAATAATAGCAAATATATGCGTAACACATTCATATGAGGTCAGCCCCTGAGCTGGATCTTTAGAGGCTCTAAGGTTGTTCTCTAGTCTTTAGGTTCAATTTACATCCTTGTCACATCTGTGTACTCTGATTCTAACATACATTTGCATTTGCAACTATATCATCTGTCATCACATTACTGTCATCTTTTCTGCTTTCAGAAGAAAATAAGTAAGCACAGCTCAGATATTTTGTTTGTAATTTACCAAAACAAAAATACATTTCTCGGTATTGAATAATTTTCAGTTGTTAATCTTCAGTAATTTCTCCTTTGTCCCAGTCAAGCTTTCTTACTGTTAATTGTATTATTTCTCAGTTTCAGATCATCACATAAACAATGCTAAATACTGTAGATGAATCCATTCTGTTTCTCATGCTTGCTTATGTTTAATTGTATTTAATAACAAATACCCCCATTTTCTTCTTTTTTAGCATCTTAATTCCAGCGAGCTCGATGAAAAGTGATTCCCTCTCAAACATGCATCCAGTTGGAAATATCTTGCCTATATATTTAAAAAAGAAATAATTTAGACTCATGCCCTATTATCTCTTCATTTCTCTTTCTCACTCTGCAAACTTTATCCGAGTTAGTAAATGATCTATTCTGCTCATGTGAGGTTATTTTAACTTAGCATTTTTCTATGTTTTTGCCTGAAATGTTGAATCTGGCCTGATTACTACAAGAGCAAGCTCAAAGCTTAGAATTCTGCAATGAATAACTCATCTCCTACCTTTCCATGCCTGTTCACCATCAACAAGGCACAAGTCAGGCGTGCAATGGAATACTTTCCCCTCACCTGAATGAATGCAGTTCCAATAACACTTGAGCTGTTTGTTAATATTCAGGACATAAAGCCCATTGATTGGTATCTTGGTCAACACCTCAAACTTCAAACCCTCTAATACCTACATATCAAAACTGCAGCATGTTCCAAACCTGTGAACTTTACTACAGTGTCTGAAAGAACAGGAGCAGAAGGTACATGGGAACACCACGACTGACAAGTTCTGTTTCGAAACACAGACCATCCTATAAAGGAACTAGATTTTTGCTTTGCAATCTTTGGACCAATTCCTGAAAGTCTCTTTCTAACAGCAACATGAATGTACATATACCAAATAGACTGCAGCATGTCACCATCCACTTTCCTTGACTGACTCTACAGGCCAAAGGTAAAAATAATAACTGCAAATGCTGGAAAACAAAGTCTAGATTAGAGTGGTGCTGGAAAAGCACAGCAGTTCAGGCAGCATCCGAGGAGCAGGAAAATCGATGTTTCGGGCAAAAGCCCTTCATCAGGAATAGAAAAAAAATGCCTCTATTCCTGATGAAGGGCTTTTGCCCGAAATGTCGATTTTACTGCTCCTCGGATGCTGCCTGAACTGCTGTGCTTTTCCAGCACCACTCTAATCTAGACTCTGACTCTGCAGGCCTTCTTAGTTTGTCATGATAAAGGAAAACTACTAGTGAGTCAGAATGAGAAAAGGTTTTCTGTTAAATGATACATAGGTTATTGCATAACAGAAGTTGAGAACATGTTGCATTTGTAAGCTAGACATTTTCACTAAGACTATTGAGAAATTTGTAGATATTAGTCTTCACTCTACAATGTCATAAGGTGCTCTGTCTTTTCCCCACCTGATGCCCTTAACTTTAGATTGGATGGACCTTAGCTCAGTCTCCAACTTTAACTCTTTCAGAATCATTCTGGATTAGTGGTGCTGGAAGAGCACAGCAGTTCATCCAAAATGCAGTGAAATTGATGTTTCGGGCAAAAGCCCTTCATCAGGAATAAAGGCAGTGAGCCTGAAGCATGGAGAGATAAGCTAGAGGAGGGTGGGGGTGGGGAGAAAGTAGCTTAGAGTACAATAGGTGAGTGGGGAGGGGATGAAGGTGATAGGTCAGGGAAGAGAGGGTTGAGTGGATAGGTGGAAAAGGAGGTAGGCAAGTAGGACAAGTCCAGACAAGTTGGCTACATAGAACAGTTGATCTTCCGTAATTACACCGGCACCACTCCCCACCTCTTCCTCCGCTATATTGATGACTGCATTGGCGCACCTCGTGCTCCCGCTAGGAGGTTGAGCAATTCATCAACTTCACCAACACATTCCACCCTGAACTTAAATTTACCTGGACCATCTCTGACACCTCCCTCCCCTTCCTGGACCTCTCCATCTCCATTAATGATGACCGACTTGACACTGACATTTTTTTACAAACCCACCGACTCCCACAGCTACCTGGATTACACCTCTTCCCACCCTACCTCTTGCAAAAATGCCATCCCTTATTCCCAATTCCTCTGTCTCCGCCGTATCTGCTCCCAGGAGGACCAGTTCCACCATAGAACACACCAGATGGCCACCTTCTTTAGAGACCGCAATTTCCCTTCCCACGTGGTTAAAGATGCCTTCCAATGCATCTCGTCCACATCCCGCACCTCTGCCCTCAGACCCCAACCCCCACCCCTCCAACCGTAACAAGGACAGAACGCCCCTGGTGCTCATTTTCCACCCTACAAACCTTCGCATAAACCAAATCATCCGCTGACATTTTCGCCACCTCCAAAAATACCCTAACACCAGGGATATATTTCCCTCCCCACCCCTTTCCGCCTTCCACAAACACCGTTCCCCCCTACAACCCACCCTCCCATCCTGGCACTTTCCCCTGCCACTGCAGGAACTGTAAAACCTGTGCCCACACCTCCTCCCTCACCTCTATCCAAGGCCCTAAAGGAGCCTTCCACATCCATCAAATTTTTACCTGCACATCCACTAATATCATTTATTATATCCATTGCTCCCGATGCGGTCTCCTCTACACTGGGGGAGACTGGGCGCCTCCTAGCAGAGCGCTTTAGGGAACATCTCTGGGACACCCGCACCAATCAACCACACCGCCCCGTGGCCCAACATTTCAACTCCCCCTCCCACTTTGCTGAAGACATGGAGGTCCTGGGCTTCCTTCACCGCCACTCCCTCACCACCAGACACCTGGAGGAAGAACGCCTCATCTTCCGCTTGGAACACTTCAACCTCAGGGCATCAATGTGGACTTCAACAGTTTCCTCATTTCCCCTTCCCCCACCTCACCCTAGTTCCAAACTTCCAGTTCAGCACTGTCCCCATGACTTGTCCAGACTTGTCCTCCCTGCATAGTTCCTTTTCCACCTATCCTCTCCCCCCTCTCCTCCCTGACTTATCACCTTCATCCCCTCCCCCACTCATCCATTGTACTCTATGCTACTTTCTCTCCACCCCCACCCTCCTCTAGCTTATCTCTCCACACTTCAGACTCACTGCCTTTATTCGTGATGAAGGGCTTTTGCCCGAAACATCGATTTTGCTGCACTTTGGATGCTGCCTGAACTGCTGTGCTCTTCCAGCACCACTAATCCAGAATCTGATTTCCAGCATCTGCAGTCATTGTTTTTACCTCTTTCAGAATCATTACCTAATACAAAAGTTCTAGGTTGAATATAGATTAACAATGCATGGTTAGGTGGTGGAGAGTGTATAACCCTTGTCAGTGAATATCCAATGTTCAGTTCTATGAATTTCTTATTAATTCACAGGATGAGGGCATCGCGAGCTAGAACAGCATTTATTGCCGTTCCCTAATTTCCCAAAGTGTAGTTAACAGTGAACCAAAATTGCTGTGGGTCTGGAGTTACATGTAGGCCAGACCAGGTAATGATAGCAGTTTTTTTCCCTAAAGGGCATTGGCAAATTAGATGTGTTTTTCCCATCAATTGACAATGGATTCCTGGTCATCATTAGACTCTTAAATCCAGATTTTTATCAAATTCAATTATGGCAGGATTCAAATCTGGGTCCCCAGAACATTACCAGGATCTCTGGATTGATGATTCCTCATGAAGGGCTTTTGCCCGAAACATTGATTTTCCTGCTCCTCGGTTGCTGCCTGACCTGCTGTGTTTTTCCAGCACCACACTCTCGACTCTTGGGATTAATTGTCCAGCGATAATACCACTCGGCCATCGCCTTCCCATCTGATGTTTCAAACACGTTGAAAATGACCTGTACGGGAAGTGAACATTCTGGTAGCTGCAATAATAATGGGCATTCAGTGTCATGATCTTCTGTGCATGATAGCCCATCAAATCTACAATTGGAGACTCTCTTCCAAATGCTGCTTAAATCCTTGGTAAAGATCAACACTCCTAACATTACAGAACTCTTTCAATATTTGCTCCCATTCAGCAGCACAAGGTTAAAGTCTAAAGCCCCACCTCTGAAAGTCCTATAGTGATGTCTTGAAATTGCATCGATCAGATTCCATTGGCAGTTGAACATGTGCTTGAGAGGACATTAATATTCACGCAAAATAATAGGTCACACATCAAACCCATGTTAGATGCTGCTTGATATCACAATATTCTGGCAGTAGTGCTCATGCCTTTCTACGAATGGCATGCTGTTGGCACTGTGCCAGATCTAACTACATCCGGAGCACTGTAGCCTCAGCACCAGCAGCACAATGGACCTGAATTTTAACTACTGGAGTTATTTACGAAACTTTGCCATTTGCCAGGGCTTTGCTCCTCCTCTACTCCATTCCTGTTAAGAAGCATTAGGATGAGCAGGAGTGATATAAAATGAAAATGCGCTTGAAAGATGCCTTCCTAATTCCTGACTTTTTTTCAGCTGGAATTGAAAGTGGCATCATTTTCCTATCAATTTTTCACTGCTAAGGATGTTTCTGCAAAAAAACAATATTTGAAAGAAGCTTTTTGATTTTTTTTTCCTGATGAGCTCATTTGTTTGAACTGCATAAATAGCTCAGCCGGGCAAATCAGAATTGTCAGACTCACATCCCAGCAGCAGAACTCAGTCAAGGAACCTCACATTGTAACTTGGGACATCTATATTAACAAATACCACATTGCTTCGTACATTTTAATTAGTTCTGAATAAATGATGGTGTAATCTAATAGGATAGACTATGGTTCTGTGGTTTGTACTGGATTCCTGACTCACTGATTTTGATACAGCCCTTCAATAAGGCGTATGCGGGTGACATCGTCAAAGCCGAGAGCACAACTAAAGGCGGATTATGAACGTCTGAACCCTGACATTGAATTACAGCTTGTAACTCCTTGGTGGGATCCTGCTGCTTTCTTACCAGTTAATTAACAATACATCGGATGCCTAATGCCTTTTATACCAATTAGAGTGATAATTAAGGGGTTGACCTGACTGAAATGAATCAAGCTGCCATTCCCTGCAAATGTTTTTCGCACTGGATATGCACATTTGAACGGAGATCTAACACCTCCCACTCTGCTGGACAAATGCTTCATCACAAAGCCTATAGTATTCTGCAGCAAACCAGAATGCTTGGTAATGTTGCTAAATGATGCCCTTTATGAACATAAAAATAAAGATGTGAGAATATATCAGATAAAAAAAGATAACTACATTGGAAAACATTAAAATCTGAATTGGCAGAACACAACCAAAGATTAAGATTCACACACAAAGCTTTCACTGCAAACAGTAGGCAGGAGAAACCATGATGAACAGAGGTGGGAGGTTATACAAATCAATTACATGGTAAAAGTTGAAGCAAAAGATTTTTTTTAAACAAATCAGAACAACAGATGCACAAAGGAAAGGTTGAAGGAGGATGGTTACAGTGCAGGCAAAAGTAACTTGGACTATTTGTTCATGTGAAGGGCAAGGGCCAAGATGAACTGTTTGGGCTGAGTGGCCTCTTCTTGTGTAGTTGTATATATGCATTTTAATTACTTTGAAATGCTCATTCCAATTCTGGAATTAAGTAAAGTTGGACAGGACATAAGACTGATGAAAAAATGCTTTCAGTTTAACACATCTTCAATAGGCAATAAAGAAAATTACATTGCATGATGAAAACCTTAAATTTGATTTTCTGAACACAGTTTAAGGCACTAGCTCGAGAAGAGGCATTATCTCTCTGTCGGATCAAACTCTTGATGGTATGTCAATAGTGTCAAAGATGCTCAGTAGTATGAATGAACTAATAATCAGAACTCTAATCAAGGCTCAAAAGTGCCAGTGAGTTGCAGGAGCATTTTTTTTAATTGAAGTTGTTTCTCAAGTCATGCAGTCACAGAGTTAGGAGTTTTACAGCCATTGTTACCATGTCAATCCTCAAGCAACTATTCACTCGAATCACATTTTCCAGCACTTGGCCTGTAGCCATGCTTAAATGTTTCTGAAATAGTGTGACGATTCCTATACCTACAACCATTTAAGCAATGAGTTGCAAGCCTTTTGCTTGCGTTTTCTCTAAGCCATCTGTCCCTCACCGTAACTCCATGCCTTCCTGATTATTGACTCCTGGAAAAAGGGGAAAATTTTTTTCCTGCCAACTCTATCAATGTTCCCCATAATTTTGTTCACATTAATCAGGTGTCCTCTTAGCCTTCTCTGGTCCAAAGAAAACCACCCCGGTCTGTCTAATTTCTCTTAATACCTGAAACAGTCTGGTCCAGGCACCACCCTGGTGAATCTCTTCTGTATCTTCTCAATTGCAAGCACCTCATTTCTATAGTGTGCTGACCAGAACTGCACACACTCCTTCAGCTGAGCCTAACTGATGTTCTGATGAAGGGCTTATGCCCGAAATGTCGAATTTCCTGTTCCTTGGATGCTGCCTGACCTGCTGCGCTTATCCAGCAACACATCTTCAGCTCTAACTGATGTTCTGCCCAGCTCCATCATTATCTCCCTACTCTTATATTCAATACTTCAACTAACAAAGACAAGTAGCATGTTTTTTTTACTTAACCACCTTATTTACTTGTCCTGAAACCTTCAAGTATCTATTGAAGCTCACAGCAAGGTCACTCCAATACTTTGTACTTCCTTGGGTATTACCATTCTTTGTGTTTTCTTGCCTGGTGGTCATCAAATATGCAACACGGGACATTTTTCAGAGTTAAATTTCATCTGCCACTGTTCAGCCCATCTCACCAGCCCATCTATATCATCCTGTTATGTAAAGTCTTCCACCTTGCTACTTACCACACCAACACTTTTTGTGTTATCTGTGAACTTACTAATCATACCTCCAACAACCATTATTGGATCATTGATGTGCATTGCAAGCTACAAGGAATCCAATGCCAAACCCTTTGGTACACCACTGGGCACAGGTTTCCAGTCACAAAAGCAATCTTTGGCCATCATGATCTGCCTCCTACCATGAAACAAATTTTGGAACCAATTTGCCAAATTGTCCTGGATCCCATGCACCCATACTTCTCCCATGCGTGACCTTGTCAAAAGCCACACTAAAGTCCATAGAGGTTGTAACAGTGCTGACCATTCATCTAGGAGAAAGTGAGGACAACAGAGGCTGGAGATCAGAGTCGAAGAGTGTGGTGCTGGAAAAGCTCAGCAGGTCAGGCAGCATCTGAGGAGCTGGAGAATTGATGTTTCGGGCATGAGCTCTTCATCAGGAGTGAGGCTTGTGGTCTGGGGGCCTCGGAGAGATAAATGGGATGGGAGTGGGGCTGGGGCAGAAGATAGCTGAGAATACAATTGGTAGATGAAGGTGGGGGAGAGGAAGGTGATAGGTCGGAGAGGAGGGTGAAGAGGATAGATGGGAAAGACAATGGACAGGTCAAGAGGGCGTTGCTGAGTTGGGGTTTTGTGATTGGGATAAGGTGGGGGGAGGGGAAATGAGGAAACTAGTGAAATCCACATTAATCCCTTGGGGTGCAGGGTCCCAAGGCGGGAGATGAGCTCTTCTTCCTCCAGGCATCAGGTGGTTAGGGTTTGGCGATGGAGGAGGCCGAGGACCTGCATATCCTTGGTGGTGAAGGAGGAATAGTTGAATTGTTCAGCCACAGGGCGGTGGGGTTAGTTGGTGCGGGTGTCCCATCGATGTTCTCTGAAATGATCTGCACGTTGACATCCTGTCTCCCTGATGTAGAGGAGACCACATCGGATGCAACGGACACAGTAGATGACATTTGTGGAGGTACAAGTAAATTTCTGTTGGATGTGGAAGGACACTTTGGGGCTTTGGATGAAGGTATGGGGGAGGAGTGGGCACAGGTTTTGCGCTTCCAGTGGTGGCAGGGGAAGGTACCAGGACTGGGATGTGGGCTGGTGGAAGGATGTGGATCTGACAAAGGAGTTGCAGAGGGAATAGTCTCTCTGGAAAGCTGATTGGGGTGGTGAGGGAAATATATCCCTAGGTGGGGTCTGTTTCAAGCTGGTGGAAGTGGTGGATGATGATGCGATATATGCAGAGGTTGGTTGGGTGGAAGGTGAGGACCAGGTTCTGTCCCTGTTGTGTTGAGAGGGGTGGGGTTCAAGGACAGAGGTGCAGGAAGTGGAGGAGATGCACGGGAGGGCCTCGTTGACCACAAAGGAGGGGAAATTGAGGTCTTTGAAGAAGGAGGCCATCTGGGATTTTCTATGGTGGAATTGGTCATCCTGGGACAGATGCTGTGTCAGTGGTGGAATTGGGAATAAGGGATGGCGTTTTTACAGGAGGTAGGATGGGAGGAGGTGTAGTTCAGGTCGTTGTGGGGGTCTGTGGTTAGTCGGTTGTCGCGGATGGGGATGGAGAGATCCAGGAAGGGGTGGGAGGTCTCCAAGATGGCCCAGGTGAATTTGAGGTCAGGGCAGAAGGGGATTCCTCATCTACATACCTAGTCAACTTCTTGAAAAATGCAATCTATTCTGTTAGATATGATCTCACCCTGACTGCACCACGCTGATTATCCTTGAATCATCTATGCCTCACCAAATGAAGATTATTTCATTCCCTCAGAATCTTTCCAATTATTTGTCTAACTCAGATATTAGACTAACTGGCCTGTTGTTTCCTCATTTATCCCTATCACCCTTCTTGAATAATGGCACCATATTAGCTAATCTCCAGTCCTCTAACACATCTCTTGCATCCAGAATAGATTTGAAATGAATGCCAGATCCCCTGCAATCTCCTTCCTTGCCTCCCACAACTGCTTGGGATACGTTTAATCTGGGCTGGGGATTTTATCAGCTTCAAAGCCCGTTAAAACTGCTCATGCCTCCTCACTTTCAATGGTAATTTGTTCGAGTATATTCCCCCAGTTGTGTAACTGATTTCTACACCTACATTATTGTTCTCAACAGTGAACACACATGCTAACTACCTTACTGCTTCCCTTTTTCTGACTCATTATCAGCTATTGCTTCTCTAAGTGAGCTTCCATAAGCTGTGGGGTAACCTTGTTTGTAAACATGCTATCCACGTAACTCTCAGTCTTGCGGTTGAACTGCTGTTCCTCCAGCCAACACTGGAGCTGTTCAAGCTAGTCCAATCAGTAACATTTCCTGCAGATGTGGTCATCCAACCTGTCAGGAGCGGTCCAGGATTTCTCACATACTGCAAGCTTTGCAACAGTTGAACTGAGTCCCCTGCCCTACTCTCACATATAATACTCTCTCCTTAAATTTAGGCCTAGTAGAAAATTATTTCACCCTTTATGGTTAAAAAAATTTAGAACACTTAACTTTCCTTAATGCAATTTGACGGTGGAGAAAAACAACAACAACCCTCCAGACCAATTAGCTCTCCAATCAGATTCCTGAAGAAGGGCTTATGCCCGAAATGTCGAATCTCCTGTTCCTTGGATGCTGCCTGACCTGCTGCGCTTTTCCAGCAACACATTTTCAGCTCTGATCTCCAGCATCTGCAGACTTCACTTTCTCCACTCCAATCAGGTCAAACAATGCTTGTCAATATGATATGGTCTGAGTGTTGCCCTGTACATTCATGCATGTAACATAAATTACAAAGGCTGGGTTCTTCCTTAGACAGATATCTTGAAGTTTATGAGAGACACTAACTTATTTGCATTGCTATAATATAGACATGCATATTTATGGGCTCTGTACTTAATGATGTTACTTGACATTATATATGAATAATTACTGTCTGAGCACACTCTGACTCATTTTAGAAATTTATCAGGGGTGGGCAGTCATATGAATTTGAGGTTACAATCAGAACAGCCATGATGGCATAGACAGCCTTGAGGGGCTGAATAGCTTACTCCCACCCCTGTTTCTTTTGCTCATGTTTTACTGAGAGAGTGACTGAAACCAAGCTTGGTAACTTCATGTTTGAATAGATTAGATTCCCTACAGTGAGGAAATAGGCCCTTCGGCCCAACAAGTCCACACTGACCCTCCGAAGAGAAACCCACCCTGTCCCATTTCCCTTGGACTAATGCACCTAACACTACGGGCAATTTAGCATAGCCAATTCACCTGGCCTGCGGGAGGAAACGGGAGCACCCAGAGGAAACCCACACAGACATGGGGAGAATGTGCAAACTCCGTACAGTCGCCCAAGGCTGGAATTGAACCTGGGACCCTGGTACTGTGAGACAGCAGTGCTAACCACTGAGCCACCATGCCACCTAGATGTTACCAGCTATGATGTCAAACAACTACATTGAAAGGTACATTGCTTATCTGGTTTGGAATCTGCATAACATAATGCAACATTACTGGCTGTCCAGTGAATCAGGGATGACATCTATTCGGTTTGGGGTTTCTGATAGGAGTCTTCATGTTACTGAACAGGCTAATTCTCAACATGTACACCTTTGGGCACATGGGTCCCAGAAGTCCCACAATGTTGTGGAATTTGGATTGCAGGATTTTCTTTTTCCTTATCTGTTGAAATAACTCACATCACCCATTTACCCTTTATTTACATGTGGAGAATCCTTGACACAGATCCAACTCACTCAGAGCAAGATCTCAGAGTGAACAGAACCTCTGACTCTCCTGTTTTTTTCTTATACAGGATGCCTGACACTTGTGTTTATTTTTTTAAACCCCCACACTATCGCCTAACTGCGGTAGTGCTTATTTTTTCCCAACACCCATGCTATGCGTGTGCAGGTGTGAGCCACAGCGAAAGAGACAAGGTGCACGAATTTCCATCCAGCCTCCACCATCAGGAGGAAAGGAAACACTCGAGTGGCCAACGACAAGCGATGCCCTTCACATCAAAGGGCAATGCTGTGCGATCAAACAGCGAATGGAGGGCAGGGATAAAATCAAAACAGAGTTGGACGGGGAGACAATGCACTCCACTCCCTGCGGCGCCCACCACCTCCCCCCCCGAACAACTCCAGGGTGTTGGTGGACACTGCGCGCTCCTTCTCCAAGGACACCCGGGCTCCAACATAACCGCGGAAGAGGGGCAGGCAGTCGGCCCTAACAACCCCCTCCACGGCCCGCTGCCTCGACCTGTCCATGGCCAGTTCGGCCAGGCCCAGAAGCAGACCCATGAGGAGGTCCCCAGACCTGCCGTCCCTCCTCCGCACTGGGTGCCCAAAGATCAGGAGCGTGGGACTGAAGCGCAACCAAAAGCAGACACTCTTTTTTTTTCTCCCACACTACCGCCTAACTGCGGTAGTGCTTATTTTTTCCCCAGCACCCATGTTGTGTGTGTGGAGGTGTGAGACCCAGTGAAAGACACAAGGTGCACGGATCTTTATTTTTTTTTCTTTTTAGTGCCCTTCACGTCAAAGGGCAATCCTTCCCCCGGTTATATATATATATTTTTAAAACCCCCCACACTACTGCCTAATTGCGGTAGTGCTTATTTTTTCCCCAGCACCCATGGTGTGTGTGTGTGTGCAGGTCACAAAGTGTCTCTTTATTCAATATAAATCTTTATTCCATATCCACCACCAGGAAAAATAGGAAAACACCGAGTGGCCAGTGACAAGCAGTGCCCTTCACATCAAAGGGCAATGCTGTGTGATCAAACAGTGAAGGGGAGGGCCGGGACTAAATCAAAATAGAGTTGGAGGGGGAAATGATGCACTCCACTCCCTGCGGTGCCCACCTCTCCCTGAACAACTCCAGGTTGTTGGTGGACACCGCGTGCTCCCTCTCCAAGGACACGCGGGCTCGAACGTAACATTCCTGTTTATATCTGCCAACCAGATCTCCATGATTAGACCAGTTTATCAGCCCCAATCAACGCAGTTCACCTGACTGACATTGTTACAATCACTACATCCATGTCACCTTCATCGTTATGGTATTTGGACTCAAAACATGATGCAGCATGATGGATGTGTTGTTATCACTTTGAACGATTAGTAGCAGGAACCTCCTACTTATTAATTTTAATGCTGCTACAGGTTGAGGACTTTGGAGTGTAGTTGATGCACTTTCTTTGTCTTCCAACATAATGCATGAAATTACTGTGAAATTATAATATGAGAATATGCTGTTTCATACAAGAAATTTACATGGGTGTTTACCATCCATTTGACTAGTAATTATAAACTTATTTGCCCATCTTGTTCCCATAACACTTTATTGCCCTTCAAGCACTGATCACAACTATTCTTAAACTTCTACACTGTATATTCTACTGAAATAGAATATATTACAGCAATGTTTTTGCTGGTAAAATCTTTATTTTTGATCTTGCTAACAAATCTGAAAGTATTTGTGGACATTGAATGTGAAATGGACGCTTTTTGACGTTCAATGAATTACAGATATTTTTAGTTGAATTATTCAGAAACATTACAATAAACTTCTGGAACAGTTGGTCCTTGAATCCTTCCCTTCTGGTCCAGAGGTCCTGGTCCTATACCACACGGATCGAGAGTGTTGTGCTGGAAAAACACAGCAGGTCAGGCAGCATCCAAGGAGCAGGAGAATTGATGTTTCAGGCATAAGCCCTTCATCAAGAATAAGGCTGCTGTGCTTTTCCAGCACTACACTCTCGAGTCTGATCTCCAGCATCTGCAGTCCTCACTTTCTCCTATACCACAAGAGCCCTGAATCTATGTATAAAACCATTACATAACTTTTTATTATATATTTTCATATACAGTTGAGTATCCAGAGGCAGGTAGGAAGTTGGAAAGATACAGACCAGGAGTAAGTAACAGAAATGGCGTGAGGTGAAACCATGGAGAAATCTTAAGGATAGATATTTTATATTTCATGTGTTGTGAACAGGGAGCCAACGTGAGGCAACAGGGAAAGAAGAGTGAAAAAGGAGGACCTACTGTGGGACAAAGTACGTCGAACAGATATTTGTGCAACTTGCGAGGGTATGAGAAGGAAAGCCAATAGATGACGTACTGAAGTAGTCAAGTCTGAAGGCAAGAAAAGCACAGCCGGTCAGGCAGCATCTGAGGAGCGGCAGAATCGACATTTCAGGCATAAGCCCTTTATCAGAAATGATCAGGTTTACATCCAAAGTGTCAACTCTCCTGCTCTTCGGATGCTGCCTGACCTGCTGTGCTTTTCGAGTGCCACACCCTTCGATTCTGAGCTCCAGAATCTGCAGTCTTCACCTTCTCCAAGTCTGAAGGCAACAAAGGCTTGTATAGGGGATATTGCAGTGAAGGGACAGTAATACATGAAATAACACCACTGAAGCCAGTGTCCTCTCCCCAAGTACCCTTTATTGACACATGGAATGTCCTTGACATTGGTGCAGCTCTCTCAGAGCAAGATCTAAGGTAGAAGAGGATGATTGACACTCCCTGTTTATAATCTGTTAGCCAGAGATCCCTGATCCCTAATCTGATTTGGCCAGATTAACAGCCCCAGTCAGGGTACTCATATTCTATGTGATTCACTTGACTGACCTTGTTATAATCACAACATCCCTTACCCTTCCTCCCCCCACACGGGTTCCCCCCCACATGGGTTCGAGGATGCAGGCCAGTCCTTTTTCTTGTATGACTCCTGGGGCGTTTCAGCGCTAGGTCAGGTTCCTCTGACGCTGGTGTCAGATATGGGCAACATGTAAGCCCACAGGAGTTTGCCTGTTGCACCCAGAATGTCTCGGGAGAAATTCACTCTTCTTATTATGGTAAAGATGTCTATGCGGTGACATCCACTGTCTCCACCTCAGATTCAGAAGTCTCTTCAATGGTCGATGGACAGGGGGATCCCACAGATTGTGACATGCTTTCCAACCATTGCGAGGAGCAGGCCACATTTTCCTCCTGCACCATTTGCTTACATATGGTTCAGGACCATAGCTCCTACCCAAGCTTTATATGTCTCTGGACCTGATGTTGCATCAACCATGCTTCCTTCCCAAGCAGAGCCATTTCCTCAGTTCCTACAAGAAACGTTGTCCCCTGCGATAAACTGCCTCTCTTGCTTGGCAGAGTCTGGCATCCAGCACTGGTGTTCCTGTTGTTGTTTCACTGCCTCCTCTCAATATCCAGGAAGATCAGACTTAACCTGGTGTGGAGTCTTCTCCCCATTAGCAACTCTGCTGGAGCTATCACTGTAGTTGCATGAAAAGTGGCCTCTGTATTCAAATAGGAACTGAGACAGTCTGTTGCTAGTGAAGCTGTCCATTGTTTCTTCAAGATGGTCTCCAAAGTTTGGAATGCTGTTTTCGCCAGACCATTGGATGATGGATGGTATGGAGCTGTCCTTATATGTAGAATTCCATTCAACTTTAATAAATACTCAAATTTCCTGATTGCAAACGATGGTGCGTTGTCTGTGACTAGCATTTCTGGGGGTAAATATGCTGCAAAAGATGCTCACAGTTTTTCTATTGATGTTGCCATGTTTGATGAATCAACTCTATTCACATCTGACTACTTTGAGTGGCTGTCCCCAAAGGTTAAGAACATTGAGCCCATGAATGGGCTGACATTCTTGATGTGCAATTGGGTCCAGGGTTTACCTGACCATTCCCGCAAATGTCGGGGAGATTCTGACAGTAATTTCTCTCCTTGTTGGAACTCTGGGCACTGCCCCACAAATGCAGCTATATCGGCATTCAAGCCTGGCCACTAGACAGAATTCCTCACCAATATCTTCATATTCAAACCCCTGGTTGACCCAGGTGGGGTTCAGCCAATATCCAGCTGTGACCTTTGCTTGAGACAATCAGTCTTGCTCCCCAATGTAATATGCCATCTTCTACTGTGACCTGGTCTATTCAAAATGTTTTTAGTTCTGGATATGACGGCACTTTGGTTTCCCCCCCATTTCCACAACTGTTTTAGTTTTGCCAGGACCAGATTTTTCTGCATCCAAAGTCTGATATTAGCTGTGATGGAAGTATGTCCAGAAAATTTAAGACTATTACAGACTCTTCCAGCGGCAGTACCACCCGTGGAGTGTCTGCCTGCAGGAGGCAGATCAATGCATTCGCATTCATTGCTTGGCGCTCTGGATAGTGTTCCAAATTGTAACTATATGCACTTAGTATTCGAGCTCACTGCTAAATTTGGTCTGAAACTATGGGCACCACTGCCTTATCCTCTTTAATTAGACCTAGTAGGAGTTTGTGGTCTGTTATTATTACTGAGTTGTATCTATAAAGGTACTGGTGGAAATTTCTGACTCCAAAAATATCTGCCAAACCTTCTTTCTATATGTGAGTGTATTTATGCTCTGCATGGGTCCTGGCTGCATGCACTATTGGACATTCCTCTCCATTGGGCTACCTATGAGATAATACTATCCTGATGCCATATAGGGAGGCATTGCCTGTCAGTACCAGATCTCGATTGGGATCATGGTGAGCCAACACCTTACAGGATGATAGCTATTTTTTCACTTCCCTGACAGCTATGGCTTGGCTGTGCAACCCATTTCTAAGCCTGAACCTTTTTGAAGCATGGAGGACAGGTTATGTATGAATTTCCCGTAATAATTCACCAGCCCAGTGAAAGACTTAGGCTCTGTCATGGACATGGAAGCCAGGGTACCTTTAATTGCCCTCACTTTACCTTCCAGTGGGTGTAACTCAGTCTTGATACATTTTCCAATGATAAAACCCATTGTGGTGCCTGTTTGAAGTCCACTTGGGCTTCAGCTAGTAAGTGCCTTTATGTGGTAACATCATTAATCCCACATATCAACTGATCTCTCAGCCTCTCATTAAAGGTTAAACCAAAGTCAAATACCTCTGCCTGTCATCGTAACTTAGTCAAAAATCCCAATGTGAATTCTCTTGGTTCTCAAATCTGCCAAGTACAAATTTTAACATCTCAGAATTAGAGGACGGTCGGGGTCATAATATTCCTTAATTAAATCTGTCAACTCTTGATTAGTTTTAGTACCTGAGGCCTCAGGGAAAGGTAGGCTATTAATAACTTAAAAAAAAGTGTGGGTCCACAAGCTGTCATTAGAATTAATCATTGCTTTTCATCTGCCCAATTGTCATTTGTCCATAAAAATATGATACTTCCTTTCTGGGTCAGTCTTCAAAGGCAAGATCGAATGAGCCAAGCTTCCCAAATAACAGCATGATGTCAGAAATGCTCACTCCAACTTAAAGATGATTGTTGTGAGCGATGAGTGACTGTTGTGATGACTGTTGAGGGATTGAGCCACCTATTCAAAGACGTCGCCAACACTGTGTGACTCCTTGCAGCTCCCTCCAGCAGATCGAACTCTAACACTTAAAACCATTCTGCAATTTTAAATTCTAAATGTGTGAAAATGACTAATAATGTTCTTTTAAATCTACCTTCCGCAACGTGTTTTACTGTCTGCGTCACTGAAATAACTCCAGAGGCCGGTGTCCTGTCACCAAGTCACCTTTAATTGATAAATGGAAAGCTCTGAGAGTGTCAGAATGTCTGACATTCCGTTTCTTATCTATCAGCCAGGATTTTATGATAGGACCAGATTAACAACCCCAGCCAGGAAACTCCTATTCTATGTGGTCCACCTGGCTGTCGTCGTTGCACTCACTACAACATGTAGATTTGTTTTGGTGTGAATATTAAACTGCAGCACTGAAGAAAACAAATAATGACAGATCGCTGTTTAACCAAAATTCAATCACATTTGCCACACTAGCTACCTCAGAATTTCCCAGCAGTGTTCTAATCACTATATTAAATAAAATGCATATTATCACTTAATTATGGCATTGAGAGGAGCTTTATTACTTTCACACACCTCTTTTTACCAATCACAGTTTGAGTATAGTCAATGTACATTATTGAACAACTAGAGGTAAATATTTTAAAAAAATTATTCATGGATATGCGAATTGCTGCCTATGCCTTGAATGCCCTTGAGAAGGTGATGGTGAGCTGCTGTATTGAAGTGCTGCTGTATATTTGGTTTAGGTAGACCCACAATGCCATTAGAGAGGTAGTTCCGGAATTTGACTCAGCGACACTGGAAGAATGGCGATAATGTGGAGGGGAGCTTGGTGCCAGGTTGACTTGTTTATCATTAAACAGTCTGTTCCTCAGATGACCTGAAGTTGTACTGACACGCGAGATCTGATGCTGAATTTCATCAGTCAAGTCTGCCCTCACTGAAAGGAGGGTCCGAATGTATTGAGGGGTTGAGCCACCTATTCAAAGATGTCGCCAACACTGTGTGACTCCTTGCAGCTCCCTCCAGCAGCTCGAACTCTAACACTTCAAACCATTCTGCAATTTTAAATTCTAAATGTGTAAAAATTACTAATAATGTTCTTTTAAATCTACCTACAGTTTTGAGGATGAGACTGATGAATGGACTCTCTAGCTTCAAATAACGCTGACCTTGCTAATGTTGATCTTGCCTCGTGCATGCCCTGTACAATGTAAACTAGTATGCCTCTGTCTAAGTCTTTCTGATTTATACATCCTTGTTCATTTTGATTTGCCTGAACTGCTCATAAACAAAGGTTTTCACTGTTCTTCGGTACACATGATAATCAATCAATCAATCAATCACTTCTCCAGTGACACAACTTAAATCTTGTTAATCAGCGGCCAGTGTTATGTGGTAGGATCAGGCTGGTAGAGGACCTTAGTCGTTTGAATGTTTGGTTTAAGACGTCATTCTTTCATGCACCTCTGTAAATGCATGGATTTGGAGCTCAGCCTCTGAGTGTACACATATGCAAGAATCGTCTGCCAATTGCAGCTTGATGTCAAAAGGTGGGGTTGGCCTTGGTTCTCCAAACACCCCGATCTCTGGCATTGGGCCATTCAGCAATGCTACTCTCATGGCTGCAGCTTGTGTTATGGAAGGCAGCTGACGTTCACTGATGAAAGCTGGAGATGACGCTGAGCAGCTCTGAGTGTAAAGGGGTGACTATAAACTGGGACATCATGCTGGGAAGCTGTCTGGGCTGGCACTGGTTGACTGGCAACAGTAGAAGGACAAGTGATTTCTTCCTGAGTTGGGACAGCAAGATTGAGCTGCATGGCATACTATCAAAGCTGATAGCTCTGTATTCCCAGTAATGTGCAGGATAGCATATTGCTGGACTGCTGTGATCCTTCAAGGCTCTTTGACTCCTGGTGATTCACAATTATATTGGCAGTAGTCTGAACTTATACAATAGCAAAATGAGTCAGATGCCTGAATCTCAGTGGTCAGATGCTTGTAGGCTATAATTTGTGCTAGAATGGAAGCTACAACTTCAGGCATCAGACGCTGGTGGCTGCAAGTATGAAATCAAGCCAATGATGTGCCTTCATCATCACCCTCGTCCTAGCATCTCTGGACATCAGAACTACTTGGGAATCTGAAAATATAAAGGCACAGGTGTGAGTTTGTGGGTGGATGGGTGGAGCAGGGAGCGTGGGTGAGGTGATGTGCAAACAGTAGTCAAACTATAATTACATCACTGCAACTTGTTAATCCTAGGGACAGAGGGATGAGCGGGTGTTTTGATGGAAGGATATACAAATAATGCCAACTTCAATGCTTTTAGCCCAACTGCTCTCCATGGCATCAGCAATGGACATCCCAGTAATGAGCATCACTGTCTTCTCCATGATAGGACAGGCAGGCACACGTATCCCCTTCTGGTTAGCTCCTGTTTTATCTGACTGTGGCTCACATCACTTAGTGAAAGAAAGGAGGGTATATCAGTGAGTATCAAACAATCTATATGGATGAATAGCTGGCAGCATTTGAAACTTATGAGATATAATTATGAGGCTTGCAGCAATCTATGAGTGTGAGGTGAACCATATGAATATTAGATATGAGGTTTGAAAAACTGTTTGTGGGTCAGGAAACAAATCCTGGTGATTTATAGCAATTCAATCTACTATTGCAATTGGTAGGACATGACATGCAAAGGTGCAATTACAGACCTTGAGCACATGTGTGAGGTCATTGAATTTCACCGGCACTTCATTCAGATCTTTGTGGCCTGTCTCCTGGTATTGACCCCCAGTGCTATCTGCAGCTAATACATTACATGTCAGGCAAGCCTCTACCTATTTCCCTCCCCCAGCGATATTTTCTCTTCCTTCCACCTCATCCACCAACCGCAAACAGAAACGTCCAAAACACCTGGAATTAATCCATTTGTCTCTTTTGCTGCTCTTTAGTCATCCCCAGGTACAATGCTCTTCAATGATTACCTCCAATAACTGGTCTAGATACAATTCTCTTCCCATTTAAAGGGGAGGTGAGCTTGATGTGATACTAGCCAGTCAACATATGTACTGTTTTAATGCATCTAGCCAAGCCTCAGCACAGATAACACTGGCCGGACATGGAGGTCATTCAATTGAAAAGATAGCATAAAGCTGACATTGCAATCAACAGACCTCGATTGATAATGCATTGCAATTCCTGCACCCTTTATTGAGAGCCATCCAACTTATCCCTGCCAACTCTTTTTATACTTGACATGTTTCTGTCTTGGTATAGAAGAACAATGCAAATCATT
The DNA here is from genome assembly GCF_020745735.1 of Hemiscyllium ocellatum. Classification (NCBI taxonomy): domain Eukaryota; kingdom Metazoa; phylum Chordata; class Chondrichthyes; order Orectolobiformes; family Hemiscylliidae; genus Hemiscyllium; species Hemiscyllium ocellatum. Next base: position 130,192,129 of record NC_083402.1, read on the forward strand.
CCACACTTTTGATTTGTGGCTATTTCATTTTGCACTATACAGGAAATAAGAGCAGGTGTAGTCCAGTTGGCCCTCAAGTCTGCTCCACCATTCAGTATGATCATAGCTGATCACTCATGGTGGTTCAGTGGGTAGTACTGCTGCCTCAAAGCTCCAGGGTCCTGGGTTGATTCCATCCTTGGGCAACTGGGTAGAATTCTCCCTGTGTCTGCGTGGGTTTTCTCCCACAATCCAAAGGTGTGTAGGTTAGATGAATTGGCTATGTGAAATTGCCCATATTGTTCAGGATGTGTAGGTTAAGTAAATGTAGGGGAAAGGGTCTGGGTGGGATACTCTTTGGGGAGTTGGAGTGGATTTGTTGGGCCAAAGGGCCTATTTTCACACAGTAGGAATTCTAATTTGACTCAATACCCTGTTTCTGCTTTCTTCCTCTTACTCGTTGGTCACTTTAGCTCTAAGAACTATATCTAATCTATATCCATCTTGTGAACATGCAATGTTTTTGCTTTAAGAGTTTTCTGTGATAGATAGTATTACAGGCTCACCACTCTGTGTGAAAACATTTCTCTTCAGCTCAATCCTAAATGACCTATCGCTAATCCTTAGATTGTAACTTGTGGTTCTGGACTCTATGATCTTAAGGAACATCCTTTCTGTGCTTACCCTATCTTATCCTGGTAGAATTTCATACGAGTCTATGAGATCGCCTCTCATTTGTGTAAACCTCCTTTTAAACTGTAAACAAATGTGATCTGAAACAATCCAGTTTCTCTTCATTCATCAATCCTGCTATCCCAGGAATCTGTCTGGTAAACCTATGCTGCACTCCTTCCTTGCCAGAACATTCTTCCTCAGATAAGAAGACTGAAACTACAAACAAATCTCCAGGGTTTATTTTACCAATTTCCTGTACAATTGCAGCAAGACATCCTAGCACCCATAATTGAATCCTCTTACTATGAAAGTCAACATCCCATGTACCCTCTTCACTGCTTACTTCCAGTGACTGTTGGAAAGGCCATCCAGGCTTTATTGCATTTCCCACTTTTCCAATATGTTGCTACTCAGAAAATAAACCACCCTTCCAGCTTTTACTACTAAAGTGAAAAACCTCACAATTATCCATATTTTACTTCATCAGCCAAGTATTTGCCCACTCACTCAACTTGTTCAAACCACCCTGAAGCACCTCTGCATGCTCCTTGTATTCACCCTCCCACCCAGCTTTGTGTTGTCTACAGACTTGAGCATATTACACTTAGTTCCCTCATCAAAATCATTAATATACATGGTGAATACTTGGGGTCCTAGTACTGACCTCTGTGCCTTACCACGAGTTAATGCCTGCCAATTGGAAAACAATACCATTTATTCCTACTGTTTGTTTCCTCTCTGCCAGCTGGTCTCTACCCAGGTTAGTAATATCTCCACCTTATTTATTTAAGTTTACATGTTAATCTCTAAAATGTGACCTTAGTGAAAACACAATATCCACTAGTTCCTTCTTATCACCACTACTAGGTATATCCTCGAAAATTTCAAGTAGATTTGTCAAGTATAATTTCTCTTTAGTAAATCCATGCTCCTGATCCTGTCACTATTTTCCAAATGCCCTGTTATTAAATCTCTTAGAATGCACTCTAACATTTTCGCTACTACATTTTCGCAGGTTAATTCGTTCATAATACCCTGTTCTTTTATCTACCTCATTCTCTTTAAATCAGAGTGATGTTAGCCACCTTCTAATCCATAGGAACTGTTCCAGGGCTTTAGAATCTTGAATGATGACTATTAATGCACCCACTATTTCTGGGGCCACTTTGTTAAATACTCTGGCATGTAGATTATTGGTCCCGACTGTCTTTGGCCCTCATCCCATCAATTTCCTCAACACCATTTCACAACTAATACCTATTTCCTTCAGTTCCTTCCTCTCACTAGACCCTGTGTTTCACAACATTTTTGGGACTTTCTTTGTGTTTTTCTTTGTGAAAGCAGATATATATATCTATATATTTAATTGGCCTGCCATCTCTTTGTTCCCCATTTTAACCTCCCCCTTTCTGATTGTACAGGACCTATATTTGTCTTCACCAGTTGTTTTTCTCTCTTCACATACCTATACAAGCTTTTACAAGCACTTTGTACGTTCTTCATTCACCTATATTCTATTATTCATCTTTTAGTCAATCCTATTGTCCTCCTTTGTTGAAATTTGAACTGCCCCCATTCCTCAGCTTTGTACATTTTGTAAGACTAATTTGTGTGCACCTTCCTTCGATCTAATTCTATCTGTAATTTTCTTTGTTAACCACAGTCAGACTACTTTCCAGTTGCAATTTCACATCAGACAGAAATGAACAATTGCTATAATTCCTCCAAGTAGGATTTAAATGCTTGCCTTGCCTATCCACTTCATCCTTTTAATTAATGTCCTCCAATTTATCATAGCCAGCTCATAGCCAGCTCATAGCCAGCTCATAGCCTCATATCATTGTGTTTGTTTAGATTCAGAATCCTAGTCTCAGAATCAACTGTGTCACTTGCAATCTCTAATGCAGAATTCTAACAAACTATGGCCAATCTTTCCCAAGTGGTTGTGCACAGCTAGATTGTCAATTATTCAGATGACTCAGTCTCCACCTTAGGATGACCCCCTGTCCAGTTGATTCCTCCACATTTTCATCCTGAAAATTAACTCATACACATTCCAGGGATTCCTCCTCTGCAGTATTGTTATTGATTTTTTTTTCAAGCGACATGTAGATAAAAGTCACCAAAAATTACAATTGTAGCTTTATTGCTTGTGTGTCTAATTTCCTGTTCAATGCCTTCTCTAACCATTTACCACTAAAGTTTAGCAGTCTATATACACTATCATTTTCTGCTCCTTAGAGTTTCTTAGCTCGACCTACACAGATTCCAATTCACCAGAGCTAATATCCTTCTTCACTATTGCATTAATGTCCTCTTCAACCATAAATGCTAACCCACCTCATTTTCCTTTTTCTCTGTCCTTCTTAAAAATTGAATAACCCGAGATATTCAGTTCCTCTGCCTGGTCACCCTGCAGACATCTCTGTCACCCCAACTATATCATGTCTATTTACACTATATTTACATGATTAATACTTCCACTTTATTGCAAATGCCTCAGGCATTAAGACACAAGACCTTAAGGTTTGCCTTTTAGCAACCAATAAGGTTCTTAGACCAGAGGAAACTGCTCATGTGACCTGTAAGAGTATTTAGTTGTTACCTGTTAACAATGATCTCTATTAGAGTGAAATTTAAGAAATAGAAGTTTTCGAGTTTTATAAAGTTAATTGAACATGTGTTATGAATTCCAAGTATTTATTGAAGAATGACAGAATACAGAATTAATTATTAGTTCCCACTGGCAATTAAAATAACTCACTCACTTCCCTGCGTTTAGTCCAGTGTCTACTAACTTGGAAACACATTGAAAGTAACAACTCTTGTTACTGGGCATAAAGACTGGTATAGTGCACAATCACAGTAAGCTGAAAGAGAATTAGATATAGTCTGCAATAATAAATGGCTGCAGTGAGTTGCAGAGTAGTAATTCAATCGAGAGGTTCTGATAACTTCATAAACTGGGAGTGTGAAGCTTGAGAAGTTTATAAAAGTTAGTAGAACTGAACAATGAAATTATTGCCTTGTCACTCATTGTCAAAGTGTTATTGTTTGCATTATTACCTCTGCCACTGGAAGTGGAATGCAGTAATGGTTTTGTGCCTATGTGTTAGACTGTTGATTGTAAACAATATGTCTCAAAAACTAATCAGTAGATTTCAACCATATCCAGCACACAGGAAAATGGCCCAAGGAAAAGTTATTCATTTTTTGTCAAGATGTTATTCCACATTCTGGAATATCTTAATAGATTCATTAACATTGGGAAACGGATTGAATTGCTTTTTAAAAAGTATGTTACAGATTGTTTGGTTCAGAATTTTGTTTCATTCATTCACGGGATCACTGGCTAGACCAGCATTTGTTGCTTAACTGTAATTGCCCAGAGGGCAGTTAAGAAGCAGCTACATAGCTGTGAGTCCAGAGCCACATATAGGCCAGACCAGGCAAGGATGGTAGATTTCCTTCCCTAAAGGACATTAGTGAACCAGGTGGGCTCACTATTGGCAGTGATTACATTATTCACATTAGACTCGCTTTTCATTTCAAATCTTTATTGAATTCAAATTATAACATTTATCATGATAGGATTTGAACTAATGTCCAAAGAATGTTATCTTGGATTTGTGGATTACTAGTCTAGTGACATTACCACAATGCCACCACCTCCCTCCTCAACCACCTCACTTACATTACTGATTGGTTTAGATTATTGTGGATTGTCTCAACTGCCATGATGGAATTTGTCAAAGCTATCAAAATGTGAGCAGAGCTTTTAGAGCATGCTGTTAAAATGTAGAATGGCCTGACAACTCCATAATGAGATGGAAGCTTTTGATAAAGAGATTTATTGCTTTCAGCTTTGAACGAAGAGAAGTGCTTTATTAAGGAAGAGTTTTATACTTGTAATCATGTTGAGTTAACACTGCTTCACAGAGCTATAAGCTTTACTGTGTACCTTCTTCACTTCACAGAATCATAGAAATGTTATCGTGTGGATGTAAACCACTCAGTCCATCATGTCTCCATCCAGCTGTCCAAATGATCATCAAGATGTAGTTCTATTATCCTGCCTTTTTTTAAAATTCCCCACAGTGTAGAAACAGGCCCTTCAGCCCAACAAATCCATACCGAACCTCCAAAGAAAAACCCACACTCCCTATATTTACCCCTGACTAAGGCACCTAACACTACAGGCAATTTAGCTTGGCCAATTGACCTAATCGACATATTTTTAGACTGTGGGAGGAAACTGGATCACCTAGAGGAAACCCATGCAGACACAGGGAGAACGTGCAGACTCCACACAGACAGTTGCCCGAGGCAGGAATTGAACCCAGGTCCCTGGTACTGTGAGGCAGCATGCTAACCACTGAGCCACTGAGTTTATATACACAGACGAACAGATTCAAGAACAGCATTTTCCCCACTTGTGGACTGTGGTGTATTTAGAGCACTGAAGAGATTTGTAGACATTTTTAAAAGGGTCACTAAAAGGACACTGGGACAATTTGTAGATGAGAGATTTTTTGGACCTCTTTAATGTTAATGTTGGTCTCTCTCTGCACCTTCTTTACAGCTGTAGCATTGTGTTCTGCACTCTGTTCTGTTACCTTGATGCGCCTGTGTAGCCTGATCTGCCCGTAAAGCTTGGAAGGCAACACCTTTCACTATACCTTGGTTCACGTGATGGAAATAAATTAAGTTATTATCAAATTAAATCATTACAAATCTCTCTGCATTCTCTCCAATGTGTTTACATCCTTCTCATAATGTGGCACATAGAATTGTTCACGAACCACTAAGCTGCCTTGTCGTCTTGGAACCTGTCGGACCAGGCTTCATTTTAAAACACGCCTGTCAGTGAAACAAAATACAATAATCCCGACACGAAAAATGATTAGTAAATGTCATGGTGGCTTTGTTTTGTCAACCACCCCCTGCCCCCCCCCACCACCAAAATGTGAGCAGCCAAAGTTAATACTTGGAACACTCGTGTCATCAAAATAAAGGGCATTATTTGAGACTACCCTCTGAGCACTCCCGAGTCACCTATCTCTTCTCACTCTGTTCAGTCAATAATATGATACACAAGTTCCCATGTGCTTTCCACATCACTGTCACAACATCCTGTAAGCTGTCTTGATCAATGCCTTCATAAAAGCAACCACTTTAAAGAGTAGATTCTGTTAATGTTAGCTTGAAATGGGAAACATCTAAGCCCTTATAATGACACCAATGCCATGAAGGCGAGTCAGAAAATAAAAATGATAGTATATGCATACTACAGCAGCAGCAACTTGCTTTGATTCTCATAAGCTTTGATATAAATACTACAATGATTTCTAGAATTATAAATCCAATTACAAAGGTTATAAGTTGTAAAATAGCTGTCAATATATTTTAATAACTCCTGTTAATGTGACAGGAGGAAGAAGAAGAAAAAAACATACTGAGGGTACATAGGTGGCATGGGTGACATATAAGTGAAAATGTCTTTGCACTTTTATAAATATTCCCTCTGTTGCAACTCTTAGAACATCTGCTTTACTGTCATTCTTTGCTCTGGTTAAATCACAACTGTGTGTGAGATGAGCAGTCTAATAATATATCCATTATATGTTATTGCATCTTGAATACAGAGTTACAAATCACATAACACCAGATTATAGTCCAACAGGTTTAATTGGAAGCACTAGCTTTCGGAGCACTGCTCCTTCATCAGGTGATGGATCAGTACTCCGAAGGCTAGTGTTTCCAATTAAACCTGTTGGACTATAACCTGGTGTTGTGTGATTTTTAACTTTATATACCCCAGTCCAACACCAGCATCTCCAAATCATGACTACCATCTTGAATACATCTTTATTGAATCAGTTATGTTTTGATAATACACCCATAATTGGTTAGAAATCTAATTTATAGAATTTAAGAAAAGACTTAGATTTCCCAAAGGCAAGGCAATCATTTCTACAGTGTTGATGCCCTGAGTGAAATGCAATGCACAGCCTTGCAGAGTGATGTTTAATGTTCTTCAGTGCATCCTCTCACTCTGTTGCCTCCCAATCACTGGGCCACCATTCACCCTATTTCTACCATCAGACATTCATATCACCAAGAGTCAGAGAGACTAGAACTCTCTTTCTTGTATGGATCATGTCCATTCAAAGGCTCACATCCTCCTCATCCTCACAGATTACTAGCACTTTCTATCTTCTGAAGATGCCTAATCATCTCGCCTGCTCCTTCATTTGGACGATATGGAATCTTCAACGTAACAAATATTGAGAGTAAGGACAAGGAATTTGAACCTATCCATAGACAATTCCCTTACGGTTGGAATCTTCCAAATGTACCCATTTATATTCGAGAAGTTGGAGGGTTCTGCTGCAGGTAAGTAAATAGCGACCAAGGAAAAAATTAGGCCATTACAAACCTAATCTAATTTCAAGATAACTTTCAAATGGAACTCTAAATTATACCTCTGCCAGAGTTCTTACAGTCTTTAAACATTGAGATGACATTGCCTCTCCCTCGGGACTTGACATCCTTCTGAACCTAAGTTAATTCCTCACGCATGGAATATTATAACTGGAGAGGCAGAATTGCTCTGACACTTGCTGGGACTTTGTGAAGTTCATGTCTCTGGCATCATTTCAGTTGGGCACAACAAATACTGCCCTTTTACACAGCAGTCCTGCACTGTTATCCAAAAGAACATGACCTTTTAAGGCCAGTTAACTCTGTAATTCACTAACAGAGACCTAGGGGTATTGGTGGATAAGGGGGTGGGAAGGATGGCAATGATTTGTCCTTTGAGTGTCAAAGGAGACTAGTGCACTAGATTCAGCCAACCTGGACAGGGATAGCAGCTGGATTGTCCTGAGTGAAATGCAATGCACAGCATTGCAGAGTGATGTTTAATGTTCTTCAGTACATCCTCTCACTCTGTTGCCTCCCAATCACTGGGCCACCATTCACCCTATTTCCACCATTAGAATTCATATCACCAACAGTCAGGGAGACTAGAACTCTCTTTCTTGTATGGATCATGTCCATTCAAAGGCTCACATCATCCTTATCCTCGCAGATTGCTAGCACTTTCTATCTTCTGAAGATGCCTAATCATCTCATCTGCTCCTTCATGCCTATTAACTACCCTTCCAATGTCTTCAGAATCAGTCCCTTCTTTTGTCTCATTGCAGAAATAATTGGTCCACAAATCGAACTGATGCCTTCATAGGATACTAATTGATATACTTGTAATTCCTGGATTGGTTGCATCTGTCCCTGCAGAACTGACTATGACCAACCCCATGAACTGAAATTGGAAAAGCCGCTTGACTGAATATGATGGCACCCCTCACTAAATATACTCCCCTATGATCCCATCCCTGGCTGTTCCCATTTGGCTTTCACACATAGCTGTTTGATTGAAGCACATATGCGGTGATTTTTGTCATGTATTATGGTGGCACATAATATAAATGTGACATTGATGTTGCGTGGCGACATTTAGCTATCAGTGACCATCAATGCCATCTCTCCCTCTGTGTTCAAAGAACAATGCAAGCTGCTGTGGCTGACAACTTCCAATGAAGTGCAAAATGAGTGAGTGCTAGAAATTTAAGGTGAGAGTCTGAGGATGCATACCTTGTAGATGCTTGAGATGCATATGTGTGCCTGCATGCAAGGCAACCTGACAAAAATGTGCTCCAAAGCAAAGAACCTAAGGACTGACATGGGGTGACATTGTGGCTCAGTGGTTAGCACTGCTACCTCTCACTGCCAGGGACCTGGTTCGATTCCAGCCTCAGGCGACTATCTGTGTGGAGTTTGCATATTCTCCCCGTGTCTATTTGGGTTTCCTCAAGGTACCCTTGTTTCGTCCAAAGGTGTACAGGTTAGGTGGATTAGCCATACTAAGTTGCCTTTGGTGTCCAGGAATGTGTAGGCTAGTTGGGTTAGCCATGGGCAATGTGGAGTTACAGGATGGGGTAGGTCTGGGCAGGTTGTGGTGTGGACTTGATGGGATGAATGGCCTGCTACCACATTGTAGGGATTCCATGAAGTTTTATGAAAGATAGTGTTATGATGTGGTGGTTTAATGATGTCAACTTGTGTGAACGAAGGAGGATGTTGTGCAAGGTGCATGCAGCGAATTATATTGAAGGCAAAGTTGGATGACCATCCAGAGAAGCAAGTAGAACTCTTGCTGCCAGGTTACTGCTTGAGATTAGCACTGGGAACTGACATTTTCTCGCTACTCAGAGAGGTGGGGGGGGGGGGGGGAAGGGGGTGGGCGGGGAAGAGAGAGAGGGAGAGAGAGTGAAGTAATAGAAGCTGAATAGAAACTGGAGAACTAGGGCTCATAATAAGATGCTAATACATTAAAACAGGTAGTCACTGCTGTTACATCACGGGGTATACTCTCCTGTTTAATTTAAACTAGCAGCACAGAAAATATTTATCTGGTGTGGAGAATAATTAACTAACAACTATGTACAACTCCATCTTTTAACCTGTCATTTGCCTTCCCCTTTCATAATACTAGTCCGATGAAACTCCCAATTAAGATTTATGAAACAAAACCACTTATCTCAAAACTAGGCAGCTTTCAGTTCTTCTATTTAGATTTCCCCGTGCCTTCTTTTCTTCTTAGGGATTCTGCTTCACAGGTTACTGATTGATAAAGGTACTTTTAAGAGAGCTATTTTTCAGGCAGTCTTTTTCCATGCTGGTAGCTTGGCCGTTCCCCTCTTAACTGTTCAATTTTCCCTGTTCTTAAACCCCCAAAGCATCGGATTGTGTCATTGGCTTTTAAGATTGTCAATATACTAAATTCAAACTGGATTAGAGTTTGGTTTTATTTTCGCGGGAAAACTTAAACTGATTGGCCGAATTCAATTCTGTTTTGTCGTTTCCAGGCACCCAGCTAATCAAGTTGTTCAACCAAATGTTACAATGTATTTTTTCTGTCAGGTAGGTTTTGCTAGCTTTTAACTCACTTAAAGGTACAGTACACCCATATCTTCATAACACCTCCTGCCTTAAGAAAAAATGAACCATCATAATGAAAAGATGACTTCATTTTTGTGTCTTTTTTTTAAAAAGATATTACCCTAACATGCATAACACCTTAACATCTTCCCATATACCTGTACCTCTCTATATATATTTATCTATGCATATATATATATGTAAAATATTAAATAAAGACAAATCTCATCTAAACTCTATCAGTTAAATCCACGATAACACATCTGTGATTACATTCTTCTGACCTGCAACATGTATGATTTTTAAATTAAAAGTCAGTAACAAAGGAATCTAATGAAATAGTCTCATATTCTTGTCTTTAAAGTGTTCTAAGAATGTAAGCGGATTGCGATCAGTGTACACAACTGTCTCCGACACGTTGTTCATGACTTATTCATTACAATGTTGTAAGGCCAGTATTAAAGTCAATAGTTCCCTATTGATTGTGGATGTTGATCTTCTTCAAAAAGTAATCAACTGGCAGGTCAATTCCATCCTCATCATCCTGTGGGAGTACAGCTCCAATTCCAATGTCACTAGCATCGATGGCGACTTTAAAAGGTTTTGAAAAGTTTGGTGTAGCTAAAACTGCTTTGTTGCTTAATATGGCTTTCAAATGGTTGAATGCCTCCTGGCATTGGTCTGTCCACTGAAACTTTGTGTTCTTCTTCAGCAAGTCGGTTAACAGTGCCACTACACTGCTGACGTTTGGAATAAACTTCCGATAGAATCCATTGAGTCTTAAGAATTCAAGCACCTCTTTCTTCGAGGTTGGTCATGACAATTCCTTTGATGGCCTTTGTCTTTATGTTCTATGGAGTCAGCCTTCCATAACTGATATTATGTCCCAAGAATGTCACCTCTGCTTTCACAAATTCAGTTTTATTTAAGTTTATCAATTGTTTTGCTTCTCGTAGTCATTCAAAGAGCTCTGCCAACTGTACCATGTGATCTGTCCAGGACTTGTTAAAGATGACTACATCGTCCAAATAGATTGCACAATTTGTTAACCCAGCATCTTTGGAATGTGGCAGGTCTGTTGTTCATTCCAACATGCATTACTGTAAACTGATTTAGCCCATTTGGGGTTACAAATGCAGAAATTTCTTTCGCTGACTCTGATAAAGTAAGCACGCATAAAGTCCAAGTTGGTGATGTAACTGGCTTGTCCGACTTTCGTGATACAGTCCTCCAGTCGAGGAATTGGTTAGGAGTCTGATTTTATAATGACATTGACCTTCTGATAATCTACACAGAATCATTGAGTCCCGTCCGGTTTGGGAACTAGGATGATTGGTGGACTCCACTCATTGTGGCTTGGTTCGATGATGTCCCCGTCTGGCATGGCCTCCACCTCCATCTAGACCTGTCTGGCTTTGAAAGGATTAAGCTGATGGGGATGTTGTTTTATTGGAGTAGTATTTCCTATGTCTACTTCATGTGCAAAGCATTAGTCCTCCCCAACTGATTCTTACATATGTCCTTCTACTGCAATAACAAATCTTTCAACTGCATTCTATGCTCCTGAGACAGATAGCTTACTAACCTCTCCCACTCCTCAAGGACTTCTTCATTTTGTCATCTATTTTGATGCACATCAAAATCCACATCATCTGGATTTGATTCCTCACTCTGCAGGGCAGTAACTAACACCTGTTTCTCTAGTTCTTTTTCTTTAGTATAATACGGCTTCAAGATGTTCACATGACATACCCGATACCTTTTTTTCTGTCTGGCGTCTTTGCTAGATAGTTCGCCTGACTCAACTTTTTCTAAATTTGATAAATTTAAGCCACTAAACTTGGCTTTGAATGTATCTCCTATTATTGGTAACAGTACTAACATGTCATCCCCTTGGAAAAACGTCCAAGCCTCAGAGCTTTTATCTGCCACTTGCTTCATTCTATACTATGCCCTCTTTAAGTGCTGTTTAGCTAACTCGCCTACTCTATTTAATCTCTCCCTCACCTCTGAAACATAATCTAAATGTGAGATCTCCAACTTTGGTCCTGTCAATTTTTCTTTAATTAACTTCAAAGGGCCTCTCACTTCATGACCGAATATCAACTCAAAGGGAGTGAACTGAGTAGACTCATTTGTGGCATCTCTAATGGCAAACAATATGAACGGGATAACTTTATCCCAATTATTCAGGTAGTCTTGACAGTGTGCTCTCAACATGGTCTTCAAGGTCTAATAGCAAAATTTGACACTTGGTCTGACTGAATCACTCTGAGTAGCCCATACCGTGTGAAGAAAGCTACTAACTCCTGCACTACCCTTTTTGCCTTGAAACTCCATATGGAACTGCCTCTAGAAATCTGGTAGATACATCCACTATGGTTAACAAGTATTGATTCCCACTTTTAGTTTTTGGGAGGTGACCTACATAATCAATTATAGCCCACGTGAAAGGTTCTTCAAATGCAGGAGTTGACAACAAAGGTGCTGGTTTTATTACTGCCTGTGGCTTACCTAACATTTGGCATGTATGAGACATACGGCAGAAGTTAACCACATCCTTATGCATTCCAGGCCAATAAAAATGTTTTTGTACTGTAGCCTCAGTCTTTCGTAACCCTAGGCAACCTCCTACAGGTAGTTCATGTGCTACCTATAACACCTCCTATCTGTATGCTACCGCAACACAATTTGGTGCACTTCAGCCCATTTCTCCTCTGCACTCACCTGCCATGGTCTCCATTTCCGCCTTAGGGTTCTATCTTTCAGACAATAATCCTTTGAAGTATTTCTGCCTCCTTTTCGGAGTACACATCCACATATATATCTTTAATCATCTTGTCTTCCTGTTGCAAGTTTCTTAGCCTTTCAGGGCTAAACACTTCTGTCCGTCCCTTTGCCTGTTCAGGCTTATCCTGCACCATTACATCAAACAGGGTGTCCGCTAACTGAACCTCAACTCTTTCATGTTTCTCTTTAATTTTCACTTCGTGCTGTGACTTATGGTAGAGGGATCTGGTTTCCACACAGTCTGGGAAAATGCCAGGATATTTCTGTTTTAACTCCTCAGTTTCTTGGTCTTCCTTGGGCTTCTCCACAGCAAGGGTTGTCATGTTCACCTTGGATCCTTCCAAATCATTCTCAAGAACAAACTGAATTTCTGGAACTGACACTCTGTCAATCCTCCCTCTGTAACTTCACCGGTCTTGAGTTGGTATTCCAACCTGATCTTTCATAGGAGAACGCTAAATTTCTGTCCATCTATCCCACAAATTGTCACTCTCTCGGGTAACAGATCAGAAAGAGTGCATATTCGCTCATCCCCTATTATCAGCAGCTGGTTACACCCTGTATCTCTCAAAATTATAACTTCTTGTCTTTCTCCCTCTGTTCTTTCTGAGTAAACCTAAGTCACAGAGGACTGTTCTTTGCAGAGATCAGGTACTAACTGCATACTCAGCCCATGCCTAAGCTGTGCACTCTCCTGCAGCTCCTTGGCACTTCTCGGGGTCTCCTCTATTACCTTCACTAATGCCACAGGCTTACCACATCTTTTCCCACAGCACCTTTCTTTAACAACCAGCACTGTCGTTATATATACCACCTTCTGGCAGTGAAAGCACCTTTTCCCAATACTCTTCTGAAACTACCAGCACTGTATATTTTTGCGTCCCACCCCATTACTGTGAAAACACCTGAGGCCTTTCACCTCCTGTCCACCCTCCTGGTCTTCTTTAACCTGTGGTAAATTCTTACCTGTGCTCTCTATTCTTGGTTTCGTAATGTAGGATCTCCTCTTCTCCCAAATTCTATCCCTCATAGGACAAAATTGTGGCCGATAACTTTCTTATGCACCAACATGTATTCATCTGCTAATTCTGCTGCCTTTCTCACTTCCTGAACTTTCTGTTCCTCAACATGAATTCTTATAATCTCTGGAAGTGTGTTTTTTTTTAACAAGTCCAGCAGAATAATCTCTCTTTGATCCTCAAATGTCCTGTCTATTTTCAAAGCATGTACCCATCGATCAAAATGACTATGTTTAATTCTTTCAAACTCAACATAAGTCTGACTAGGTTCCTTCTTTGTATTTCTGAGCAGCTGTCTATATACTTCTGGTACCAATTCATAAGCACTTTAAAAAGTCTGTTTAACCTCTTCATAATCTCTTGACCCCTCATCTGACAGAGCAGCAAATACCTCACTAGCTCTGCTGACCAGTTTAGTCTGAACTAGCATGACCCATAAATACTTGGACCACTCCATCTACCTAGCCAATGTTTCAAATGACATAAGGAAGGCTTCAACATCGTTCTCATCAAAATGTGGCAGAGTTTTGACATATTTGTATATATCATTACCTTCTCTTTTAATCTCCATCCTGTTAACTTGACTTTGCTGATGAAGTCCAACTTCTCAAGTTCAAATTCTCTCTCTTTTTGATCAGCTAACTTCCTCTCTCTTTCTTTTTCCTCTCTCTCCTCTCTCTCTTCTCTGTCTTTTTTGTCTCCCTTTCTTCCCTCTCCCTCTGCTCAGCCAAGAACCTTCACTCGTTTTCTTTTTCCTCTCTCTCCCTTTGTTTGTCTTCTATTTTCATTTTCCTCAATTCTAATTTAAGTTTTTCTATTTCTACTGCACTTGTCTGTATCTCTGAAACACCTAGGTGTTTGAGTCATTCCCTGACAATTTCAGCTTTACTTTTGTCCTTGGTAAAACCCAAATCTAACTTATTTGCTAATTCTAAAACTATGGCCTTTTCCTTTCATTCTAAACTTTCTTGGCAAATTTGAGAATCATCTTCAAATTCCAGAACCTCTTTAACAATTTTAAGAGCCATTTCTCTCACTTTTAATTTAATCAATCACCGATCACCGAAATTAAACAAATTTACTCACCTACATTTTATTTAAACATTTAGAACACTAACCTGCAAGTGTTTAAATCTGCTGGGAATTTTCATGCCCCCAAATTTGTTTAAACCAGTTCAAATCATGGATGAGCCCCCAAACTGTTATCACATGTGGTAAACATTCCTACTTAATTTAAAACTAGCACCACAGAAAATATTTATCCTGTGCAGCAATTTGTGAAAGGTCGTGAGGCCAAGAACTATTTAAAGTAAAAATTAACAACTTTATTTCTTAAACTATAGCAGAGAATAATTAACTAACAATTAATTATAATTCCATTCTCAAGCCAGTCGTTTACCTTTCCCTTTCACAATACTAGTCCAATAAAACTTCCAATTAAGATTTATAAAACAAAACTTCTTATTTCAAAACCAGGCAGTGTTCAGTTCTTCTATCTGGATCTTCCTGTGTCTTATTTTCTTCTCCTTAGAAATTCTGTTTCACAGGTTACTGATCGATAAAGGTACTTTGAAGAGAGCTATTTTTCAGGCAGTCTTTTTACGTGTTGGTAGCTCAGCTGCTCTCCTCTCAACTATTCAATTTTCCCTGTTCTTATACCCCCAAAGCATCAAATTGTGTCATTGGCATTTAAGATTGTCAGTATACTAAATTCCAACTAGATTAGAGTTTCGTATTTTATCGGGGTATAATTTAAACTGATTGGCCTAATTTGAATCTGTTCTGTCATTTCCAGGTAACCAGTCAAGTTGTTCGACCAAATGTTACATTTTTGTTTCAGAACACTTGATTCTGTTCTGTCGTTTTTGCTAGCTTTTAACTCTCTTAAAGGTACAGTGCACCCACATCTTCATATAACAGTGCTAATTAGCGAGTTTCTGAGTTTCTCGTTATTTTCAGATTCACCTAATTTCTCTCTATTACCAATGCAGCTCAAGAGGATTGAAAATTCTGTCCATGGTCTACTCATGCTCCCATCTCTTAAGTTCTTCTGTTCTACTTGCTGTAACATTTGGAGCAAATTTAAGGACGACAGATGGAAATTAATTGACCCTGCTGTAGTGAGTATGATAGTGGGAAAATCTGACTTGCATACTCCCATTTGATT
The DNA here is from genome assembly GCF_020745735.1 of Hemiscyllium ocellatum. NCBI lineage: Eukaryota > Metazoa > Chordata > Chondrichthyes > Orectolobiformes > Hemiscylliidae > Hemiscyllium > Hemiscyllium ocellatum. The sequence goes on from NC_083402.1 coordinate 130,207,762, forward strand.
TGCACTGTTGCAATAATATCTTCAACAAAATTAGTGGAAGGATGGGCACAATGGGATAATATCATCTGCTGTTGTTTGAATGCCAATCAAATTCGTGAAAGAACAACTTGACATCAATCGTACATCAGCCCAGCAGAACCAAGTTCAGTTTTTACTGAACCTTCACCGGTATTGCAAAGCTCCAGGCAGCCACCAAAGAAATCCTATTGGCATCCTTGAAGAGAGAGAATGGCTGTTTTCACTCATTTGCTCAGGCATTCAGCGAATTGGTGTGGAACCCATCCTCGGGAAATGGATAGGCCACTGAAAATCATCCCCTGCTTTTGGCTCTGACCTCACTGCCATTTCTTTCTGACAACCCTCTTCCTGAGGTGTCCATTGGCTTCAGTCACCTATCTTCAGGGATCCATCATTGATCCTTTTGGTTACTGGCAGCAGTCAATGCTCCCAATGGCATTATCTGCAATGGTGAACTGATGACTGGCAGCTTGCTAGCACAGGATTTCCACCCTTTGTAGTCCTTGGATCTGTGAGGAGCCTATTAAGTAGTCTGAGTGCACTTAAGTTGCATTTTACCACCACGTTGAAAGGTGGACCTCCTATTGATTCTTCTACCCCTGGAGAGCACTATGGGCGATAAATCCTAGCCAATATTACAAAATATGACAATGCGAAACAAATTCATTCTAAATAAAGAAATCAGGTTACCAGTAAATAATCCACTTATAAGACTGAGATTTTGTTTGCAACAACTAATTGCAGATGCAACCTAGTAATTAACAAGTTAACTTTTGAAGATGGTAAATCTTTTCAGAAAAGGAATTAAATTCATTAAACATTACAGTGTATAATTCTCTACTTTTTAAAACTACACTATTTTCTGTCAGTCTTTTCAAAGCAATTCCAATTTAAAGAATTGCCAATTGCCAGTTATTATTCAAGTATAATGAATAGAGATTGAATCCTTCAGAGAATTGTAGTGTAATCTCTTCAGTTGAAACATGCCTATTGCTGGTAGAGTGACGGAAATTAAATTGCCCGAATAGTGGAAAATTTGATATAATTAAATTGATGCTAATTCCAGTTATTACCTTTGCCACTGAAGGTGGGTGGTTGTTTCAGCCCTGTTTGTTAGTCACAACGCATAATATCTCAAACTCGAATAAAAACAAGCTACTGAGGATGCTTAAAATCTGAAATAAACAGTAAGATTACTGGGGAAAAATCAATAGATCTAGCAGTATCTGTAGAGAAACAGAGTTAATATTTTGAGTTCAATATGACTCTCCTCCAGAATTCCTCTTTTTCTCTCCATTTCTCTGTCCACAGATGCTGCCAGACCTGCTCAGATTCTTCAGCATTCTCTCATGTTTAGCCCAAAACTAATGAATGGATTTCAAAGCAGGGCAGATTCTACAGCAGAATTGATTAGCTTTTAGGGAAGACAGAAATCTGGGTTTTACATTGTTTTTCAAGTATCCATTAATGTTAGGAGACAGGGCAAATTAACTTATTAGAATTTTGTGAGTTTTTGTTTTCACTAAGAATGGTATTGATTATTTTAGAAAAAATGTAAATTGACTCAGACATTATGATGGAATGTGTCACCCTGTGAGCAGAATTTTCAGAGCAGAGTGAAACCCTCTCAGTCAGTCAAATGGAAATTCTTATAAAAAAAATCATTTTCCAGTTTTGCAGTCACAAACATCAGACAAGCATAGAAGAATCAAATGTAGTTATCTGGATGAATAATCATAAAAACATTGAATTAACAGCATGGAGTATATGATCTACTCAGTGCCCTCCTTAGATATTTATTTAATATGATCTTGTTATTGTGCAAAATTTATGACTCATTTGAAATAAAATAAACTGCAACAGCTATTGTGGTGAACATAAACATTGATTGGTAAAATTATTTGTATTTTGGTCTTCCATTTTCCCTTTGATCTGTTTTGTTTTGCCAAGTAGTGGAGCTGTATTTACATATAGTAATTTCAATGTCCTTTTTATTTTAAACAGTGATGCTGTTGCATTCAGTATGTGAGCATGCAGTCAAAGCCTAAAATGACTCATAAAAGCAAGGCAATTACTAACGGGTGAGCAAGTTAAAATGATATTTTGCTTTCATCAATACAGTAGTCAATATTTTATTGCATTGATCTAATGTCTGCAGTGGCTCAGTGCTAGCACTCCCAAATCTGAGCCAGTAGCTTGTTTGTTCAGGCTATATTTTTGAGATTTAGTTGTTATTTGTTCACACAATGTTAGCTTTGCTGACAAGGTCAGTTTTTCTTTCCCACCCCTAATGTTCCAGAGATGGTCATGATGGGCTACCCTCCACAATACAATTGAGTAGCTTGCTAGGCAATTTCAGAAGTCAATTAAGAGCCAACCACATTAGTGTGACTTGGAATATGGGTCAGACTGAGTAGTGATAGCAGAATTTTTTTCCTCAAGGACATTAGTGTATAACATGTGTATCTGTAACAATAGTTTCATGGTCACCATTACTGATACTACCCTTTAATTAATTAAATTCCATCACTGCCATTGTGGAACTTGAACTCATACATCCAGTCCTTAGTTCTTTACCACATATCTCGACTGACACTTTAATGCAGCACTGAGAAAATACTGTGCTGTTGGCTCAGCTCATCTACTGCTGTAATCCTCATCCATATCTCATTCGCTTTTAGGCTCACATATTCTAATTAAGTCTGTGCTGGGATCCCACATTGCACCCTCTATAAACGTGAGGTATTCCAAAACCCTGCTATCTTTGTCTTGGCTTACAGCAATACCCATTTCCCTGTCATGCAACATTTTTGTTTTGAAAATTCTCATTCTTTTTTTCTTTTCTCATCCCTATCTCTTTATCCTGTAAAAATCTCTTTCAAGACTGATAAATTTTAACTAGAAAGTTTAGCTGAAAGGGTCAGGTGACAAACTTTCAAGTTTTAAGACTTAATAGTGCACACAAACTAAAAACCACACTAATGAACCACTTTTCAGTAAGCAACTGATACTATAAACTACAAAAACTATCTCCCATTTAATAGTTATTCCCTCTGAAAATCTTTCTTGGCATTTATATTCTACTCTGCTCCTTAACTGGTCACTTTATTCTCCATGAACTAATCCATATGAAATAGGGACTAACACAGGAAAAGCTGAAGAAACTCAGCAGGTCTGACCGCACCTATGAAGAGAACAATAGTTAATGTTTGGAGTCCAGTGACTATTCTTCAGAACTGAAAGGTGATGCAAAACAGGTCCACTTTTATACTTCTGACCGAGGCAGAAGAGTGAAGCAAGAAGGCAGCTGGTGTAGACGCTCAGTACAAATAACAAATGAATTGATAAGAGTGGAGAAAGGAAATAAAAAAAATGTGAAATGGATATAAATTAAGGTGTGAAAGAGACAGAACTAGTCCTCTCCTAATTGGGAACAAAATGGTGTTATTTGGAACCTTGGTCCCGCCCAATTGTCAATTTTTTATGACTGATCTGATTGTGACTTCAACTCCACATTCATCCCACCTCTGACAACGTTTAACTCCATTGTTAATCAATAATTTAGCTACCTCTGTCTTAAAATATCCAATGACCCCATCTGTTCCATTCTCTGAGGAAGGGGGTCCAAAGATTCATGATCCTCTCATTGAAAAGATTCATCCTCATCTCTGTCCCAAAAAGAAGACTCCTTAACTTTTAAAATGTGGGCGTGAGAGTTATAGATTATTCAACAGAAAGAAAGATACTTTAGAGATGTATGATGTCTCAATAACATTTGTCTAAATTCTATTGTATATATGTCCAGCCTGTCCAACATTTCCTCTAAGGATTACCTCCCCATCCACCCTAACTGAGGTATCAATCAAGTGATCCTTCACATGAGGAAAATACATTACATTATGTGGATGGCATACATTGGGCTGTCCTGTATGTTTTAAAATGGAGGTTCAGTATGACCAGTTTGTTTGTTTGCATGTTTTACTGGTTCCTTACTGGCTTTTTCCATATGTGTAAAGACCATATGATCATGAGAAATAGGACCAAAAGTAGACCATTCAGCCCATCAAATCTACTCCATTCACAATAAAGTCATGGCTAATTTGATAACAATCAACTCCATTTGCTCACCTGTTCTCATTAACCCTTTATTACCTTACTGATTAAAAGTCTGTCCACCTCAGTCTGGAATTAACTTAACAACTCAGCCTCTTTGAACAGTTTCTAATACATGTATATCCTTTTATAAATAAAAAGACGAGAACTGTACACAATCATCCAGATTCTTCTGGAATCTTCCAGGCCCATGATAGCTTTTAGAAATGTAGATGAATTAAATTAATTGGTTAGGATGCAAAATTAAGTTTACATACCTTGAGTTAAAAGTCATGGCATTGATTCTCACAACCTTTCATGTGGATGATGAAATAACTCCACTGAGGTCAGAATTCCATTACCAAGTCACCCTCTAATTACACATGAACAGTCCTTGACTCTTCAGAGTCAGCTCTGAGTGTCAGAATCTCTGACACTCCTCTTTTTATCTGTCTGCCAGGGCTCTCTGATTGGACCAAATTAACAGCCCCAATCAGGGAACTCATATTCTGTGAGGGCCAGCTAGCTGACCTTGTTGCAATCACTACATCACTTCCCCACTGCGTCCAAGGACATAGGCCAGTCCTTTATCTTGGAGAGCCTCCAGGGCTGCTTTAGTACCAGGTCAGGTTGCTCTGAATCAGTGTCCGACAGAAGCAATGTGTAATACACAGGAACACGCCATGAACACCTATGTAGAATTTGACTCACTTCTTACAGATGCAAAGACACCAAGACAGCTATATCTGTCATGTCCGTCTCTGATTCCAAGGACTCATCCAGGCTTGACGGAAAGAGTAAACCCATGGTTTCAGCAGGATTTCAGTGTATTCCAAAGAGCAGGGTGTTTTTCCTAATGCAGTGTTTGTGAATTTAGGCTTTCATATGGTCTATATGCTTGTTCAGGACTGTCACATATACCTGAAGTTGACCATGCCTGTTACCCATTTGGGGACAATTCCATACCTAAACCAAATGTTGCCTCCTGCATCAAACTGTTTCTTTCGCTTGATGGAGTCTTGTGTCCAGCATTGGCATTCCTGATGCTGTTTCACCCATCTGCCCAGGTCTGGGAAGATCAGGCTTAATCATGTGCTTGGTCTTCAACCCATTAGCAACTCTGCTGGTGCTATCCCTGTAATGAATGTGGAGTGGTACTATAATCAAATAAGAACCATGGCAACTTGGTATCTAATGGGGTCTGTTTCTTCACGCAGCCGTCAAAGTTTGGACTCCTCTCCCTACCAGGCCAATGGATGGTGGATGGTGTGCAGCTGTCCTTATATGTTGAATCCCATTCGACTTCAGAAAATTCACAATTCCCTGCTAGTAAACAATGGTCCATTATCCATGATCGCCACTTCTGGGGCTCTGTGTATAGAAAGTGTGCACACAGTTTTTCTATAGCTGTTGCCGTGTTTGACAAATATACTCTCTCTGGACCTGTTTACACTCTGCATTGGCCATATGCTATTGGGCTTTCCTTTCCATTAGTCACCAATGAGCTAATACCACCCTGGAGGCATTGCATACCAATACCAGATATTTCTTGGGATCATTGTGTGCCAACGCTTTAGAGGATGATAGTTGTTTCTTTACTTCACTGAAAGCTAGGGCTTGTCTGTACGACCATTTCCAAAGCTGACCCTTTTTTAGAAGTTGATGTCAAGATGCCAGTTTGGAGATGAGGTTATGCATGAATTTTTCATCGCAATTCACAAGCCCAAGAAATTACCTAAGCTCCTGGTTAGATTTGGGAGCAGGGGCCCCTTTATTCACCCTCGCTTTATCTTCCAATGTGTCTTGTAGCCCAAGTGGGTCGGTCAGGGTGCCGAGAATATACATTTTTCCTTTCTAAGGCATACACCCACCTGGAAAAAATGACTAAGGACTGATTCCTGTTTCTATTGCAAGCCTTGCAGAATCATGGAATTGCTTCTGAGTCAACATGTAAGGTGGGCTTGGTCCCTTTGATAGTCTGTAGACCTCTTTGAAAAACTTCCAGGGATTTAGTTAGGACTGAACTCAGGCAGTCATTTTATAATCGAGAAAAGTTGAGCCAATCAAAGTTGAATCTTCCTCAACCAATTTCACCTCATCAAGCTTGGGCCTGAGCCTTTTATTACAATCAGTGGGAACTGAACAAGCTGCTTCTCATAAGAGCTTGGAACTCAAGTTGTACTCTTTAAGGTTCCCTGGTATAGGTTCTCAGCCTGGCCGAGATCTAACACAAATTTAAGGTGTTGGAGTCTGGAGAAAATTCTCTCAGAGACTGGTTTCGCAATCACTGATACAGCTGCGCTGGTATCGACTTCCATTAGTACTGGGTGACCATTTAACCAGAGGTTTATTTTGATTGCTTCTGATTTGGATGTTGCTAAGCAATTCAATTGTTCCAAACTAGCTGTATGTGATTTTCCAGGGTGTGCACTTTCCTGGATACCAGCCAATAAGTTCTCTTGTGCAATTCACACCTGGTGGGATTCCTTTTGCTGTCTCAAGTCCGCATATCAGCAGCAACTATAATGACCCTCTGGCCTGGATCCTCAAGGCAATTTTAACTGTTTGGCTGGGGCTCTGCTATTTTTTGGGGGGTTTTGTAATGGATTGACCGAGACTCACTCTATTCAGGGTGTGTCCTGAGTGAGGTTATGCAATTACCTTCATTTAAATCGTGTTTCTCCAGCCTCAGTTGGCTTGGTGAGTGTGTCCATTTCCATTAGCATATCTTGTAACGCATTGACTCCACTTGTTGCATTTTCTAATGAAAAAGCCAGTTGTAGTGTCTGTTTGAAGTCCAGTGAGCTTCAGTTAGTATGTGCTTTTCCATGATTACATCTTTAATCCCACATAACAAACAGTCTCTCAACATCTCACTTAGGGTTAAACCCAAATCATATGCCGCTATTAGTCATCTTAACATCGTCAAAAATTCCAGTAGGTATTCCTCTCATTCCTGGACTGCCGAGTAAAACCAATAACATCTGAGAATTAGAGGTGGCTTGGAGTCATAATATTCTTCAGCTAAATGCATCAACTCTTGAAAAGATGTAGTATTTGGTGCCTCCGGGAGAGTTAGTATCCCAATAACCGATTAATCTGTGGATCCACAAGCAGGTGGGAGAATTACTTTTTGAATATCCAATCTCATTTGTCCAGAAAAAGTAATGCATCCTTTTAGCATACTGGACCTAGTCTTTGATGGCAGGATTGAATGAGTCAAACTTTCCAAACAGCTACATGATGCCAAACATTTAAAGACGACTGTTGTGTAAGAATTTCTTCAGAGGTGTGTTTCTCTCTCATCACCACTGAACTAACTCCACAAAAACCAGTATCCCAACAACGTTTATTGACATATGCTTGGTATATGACACTAACCTAGCTAGCACAAAGGTGGTTCCTTCTACGGTCATGTTTAAATCTGTCAGGTAGGGCTCCCCGATTGGACTATATTAACAGTTCCAATAATCTATGACAGCCACCTAGTCAACCTCATTCCAATCACCACAGATTGATGTCCTGTATTTCAAAAATAATGGATTATAAAAATAGGACTTTCTAAAACTAGTCAAGACACTAGTCAGTCTACACCCAGAAGACTGTAAACGGTTTCGGGTCTCTTATTGAACAAAAGACACACTGGCACCTGGAGGCAGTACAGAGAAGGTTCACTCAGTTATTTCTTGGTATGGAGGAGTTTTCTTCGGAGAAGAAATTAAGCACTTGGATTTGTACTTATTGAAATTTAGATGAGTGAGAAGTGATCTTACTGAATCATGTTATTGAAATAAGATTGATGTGAAATAATTGTGTATCTTGTGGCAGATCTAGAATGTGAGGGCATAATTTCAGAGTAAGGGGTCACCAATTTAAGACCAATGTGAGGAGGAATTTTTCTCTCAGGATATAGTTAACCTGATGAATTCTTTACTGTAGATGGCTTGACATTAAGCATATTCAAGGGTGAGATGGGAAGATTATTAATTAGCAAGTACCTCAAAAGGTTGTAGGGATTGGGTGAGAAAATTGAATTGAAGATTCTAGGATCAGAAGGAGGTAAATATATGGTGTTACGTTCTTGAAGTGAAATTTTGTTTGAAAGTTGTTCAAGATTGTCCAATGAAATTTGTTTCTTATTGATCGGTCTTCAATAGAAGATAATGTGATGTTCTTCCCATGTAATACAGGGTGTGTGTGTCTGTGTGTGTCAGTGCATGTGAATGTGTGTGTGTGTGTGTGTGTGTGTTCAAAATCTCTGATAAGTTGGTCAAGCAAACTTCCACTTTTAAATAAAATGATGCTGAATCTTCCAGAATGCATCGAGATTTTCCAACTGTGCCACTAAATCCTTCTTGATAAGAGATGGCAGCGTTTCCCTGGGACAGACATTAAGCTAATTAGTTTGCTTCCTTCTCTTCTTTTTCCTGAATAGGTGAGCTATTTACCAATCTGATGGGACACCTACAGAATCTGGGAAGTTTTGGACAATTAAAACCATATAACTGTTTCAGCAGTTACGCTTTTCAGAATCTAAGGTAAAATATCAGGATTTGAGTGCTTGTTATGTGTTTAGTCCTAATAATGTTTTCAGTACCTTTTCCTGGTGAATGTATATTCTACTGGTTTATCTCCAGAGCTATGGTCATATTTTTGTATTGTAACAATATCATCATTAATTAACAATTAATTTGGAGTAGTTTTGGTCCAGTTTTGGTCCCCACACCTCAGGAAGGACATACTGGCACTGGAGCGTGTCCAGCGGAAATTCACACGGATGATCCCTGGAATTTTAGGTCTAACCTACGAGGAACTGCTGAGGATCCTAGGATTGTATCCATTGGAGTTTAGAAGATTAAGGGTAGATCTAATAGAAACTTACAACATAATACATGGCTTGGAAAGGGTGGACGCTTGGAAATTGTTTCCATTAGGCGAGGAGACTAGGACCCATGGACACAGCCTTAGAATTAGTGGGGGTAAATTCAGAACAGAAATGCGGAGACATTTCTTCAGCCAGAGAGTGGTGGGCCTGTGGAATTCATTGCCACAGAGTGCAGTGGAGGCCAGGACGCTAAATGTCTTCAAGGCAGAGATTGATAAATTCTTGATGTCACAAGGAATTAAGGGCTATGGGGAGAATGTGGGTAAGTGGAGTTGAAATGCCAATCAGCCATGATTGAATGGCAGAGTGGACTCGATGGGCCGAATGGCCTTACTTCCACTCCTATGTCTTATGGTCTTAACAAAACTACTTTTCCAACCTTCTTATCCTCGTTACATATTCTTGAATACTCAGGTCCTAATCTTTGTAGCCATACTTGTCACAGCTCAAAGATGCCTATTTTCATTTTCATTTGTACTGTGAATTGTCTGTTTTGTTATGAATGGTACATGCATTTAGACACAGAGCCTTGCCACTGTATGTCAATGGCAGGTGTTAAGAGTGGAAGAGATTCTTGGACAGCCATATGATAGAAGGAAATCGGAGCATGCACTATTGTTATCCCTAGCTCCAAGTGATATCCATGTGTGTATAAGTACCTGTTACCACTGAAATCCTTGGGATCCTTGGAGGACAAATTGGCACATCCATATGACTGGATAATATGGATCAGATCATTATCAACACCATACTTTTAATGCTGGATAAGACTGGGTGAATTCAGGATCTGCTCCCTTGTGTTGGTGTTTTGTGAGTAAGACCTGCTTTCAGGCAGAGAGCTGAAGAACTTTCTTATGTGGATTTCAAGCATTTCATGGAGAAAGCCCACAATCATCTTCTCAGGGGTCATAGTGGATGGGTAATAAATGGCAGTCTTGTCAGTAATCTCACAACAAACACACAAATAAAGTGCGTAAATTATATAGATATATACACATAAAAGTCTCTTGCCAATGCTTTAACTCACACTCAGCTCCAATTGCCCATTACCCTATTGCTTGTGTTGGCCCCGGGTTTTATAGTACTCATCTTTATCATTCCATTACCTCACACTCTCATCTCTGGAGGGTCCTTCAACCACATAATCCTCTGGGATATTTACACCTCTCCAATTCTAGAGTCTTGTCCTTTCTTGATTTTAATCCTTCCATCATTGACAGCTCTACTTTCAGCTGTCAAGGCTGTAGTTTCCTCCAAGATCTTCTTTTCTCTTTTTTCTCTTTAACCAAGATTTGTTGTCATTTGTCCTAATGTCTCGATATGTACCGTTACAGCAAATGTTGTTTGAGAATGGTCTTGTATAGCACCTTGGGAATTTTTACTGTGTTAATGTTGTCATTTTAAATGCACTGGTCTTCCTTTTGTTTTTCTTTTTTAAATATTCTTTTACAAATAACATACTTTGCCCGTATTGCATATTTGATTTGAACAGTGGGAGATTGAATGAGATGCTAGTTGGAAACTGTGTTTGACACTAAAATTATGTCATTATTGATTGCAACCTGACATGTGCTTATATGTCAATATAAAATCTCAGCATTCAACGAGATGAACTTCTAATTGATAGATTTAGATATGCTGAGACAATCTCTGCTTTTTTTATTGGAAATAATTTTGATCTTGCTTTATGATGCAAAAAGAGCAATTTAGAATCAGCCACCCATTATAATATCACCTGACAATATTGCTGATTTTAATGTGTCACCCAATGCCAAAACTCACACTATTCTGTTAATTGAATGCACCTAGTGAGGACATTTAAGATGTGTTGCTAATTCTGCATTTTCAATAAATGATTTTCAAGCTTTTTTTGGAAAATTACTTGCTCTATCCATTATACACGAAATGCAGTGAATTTGCCATTTATTACTACAAGACCAATTTATAAACAAGACATCATCCATTCTCTAGCAGTACCAACAAAATGCTGCAGATTTTTTTTCCTGAGATACAGTGATCTAATTCAGGCAAGATTAATCAAACAAAATTTCTAACATTATATTATTGATTTTCATAAACAGCATTCCCTGCTGCATTAGACATAGTGTGATAGAGAGAAGCTGCAAATGGTTGGATAAATGTCTATTCAGTGAGTAGCTTATCTAAACAGATGTTAGAAATCTGTTAATGGCATGGAGTACACATTAGACATCTCTCTATGAGCTTGAAGGAAAATTAGTTAAGGAATATGCTGAATATGAATCTCAAAATTCATAAATCAAACATTTTGAAAAGCTCCCTTAACATTTTGAAAAATAGAGCTAGTGCAGCATACTTGAATGCTGCTACTAGCATTTATCCTCACACTGATGCTGAGGTTCTCAGGTTGTTGCTATGACTAGCTCTTTAATTCCTTTATACACCCACAATGACCACCAGCAATTTTAAATTTACTAGAATTTGCACTGATGCCTCACAGCACCAGCGACTGGAGTTCAATTCCGGGTGACTGTCTGTGTGGAGTTTGCACATTCTCCCTGTGTCTGCATGGCTTTTCTCCGGGTGCTCCAGTTTCTTTCCACAGTCCAAAGATGTGCAGATTAGGTGAATTGGCCATGCTAGATTGTGCATAGTGTTCAGGGATGTGTAGGTTAGGTGCATTAATTAGGTGTATGTGTAGAGTAATAAGGTAGGAGAATGGGTCTGGATGGGTTACTTTTTGGAGGGTCGGTGTGGACTTGTTGGTTCTAATGGCCTGTTTCCACACTATGGGAGATCTATAGAAATGCAAAATGTGGAGACGTGCTTAATTTCAATCTTGTGTAACAGTCTGCTCTGTGCAGGACAGCCTGATCTAAGATTTACAAAGATTACATAGCTATTCTGCAAAGAAATAGATCATTTGCCCAACCACTCTATAGTGATTTCCATATTTCAACTTGCCTTCTCCTATCTTTTCTTGTCCAAACCTCGTAATCCATACTCTACCTCAATTGCTTACTTTCTCCTTAAATGCATCTGCACTATTTGCTTCAAGCAGTTCCAGTGAACGTGAATTCCATATTCTTACCATCCATCGGGTTAAAAAAGAAGTTGCAGAATTCCTCACTGAGAAATGTGGTGATGAATATATAGGAGAATAGCTGAAGACAAATGTTCAAGTCTCCACAACTGCAATGTCTTCTCCAACCTACAATATAGAAACACTGGTAAAGGAGCGTTCAATCCTGTCATTTCACATTTCTAAGACAGCAGAAAGAATATCTGAGCTCATTTGGAAATGAAGCTGGGTCAGTGCCCTGAGAGTGCATGGCCCAGTATAGGCCTCACCAGATAAGATGAACATTCCCTCTCAGCGATTTTAGATTAACCCCTCTGACACCTTTTTAATATCATTGTTAGAAATTCTGTAAACCTACTAATTGCTTTTCCTTTATCTCTTTATTCAACTTTTTGTTTCTCTGTCACAGAACTTCCATTTTGTCTTTCTCCCTTCTCTCCTTTGCCTGATTTTGTACTCGTGTTAAACCTGCTATGTATCACAGCTCTGATGAATAGTCATTACTGCTAACTCTGTTTTGTTTCCTCCACAGATTATGCCAGATCTACAGAGCACTTTCTCACTCCTGCTCTTTTCAGAGGTGAGCCTTGGATCAGTCATAGAGATCTTGCCTTTAAATCAGAAAGCTGAGGATTTGATTGCACATTACTGTGGTGTTGAGTAAAGATTGGACTGTTCAGTGTGCTGCCAGATGTCAAAATGTGAGTCTGATCTCCCTTCTAGGGTGAACTTTAAAGATCCCACAGCCCCATTTGAATTCATAGGAACTCTCCTGGTGAGCTGTTCAATATGTTACCCTTTAAAACAACATCACTTAAATATCAGCGCATAGGTCTGGCAGCATCTGTAGAGAGAGTTAACAGTTCAGGCTCATGACATTTTGTCAGAACATTTCAGGTTGAAGACCTTTCAGGTTAACTCTATTTTCCTCCTCAAAGAAGCTGTCGATATGGTCATTTCTTTCATTGTTGTCTGCATGACCTTAACAGTACACAAATTGGCTAGTGCTTTGCTTTCAACCTTATTGCAGCAAGTACACTTGTAAAGTAACTCCTCGGCTGTGAGGAGTTTTGAGACATCCAGAGACTGCAGAGTACATATGGAAATCCTTTCTTTTTCAGTGGTAGCAGACCTCCTCTGACTCTTTCTATCTGAAGAGCTACACAAGTTAGGTGAATCAAATTTCCACATGGATCAGGAAACCTGCTGCAATCAGGTGTACATTTAATTGGCAGATGGAAGGTACTCAATTGCTTTGCTTTTATTAGCAAAATATTATGAGAGGATTCCTGCCCAGGAAGGAAAACCCTGTAAAACTTACAAATGAGACATATTGATCTGAATCATCTTGAAGCTGTTGTTCTTGGATGATAATTTCCATGCATTGTTGTCTTGTTTTCCTCTAAAATAGATGTTTTCTTGAGTGGTTCAGGTATTGAAGCAGTCCATGCCTATGTGCAGCCAGAGTAAAGGTAATAACATAATTGAGAGTTTTAGATATCATGACCACAAAAGGGAACTTTAAACAGATGAAAACAAATCATCTGAAATCTGGAATTAGATTACTGATTTGAATTTATGCGAGAAAATCTTTTAACAACGCAAAATCATTTCAGAGGTGGTTGTGTTTTAGGCTGAGCATACAAAGCGTAAACATTAATGGTTTGATGACGTGTAAGGAGATCAAAAATATCTGCATTATCACTGAACATTGTCAAAAAATGTTTGCATTATTAGAAACATCTATGGTTTGAAGATTATGGGCAGAATCTGGTGTTTAAGTGACGTGGGCAATGGTGAGATTTGTGGCAGAATCAGGTGAGAAATCCAACAAGGCACATAGTGATGTTGGAACATCTCACTCGATCTTTTATACATTTATCATAAGCAGCATTGCACATTTCTTGCTAGGCTGTGCAAGAAATGCACAGAAAGTGGGATTATTGCTTGTTAAATACCTTGCTAACAAACCGGTGCACCTCATTAATATACAGCTTTCTATCTTACCAAATGCACCGAGCAAGCTAGAAGCTCAACATGGAGTTCAGAATGGGAGTAGGGCAAATTCAACTCACTGTTTGCTTTGAAGGACCTCAATATTGCATAGGACCAAACAGCATCTCAGAGCATGATTCATGTGCACCTGCCCCGTGCACTCCTCATTGGCAGATATGGGCATCCAATATTTGTCAATCTCTCATAAACATAATTACACCACTCAAAGCCACCTGCAGGCCACTCACGAAGTGCAGACATGCATTACTTATTGCACCGGCATTGAAATGCTACAGCAAGAACACTTTGTGCACAACAACACACATCCAATTGAAGGATTGGATGTATCTCAGGACTGCTTGCTTGCTGGGTTAGCATGCACTTATTTAGCAGTTAGCTGAATGTTCACACCATCAATGCCTTAAGTCTTTTTGTCTTACCTTAATGTGCCATTTAGTGCAATTACACAATTATGCCTCTTGCATCAAACTCAAACCTGCATCACATGCCCTATAGCTTAAACTGTGAACAAACTGCATGTGAAACAAGAGAGCAGCCATGTCTCAAAGTCCATAAAACCATAAAACCACAAGACATAGGAGCAGAATTAGGCCATTTGGCACATCGAGTCAGCTTTGCCATTCGATCATGGCTGATACGTATTTTTAATATAGATTAGATTCCCTTCAGTGTGGAAACAGACCTTTCGGCCCAACTAGTCCACACCGACCCTCCAAAGAGTAACCCACCCAGACCCATTCCCCCTAACTAATGCACCTAACTCTATGGACAATTTAGCTTGACCAATTCATCTAACCTGCATATTTTTGGACTGTGGGTGGAAACCGGAGCAGCCGGAGGAAACCCACGTAGACACGGGGAGAATGTGCAAACTCCACACAGACAGTCACCTGAGGCTGGAATCGCCAGGTCCCTAGCGCTGTGAGGCAGCAGTGCTAACCACTAAAAGCCACTGTGCCACCCTATTTCTCAAACCTATTCTCCTGTCTTCTCCCCATAACCTTTGATCCCCTTATTATGCAAGCACCTATTAATCTCTATCTGAAATATAGCCAATGGCTTGGCCTCCACAGCACTCTGCAGCAATGAGTTCCAGATGTTAAATGCCCTCTAGCTGAAGAAATCCCTCCTTGTTTTAATTCTAAACAGCCATACCTACAATCTAAAGCTATATCCTCAGGTCCTATTCTCTCCTATGAGTGGAAACATCTTTTCCATGTCCACTCTATCCTGGTCTAACAGTGTTCTAAACTCTGTCCTTCTAAACTCCTTCACAGACACGGTGTCCTCAACCACTACTCATTTGTCAATCCCTTCATCCCCAGGATCATACTTATAAACCTTGTCTGGACCCTTCCAATACCAGCTCATCCTTCTTTAGATATGGGGCCTGAACCACTCACAATATTGCAAATGCAGTCTTACCAGAGCCTTATAGTGCCTCCTGCTCTTGTATTGTAGCCCTCTTGAAATGAATGCTAATGTTGCATTTTCCTTCCTAACTGCCAACTGAACCTGTATGATAATCTTAAGAGAATCCTGAACTAGAGCTCATAAGTGCCCTTGTGTTTCAGATTTCTGAAACCTTTCCCCATTTAGGAAATAGCCGATGCTTCTATTTTTCCAACTAAAATGTGTAATTTCACATTGTCCCATATTGTATTCCATCTGTCACTTCTTTGCCCACGCTCCTAGGCTGTCTTGGTCCTTCAATAGCCTCCCCACTTGCTCAATTTTTTCTGTCCTTCCTCTTGTGTCATCTGAAAGTCTTTGGAGAATGGTCCTCACAGAAGTCCATGGGAAGTGCTCATCAGTCCGGTGTCCTGGCAGAGTAAATCAAGGGCAGCTTCCGATATCAGTCCAAAAGATTCACCAGCGTCAAACATCTGGTTGCAGTGTTCTCGATCAGCTGCCTCTGCAGTCCATCAAGTCAGTCATGGCCTGTCCTATGGTCCATAGCAGTCAGTCTGGAGAGTAATGAAAGAAGAGGGTTATAGCCAAAGAAGGAGATTTCTCAAATTGTTCTTCATACCTGTGGACAGCAGGTTGGCAGGAAGTAAGGAGTACAATTGTGAAAAGGAGTGATCAACAATATCTCTCAAGGGGGATATATTAGGGCATAGGCATTAAGGGACTAATAGAGGAAGGGGAATTCATCTCTGGTCAAGAGTACCCCGGCATCAAGTTGGGAATTGTGGGAGAGTGTATGAACACACTTGACCAACACCACTCCCAAATTTCTTTCTCTGTTGCATGTCACTCCACGCTCTGTGCATAACAACAGCTTGTGTGTGTGCAAGTCAATGCATTTTAATTTTAAAAGAAGAGATCACTGTTCGTTGTTATGAATAATAGTATGGAAGTTGGAAATCAGAAATAAGAAAGCGAAAGTGCTGGAGAATCTCAGGGGGTCTGGAAGCATCTGTGGAGAGGAAAACAAGATGAACGATTTGAGTCCAGCCTGAAACTTCTTGGTTGAATTCTTGGTTGACTGGGTTGAGTTCCAAAGAAGAGTCATACTGGACTTAACACATTCACTCAGTTTGTCTCCTCACAGATACTGCCAGACTTACTGAGTTTCTCCAGCACTTTCTGTTTTAGTTCACTGCTTATTTTGTTGACATTGCCTAAGTGTTTACTGTACCTATACAGCTCAATTCATACTAATTTCTCCTGTTTTACTCTATAGTTATTGAGGCTAGTACAAACCTTCCCATCAGTATCAGAAATGGGATTCTGATTATCATTGGACAGAAAAAAAAACTCACTTCCCTTTAAGTGAAATTCTCCATGTGAACTTCCTGATCAGGAGTTTTTTGGAGTCGTATGAAGTGGGATTTGGGGTCCGATTGAGGTGGGGTAGCTGTGGGAGTTGGATCTTTGGTGGGTGTCTGTAGAGGAATTGAAGGCTGGTGGGATCAGTGATGAGTTACCTCGGAGTTGCTGTATGATTTAATCCGCCAAGCTTGCCTGGGTAACTATTCAGCCCAAGTCAGTTGTGACCCTTCAACTTCTTTGACTCTTAACACCGAATTGTGGAATATTGCAAAAGGGTCCAGACACACGGGAATTTCCCAGCAGATCTTTCAACTTCTCAGGTATTCCCTGTGGAGTCAGCATTTGGGATCCTGACACATAACTCCTCGTAATGTTGCTACATCACCATCTCCCAGTGCAAAATCTGGCCATTGTGATCACTACCTATGCTATGTTCACCATGTGAAACCTAATGCTCAGTGGAGTGGTTAGCTCATGTTTATAGGTGTATTGAATGGGAAATGAGTTAAGTGCATGAGGAAGCAAAAAGTACAACGATGTGCTGATGAGCTGCAATGAAGTAAGATAGGAAGATTCTTGTTTGTATCATAAATACTGGCATAAATCTGTTGGTCCAAATAGTTCTGTATAATTCCTGAGTATCTTTGTTCTCTTCTTGATGCAGGAGTACTTAATAATGCTTGTAGTCTGTTAGAGCACTGACACAGCTATTTAATGAAATGTCAGTTTAGTCAGGGACATTGAAATTTATTGAGCTTCACAATAAAAATGGCAATTGAGCAGCTAAAATTAGTGAGAAAACGTGACAAAACATTCAATTATTTCTGCTCACACACAATAACTCTCCACATTGTTTCAGCAGTACTTCATACAGATTTTGGTCAAATGAAATATCAGGAATTTGCCAAGTAGCTTTTCTTGATTGTTAGTACTCATCCTGATCTGTATGTTATAGGTACTTTGAAAGGTTTTTTTTTCCCAGAGAGCCAAACATGATGTGGGAAGTTTCAAAGAATTCAATGAATTTTACAGCAAGTTGGATGCATGTGGGAAAATGTAATGTTCTGCCTTTTTCAACATTGCTACCTGTTTCCTTCCTGCACCTAGTCTCTACATATAGTTCCTGCATAGTTGGTTATAAACTTTTGGGATCGGACTATATTTTCTAAGTGTAGTGGCTGCCATTTAAGAAGTTAACAACTCTTTATGACTTTTTACCATGAAGTTTCCTTTGTTTAATTGTGGTGTCCCTTTTTTAATGGGGTGATGAGTACCAACCACTGGCAGAGATAGTGTAAACCTCACCATTCCTCCTACTCAGATATCTTTAATCAACTGGTCCTGATGTTTTATTATATGCGTCAAGGCTGAACCCAAACTTTCTGGTGCAGCAGAAAGGGAGTCCACCAGTACACCACTAGCACCCAAATCCTCCATTTTAAATATCTTCTAATCAATCTGTTCTGAAAAATTATACAGTTCTGAAGAGAATGGGTCTTGAACCCTAGCAAATCCTTGACAAATCCTCCATTCTATCATGAGTCTAAGAACCTATGGAATTATCATTGGTAAAGGAAAGATCACATGTCTCAACAAGAACGGAGACTGATCTCACATAGCAGGATTTACATTATTGAATGAAAGCTATAGGTACAAGTTACATTGACCAGTTGATGATATATTTATCTCCATCAGAACTTTGTGCTAGACTGCTCAATTTTCCACTTGAAGACTGCGTTGCCTCAGTTTGAGTGGAGCTAAACTAAACTCTGGCAATAACTGTTTCAGAGCCACTAACTTCTGAAAATCGTTTTTACTTATGCCACCTTCAGTATAAACAGATAGAATTTTGTCCATTTAGTCCCTGTCAGAATGGCAGGTCCAGTTTTGGCCTGAGAATCTTATTTCCAAATGGCAGGCTTTGCTAAGACTTCCCAGAACAGTGCAGTTGACATCCTGTCTCTACACTCACTAACCAACAGGATGGTGTGTCTGTACTGTCAAGGGAAAGATTTCTAATTAAGGGAGCCACAACACTGACTACAAGCGATCAGCTGCACTTGGATCATTGATGCTTCAGGGACCGAGAATGGGAAAGATACCAATGAATACTGCTCATCAGGTTTGGAGGTCCAGCTATGAAATCTAAGGAGCTGCACTGAGGTGAGATTTAACAAGTACATCCTCTCTGACCAAGCAGGCCTGAATGGAAATGGTCATGGAAGTCATCAGTCAGTGCCTGGTTCCTTCAACCTACAAACAGTGCCAAATGCAACAAGTAATTTATGTCCTCAGGAAGGAACACCAATTAATTATCATTACACTTTGATTCTAAGTATCTTTACACCTCTCTGGGGATATGAACAGGTAAGTGAGTAGACAGCGAAGTGACCCATCAGACAAAATCTGGGGAATTACGACATCTTTCACTTTATGGCAATAGGAAAAAATCAGAATTTTTAAAAAAGGTATGAAAAGCTTCAGAAACTTTTCCTGCTGTGCCTTTACCTCAGAGAGTCTGCATGGATGCTGCACATGATTGGGAAAGAAATAATCCATAATTAATATAAGGTTCTTAATTGCCTTTTGAAGAAGGACGGATTGCACCTAAATTGGAAGGGGACTAATATACTGGCAGGGAAATTTGCTAGAACTGCCTGGGAGGATTTAAACTAGTAAGGTGGAGGGGTAGGACCCAGGGAGATAGTGAGGAAAGAGATCGATCTGAAATGGGTACAGCTGAGAACAGAAGTGAGTCAAACAGTCAGGGCATTTAAACTGCATTTATTTCAATGCAAGGGACCTAACAGGGAAGGCAGATGAATTCAGGGCATGGTTAGGAACATGGGACTGGGATATCATAGCAATTACAGAAACATGGCTCAGGGATGGGCAGGTCTGGCAGCTTAATGTTCCAGGATACAAATGCTACAGGAAGGCTAGAAAGGGAGGCAAGATAGGAGGGGGAGATGCATTTTTGATAAGGGGTAGCATTTCAGCTGTGCTGAGGGAGGATATTCCAGGAAATACATCCAGGGAAGTTATTTGGGTGGAACTGAGAAATAAGGAAGGGATGACCACCTTATTGGGATTGTATTATAGACACCCCAATAGTCGGAGGGAAATTGAGAAACAAACTTGTAAGGAGATCTCAGCTATCTGTAAGAATAATCAGGTGGTTATGGTAGGAGATTTTAACTTTCCAAACATCGACTGCCATAGTGTTAAAGGTTTAGATGGAGAGGAATTTCTTAAGTGTGTACAAGACAATTTTCTGATTCAGTATGTGGATGTACCTACTAGAGAAGGTGCTAAACTTGACCTACTCTTGGGAAATAAGGCAGGGCAGGTGACTGAGGTGTCAGTGGAGGAGCACTTTGGGGCCAATGACCATAATTCTATTCATTTCAAAACAGTGATGGAAAAGGATAGACCAGATCTAAAAGTTGAAGTTTTAACTTGGAGAAAGGCCAATTTTGACAGTATTAGACAAGAACTTTCAAAAGCTGATTGGAGGCAGATGTTTGCAAGAAAAGGGACGGCTGGAAAATGGGAAGCCTTCAGAAATAAGATACCAAGTATCCAGAGAAAGTATATTCCTGTCAGGGTGAAAGGGAAGGCTGGTAGGTATAGGGAATGCTAGATGACTAAAGAAATTGAGGGTTTGGTTAAGAAAAAGAAGGAAGCATATGTCAGGTATAGATAGGATAGATCGAGTGAATCCTTAGAAGAGTATAAAGTAAGTAGGAGTATACTTAAGAGGGAAATCAGGAGGGCAAAATGGGGACATGAGATAGCTTTGGAAAGTAGAATTAAGGAGAATCCAAAGGGTTTTTACAAATATATTAAGGACAAAAGAGTAACTAGGGAGAGAATAGGGCCCCTCAAAAATCAGCAAGGTG
This sequence comes from Hemiscyllium ocellatum, assembly GCF_020745735.1. Taxonomy (NCBI): domain Eukaryota; kingdom Metazoa; phylum Chordata; class Chondrichthyes; order Orectolobiformes; family Hemiscylliidae; genus Hemiscyllium; species Hemiscyllium ocellatum. The sequence goes on from NC_083402.1 coordinate 130,228,514, forward strand.
GCCTTTGTGTGGAGGCACAGAAAATGGGGAAGATACTAAATGAATATTTTGCATCAGTATTTACTGTTGAAAAGGATATGGAAGATATAGACTGTAGGGATATAGATGGGAACATTTTGCAAGATGTTAAAGTTACAGAGGAGGAAGTGCTGGATGCCTTGAAACAGTTAAAAGTGGACAAATCCCCAGGACCTGATCAGGTGTACCCAAGAACTCTGTGGGAATCTAGGGAAGTGATTGCTGGGCCTCTTGCTGAGATATTTGTATCATCGATAGTCATAGGTGAGGTGCCGGAAGACTGGAGGTTGGCATACGTGGTGCCACTGTTTAAGCAGGGTGGTAAGGACAAGCCGGGGATCTATGGACCGGTGAGCCTGACCTCAGTAGTGGGCAAAAGTTGTTGGAGGCAATCCTGAGGGACAGGATGTACATGTATTTGGAAAGGCAAGATCTGGTTAGGGATAGTCAACGTGGCTTTGTGCATGGGAAATCATGTCTCACAAACTTGATTGATTTTTTTGAGAAGTAACAAGGAAGATCGATGAGGGCAGAGTAGTAGATGCGATCTATATGGACTTCAATAAGGTGTTGAACAAGGTTCCCCATGGGTTTCTAATTAGCAAAGTTAGATCTCATGGAATACAGGGAGAACTAGCCATTTGGATACAGAATTGGCTCAAACGTAGAAGACAGAGGATGGTGGTGGAGGATTGTTTTACAGACTGAAAACCTGTGACCAGTGGAGTGCCACAAGTACCATTCTGGGTCCTCTACTTTTTTCATTTACATAAGTGATTTGGATGCGAGCATAAGAGGTACAGTTAGTAAGTTTGAAGATGACACCAAAATTGAAGATGTAATGGACAGCGAAGAGGATTACCTCAGATTACAACAGGATCTGGACCAGATGGGCCAATGGGATGAGACGTGGCAAATGGAGTTTAATTCAGATAAATGTGAGGTGCTGCATTTTGGGAAAGCAAATCTTAGCAGGGACTATACACTTAATGGTAAGGTCCTAGGGAGTGTTGCTGAACAAAGAGACCTTGGAGTGCAGGTTCATAGCTCCTTGAAAGTGGAGAGGCAGGTAGAGAGGATAGTGAAGAAGGTGTTTGGTATGCTTTCCTTTATTGGTCAAAGTATTGAGTACAGGAGTTGGGAGGTTGTGTTGCGGATGTACAGGACATTGGTTAGGCTGCTGTTGGAATATTGCATGCAGTTCTGGTCTCCTTCCTATCAGAAAGATGTTGTGAAACTTGAAAGGGGTTCAGAAAAGATTTACAAGAATGTTGCCAGTGTTGGAGGATCTGAGCTACAGCAAGAGGCTGAACAGGCTGGGGCTGTTTTCCCTAGAGCGTCGAAGGCTGAGGGCTGACTTTATAGAGGTTTACAAAATTATGAGGGGCATGGATAGGGTAAATAGGCAAAGTCTTTTCCCTGGGGTCAGGGAGTCCAGAACTAGAGGGCATAGATTTAGGGTGAGAAGGGAAAGATATAAAGAGACCTAAGGGGCAACATTTTCGCACAGAGGGTGGTACGTGTATGGAATGACCTGCCAGAGGAAGTGGTGGAGGCTAGTACAATTGCAACATTTAAAAGGCATTTGGATGGGTATATGAATAGGAAGGGTTTGGAGGGATATGGGCCCAGTGCTGGCAGTTGGGACTAGATTGGTTTGGGATATCTGGTCGGTATGGACGGGTTGGACTGAAGGGTCCGTTTCCATGCTGCACATTTCTATGACTCTATGACTCTAATTGGTTTCCCCCCAGACCTTCAGGAGTACCTTGCAGGATGTAGAGAAACCTGCACTGGGGTAAGAGAAAAGGAGGAAGCTGAAAGAGGATGGAAATGATGTTGAGATGTCAATCTGATATCACTTCCCGAGTTTGCCTACCCTGCATGGAACAGAACCTGCCTCCTGGCTAAGAATACTCTGCTTCATGTCTCAATATCCATCTCACAAATTTACTCCAGGAACATGCCTACCTTTAATTCATTAAGAGCAGAGGTAGTCTCAGGACCACCATGTGTAACTTTTTCATGATCTGCATATCATGATGTGATGGTAATAGATACATTACTCTAGGAATGTTCTCACCAATGTATTATAAAGTGTTGGTACATTTAGTTTACACTTCATAGATCTAATTATATGCTTAACTTTCAATTTACCTTGGTAATTGCTGTCACACATTGTAATAGTACTCCCCATTTTTGCAATCACATGAGCTAACTTCCAATCTTTTGACACTCCTATGCTCAATGAGCTGTGTTCAATGAAGAAGATATCCACCAATTCATTACCTGAGTTCACCCTCAGCTCTTTTCAGCTGCACTTTATGATTTATGGCTTTCCTGCTACTCAATTTTCTTAATGAGCATTTCATTTTTTGATTAGTGGCTTTAGATATATCCTTCTCCACTTTAATTACATAACCGCAAAGTTGTGATGGTATCTTCAGCAAAATCAATTGCTAGAAAAAAAACCATTTTCAACCACTGTTATTGATCTAACCCTCTATCTTTTTATTTTCATACTCAAGGATTCCGATTTTCTTTTCCTCGGAGACTTTTTGATATAAAACTATGAGTTTTTTTTTGTCTCATCATGCTAATTTACAACCTGTCCTTCTATTTTTCAGGTACAGCAACTTACTGTTGTCCCTCTTTGTACTGATTTGCATATTTCAGATTTGCTACTCAATAAACTGTGTTCAATGTCGAATATATCTCATCTTGTTTTAGAAGAGGTAGAGAGGAAGGTAAAAGAGGTGGAGAAGTTACTTTACTAATCAAGGAGAATGGCACATTCAGAGGGGAGATACTGAAAGGCTCACTCATTGACACAATATGGGTAGAGCTCATAAATAAGATGGGTGTAATTACTCTGATAGGACTATAGGTCCACCAAGACATTGAGGTACAGACATATAGGCAGATTATGGAAAGATGCAATAAAAACAGAATTGTCATAGTGGGTGACTTTAACTTCCCCAATATTGACTGGGACTTCCTTAGAGCAAGAGGCTTAGATGAGGCAGATTTGTTAAGTGCATTCAAGAGGGTTTCTTGAAACAGTATGTGGATAGTCCAACTTGAGGAGGGGCCATAGTGAACCTTATATTGGCTAATGACCCTGGCCAAGTGACTGACCTTACAGTGGGAAAGTACTTTGGAAACAGAGATCTCAACTTCTTAAGTCTTAAGATAGCTATGAATAAGGATAAGTCAGGATCTTGTGGGAATTTACTAAATTGGAGGTGGACAAATTATGTTAGTATTAGGTAGGAGCTGGGGAATGTTAATTGGGAGGAGCTATCATTGGGTAAGTCCACATTTGACCTGTGTGAGTTGTTTAAAGACTTACTGATCAGTGTTCAGGACTGGCATGTCCTTGTAAGGAGAATGGACAAGGTAAGGGAACCTTGGATAATGAGGAAGGTTGTGAATTTAGTCAAAAGGGAAAATGAAGTATATGTAATGTTTAGGAAGCCAAAATTATACAGTGCCTTCAAAGAATAGAAAGAAAACTGGAAAAATCTCAAACAGGGAATTAAGGGAGAAAGAAGGAGCTATCAAATGATTTTGGCAAGTAGGATTAAAGAGAATCCCAATTCTATACATCCATCATAAACAAGAGTCTAGCTAGGCAGAAGGCTATCTGACGGAAGTTGTGCTTGGATGCAGAGGATGTGGGCATGATCCTAACTGGGTATTTTACATCAACATTCATCCAGGAGAAGGATATAGAGGAGAGTGAGATTTGTATGGAGCATGTTAATGTGCGAGGGCAATTTGAGATCAAGGAAAAAATGGTGTTGGTTTGTTTGAAGAGCATTAAGGTATATAAATCTCCAGGGCTCAATGGTGTCCCACCTCACATTGAGAGAAGCAAGAGAGGAGAATTCTTAGACCTTGACCAAGATCTTTGTATCTCTGCTTATTACTGGAGAGGTCCCAGAGGACTGTTTGTTCCTGTGTTCAAGAAAGGAAATAGAGATAATCTCAGAAACTATAGACCAGTGAGTTTCACATTGGTAGTTGGGAATCTCTTGGAGAGAATTCTTAGGGATAAAATTTACACGCATTTTGAAAAAGCACGGCCTAATTATGGATAGTTAACATGGTTGTGTGTGGGGCTCATTATGCTTTACTAACTTGATTGAATTTTCCGAAGAGATGACGAAGTGACCAACAAAGGTAGAGCAGTGGATGTTGTCAATCTGGATTTTAGTAAAGCTTTCAATAAGGTCCCACATGGTAGGCTCATCCAGGTGATTAAGATGAATGAGACATGATGACCTGGCCACTTGGATTCAGAATTGGCTTGTCCACAGAAGGCAGAGGGTGGTGGTGGAAGGATGTTTTTCTGATTAGGGATTTATGACTCATGATGATCCTCAGGGATCCGTACTGGGACCTCTGCTGTTTGTGATAAATGTAAATAACTTGAATGAAAATGTAAATGGATGGGTTAGCAAATTTGGAGATAGTTCGAAGATTGGTGGAAGTTCTGGTATGTATAAAAGGTTGTCAGCGGGATATAGATCAGTTGCAGAGTTGCATGGAGAAATGGCAGATGGAGTTTAATCTGGGTAAGTGTGGAGTGCTGCACTTTGGGAGATCATATGTTAAAGAAAAATATATAGTTAATGGAAGGACACTGAGCAGCATTGATATCAAGGGGTCTTGTTGTTCAAATCCATAGCTCCCTGAAAGTGTTCACACAAGTAGATAGGATGATAAAGAAGATGTATGGCTTGCTTGCCTTTATTGGTTGGGGAATGGAGTACAAGAGCCATGATGTCATGTTGCAGTTTGATAAGACTTTGGTTAGGCATCAATTCTGCTCGCCACTTTACAGGGAGGATATGGAGGCTTTGGAGAGGTTGCCTGGATTAGAGGGGATGACCTGTAAGGAGAGGTTGAAAAAACTCAGGTTATTTTCTCTGGAGTGGCGGAGGCTGAAGGGAGACTTGATAGAAGTGAATAAAATTATGAGATGCGTAGATAGGGTTGGTAGTCAGAATCTTCTTTTCAGAGTTGAAATGTCTAACACGGGGAGCATGCATTTAAGATGGGGGGGAAAGTTTAAAGGAGATGTGGGAGGTAAGATTTTTTTTACAGAGAATGGTATGAATCTGGAACATTTTGCCAGGGTGGGTGGTGGAGACAGATAATTTAGGGACATTTAAGGGACTTTTACATAAGCACATGAGTGTGCAAGGAATGGAGGGATATGGACCAATAGCAGGTTGAAGGGATTTGTTTAATTTGGTGTCATGTTCGACACAACATTGTGGGCCGAAGATCCCGTTCCTGTGCTGCACTGTTCTACTTTCCATGTTCTATATCCACCGACTGGCATCTTGATCATCTCTCATCACCAAATGGTAGTGTAGTCTCCTTCTTTGAGGTCTAATGGCTTTCATTAAAATGTAATTCATTTATCCAGTATTGTCAACTTAACAGCTAAATATTTTGATCTAACATTTTTTCTATGAATCTTTTGTGCACAATAGGGGAAAACCATTGTGCCCATTTTGGGAATGGAAAGCTAACTCTTATCGAATGAACTGTGAGTTGTGAACTCCAGCTTCCTCTCTCCCCTGGAAATGCCCCGAATATACTTATAGAGTTTGTGGCAGTTTGTCAAGGAATAAGAAGAAGTTTACAATGGCTTTAATTCTGTCCCATTTCTGGCTTCAGAAAAAAAAACACTGTGGGTCCAATTGCCCAGACTTGGATACTTTGATTTGCTTCCAATCTGTCAGAATCACTCTGTCATCTTTGACCTATCTTGAGGCCAAATGAATTGAACCTTGCCAATTGGCGAGTGGCATAGGATGCTTGATTGACACAGTCCATCCATGTCAAATTGTCAACTCAGGGGGCAGCCTAAAAATTGTTGTTGGGTTATTGTCCAAGGTTGCACAGATCAAAACCTGTTCTGAAGTATGAGATCTGTTTTTGTCTGGTTTGAGAAAAAAACTCAATGATAGATGGTGCAGCAAGGCTAATACTGAGTGTCAGTATCAGTTAACAAAGTAATATAACACTATCTCATGAGGCAGGGTAGCAGAAGGGCAATTGGATGCCAACTTACCATGTCTTTTTTTAGATTAGATTAGATTACTTACAGTGTGGAAACAGGCTCTTCGGCCCAACAAGTCCACACCGACCCTCCGAAGAACAATCCACTCAGACCCATTCCCCAACATTTACCCCTTCAGCTAACACTACAGGCAATTTAGCGTGGCCAATTTACCTAACCTGCACATTTTTGGAGTGTGGGAGGAAACCAGAGCACCCGGAGGAAATCCACGCAGACACGTAGAATGTGCTAACTCCACACAGACAGCTGCCTGAGGCGGGAATTGAACCCAGGTCTCTGGCGCTGTGAGGCAGCAGTGTTTGCTGCTGTGCCACTGTAACACCCCTACTTGTCTACTTGTAACAGCATTGGAACATGATGCTCAGCAGCTGAGTTAGCCCTGGATCACTTTTCACTTACGGAATTAAGACTATTAGAACATTTGTGAATGAAGAATACAGAATATTTAATTGTCAGAAGTTGATCCACATTGATAAAGGATCAATAAAGTGAAGCCCTTGCCTCCATTTAAAGAAATCATCCCCATAACTTTGGTGGAAAGAAATCATTAGAATGTGCACAGTTAAGTCAGAAGTTCATGAGCAGTAGAATCAGGTCAGGGAATGCAATGCTGAGTAAATTGTTGAACTAGAAGACTGTCACAACTAGTGTCATGCAATGTTTGTCTACTGTGGACTTTTTCAGGATAGAATTTGGACACTTTTGCCAGAAACTTATCTGGTGCACAGGTATGACCGAGGTATGAAATTCACCCCCCACAATGATTGACAAGGACAGATTATGACTGGGATTCATTACTCTGTGAAAAACACAGGCTGAAAAGCCTTTTGAGGCTGAAACTACACAACTGCTTTCCTGCCTGGGTGAACAGCTTGTGCACACAGGACTTGTTCCGAGAGTATGCTTTCATTGCTTCACTGCTCATTTTCACCATGTTGGAAGGTTGTTCCGCTAACAAGTATTTTACTCAACTCAGCTTGTACTTCCCTGCTCTTCATCTTCACTGCAGCATGAAAGCATCTGATGCAATTTTGCCTTGGATTTTTGGTGACAGACAAAAGATGTCGTACCACCAGCACCGGAACAATATCAGCAACGACAGTTTCCTCAGCCATACGATGCTCCACTGAACAAAGGGAATGGACACAGAGCACACATACAGAGGACCAGCTCTCTCTATATGACAGAGCAACGGTGAACCCTGAGGTTTCAGGTTTTCATAGTACAACATTGCTGACACCTACTACTACCTAGGTGATGGATCTCTTTATCAATGAAACACAGTTGTGCACTACCAGTGGCTATCAAGGCCACGACAGCTTTTTGATTCTGGCTCCTTCCAGAGATCAGCTGGTGATATTTGCAATATTTCCCAATCTGCTGCCCACAAGTGCATTTCCCAGATGACTGATGCCATGTTAGCCAGAATTGATTCTACTTGGTAATTTGTCACTGGTGGGAGAAGTCAGTACCAGATGGCTCTTGCAGTTGTTGGATTCCCAAAGGCACCAGGATTCTTACATTGCACATACAGTAATTAACATTTACCAAACTTCCCCTGTTGGTTGTGAACTGGATAGTGCTTCTCTGTACCTTAGTGAGGTGCTGAATGAACAAGGAATGACTTTCCTATTTAAACAAAGTGATCAGGAAGGTCATTGGTGAAACAAACAGACACTGAGTTGCCTGCATCATCTGATCCTCCTTGCAAGTGGCAACTCTTTAAACACAATATCAACATTAAACACAATATCAACACAAGTATCATGACACTCATACTTGCCTTTGGATCCTCAAGCCTCTATACAAGAGTGCACAGTTTCTCTGATAATTATTGAAAGCTCTCTTCCTTGAGGCCCTTAGCATATGCTTTATAAACTCTCCTCACAGCTGTTTGTGCTTCAGTGGTTGCAACATTTGCATTGGAAACAGCTGATTTTCAGTAGAGGAGACTGCAGACAGCCTTGGATGATGAATTCAAGAAGTTCTGAGTCTGGAAGACTCAGGCTTTGACTGCACCATCTCATATAAGCCTGCCAGGCAACAGAAGGGCACTGGTGGACTGGGAAGGCTGAAGACATGAATATTGTCAACTCGAGAGATGACATGAGACTTATACTTATGGTAGCCCCTGCAACTCCCCAGAGACGCAGTCACAGCAGCCCTAATGACTTGTTGATTGATTGCTGTGACACCATGCAAATCCTTTACAATAATAGTATCTGTGGTAGTAGGATGGTTGTAGTCTGAGCTTATACAGCAGCAGGTTGAGCTTGAAGGAGAGTGGTATTGACTTTCACTGCAGCACTTAGACTTCAGTGGAAACTTCTTGTGTTGTAGTGAAACTGAAGACATCATTCATAAGTTAGAAATGATCACATTTTAGATTCAAAACGTTGGAGCTTCATTGAGTTTCAGCTCACCAACTAGGAACAGCATCTCCAACACCATCACACTGAGCATGGGAGGCCCCCCAGGGCTGTGTGCTCAGTTTACTGTGGACACATGACTGTGCAACAATGCACAGGTCGAATCATATCATCAAGTTCACTGATGATACGACTGTCTTGGGGCTCATCAGCAGGGACGATACGTCAGCATACAGAGAGGACGTGCAGTGACTAACGGACTAATGCAGAACCAACAACCTGTCTCTGAAAGTGGACAAGACAAAAGAGGGGGTTGTTGACTTCAGGAGACCACGGAGTGACAACTCTCCATTGGACATCGATGGCTCCCTCATGGAGATTGCGAAGAGCACCAAATTTCTTGGCTTATACCTGGCAGAGAATCTCACCTGAACCCTCAACATCAGCTGCATGGCCAAGAAAGCCCAGCACCATCTCTACTTTCTGCGCAGGCTGAGGAAAGCCCACCTCCCACCACCCTCCATCTTCACCCCATTCTACAGAAGGTTCATTGAGAGTACCCTGAGCTGATGCGTCACTGCCTGCTTCGGGAACTGCACCACCTCAGATCGTAAGACCTTACAACGTACAGTGAGGACAGCTGAGAAGATCATCGAGGTCTCTCGCTCTTCCCTCCATTACAGACATTTACTCCACATGCTGCATTCGAAAGACGAAGAGCATTGTGGAAGACCCGCACACCCCTCAATCAAACTCTTCTCCCTCCTGTCATCTGGGAGAAGGTACCAGAGCATTCGGTCTCTCGCGGCCAGATTGTGCAACAGTTTCTTCCCCTAAGCCATCCTTAGCACTATGATTGTGAATTTTTTTGCATGACTTTGAATTGCTGTTAGAAAAATGTCTATTATTTATCATTCTTCTAATACACTTGCATGTTTTGCACTTCTTATGCACTTTATGCTGTGCAGGAAAGTGTAGTCTGTGCAGTCCATGTAGCACCCTCAGTCCTACAGGAATACTGTCTAATTTTTACTGTATCTGTTGTATATGGTAAAAATGACAAGTAAAAATTTACTCTACTCTACTCTAGATGAATAGACTGAGGAATTGATGCATTGCTGTTCCACATGCAACGAACACAACATTGAATGTGGTACTTTGGGATGCTCATTCACTTAACAGTCAGTGCCTAACTCTTTAGGAATAATCTAACATTTAACACTGACCTCAGCTGAGATAACAATGGAAAATTACGTTTAACAGTTAATCTCAGAAAGAAATGCTCAATGTCCAAATTGTGACCAATATTTAGTTATGATCTCTGGGAACTGTTTGGAGAAGATACGCTGATGTTAAGCAACACAGAGACGTAGACCACCAAGGTTCAAATGCTGCATCTCCTTCGAATGCACCAAGCCTTTAGAAGAACGAGAGAAAATGGGCCAAAATATTTACAGTAATTAAAGCTAATTTTTGAGTAAATCTTCCATTTGTTGCTGAATTGTTTGTCATTGTGGTCGACTTATAGTCAATAATCCACCAATACTGGTATTCACTGACATGAAAGATTAAAAAAGAGCAATGTTAGTTTCTCCAGTTTGAGAAACTAACAACAATACGAAGAACTCCCAGGTTGATTGCAATATGGATCTAATGCAGAAGGAGACTTTTTTTTCCTACTCTGCTCCAGGCATCAGCTGTGATTCAATCTTTGACATCATCCTTTTCTCCAAATGTCAACCATGCAATATTCCTACAGGGCTCAACAGGGTTCATCTCAATTTCCCCGTCTGGATGTCCAGAACCAGGGGACACAGTTGTTGAACAAGCAGCAGACTATTTACAACTGTGATGAGGAAAAATTTTTTCACTGAGAGGGTTGAAAGTCATTGGAATTTTCAACAAAATTGTAGTGCCTCAGCTATTGAGTATGTTCAAGACAGGAATCAATAGATTTCAAGGTAGTAGGAATATCATGAGATAGTGCAAGGAAATGGCACTGAGGTAAAGTATAAGACATGATCGGATTGAGTGGTGAAGCGGGCTTGAGAGGCTGAATGACTCTACGTTCCATATTCCTATTTTTGTATTCTATTTGAGAAGAGGAAGATTACAAGTTTATAATGAAACTGAGCCATGAATATGGCAGTTTTTATGAATGAAACCAACCAGGAATGAAATTAACTAAGCCTAAATCCAATATATTTAGAACATTTACAGCTGGTGTAACTTGGATCCTTTTCAAATTTCATTGGGCTTGAATTCATGCCTTTGTCTAATGTATATCCAACATGTATTAAGTACTCCAAGATTATGTCAATCAAGGCACGATCTCTCACATACTGCCACATTGTTCACAGCCAAGTAAAGAACCCAACAAAAATTTCAGTTCTAATAGTTCCAAGAATAAGATATAAAACACCTTCTTCTGTTTTCCAGATGTGAAGTAGATTTTCAGTGTACTATTTAAAAAAAAATTCAGAATTACGCAGGAATTAGTGGATGGGCCATATTTATTGTTCATTCTTAATTGATCCTGTGAAGGTATTAGTGAGCTGCTTTCCTGAACTACCTGAGTCAGTTTGGTATAGATACACCTGGAATGCTGTTAAGGAGAGAGTTCCAGGATTTTAACGTAGTGACGGTGAAGGAGCAGAGATATATTTCCAAGTGAGGATAGCGAGCGGCTTAGAGAGGAATTAAAAGGGGTGGTATTTCCATGTATCCACCTCCCTTGACGTTCTAGATGATAGTTGATGAGGGTTCAGAAAGTGCTGTCTAAGGAACCTTAGTGAATTTCTGTAGTGCATCTTGTTGCTGGTTCATGTGGATAATGCTGTGAGGTGGTGGTGGAGGAAATATACTTTAGTGGATTTATTGTGGATCAAATGGGCTACATTGTCCTGGATGGTGTTGAATTTCTTGATGGTTGTTGGAGCTGCACACAGACCCAGGCAAGTGTGCATATTCCAACACATTGCTGACAAATGCCTTGTTGATGATGGATAAGTGCTGGAGAATCAGGAGGTGAGTTACCCGCTGCCATATTCCTGGCCTCTGACTGACTATTCCACCATGGTGTTTATATGGTTATTCCAGTTCAGTCTCTGGTCAATGATAACTCCCAGGATTTTGAAAATGGACAATTCAGTAACATTAATGGTCATTTGAATGTCAAGGGGCATGGTTAGATTCTCTTTTGTTGGAGATGGTCATTACCAGGTACTTGTGTGAATGTCATTTGCCTTTTTTATGTATAAACCTGGATGTTGTCCATATCTGGTTGCATGTTGACATGAATTCCTTCAATATATGAGGAGTTGCTAAAAATTGAGCAATCATTGGTGGGGGCTTGTGTGTGTGTGTGTGTGGGGGGGGGGGGGTGGGGGGGGGGGTGGGGTGGGGGGTGGGGGTGAAGGATGGGGGGAATCATTGATGGAGTTATTGAAAATGGTTGGGCCGAGGACTCAACCCTGAGAGAAATTCTAACAAAGATACTCTGGAGCTGAGATTACTTGTCTCCAATCACCACAACCATCCTCCTTTGAGTTTGGTGTGAATCCAATTTGAATTATAGAATCCCTACAGTGTAGAAACAGGTCATTCAAGTCCACACTGACCCTCCGAAGAGTAATCCACCAAGACCCATTCCCATACACTATTACATTTATCCTTAACTAGTGTACCTAACTTACACATCCCTGAACACTATGAGCAACTTTAGCATGGCCAATTCACCTAACCTGCACATCTTTGGACTGTGGGAGGAAACCGGAGTACGTGGAGGAAACCTACGCAGACACAGGGAGAATGTGCAAACTCCACACAGACAGTTACCCAAGACTGGAATCAAACCTGGGTCCCTCGCACTATGAGGCAGCAGCGCTAACCACTGAGCCACTCTACCATCCTAACATAGAGTTCTTTTTCCTAATTGCCGTGGCTTCTAGTTTACCAAGGGTTCCTTGATGCCACTGGGTCAAATGTGGCCTAGTTGTCAAGGACAGTCACTCCAATTTTACCTCTGGAATTCAACTGTTTTGCCCATGTTTGAATCAAGGTTGCAATGAGGCCAAGAACTGAGTTGTTCTGGAATAACTAATGCTAGGCATTATTGAGCAGGTTATTGCTGCTTGAGCAGCATTGAGTGTTAAACCTCTGCTGTATCCTGTCAAGGACTGGGGCCGTCTGACATCAACAGGACTGCAGCTGAGATGCTAATGAGGTTGCAAGTGGATTCTGGCTGAAGCGAAACCAGCATCCATTTCAGCAAACATCACTGGAACTGAACCTAGGGGTAGCACCTGTTTTGACTGAGAACACTGTGCGGGAGTGAAGGGAGGCTCTCAAAGCTGCTATCAACTGAATTATTCATATGAGAAGGGATTCCAGCAGTCTATGTCCCCACGGAAGTTGACTATTTTCTCAAATTGTTTCCCCCTTTATGCATTGCTCACTCTTAACTCTTCCAACATTATCCTCTGTTATCCAGTTGAATGTTACTTCATTTGCCTGGTTCCATTCTCATCTATCTAACCATAGCCAGAGAATCAGCAGTCTCTCTCTCCCTGCTCCCATGTTGTCGTCTCCAGTGTTTGTCAAAAATCGATTCTTGTACCTCGCTCACGTACTGTCTTTTGGCAATATCGGAAAACACACTTCTCAGAAAACACAGGAATGCCAGTTTACACATGAACACTGGTGGTACCCAGCTGTATGTTGCTACTAAAGTCTACAAAGTTTCCAAATCAACAAACAGCTTACTTTCAAGAACTTTCAAAAGCTGATTTGGGCAGATGTTCGCAGGTAAAGGGACAGCTGGAAAGTAGGAAGCCTTCAGGAATGAGATAATGAGAATCCAGAGAAAGTATATTCCTGTCAGGGTGAAAGGAAAGGCTGGTAGGTATAGGGAATGCTGGATGACAAAAGAAATTGAGGTTTTGCTTAAGAAAAAGAAGGAAGCATATGTCAGGTATAGACAGGATAGATCGAGTGAATCCTTAGAAGATTATAAAGGTAGTAGGAGTATACTTAAGAGGGAAATCAGGAGGGCAAAACGGGGACATGAAATAGCTTTGGCAAATAGAATTAAGGAGAATCCAAAGGGTTTTTACAAATACATTAAGGACAAAAGGGGTAACTAGGGAGAGAAAAGGGCCCCTCAAAGATCAGCAAGGCAGCCTTTGTGTGGAGCCACAGAAAATGGGGGTGATGCTAAACGAGTATTGTGCATCAGTATTTACTGTTGAAAAGGATATGGAAGATATAGACTGTAGTGAAATAGATGGTGACATCTTGCAAAATGTCCACAATACAGAGGAGGAAGTGCTGGATGTTTTGAAATTCATGAAGATGAATAAATCCCTAGGACCTGATCAGGTGTACCTTAGAGCTCTGTGGGATGCTAGAGAAGTGATTGCTGGGCCTCTTACTGAGATATTTGTATCACCGATAGTCACAAGTGAGGTACCGGAAAACTGGAGGTTGACAAACGTGGTGCCACTGTTTAAGAAAGGTGGTAAGGACAAGCGAGGGAACTATAGACCAGTGAGTCTGATGTCGGTGGTGGGCAATTTGTTGGAGGGATCTGAGGGACAGGATCTACATGCATTTGGAAAGGGGTAAAAACAATGACTGCGGATGCTGAAAACCAGATTCTGGATTAGTGGTGCTGGAAGAGCACAGCAGTTCAGGCAGTACCCAAAGTGCAGTGAAATTGACATTTCTGGCAAAAGCCCTTCATCAGGAATGATGAAGGGCTTTTGCCCGAAACGTCAATTTTGCTGCACTTTGGATGCTGCCTGAACTGCTGTGCTTTTCCAGCACCACTAATCCAGCATGATTTTGGAAAAGCAGGACTGATAGGGATAGTCAACATGGCTTTGTGCGTGGGAAATCATTTCTCACAAACTTGATTGAGTTTTTTGAAGAAGTAATAAAGAGGATTGATGAGAGCAGAGCAGTAGATGTGATCTATATGGGCTTCAGTAAGACGTTCGACAAGGTTCCCTATGGGAGGATGGTGAGCAAGGTCAGATCTCACAGAATACAGAGAGAACTAACCATTTGGCTACAGAACTGGCTCAAAGGTAGAAGACAGAGGGTGATGGTGGAGGGTTGTTTATCAGACTGGAGGCCTGTGATCAGTGGAGTGCCACAAGCATCGGTGCTGGATCCATTACTTTTTGTCATTTACATAAATGATTTGGATGTTTGCAGATGACACCAAAATTGGAGGTGTAGTTGACAGCAAAGAAGGTTACCTCAGATTACAACAGGATCTTGATCAGATGGGCCAATGGGCTGAGAATTGGTGGATGGATCTTAATTCAGATAAATGTGAGGTGCTGCATTTTGGGAAAGCAAATCTTAGCAGGGCTTACACACTTAATGGTAAGGTCCTAGGGAGTGTTGCTGAACAAAACACCTTAGAGTCAGGTTCATAGCACCTTGAGTCACAGGTAGATAGGATAGCAAAGAAGGTGTCTGGTATGCTTTCCTTTATTGGTGAAAGATTGAGTACAGGATTTGGGAGGTCATGTTGCGGCTGTACAGGACATTGGTTAGGCCACTGTTGGAATATTGTATGCAATTCTGGTTTCCTTCCTAGCGGAAAGATGTTGTGAAACCTGAAAGGGTTCAGAAAAGATTTACAAAGATGTTGCTAAGGTTGGAGGATTTGAGTTAGAGAGAGAGGCTGAACAGGCTGGGGCTGTTTTCCCTGGACCATCGGAGGCTGAGGGTTGAACTTATAGAGGTTTATAAAACCATAATGGGCGTAAATAAGATAAATAGACAAAGTCTCTTCCCTGGGGTGGGGGAGTCCAGATCAAGAGGGCATAGATTTAGAGTGATTAGGGAAAGATATAAAAGAGACCTGAGGGACAACTTTTTCATGTAGCGGGTGGTATGTGTATGGAATGAGCTGCCAGAGGAAGTGGTGGAGGCCAGTACAATTGCAACATTTAAAAGGCATTTGGATGGGTATATGAATAGGAAGGTTGTGGTTCTGTTCGCCAAGCTGGAAGTTTTTGTTGCAAACGTTTCGTCCCCTGGCTAGGCGACATCATCAGTGCTCTGGAGCCTCCTGCGAAGCGCTTCTTTGATGTTTCTTCCGGTATTTATAGTCGTCTGTCCTTGCCGCTTCCAGGTGTCAGTTTCAGCTGTCCGCTGTAGTGGTTGGTATATTGGGTCCAGGTCGATGTGTTTGTTGATGGAGTTTGTGGATGAATGCCATGCCCCTAGGAATTCCCTGGCTGTTCTCTGTCTGGCTTGCCCTATGATAGTAGTGTTTTCCCAGTCGAATTCATGTTGTTTGTTGTCTGAGTGTGTGGCTACTAGGGATAGCTGGTCGTGTCGTTTCGTGGCAAGTTGATGTTCATGTATGCGGATTGTTAGCTGTCTTCCTGTTTGTCCTATATAGTGTTTTGTGCAGTCCTTGCATGGTATTTTGTAAACTACATTAGTTTTGCTCATGTTGGGTATCGGGTCCTTTGTTCTAGTAAGTTGTTGTCTGAGCGTGGCTGTTGGTTTGTGTGCCGTTATGAGTCCTAAGGGTCGCAGTAGTCTGGCTGTCAGTTCTGAAACGCTCCTGATGTATGGTAGTGTGGCTAGTCCTTTTGGTTGTGACATGTCCTCGTTCCATGGTCTATCTCTTAGGCATCTGTTGATAAAGTTGCGTGGGTATCCGTTTTTGGCGAATACCTTGTATAGGTGTTCCTCTTCCTCTTTTCGCAGTTCTGGTGTACTGCAATGTGTTGTGGCTCTTTTGAATAGTGTCCTGATGCAGCTTCGTTTGTGTGTGTTGGGGTGGTTACTTTCATAGTTTAGGACTTGGTCTGTGTGTGTTGTTTTCCTGTGTACCCTTGTGGTGAATTCTCCGTTCGGTGTTCTCTGTACTATCACGTCTAGGAATGGGAGTTGGCTATCCTTTTCTTCTTCTCTCGTGAATCGGATTCGTGTGAGTATGGCGTTGATGATCCGGTGTGTTTTTTCTATTTCTGTGTTTTTGATGATTACAAACGTGTCATTGACATATCTGACCCAGAGTTTGGGTTGAATTTGTGGTAGGGCTGTTTGTTCTAACCTTTGCATAACTGCCTCTGCTATGAGTTCCGAGATTGGTGATCCCATGGGTGTTCCGTTGATTTGTTCGTATATCTGATTGTTGAATGTAAAGTGTGTAGTGAGGCACAAGTCCAGTAGTTTAAGTATGCCGTCTTTGTTGATAGGTTCCGCCTCCTGTTTTCTGTTCTGTATGTCCAGTAGGTTGGCTATTGTTTCTCTGGCTAGGGTTTTGTCAATCGAAGTGAACAGTGCTGTCACATCGAATGAGATCATGGTTTCTTCTTTGTCTGTGTGTGTATTCCTGATGGCGTCCAAGAATTCCTGTGTTGATTGTATGGAGTGTTTGGATCCGCTGACCAGGTGTTTCAGTTTCTGTTGTAGTTCTTTGGCCAGTTTGTATGCTGGTGTCCCTGGTAGTGATACTATGGGTCTGAGTGGGATGTCTGGTTTGTGTACTTTGGGTAGTCCATAGAATCTGGGGGTGGTGTTGCTTTCCGGTTTCATTCTTTGTAGGTCAGCTTTGGTTATCTGTTCATTTTTTTGTAGATTCCTTAGTGTGTTGTTTATTCTATTGGTGAGTTGTGGTGTGGGGTCAGAATCCTTCATTTGGTAGGTGTTGGTGTCTGCGAGTAGTTGTTGTGCTTTTTTGATGTAATCTGATTTATCTAGGATGACCGTCATTCTGCCTTTATCTGCTGGTAGTATGATTATGTTCTTATCGTTTCTTAGTGCTTTCAGTGCTTCCCTCTCCTTGGTGTTGAGGTCATGTGTTTGTCTTTTTCTTATCATCATGGGTACGACCGTTTGTCTCACTGTTTGTTGTGTCTCTTCTGTCAGTCCATTGTTCCTGAGTGTGCATTCTAGTGCTGCTAGGAAGTCTGCTGTCTTGGCATCCCTGTGGTTGTAGTTGAGTCCCTTGGCCTGTATAGTTCTTTCCATGTCTGTGAGCTGTCTGTGGGAGAGGTTTTTAACTCAGGTGTATGTTGTAGTGTCCTCTTTTTTGTGTGTTAGTTTGGCCATTTTTTCTTTTAGTGCCGTTTTTTTGCGGTGTGTTGTCCTGTTCTGTCCTATAGTGACAGCCTGTTCTATGGTCCGGGTCCATTCATGATTAGTGGTTTTTGAAATTAACGACTTTTGGCACGCAATTTCTTGTTTGTATTTGTGCAGTCGGTTGTGAGCGTCTGTGATCATTACCTGGATCATCCTGAATCCGTTCTGCTTGGCTGTTTCCCTGGCTTGTGGATTATTGACTGTTGGTCTGTACCTGACACATTGTGGAAGGATTTGATTCTTTCGGCTTTCGTGTAGGAACCGGAGTTGTTCATATGTGGTGCTTAGGCGGTTAGCGCAGGATTCCCATTTCCTGGCTTGTCTCAGCATCTCTCGCCCGTAAGTGTTCAAGGTTTGTGCAAAGATTTGTAGCTCGGGTGCTCGTTGTTGTGGTTCTGCTCGCAGAGCTGGAAGTTTTTGTTGCAAACGTTTCGTCCCCTGGCTAGGCGACATCATCAGTGCTCTGGAGCCTCCTGCGAAGCGCTTCTAAACCACTAAGGAATCTACAAAAAAACGGACAGATAACCAAAGCTGACCTACAAAGAATGAAACCGGAAAGCAACAACACCCCCAGATTCTATGGACTACCCAAAGTACACAAACCAGACATCCCACTCAGACCCATAGTATCACTACCAGGGACACCAGCATACAAACTGGCCAAAGAACTACAACAGAAACTGAAACACCTGGTCAGCGGATCCAAACACTCCATACAATCAACACAGGAATTCTTGGACGCCATCAGGAATACACACATAGACAAAGAAGAAACCATGATCTCATTCGACGTGACGGCACTGTTCACTTCGATTGACAAAACCCTAGCCAGAGAAACAATAGCCAACCTACTGGACATACAGAACAGAAAACAGGAGGCGGAACCTATCAACAAAGACGGCATACTTAAACTACTGGACTTGTGCCTCACTACACACTTTATATTCAACAATCAGATATACAAACAAATCAACGGAACACCCATGGGATCGCCAATCTCGGAACTCATAGCAGAGGCAGTTATGCAAAGGTTAGAACAAACAGCCCTACCACAAATTCAACCCAAACTCTGGGTCAGATATGTAGATGACACGTTTGTAATCATCAAAAACACGGAAATAGAAAAAACACACCGGATCATCAACACCACACTCACACGAATCCGATTCACGAGAGAAGAAGAAAAGGATAGCCAACTCCCATTCCTAGACGTGATAGTACAGAGAACACCGAACGGAGAATTCACCACAAGGGTACACAGGAAAACAACACACACAGACCAAGTCCTAAACTATGAAAGTAACCACCCCCACACACACAAACGAAGCTGCATCAGGACACTATTCAAAAGAGCCACAACACATTGCAGTACACCAGAACTGCGAAAAGAGGAAGAGGAACACCTATACAAGGTATTCGCCAAAAACGGATACCCACGCAACTTTATCAACAGATGCCTAAGAGATAGACCATGGAACGAGGACATGTCACAACCAAAAGGACTAGCCACATTACCATACATCAGGAGCGTTTCAGAACTGACAGCCAGACTACTGCGACCCTTAGGACTCATAACGGCACACAAACCAACAGCCACGCTCAGACAACAACTTACTAGAACAAAGGACCCGATACCCAACATGAGTAAAACTAATGTAGTTTACAAAATACCATGCAAGGACTGCACAAAACACTATATAGGACAAACAGGAAGACAGCTAACAATCCGCATACATGAACATCAACTTGCCACGAAATGACACGACCAGCTATTCCTAGTAGCCACACACTCAGACAACAAGCAACATGAATTCGACTGGGAAAACACTACTATCATAGGGCAAGCCAGACAGAGAACAGCCAGGGAATTCCTAGGGGCATGGCATTCATCCACAAACTCCATCAACAAACACATCGACCTGGACCCAATATACCAACCACTACAGCGGACAGCTGAAACTGACACCTGGAAGCGGCAAGGACAGACCACTATAAACACCGGAAGAAACATCAAAGAAGCGCTTCGCAGGAGGCTCCAGAGCACTGATGATGTCGCCTAGCCAGGGGACGAAACGTTTGCAACAAAAACTTCCAGCTTGGCGAACAGAACCACAACAACGAGCACCCGAGCTACAAATCTTTGCACAAACCTTGAATGAATAGGAAGAGTTTGGAGGGATATGGGCCACGTGCTGGCAGGTGAGACAAGATTGGGTTGGGATACTGATTGGCATGGACGCTGGACCAAATGGTTTGTTTCTGTGTTGTACATCTCTATGTCTCTGTGTCTCTACTTGACTAACATTAATTGACTAGCATAATTTTCTGACAATTAACTAATCTGAAGACTGTATTTGGAGCTTGTTGCAAGCTCCATACCCTTACTGTCAACTCCATCCCTTTTTTGATGATTATCTCAGACTTATCATTTGTGTCATTTTCAAATCTGAGTTAAGTTTTCAATGATACTTTCATGCCATTACTAAAACACATATTTACACATCCATGGACAGACAAAGTTCCTTCAACTATCTGCTTATGAAGCCTTCTCCTATGCTTTTATTACCTCAAGCTTGATTATTGTAATGAGGTCCTCATCAAATTGCCATGTTCACTCTTCTGCAGACTTGAGGACATCTAAAATTCTGCTGTCTGTATTATACACCATTCAACCCTGTGCTCACTGGCCTAGAATAGCATTTCAGACACCTTCTTGAATATATATAATGAACTGACACCAACAGCTTTCTATGGGAGAAAATTCCACAGGTTCACAACTCGTTGAGTGCAGAAATTCTTCTTCATCTCAGTCCTGAATGGCTTACCCATTATCCTTAGACTGTGAGCCTTGTTCTAGAACATTGGGAACATTCTTCCTTCATCTAACCTGTCCAGGCCTAACAGGATTTTACATATTTCTATGAGATTTCCCTCATTCTTCTAAATTCCAGCCGACACAAGCCCATTCAATCCAATCTTTCCTTATAAGTTAGTCCTGTTATCCTGGGAATCAGTCTGGTCTCAGCAAGGGACCCAGTAATTACTTCCATGGTTTCCCGCAGAGTTCTAAGGTACATCTGATCAGGTCCAGGAGATTTATCCACTTTTATGCATTTTAAGCCATTCAGTACCTCCTCCTTTGTAATATGGACATTTTTCAATATGTCGCTATTTACCTCTCCATGTTCTATTTCTTCAACATCCTTCTTCATAGCAAACGCTGATGTAAAATACTCATTTAGTATCTCCCCCATCTCCTGCAGTTCCACACATAGGTGGCCTTGCTGATCTCTGAAGGGCCCTAAACTCTCCCTAGTTACCCTTTAGTCCTTAATATATTTATAAAATCCCTTTGGATTCTCCTTAAGCCTATTTGCCAAAGCTATCTCATGTCCCCTTTTTGCCCTCCTGTTTTCCCTCTTAAGTATACTCCTACTGCCTTTAAGCTCCTCTAGGGATTCAATCAATCTCTGCTACCTGTACCTATCATATCCTTCCTTCTTTTTCTTAACCAAAAACTTCAATTTCTCTTATCATCCAGCATTCCCTGCACTTACCAGCCTACTCTAACAGGAACATACTGTTCCTGGACTCTCACCTCATTTTTGAAGGCTTCCCATTTTCCAGGTGTCCCTTCACCTGGAAACATTTGCACCCCACCCCTCCCCCAGTCAACATTTGAAAGTTCTTGCCTAATACCATCAAAATTGGCCTTATCCAATTTAGAACTTTAACTTTTAGACCTTTTCCATCACTATTTCAAAACTAATAGAATTATGGTCGCTGGTCCCAAAGTGCTCCCCCAGTGACACCTCAGTCACCTGCCCTGCCTTATTTCCCAAGCGTAGGTCACAAGGTGACTTTCTGTTGAGAGCAATAGTCAGCTCTCCTCTGTATCTCTTCTTGCTAGTTTCTCCCTGTTAAAACTGTCCCTGACAATTTATATTCTTTGGGCTTCACTCAGGACTTTGCTGGACATCTGCATTTTTTTCCTTGGCAGCTCTCCTTTTAAGAACAACATGTTTGGTGTTAAAAATAAAGGATGTCTACTGAATACTTTGGATTTCTGTTCCATTATCATAACTCAGTGACTGCAGGATAGTGAAGGAAAATATGAGAGGGGAGGGATGGGACTATAGGTAATACAAATCTGATGACAGAATAATACAATTATAGCATCTGTGATCGGGAGTTTCATCACAGTGTCTGCTTTCTTTGAAGTTTCCATTGTGGCTTCCATTTTGCAGCCAAATACAACTCACCTTTCTGAAATCTGGGGTGTCTGGAAATTACACCTGTGTTCCCTTTAGATTTTAGCTGCTAATGAATATTAGGACACAGTGTAAGACACAGGGCAGAAATTTCCTACTTAGGAGCGCAAGGCATACAAGCACTGATTCTCTGATCAAAAATGGACACAATCCAATTTCTACTCCCTTTTGTGTATTGTAAACATAATCTAAAATTAAGTTGCAATCCTACCATACAGTTGGAGGGAAAATTTCCATGTATCCATATTTTGCAAAATAGGATTATAATTTAATTAATACAGTGCAAGGAGAAAATCCTTAAACATTACTGGTCCTTGAGTAATCTGCCTTTAACCTTTATATTCCTTATATTGTTTTCAACTTCCATTTATTGATGATTTTTTTCATGTGCCTCTCTCTTAGTGTGTGTAAGCTAGGTGAGCACATAATCTGACTGCAAAATGTCCATTAATTGAGTCCCTTTAATGTTTCTCTGAAATAAATAAGCCGTTACCCTGTTGTTGTTTTATCTTAAAATACAATCTCCTGTTCAATCTCCACCTGTGCCTCTCCAACTCAAGTACTAAGATATTTCTTTTCTCTCCTCTGGAGTCCTGCAGTCTTATTCAAGCATGCTGAGATCTAACCCCTCATCAAAATG
Source organism: Hemiscyllium ocellatum (assembly GCF_020745735.1). Classification (NCBI taxonomy): domain Eukaryota; kingdom Metazoa; phylum Chordata; class Chondrichthyes; order Orectolobiformes; family Hemiscylliidae; genus Hemiscyllium; species Hemiscyllium ocellatum. The sequence goes on from NC_083402.1 coordinate 130,251,029, forward strand.
TCAAATCTAATAACATTATGATTGCTGTGCTTAAAGATTTGCCCACTTCTAGGTTACATGTAATTGACGACTTCCTGTTAAATATTAAACACTATATCTAGGTTACTGTGGAGATGTCCTCTGCATCAAAATATTGTTTTTAAGCATATCAATCATTACATTTTCTTTAACAATGCTGACTCCTGCACTTTATTGTTGGCCAGTTGACATCATCCTGGTTACTAACCTTTTTTGGAAGCCTCACTTGGCTCAGCTTTTGGTATCACATCTACCCATTCAATCATAGAGCTCCAACCCCTTTCATGTCAGACATCAGGATTAAAAAAGAGTGGTGCCCTCTGACTTAAATCTTAATTGATCTGTAGCAACTCTCTCTCACACACACACTGATATACACATACATCTTTGTTTGCCTTCAGCTCATCTTAGGTGACCAAATAACTTTGAAGATACCAGTTTAACAGAAACAGCAATGTGTGGGGAATTGACTCCCCCTGTTTTAAGCACCAGATGTATTGTTTTTACATGTGGTGTTGAATGGCTCTTAGTTCAAAAGTTGAATGAAATACTCTTATGACTTTTACATATGTGGCACCCCAAGCAGCAGGATAGTATGGGAAAGACAATGAGCAGGAAGGAAATGGAGGCCATACCTTGACACAGATCTATGACAAAAAAGACAAAGTCAGTTGGAAATGACTGAGACAAAGCATCACAAGCGTTTGAGTTTCCAATCAAATTGTCATTGATACCAGTACTCTTTTCACTGAAGATCTTGAACCATGCCTCATTAGTCACTATGCTCTGCAAGTAGCCATTACCTTCTGTGTGGCTTTGAATTGTTCACTTCTGGCTCCTTTCATAAATCAACCATACACCTCAACAATATCTTCAAAGTCATTATATATCACAGGACATTGACTAGCCATTCATGACAAATGCACCTTTGCAGTGATAGTGTTATCTGTTTCATTACCATCCCTGAATTTTTAATATAACCATCAAGGTACACAACAACTAACCACTCAGACTCATCAAGAGGAATGTGTGGTAATGTGAATCCTCACCATGTGAAACCTTGGTTTAAGCACCATCTGATAGATTTATAGTTCCCATTCACTTTTCTGATGAATCTAAAGACTTTGCTTGGTCTGGTGAGAAATTCCTGAAGAAGGGCTCACGCCCAAAACGTCGATTCTCCTGCTCCTTGGATGCTGCCTGACCTGCTGCACTTTTCCACCAAAACATTTTCAGCTCTGGTGAGAAATCACCCTGGTTATCTAATGAAAAGACCTTTTGCCTTAAAAAGGATATCGTTTATTGCATGATAATAACTAAATGCAAGTTATATTGGTATGACAGACATTATGAGTGAGACTCCACGTTAGGCCCAACTTTATTGAGATCCAAAACTATGTATTCATCTGGATGCATGTGACATTATTATATTGGATAATGGTGAATGTATGCCACAGCATTAACCCTTTCAGATTCTTACCTCCCTTCAGATCCATCTCTCCCTAAGCTGTTTCCCTCCCCATTCTTATATCATATATCTACCGGAATCCGATCTGCAATCTCCTCAAAAAAAAGGCTTTAACTTAGAAATTCAAGTTGTTGGAGATTTCGCTATATTCCCAAAATAATAATAAGATGGGTTATCCCATCTCAGAGATAGCTTCCATGAAATCGCATGTATCACATTTCAATCTGTGTGAATACATTTCCATTTTCAATTTAATGACATCTCTCTGTTGATGCTTGTTGACTCTTTACTTGAACTCATTCATTCAGTTGGACACCTTCATTTACTCAGTGATTGGTTTCTTGATGAAATGAATACGGTCACTTCCTCAATTGCATTATGTGAGGGCTGCTTCTTGCTTGGCATAATATGTATCACTGGTATTAATGATTCTTCTTGGAAACTATAGGAACAAAAGTTTGGTCTTGAATTTGCATCTTCTCCACAGTTGATATCATGCTCACAGCTGTCATTACTATGTACTTACCCAAACTGTATTGCAGTTGGATTACAATAGTTGACGATTAATCAATGAACTTATGTACAGTAGAATACTCACCCCCATTTTTAATCTGATCGTTTGTATTTCTTTGCAAACTTGCAGATTTTTGCCTTCAGATCTCTTCAGTGTTGTTAAGTGTGGAAAGCATTTTTGCCAGCTCTGTGTAGTCAGATATCTATCTTGCTGACAATATGAAACAAAGTTCTTACATAAACAGAACAAGTCTTTACAGATTCTCCCTTCAGTTTGATTTCCACCATTCATCTGAGAAGCCCTCTGTAATCTTCTACTGGTTGTTCCTTGACAATTGTTTCTTGAAGGGCTGTTCCTTGCTCATGTGTTTTGTAGTTGGATGTTCCTTGAACAGTGATTTCTTGACTTGAATTAAATGCTCGGCTCTCTGAAGGAAGACTGAGAACAAAGCAAGCATTCATGCTCAAGAATGAATCTTGTTTATGAAGTTCATATTCCCTACTGTCTGACAAATTGCTTGTAATATACTTTTAATCTTAAATGTTATACCTCCTGCACCACATAGTTGCACCGAAAAAGCTGTACAAAGTGTGACTGAACCAAGGTACACCTTCGGATAACATTAATAGCATATTTCCCACATAAATCTGGAGTACTTATTTCCTTTCAGAATACCTTTCATGTTTCTTCTGTTGTAGCTTATTCTACCTCATTGACTTCTTCATGTAAGTAGATATTTGTCTTCTTGTTTCTCTGTGACTTCATTCAATTTGAGCATGATTTCTGTAGGTGACTATATGTTTTGCAGATAATGTACTGTTGTCCTGGATGCTTAAGCCAATGAAGTTTCCTTTCATTCCTTACAACAACTGCTGAAAATAATTGCTATGATTTAACATCGGTCTTTACTCTCTGTATTGGCTTGTTGCGCTTCTTTAGAGTTATTGCAGCAAAAGAACTGACTGAATTCTGGTTAACTCCTGTGATAAGGTTGATAGTTTCCTCTTTGATTAATTAGTGTTGCTTCACTTTGTTGCTTCACTTTTCATCTGAATGGCTTTCTTTGGACCATAAAAAACGTAACAAAGATTATTAGTAATGCTGGTGAAATTTCCATCTCTGATTAATTCTGACTTTCAGGCTTCATTGTCATATCTTCCATGAGTTTATAGAGATAATTAGTGAAATTATCAGTATATTTCTTTTTACTGAACTCATCTATTAAACTTGCTCTTTTAAGAACTCTAATTGTTCTGAGGTTAAAGTAATTGCCAAAGGATTGCAGAACTTCATTAAAAATATCAGGAGCTTCTTTTATTCCTTGGTGAGCTATAATATCATTCCCAGCTATAGTCTCAATTAAATGGAAAAATTTACTTGTTCAGTTTCTGACTTAGTATCTAACTTAAAAGTGATTCTCTAAGACCTGCTTTCTCCAAAATGTCAAACTCTCGGTTCTATTCAACTCATCTAAAAACTAAATTCCTTCTGCAGCCTTGTCTTCCTAATGTGATTATTTATTTTCTTTGCTTTAAAGCATTTTAATTTTGCAGTATGGCAATGCAGATGCAGTATGCTGTTGTATACTGGAAGCTTTCATCCTGTGTGCTGAACGTAGAATAATCCTGCTTTCTTTCAGTAAAAGGATGATTCGTGCCTTTGCTGCTGCTTATTTGGATGACTCTCTTAATTGTGAACTTAATAAATAGTTCCTGTTTCCTTAAAAGCTTTACTGAGTGAAACTCACTGCCTGTGGCTTTAATAAATGCTTCCTGTTCTGTTAATGGCTTTACTGAATGAATCCTGTTCTTCATGGCTCTATAAGAAGAATGCCATTCCCTTGATAAATTACCCAAGGTGATTCCTCCTGCCTGTATAAACCCCGATAGCTCAAACATTTTTTTTTCCCTGGTCGAGTCCCACGTGTGTGGTTTTAAATAAGTGTTTCCTGCCTTTATTGCAGTTAAAATAATTGATCTGTCTTTTCTGCAGCTTTATTAATCTCCTAACTTTCTTTTTGGAACAGATCTTATTTGTTTAGAATTGTAATTTGTCTCTTTCTCGCTTTAATTCTGGCATTGCGATGTTCCTGGGACTGCAGCTTTGTTTCAAATTGCTTCTGTGGCCTTTGATCTCCTTCACAGTAGCTGTGCCACGAGTTGTTCATTTTCTCTGGTGGCAATGCCCAGTTTGAACTGGGAGTACCTTGCTCATTTCTAGCTTTTTCACCCTGTAAACTATGCCTTTGTTTAGGTGTATGACTAGCTCACCAGTGCTTTCAATATTACTCATTGAGCCTCTGTTGTACATTCATTCTTTGGCTGACTTTCAATTTGTGACCAGTTTACCAACAACTGAGACAAAGTCCCACTAGATTTCCTACTCACTGCTGTACATCCTTTACCAGTTTTGGAAAGTGTTTCACTATTGACTATAGATTCTGCCCCATAGAATTTTGTCATGAGATTCCGGATTGCATGATTCTCAATTATTAGGCTCTTCTTGCTATGGTCCGTCTACTTGAGCAATCCTTCTAAAATCTGTGTTTGAAAAATCTTCAGGTTTTAAGCGACCAGTGTTTTGTACACAACAGCTAAATGTAGAGCACAATGCTTTCCACTATGTTGTAAGATGAATCTTTGCCATAGCTCAACATGGTTTAAGATTCATCTGATAGATTTACTGTCACTGTACTCAGTCTTGTTAAGAATGTTTGTATAAGAATATGGTAGAGGAAAACAACTTGGTGGTTGACAAAGCTTTTGTGTTAAAGTTTGTAGTTTGTAGCATGGCAATAATTAGACTCAAATTACATTGATATGATAGTTCCAGTAACATTGAGCTGAATTTTACATTTTTTGGCTAAGTATTAGTTTCATTGAGTTTTGTGAGGAGTTTCCTTCTGTGACATCTTTCAAAGCTTGTCACCGTGTCTTACCAAACTCATTAACTACCGACCCTGCCCTGATGTAACCAGGTCACCCCGTTCTAGTCCCACCTTACCCACTTGCCATTCATTATATATCACTCACATAGACCAGCATTTTTGGAATCTTTGCCATTTTAAAAAGATTGTTTTGCTGCCAGAAGAGCATCGGCAATCAGATTTTAGCCTTCACTGGCAATATAATAGTACAGCATCCTCATAGTGTCATTTCTTGCAGCAAATAGTATGGCTGACAGTACCTCAAACAAAGAACTCCATTCTCTCACCCTTGCCACTTATTTTACCACTGGGCTATACAGCTTACTTGTTTTCAGCAACACCGCACCTAACCATCCTTTCTAAATCACTGCTACCCTGTCCCCAGTGCCCAATGTATATCTGCATCTTGTCATCTTGTCCGATAGGAGAACATCAGATATGGGCAATTGGACAATTCCAAAAATGCTTCTTTTTTTTACAGTTAGCAAAACAAGCGCAAACAAATCAAATAGAGGCTGTGATTCTCCTTCGCATTGCAAATCAAATGCTAATATGATGATCAATTATTTTTACATGGTCTATGTTTAACAGCTGCACCCTGCTCTTATCTATTGGAATGGGGCGTCAATCAGGTCTTGGCTGGCCTGTAGCACCTGAAGCAGCTGAACTCAGTCAGCCATGTAGATAGCTTCCTTCTCCCCAATACCCATATTCTCCTCCTCATTCATCTGCTGCCGCGTCCCCAGTTCCACTGCACCTATCATGCTGCCTCTTCCCCGTACCAATAATAGAGAGCACAGCACATCAGCATGATATTGGCATTCTCTGTCCGAGCCAGAATAGAAGGTCCCCAAGACCCATCCAAGCCGTGGAGTGACATCTTCAGCTGCTCTATACACTGCTCCATGATGATCCACAGTTTTTGGATGGACAGCATAAAATCTGTGCTCATGTGGTGCAGCGGTAGTGTCCATGCCCCTGAGCTAGGAGTTTCAGGTTCAAGACACATCTGCTCTAGAAGTACGCAGCAACAACTCTGAACAGATTGATTAGAAAAATATCTCAAATCTGTGCTCTGCATTAGTCAAAGGCGTTATGCACTGGTACCATGAACAATGGTTGCAGTGGGTATCACTTATCCCTCAGTAACCATCCTTGTAAGGCACCTGGAACTTTAGGATTAGCAGTTATATCAAGGTGCTGCAGAATGTAGAGTCATAGCAACTGCCAGGGTAGTGGGCATACACCTCCAGGAAGTGATAATGATGATCACAGATCACTTTGAAATTAATGGAGTGGATCATCTCCCTACTGATGAGCTCTGCAGCATTGTGATACAGTTTCCTTGATGCCACATATGTACAGCTGCATGTGACAGAGTCAGCTATGTCCCTGAATCCTGGCTTACAGCACTGAATTTGTCATCGGGAATCAAAATAATTGGTTTGATCTTGCACAGATGGTGTCAGTCACTTCCTGTTACACCTGTGTGCTATGACTGAGAGATTCCACACAAGTCACCTATCACTCACTGGAAGGAGCCACTACCACGGAAATACAATACAGATGTCACCTACACAGCTGTCAGGAGAAGATGGCAGCCTACTCCCTCTGGTCTCACGTCTACCTTTAGCATCCAGCATAGCCCCCTCGCAGTATCCTGGGATATACATTGAGGCTGTGCTTTGCTCATTCCCAGGAAGTGACATTGGAGGCAAGTAAAGCTGGCGCTCCTGTGCATCCATGCATCCTGAGAGGCTCTGTGGCAGTGACCTCTCCCTGAGCTGAGTGTTCCTGCTCCTGGTTTTGTTGACAGCCCTGCTTTTGCCTCCTTGACAAGGGCAGCCACAACGACCAAAATCCCTGCAGCGGCTGAACTCAAGACTCTTGCAAACGTAAGAAACAGGACAGGTTCTTAGCTCTGAGAACAGTTAGTGATGACATGCACTGCAGCTGAGTGCAGAACATGCTGTACAACACAGTGAGACATGCAGTGCCACAATGATGAGGGTCATATCACCATCATTCAGCTTCAGTTTCAGCCTGTGCCACAACCTGATGATGGAATTGTGCTAGCTGAAGGTCCATCACCTTACATTAAAATGGACATGCCTGATGAGTCCCAGCATATTCTCAGGATTACACTAACCATGAAACATTCTCAATGGCCACCTTCTGGGCCCTGGCACATTTGAAGGGTACCACAGACTGAAAACTGAAATGATTTTCTGTCTATCTGTTTGTGTTATATCCCTGTTTGAAAAGAGTCCCTGGAACCTAAGAAGAGCTCCTAGGAGAGAGGTGGCCAAAAAACAGTTGAAAATCATCTCGTCAGCACATTTTTAAGTTTCATTAATTATCGATTGCTTTTGGCCAGTATTCATTTTGCTTAAGTCATTGCCGTTACCTTTTTTTATCATTGACACAACCAATGTTCAATTTTCAAGGATCAAGTACATGATGCACATCAGAACTGACCAGCAGTTGAACCCAAAGAATGTTCACTCCACATGCATTGCAAATGAAAGGTGAAAAGAATGCATATCAAGCACCTGTTTTATGCAATTGATCCTTCAATGTGCTAGTGTTCAGCATACAGTCACAGAGTCATAGAGATGTACAGCATGGAAACTGACCCTTCGGTCTAACTCATCCATGCTGACCAGAAAACTCAAGCCAATCTAGTCCCATCTGCCAGCACCAAGCCCATATCCCTCCAAACCCTTCCTTTTCATATACCCATCCAGATGCCTTTTAAATGTTGCAATTGCACTCACCTCCATCACTTCCTCTGGCAGCTCATTCCATACATGTACCACCCTTTGCATGAAAAAGTTGCCCCTCAGGTCTCTTTTATATCTTTCCCTTCTCAGCTCAAATCCATGTCCTCTAGTTCTAGACTCCCCCACCTCAGGAAAGAGACTTTGTCTATTTATCTTATTCACGCCCTGCTATAAGGTCACCCCTCAACCTCCGACGCTCCAGAGAAAACAGCCCTAGCCTTTTCAAACTCTCCCTAGAGCTCAAATCCTCCAACCCTGGCAACATCCTTGTGAATATTTTCTGAACCCTTTCATGTTTCACAACATCCTTTCGATAGGAAGGAGACCAGAATTGCATGCAATATTCCAAAAGTGGCCTATCCAATGTCTTGTACATGTGCAACATAGCCTCCTAACTCCTGTACTCAATACTCTGACCAATAAAGGAAAGCATACTAAATGCCTTCTATCTACCTTTGACTTCACTTTCAAGGAGCTATGAACATGCACTCCAAGGTCTCTTTGTTCAGCAACTCTTCCTCGGATCTTACCATTAAGTGTATAAGTCCTGCTAAGACTTTCTCAAAACGTAGCACCTCACATTTATCTAAATTAAACTCCATCTGCCACCTCACAGCCTATTGGCCCATCTGATCAAGATCCCATTGTAATCCGAGGTAACCTTCTTCGGTCTCCACCACACCTCCAATTTTAAGTTGTGGATTGTGTGCTTTTGCCCATCAAACTGACTCTGACTGTACCCACCCCAGATATTATGTCAGCTATTTTGCAGTTGCATTTAGTATCAAGTGAACAGCAAGTGAAGGCATCATCAGCACCAAGTTTTGCCAGGTTGACAGGTACCTCCCAGAGTTTCAATCTCCCTTTGCACCACGCATTACTCTAACAGCCCATTTCCACCCATTTTCCCTACCACCCTGTCTCCCCCACCTACCAATCACATTGAACTTTGCTTCCAACTGCCCTCTTTGGCCCCTGAGCCCCAGTATTACACATCAATGATGCCCGTCATGTTCCTGTATGCTCCTGTCTAGAGGCCATATTGGTTGTTTTTGCCCTTAATTCCCCCTCCTCTATTCTATCATATCCTTGGATGTTGTCCTGCATAGCCCCTTCACTCTTAATTGAGAGAAGTGAATATGCTGGTTTCACCCATAGCCCTTGTCCCACCTCAAAACATGCCTCTGCAGCCACCACTCCCGTCACCAGCTTTAACACCCCGCTCCCTTTTGGCAGTGTCCTCCTTTGCTGCTACAGTTCGCATTCTCCTCAATCATCAATACATGGTCCATCAGGACTGTCTTCAACTCAGACCTCTGACAGAGTTCAGCAAATAGCTCCTAGATATGATTGAACATGTCCTTGCAGCTCCCAAGTGATGATGCACAAATGCCCGGACTGCTGCTGCCTTGACCAGCTGACTGTTGCCCACCACCCCCACACCTCCACCCACCCCCCCTGCCGCCTGGACGGTAGTTGTATGTGTCTCCTGACTATTACCAACTCAAGTGGATGACTGACCATGGCCAAACCACTGAACAGATTGTGGTCTGTACGTGTAACTGACAGTACCAAGGCCCTCTCGACAAATAGCGGATTAAGTCCTGATGCACTACAGAGCAAGGTGATCTCCTCGCCACCAGATGCCTTGTTTGGTTTTCATACTAAGTTTTCTTGTCGTGTAGCTTGTGTTGTGCTTTTGTTAAGATGGGAAGCTGAATATTACTGAGGCAAGGTGGGCCATGACCGAGGCATTAAACAAGCAATGATCCCCTTTAATTTGTGACTCAATCCTGCCTAAGAACAGACTGGGCTGATAGGTTTGCCAGGGCAGTCTTATTTGTGGAAATATCTGTGGAATTGTTGAGTGGCTGTTTCGGGGGTCATGGTGAAGGTGGTACAAGGGAATCCAGGAAATGTAAAGGTTCGTTGAGTTGTCCCTGGTGTGGGATGTAGTAACATGTGAGGGTAGAGCATGATTGGGAGCAGTGGGGGTGGGGTGGGGGGGGTGGGGTGGGGGTGGGAGGGGGGGGGGGGGTCAGCAGTGTTGGCTTTATAGTTACCCAGGAATCAAACTAGGTTTTTAATTGTCTGACATTTTGTCTGACTGTTAATTCAATTTAAGTGGAAGCCCATTAATTTTCTAACTTTAATGGATTATTTTGGATGATTCCAGGTGCATGTACAACTCAGTCTGTGCTGCTTCATTGACTATCTGGTCATTGGACTCGCCAGGTCATTGAGTTTGCAATGTATGATTTGACAGCTCATGGTAATGTACTCGACTGAACACTGAGGTATACTGTACCAATTAAACTTACCTATCATTGATTTTTAACTATTCATGATGCTGGGCTAACACTCTGTGGCACCTGATTTGACAGAAAATAGATTGGTTGTTGGTGAACCTATAGATTGTTAACTATATTTGTTACTGAGCACATTAATCATTCTTTTATCAGGTTGGTAATCATATGTTAAACCAAATCAGCTGAAATTAATTTTTTTGTACCTGATGAAACTAGATAACAGACAAACAATTCAATTTTTGTATTTCATTGTGGCATTTTCAATCATCTTCAACCCTACAGGATGATACCTCTGTTCCTATCTAGTAAATATTCGGTGATACATAACATAGAGTGGGGACCTGAGAAAGACTATCTGTTAATGATAAAGGACTATAAGTCACAACAATAGCAAAGTATCCATGAAGCTAATTTTCTGTTTTAGCAGAGATTTAGCAATACACTAATGATCAAAGGTCCACCAAATGCATCAGCATGCTGACTGCAATCGTGCATGCAGTTATGATTTTTTCGCCTTTTCAGAGACGTTAACAATAGACTGGTTCAAAAGTCCCAGCCAATTTGTCCATCAACATTTTCACAAATTTCTAAGACTGGGTAATTGCACACACTAATGATACAAGATTACAATGGAGGAATTTCTGGAAAATGTTTGCCTCATGATACTGAATTATATAATTAAGTCAAAAACCAGAAGGAACAATGCATTTGTTGGCACATTACCAATATCCTCTTGTAGAGAATGCCATTGGAAGACTCAAGTCTGCCGTCTGTGAAAGGAATCAAGCTGCACAAGTTATGATAACACGAAGCTCATAAACATTCCATGGGCTTCTCATAAGTGTTTGAATAGTGAGAAGCAAAATCGAGACGCTTGTGAAGAAAGATGGCAGCTGGAAGTATGTAGCTAAATTATGTATATTTAAGGGTCAAAACTAAAATGCCTTCAGATTTTTACTTGCCAGCAAGCAAGCTAATACCTCATTAAACATATCAGTTTCTGCCGAGCAATGTAGTTTTATGAGAACAATGCTATTTAACTTGCTGCTTTTGGACTCTCTAGATGGTCTGACTGTAAAGTTATTTTCAGATCACGGTTAGTCTGGTATCAATTGGTGAACATCTTTATTGAAGCTCTTGACTTTTTCTGTGCACTGTTGAAAACATATCAGGCTCTTAGAGAAGAGTAAATTTGTTTTGTTATATCTTGTAGCAGTAATGCGATATATAGAGTTAAAAGACATGCTCATGACATCATCACTAAATTATGTGAAGTGACCTAATGGCAAAAGGTTCCCAGTCTCCATCTTAATGCTCAATGTCCTCTTGCAGCATGATGTGCTGACGGAAGTGTGCTGCAATTCATCAGAATTGCTGAGCTGGAGCTTAAGCATGAAAGTGTCTGCAATTATAATGTATATAAAAAATACCAAGAACTGTAATTAAAAAATCATGAATTAATCACACCATGTATGTTTATGTTATATGAATTAGTGTTAGTGTCACAGTATGATAGTTGCATATCATCAATATATCTCGTTACCTTACGTTATGATGGCAGTGTGGCAATAAGCACTGTTTGCTGCTTATAAAAGAACCCTCACTAAAAATTAGACAGCACTGGATTGTAAAGCATTTGGACACCAAACACAATCAGTTGAATGAATATCGAATTCCAACTCAAATAACCAACAGACAGATTTACATTCAGTATGCTTAAAGTTATTTTTTATTAACAAGCTGTAAGCTATATATTGATTTTGCAAGAAACCCAAACAAAATTACAGATAATATAACTCCATGGAGGCTGATATCCCATGACCAAATCACCCTCTATTTGCACAATAGTATTTGACACCAATTCAGCTTCCTCAAAGCCAGCTCTCAGAGTGAACAGAACCTCTGACACTTCTGATTACAGCTATCAGCCAAGGCTCCCTGATTGGACCAGATTAACAGCCCAAATCAGTAACTCTTATTTTATGAGGTCAATCCTATATCTCTCCTCCTCTATGTCCATGGATGTACACCTGTTCTTTTTCTTGTAGTCTCTCCGTGGACATTTTCATACTTGGTCTGGTTCCTCTGATTCACTATGCGGTCCTCCTTTAAAAGTAATGACATTTTAAGGTTTAAAAAGTGATGTTCCAGTGTAGAGAGCCCGGCAACTGTGCAGTTGTGCAATGTTTCCATCATTTGGTTCTCCTCAATTTGGTGCCAAATGCTGCTGCCATGTCATCACTCCCTGTTTGCTGCAGGCTCCCTCTAGTTGTTGAAGTTGCTACTACAGGCCTTTATCACTTTCATACACAGACATACATCAGTAAGGCTTCTAACAAAGGCAAACATGCAAATTAAAGTAAAATTGAAGCAAAAGAAGGAAAAACTAGAGTGCAGAACAGCAAACTAAGTAAAAAAAAGTAACAACCAAGTCTTGCACTCAACTTCAATGTAAGAAAAAGCCACAGGCTTTCAATATGAAATGGAAGGCAACCATGGATTATGGATTGGATAGTGAGTGATATCTTTACCAAACTATAGCTATTTGAGCAACATATGCAGATTTACTTCACAGATAACGCCATTAATATACCCAAGAGGAGAGCTCTGAAAAATACCACTTCTTATCAGTGAAGAGGGGCTTAATGTAATAAAAGACCCACACTTTTTGAGAACGATTAAAAAGTTGCAGATAAGATCTGGAGAGCAATTGAAGACCTGTTCAACGCACAAATAACTTCAACGTTAATAGATTCACTCATATCATTCAGACAGAAACTCCAAGAGTCTGTTAAGTCTATTTGTCATGAAATATTGAAGCAAAGAGTATGCAAACAGCAAACGCTGTTTTAGTTAGAAGAAGGTTGAAAGGTGACTTAATAGAGACATACAAGATGATCAATGGATTAGATAGAGTGGACAGTGAGAGCAGATGGTGATGGCTAGTATGCGGAGACATAGCGTTACATTGAGGGCTGATTGATATTGGTCAGATGTCAGGTAGGTTTTTTACTTAGAGAGTAGTAAGGGCATGGAACGCCTTGCCTGCAACAGTCGCAGACTCACCAACATTAAGGGCATTTAAATAGTCATTGGATAGGCATATGGATGAGAATGGGATAGTGTAGGTTAGATGGGCTACAGATTGGTTTCACAGGTTGGTGCAACATTGAGGGCTGAAGGGTCTGTATTGCACTGTAATGTTCTATGTTCTATGAGTGTGATTTCTCTGAAGAAAAACTCACAAAGAGGCTATCTGACTTGCTAATCATTTTTACTCAAGACAGAAAACTGTCTTGACAATAGGGGATAGAGGATGGTGGTGCAGGATTGTTTTTTGGGTTGGTGGCCTGTGACCAGCAGTATTCCACAGGGATCAGTACTCGGTCCACTTTTGTTTGTCATTTATATAAATGGTCTGAATGAGGATTTTGGAGGCCCGATTAGTAAGTTTGCAGATGACACCAAAATTGATGTTACAGTGGACAGTGAAGAAGGTTCTCTAAGAATAGAAAGAGATCTTGATCAGTTGGGTCAATGGGCTGAGGAGTGGCAGATGGACTGTAATTTGGATAAATGCAATATACTGCATTTTGGTAAAACAAACAAGAGACAGGCTTATACAATTAATAGTAGGGCCCTGGGGAGTGTTATAGAACAGAGAGGTCTAAAGGTTTAGGTACGTAATTTGTGTAACAGGCATACAGGGTGGATAAGGAGGCAGTTAGTAGGCCTGCCTGCATTGCTCAGAGCTTCGAATATGGGAGTTGGGACTTCATGTTAAGTTATACAGGAAGTTGGTGAGGCTCGCTCTGGTGTACTGTGTCCAGTTCTGGTCGTCCTGCTATAGGAAGGATATTATTAAACTGGTGAGGGTTCAGAAAATGTTTACCAGGATATTGCTGGGAATGGAAGGTTTGCATTATAAATATAGGCTGGACAGGCTGGAACTTCTTTCACTGGAGCATTGGAGGTTGAGGGATGACCTTATCAAGGTTTATGAAATCACGGGGCGCAAAGATAATGTAAATAGCAAGAGTCTTTTCCCTATGGTGGGAGAGTTCAAAACTAGGGCCTATATTTTTAACGGAAGAGGAAAAAGATTTAAAATAGACACGGGGGCAACATTTTTACACAGAGAGTGGTTTGTATGTGGAAAGCACTGCCAGAGGAAGTGCTGGATGCAGGTAGAGTTACAATATTTAAAGGATGTTTGAAGAAGTACATGAACAGGAAAAGTTTGGAGGGATATGGGCCAAATGCACGCAGATGGCACTAGTTTAGTTTGGGAACATGGTTGGCGTGGACTAGTTGGACCAAAGGGACTGTTTCCATGCTGTATGATTCTATGACTCCATGACTCAAAGCATCCTAGAATGGCTTCTGGGAAAGAGGAAGGGTCACACCATTGATGCCTTGCTGGAAGATGATGTGAGCATGAAGCCATTGTGGCAGGCCACAATCAATGACAAGCTTTGAGTGCAGACAATATTATCGCTAAAGACATCAAAGTGAAGCAAGCAGCAAGATCTGTGATAGATGCAAATTATTACACCTGCCCAGAGGTTGTCCGATATTTCTCCACATCTGCAAATTGTGTGGCACCAAATAACATTGAGCCCACCTTTTTAGAATGTCTAGTTTCCAAAGCCAAGCCAGATCATAGTAATAGATCCAGGTGACTAACAAGGTCGTATCACACCTCAATACTAACTATACAAATGTACAACATAAATTACAAAATAACATATTAATGAAGTGAATAGCTAACAAACTGTAAAGCATCTTATGGAAGCTGACCAAGCTTTCCATATTGTAACTGCACATACTATGTTCAATTTCTTACATCTGTACTTGGGAAGGGAGTTATTGCAGTCATGGCAGGATCTGTTAAAGAGCCAGTAAACTGCAAACTGAACTGCACAAACACTCAAAACTGAAAATTTCATTCAACCCCATGAACTAAGCACAGGGCCTTTAAATACACCATAAGATCGCTGGGCTCACTTTACGTACTTATTGCTGCAACAGTCACTCTAGAACCCACCCAATTAATTTCTGGTGAAAATCAATGGGATTTAAAGGATCTGACAATCAGATTAAATCCTAAGTGGTGAAAGTGATAGCTTCCTCAAAGTAGAACATATTTGTACATTGACTGAATAACATTTTGCAATTGCCAACTGTTCAGCAATGCTCATTGAGAAAGAGAAAGTTTTATCAAATAATTATAGCAGGTTGCGATACATAGCAAAAAAAAGTGCTAGACTGCAGAATGTGAAACTGATTGTGTCAGACTTCATCATATCTGGTAACTGCAGTTTAAAAACCATGTTTGATATACATAAGAAATTGAAAATGTAGTAATTAACACTACAAGTGATACTAAAACCTTATAAGTGGACTGCAGTCTACTCTTAATTCAGGGCTATTTAATTCAAATTATCCAATAATTCAAATTTTATGAGAACTAAATTCCTGCTTTGCTGTAATTTTACATTGTTTAATTTCAATTATTGGACCGTTCAATATTTTAAGCAAAAATCACCTTTAACTTGTCTTGAATTATGCAAGATTTTCAGAATTTGAAAGTGTTTCTCTTCTCCCCCACACCCACCACATATAACTTGCTTAAATTTAAGAGTAAGTCATTGCTAACATTAATTGACGTGGGGGATAAATTCTTGTTTGAAATGAAGCTTGATGATAGTACTGCTAAAATTGTTGAAATAATAACTTCTGCTACATAGTAAGCAGGGCAATAAGTTGATCAGATTTGATAACCAATCTAAAATATTTTTAATCCACATCTACATCTGTTGCTTAAAAAACATCTACTTTCCCTGTTGCAACAAAGAAACCTTTAATATTGTCTTCTGGCATCTCCACTTCCATTTCAGCATGCTTTACTAAGAGATGAACCTACATAAGGGGTTCCAACTTGCAGTCCATTAAAATCATATTTGGTTTCTATCAAAGCAAGAGAAGTCATTCCTACATAAATTAAGGAGGTTTCTACCTGCATCAGGGCAGATACTTCAGAAAACCAAGAGAGACATGTGTTAAAATGGCCACAGCATGTGACGTATGCTTCCTCTTCTAACTTCAGTTAGATAGCTTCTGGTTGGAGTGAAATTAAAATTTCCACTTGCATTCAGAAAATTGTTAAAGTCAGTTTCTGCTAAAACCTTTTCTCTTTAAAATGGATATTTAAGTGTCAGTGTTCCAGGTCAGATTTTCTGAGAGGCAATCTCATGCAAATTGCCACCTAGCGCCTTCCATTTTTAAGTAAATAATGAATTCCACATTTCTGACAGAAGATTCCAATCTGTGCTGCTTCAGAAATGTGAGGCTGTATTTACTGTCTTACAGATCTTTTGTAATGCAGAAAGTCTATGGAAAACAAACCGGTTTCCTTTATCACAACAGTCAGTTATCTGCATTCTGTGTTTTATAGGTCTGATGTTACATGCAACCACTGTGACAGCTGATACCAAAGCATAAATATATGCGATAAGGTTCAGTTGTTGGCAATGTTGGTGCCAGATCAGTAAGGTGAGAGCAAAGTAGGATGATAAATAAGTAGGGTGACTGGTGCCAAATGGGTAGGATGTTAAGTGTGTAGAAGAGAGAGTGCCAGGTGGGTAAAGTGCTAAGTCGGTAAGAAGTAAAGTGCCAGTGGTTCGAGTGGTATGTGCAAGGGACAAGGGGGCCAGATAAGAGATAGAGTGTTTAGGGAGTAGGTCCAAGTGGTTGTATGGTATACTGCCCATCAGTAATCATTCAGGTTCAGCAGTGGTAGAATGGGGGTAGGGTCGCAAGGGCGTGTTGGAGTTGGGTACAGCAGCAGAGGAGGAAGGAGGGTTGAGTATATATGATGGAGGGGTTTAGGTCTGGTGACAGGGGTGGGATTTCGAGTCCGAAGGTTAATGGGGACTGTCATCTGTATCCAGTGATAGAGGAGGTGTGTCAGATCAGGATGTGGGGGATATTTAGCTGTGGGGGTTTGTTGGTAAGTATGGAGTCAGTAGAATATTTAATCATTTAATTTTTCCTGTATAACCATTTATCTAATTGAAGTGGAAACTTCCAAATGCTCTGGAAAAGAAAGATACTTATGGAGGGTATCAGGCATAGAGGAATTACCCAGCCGAATCTATAGTTTTTGGGCAATTAATTTGTAGTAAGACTAGACAGAGGAGCAGAAGTAGGCCATTCAGCCCATCAAGGTCCTGGGAAGTGTTGCTGAACAACGAGACCTTGGAGTGCAGGTTCGTAGTTCCTTGAGAGTAGAATTGCAGGTAGATAGGATAGTGAAAAAGGTATACTTTCCTTTATTGGTCAGAGTATTGAGTGTAAGAGTTGGGAGGTCATGTTGCAGCTGTACAAGACATTGTTAGGCCACTTTTGGAATATTGCGTGCAATTCTGGTCTCCAGGTGAGAAGGATTGGATTACTCCAGGAAGAAGCAACATGGACTTTATGGGCCAGATGGTCTCCTTCTATGCAGTAATTAACTTCATGGGTGAGAGTTAATCTGGATGACAGGGATCTCAACCACAACCTAGAGAACATTTTCAGAAATGCTCGTCCTATTAATAGCCACAAACCATTCAGACACTTACCAAGGCAGTGTCAGAGCTTCCTCAGGATGAAGGACCTGAGGAGAAGGAGGTTTTTAAAAATTCATTCATGGGATGTGGGCATCAACGGCATTTAGTGTCTATCCCTGGTTGCCATTGAGAAGGTGGCATTGAGCTACTTCTTGAAGCTGTAGGCCATTTAGTATCAGTTGACCCACAATGCCATTAATGAGGGAGTTCCAGGCTTTTGACTGAGTGACACTGAAGGAACACAGATATGTTTCTAAATGTGTGGCTTGGAGATGTTAATGTTCCCAAGTGTCTTCTGCCCCTCTCCTTCTGAGTGTGAGTAGTTGTGGGTATGCAAGTGCTAATTAAAGAGCATTTATTGAGTTACTGCAGTGCATCTGGCAGATATCACACACTGCTGCTGCTGTCATCCAGTGAGTAACTAATTGTGGATGCGATGCGACTCAAGTGGGCTGCTTTATCTTGGATGATAAAGGGTCTCATTCCTGATGAAGGGCTCCTGCCCAAAATATTGCTTTTCCTGCTCCTCGGATGCTGCCTGACATGTTGTTTATTTCCAGAACCACTCTAATCTTGACTGTAATCTCCAGCATCTGCAGTCCTCACGTACGCCTTATCCTGGATAATATCATGCTTCAACAACACTACTTCAATATCTTTACTTGGATAGCTGAGCCACATAATGCAATTTAATAATGTTAACTTATTCCATTTGAGACAAGTAGGAGAAAATGATGGTGCCAAAGCAAGAGACTTCTGAAAGTAAGAGACTTCCATTCAAGTGAAATTGACTGGAGAAGCTAAGAGATGAAGACAGAAAATGCTCGAAAGACTTAGCAGATCGAGTAGTGTCTGTGGAAGAAGAAAGTACAGTTGATATTTTAGGGATGATGACCTTTTATCACAACTGTATGGACAATGTGAAAGCCGTGTGCAAATAATGCTTTTTAAAATTCTGTATGGAAAATAAAATTGCAAAATCTTTCATCACTTTTTGAATAGAGCAAATTTGCAAATATAATATAAAGTGTGTTCCAGTAACTGATTTTTGTTTTAAACTGCAACATCTTCCACAGTCCCTTAGTTTAAAGTAGCAATTTTTCCCATTTTTAAGCCCGCAGTTAAAAAAAAAGGTACCTTTACACTTCTCAATAAAGGTTCCTTTTTTTTTTCATTTTCTTTTTTTTGTTTGGGTCGGTCTCAATAGGTGCAAGCTTTGAAAACATTTATTCCTTCACACTAGCCTTGAAGATATTGATTAGATCGCCCCAATTGTATTGTTTTTACTTTGCGCTGACAGACCATTTTTATCAGAACAAAACCATTTTGTCATCCCTAGCTCTCGACATTTTGGGTAAGATGGATGCTGTTATCACCCCAATTGTATTGTTTTCTAAAATGTAGATGATTTTATAGTGTTGTTATTCAACAAATTACCAAATTTATCGAATTAAATTGTTAAGTTGATAAGGTTTAGATTTATGATCTATGGATTGCTATGAAGTGTCGTAACTACTGGGCCATTTGGTGTCTTCATTGTATTTATGGGAGTGGCCACTGAACCTATCCTGAATGCCTGATGTAAAGACGCTAGAATATAATGATACACATGAATCATGCACTTACAGTATTCAACGTAAAGGAAATTTAAAATGTTTTTGGGAAGTGTGTAACAATATATTTCTTAATATGATAACCTCTGATATGTATCTGCCACTGTAATATGTTTTCCACAAGTAGCAATAAAAAAGAAAATAGTCCATGCAGTTAACAGCAATTTTATATTGCACTGACAGACCATTTTTATATTAATAAAACCATTTTATCATCCTGAGCTCTCTACATTTTGGGTAAGATGGATGCTGTTATTGTAATCAAACTTACAAACCAATGCTTTATCTTGGAACGAAAGACAGATAAAATCAGCTTATCACAAGTAGGCAAGAACAGTTCAAGGGGAAATTATCTTCCAATAATTTCCCAAGGGACTAAACCTCTTTTTCATGTTTTGATTAAATAAGCATATTGCAGATAGAACCTGTAGCTAATGTGAGATTGGGAGATACTGTCTGAGCTGCCTTTTGCCTGGAGAATAATAATAAATGTTATGATTGCATTTATTGGTTTTCTTTGAAAACGCCAAACAACTGTTGCTTGGGTATGGTCTTACTCTAGCAATACCATTCAAAGATCATCACCAACTTTTTTTGCATACATTTGCAATATCCTATAATGTTTACTGAGCAGAATGACTAAATATTAGCTATTGTAATGAAATCAAATCTATAAGTTCCTAATTCTGAAAAATACTTTAAAAACAAAACAAAGGACTTTTGAGAATAGTTTAGGAAGTTCACAATTAAATTCATTAACAGTTGATTCAGGTGATTCTTGTTCCTCAGGATTAGATCTGTCGATCACTGCTGCTTTGCAAACTAACATCACTGCCAATTTTCTCACAACAAGGTTCCAGAAACAATAAACAAAATGAACAGCAAGCCATACATGTAGTGGACCAGTGTATTAGTGTTTTGAATTATGCCAGGGAAGTTTTCATGTCCACCAGGGAAGATGGACAAGGACTAAGTTGAACATTTCATCTGTCAATTGGCACGTGAGGCAATGCAATACCTCTTTAACACAACACTCACGTTTCAGGTTCAGTCTCAGTATCTGCTTGAAACATAACATGTGCAGAAAACACTTGACTAAGGGGCGAGAATGCTCTATTTAAAGAACATTTAACTTATTGTTGTTGGGGCGGAATGACCAAATGATTCACTCGTCACCCAGGAATTCACTTTCGGAATCAAGGAGTTTATTAAAATTGTACTATGACAAGAAACCTTCTGAAAACCCAGAGAGCTCTTCACTGAAGAAAGGAAATTTACAATTTTATACATTTGTTTCATCTCACCTTTAACATTTAAAAACCAAATTAATGACATACATTTCCAATTAAGTTAATCAAATGACTGAATTGCTAAAGATGGACAGAATTGTGGTCAACCCCTGGTCCACAATGTCTTCATGATGTTTCCCAGATTATTTTATCTACCTTTTTGGAGCTTTTCACAATGGATATTGTAGTCAAGTACATTCCTGCCCAGACATTTCCCAGCTGCACCATGTTAATCGCTAATTAATTGGTTATTTGCCTGTCACTGAAGGACCTTTTAAATTCCTTATTAACCTCATTATGCGAAATACAAAAGAATATTGATTTTTACTAATTGATATAATATCAGCTCCAACAAAGTCATGTGGTTAGACCTAATGTTAGAATTCTTTAGCAACAAGTCGTAAGCAGCTTCTATCTCACCGTGTTTACTGGGCACCTTTAGCTTTATCCTTGGATGTCTTACAATTTGTTCATTCACCCCACTTCCAATGTCTGCTCATTTCTAAATCTATGATTTATTTATTCCTGCAATGGTATGCTGGTCCACTACATGTATGGCTTGCTGTTCATTTTGTTTATTGTTTCTGGAACCTTGTTGTGAGAAAATTGGCAGTGATGTTAGTTTGCAAAGCAGCAGTTTTATTGTCTGAAACTGGTTTGCTCTCATAATGTTATTTGAATCTTTTCCTCTAATGCTTTTAGTGATTCTTTTGGTACATGGATGAATCTTTAACTATTTCTGAATCTGTACCTATGACTATTTGAGGGATCCTAACTAAAAACAGTATTGTAACAGATTGATTGAATAATTAGAGAGAGATTCATTAATTAAATGTACTGTGAAATGTTCTTATCTATGTCTTTTGTGTAAACAACTGCATTTGCAAATTCTATCTCAGTGCTGTCACCTTGCATCCACAGGGCTATTATTGTTTAAACTTGTGCAGGTTACATTAAGCAAGTATTTTCCCAAGCTCCATAATAACTGTCAGCCATGTTCTGCTGCATTAGCCAAGGGCAGCTATTGGCCGATTTGTGCTGCTCAGTCATGGGCAGACTTAACAATGGTTCAATCAAGATAGACACTTTTTACAAGGTTTGTTTTAGACTTTGAAGTCTTCAAAGGGTATGAGAAGGAAGAGGGAAGATGGCATTGAGATAGAGGAGCAGCCATGATCATGTTGAATAGTGGAGCAAGCTCAAAGGACTGAATGGCATACTCCTGCTCCTAGTGTATGTGCTTCTATGTTTCAATATGAATTATAAATATCCTCCTGATGGACAGGGATAACAGGGACTGGATTTTAACCTCCATCCAATGGAACACGACTTGGAACAATGCAACATTTACTCAGTACATTATTGGAATGGCAAGAAAGATTAAAATGTTCAGGCCTTGGGTGAGATTTGAACTTCAATGTTGCAACTCAGAAGCAAGAATATTCCTTCAGAGCCAAGGCTGACACCATTGCTATATAATTGCCATAGTAAAATGCCATTAACATGAGTCAATGCTTTAATAATTTCCTGAGAATATCTTCCAACGTAGGCATATAAATACTAAAGGTCAGATTTATGGTGTCAATTGAAGTCAGTGATAATATTCAAGCACTGAGTTAGAGATTTTACGACTGGGAGGTCAGGGGCCTGAACCAAGCTCTGTGGATTAGATAGAAACCAATGTAATCCTTCTAGCTAAACCAGCTGAAAATGAACTCACCCACTAACCAAGGGGATAGATAAATTGAGATGCAGTGGCATGCATTTAAGGGTTAATTCAACGCACTCACAATAAGTATGCTGTATTCCTACTGTAAAGAAAAACCATATATGGTGAATTAAAGAAGCGAAGGCAAGCATCAAATATAAGAAAAACCTATATAACTATGCTCGTATGAAGGAAGGTCAGAGGATGGGCCAAACTATAAAGAATGGCAGCAAAAGACTAAAAAGGTAGTCAGGAGGAAATAATAGAGGATGAGAGGATGCTAGCAAAAAGAGATAGCAAGAGTTTCTACAGACATTGAAAAAGAAAAAAAATAGTGAGTGTTGGTTCTTCAGATGGTGCAAGTGGGATATAAATGCAAATAATAAAGAAATTACAGATGAAATAAACAAATATTTTGTTTCTGTCTTCACTGTAGACAATATAAAAAATGCTCCACTCATAGCTATACATCAGTAGGGGAAGGGAGGGAGGAACTTGGTGAAATAATAATCATAATCTGATAGAACAATAGATTGACAATTCTCCAGATCCACATGAACTGCATCCTATAATTTTAAAAGAGATGGAAACTGAGTTAATAACTGCATTTATGTTAATTTTCCAAAGTTCTCTTGATACACAAAATTCCATTGAACTGGAAAGTAGCAAATATAACTCACAGGAAGGAAGGGAAATAGACAAAAGGAGCTATTGGCCACTTAACTTGATGTCTGATATGGAGAAAGTGGAAGAATTGATTATCTAGTAGATTATAGCTGTGTACTTACAAAAACTCAAGGGAATCAGGAAAACTCAGTATGGTTTCCTTAAAGGGATACCACGTTTAACCGAATTATTGGAGTTCTTCGAAAAGATAGCATGCATTATGGATCAAAGAGAGCCTGTAGATACACCATACCTGGATTTCCAGAAGACATTTGCTGAGATACCATATAAAAGGTCATTGTCGAACATAAATGTCCGTGGTGTATAGCGTAATATATTAGTATGGATTGAATATTTTGCTGCAGATGCTGGAAATCTGAAGGGAACACATTAAATGCTGGAGAAATGCAGCAGGTCCGTGGAGAAACAAACAGTTCATGGTGCAAGTCTGCTACAACACTTCCCCAGATCATGGACAGAAGATTGCTTTCTGTCAGTCAGTCAGAGTGTGTATGTGCCTTTATCTGATTAGCAGGATGTGACAAATGGAGTCGTACAAAGATATTTGCTGTTGTCTCAATATTTTACAATTTACATAAATGCCTTACATGTGAGAAGCAAAGACCTGCAACTAAATTTACACATTACAGCAAGCTAAGTATGAAAGTATGTTGTGAAGGAAACATAAGAGATAATAATGAGTAAGTGAACAAAACTCTAGCAGAAGGGATTAGATGTGAGAAAATGTGAAGTTGTTCACTTTGGCAGGAAGGATAAAAAACAAAACATAAAGTATTATTAAATGGACAACAGTTGTGTAATTCTGAAGTGATGAGAGATTTAAATGTTCTGGAGTTTGAGCCACAAAACAATGGTCTGTAGGTACAGATTATATTCAAAAAGGCTAATAGGGTCCCAACCCTCATTACCAGAGGAAATGAACATAAATGTAAGGATGTTATGCTTCAGTTATACACTGGACTGGTGAGACCATATCTCGAGTACTGTGTGAAATTTTATTTCTTTATTCAAGGAAAGATGTAAGTTTGTTGGAGGTGGATCAGAGGAGGTTTACCAAACTGATATTTAGAGAATAGTTTGAGTAGTTCCCACTGGAATTTAGAAAAGTGAAGGAAGACACTGGGAAGAGTTACGCACAGATCACCCCTCGACAGTAGCCACTCTGTGGGAAAGGCTACAAATCAACAAATAATAGGAGCACGTCAAAAGAATAGAGCAACAATTATTTTAATTTTATTTTATGAAAAATATTTTAATCATTCAAATGTAGATGTTTACAATGATGACAAATTCATAGCTTTCATTAGGGCTAGTTTCCTCGAACAATTTGTCATGGAGCCAACCACAGAACACATTATCTTGGATCTGGTTATGGGTAGTGAGGCAGGATTAATAAATTATCTCAGAGCAAAAGATCCCGAGGAAGTAGTGATCATGGCATGATCAAATTTAATATTCTATTTGAGAATGAGAAACCTGGATGAGAAACAACCATGTTTGACTTAAAGGGAATTACTAGGAAATGAGGATAGAGTTAGCTCAAGTGCAACTGGTGGATAGATTCGCAGGAAAGATAACAAGCAAGCAGAGGCAGGCATTCAAGGAGGTAACTAGGAGAAAGTGAGGACTGCAGATGTTGGAGACCAGAGTTGAAAAATGTGGTGCTGGAAAAGCGCAGCAGGTCAGGCAGCATCCAACGAGCAGGAGAATCGACGTTTTGGGCATAAGCCCTTCTTCAGGAATTCCTGAAGAAGGGCTTATGCCTGAAACGTCGATTCCAGGAAGTAATTCATGATTCTCAGCAAAAATACATCCCATAAAGAAGGAAAGATTCTAAGAAAAGGTTAAACTAACCATGGCTAATCTAGAAAATTAAGGAGAGCATTAAGTTGAATGAAAAGTATAGAAGGAGGCCAATGTGGGTGATAGCCCTGAAGACTAGGATAAATTCAGAATGCAGCAAAGGAGGACTAAGAAGATAATAAAGAGAGTTAAAATAAACTATGAAAGCAAACTGGTAAGAAATATAAAAACTGACATTAAGAGATTCTTAAAGTATATAAAAAGGAAGAGAGAGGTCAAAGTGAACATAAACTCCTTAGAAAATGAATCTAGGGTGATGGTTTTGAGGAACAAAGAAACGGCAAAGGAGTTAAATAGATATTTTGCATCAGCCTTTACAATGGAAGGTATTTTGAATATTCATTAATACAAAAGAATACAGGGGAGGAATTAAATGTTATTACTGTCATCAGAAAAGTAGCATTAGCTAAATTAATGAGGCTAAAGGCACAGAAGTCCCCTGGCCATGATGGTTTGAATGCTAGGATCGTAAAATAGGTAGCTACAGAGGTAGTGGATGCATTTGTTATAATTTTCCAAAGATTGTTGGATTCTGGAGAAGAACCAGAGAATTAGCCAATATGATGGACCTATTCAAAAACAGAGGAAGGCAAAAAGTAGGTAACTACAGGGTAATTAACCTAACATTATTGGAAAAGAATTGGAATAAATTATTAAGGAATTAAAGCAGCCCATGTGGAAAACCAGAATCTAATCAAGCAGAGTCAGCATAGCTTCGAGAAAGTGAAAACATGTCTGATTAATTTATTATAGGTTTTTGAGGAAGCATCAACCAGAGTGGTTAGAGGGGAAACAGTAGATGTGCTATATTTGAACTTCTACAAAGCATTTCACAAGGTACCTCACAAAAGACTAAATCATAAGATAAGAGTCCATGGTGTTTGAGGTAGTAGCTTGGCATGGATAGAGAACTGGCTAATGGAAATAGTGAGTAGGAGTGAACAGTTCTTTTTCAGGTTGGCATCCTGTGACCAATGGAGTTCTACAGGGATCAGCATCCTGTCTCATATCGAGATTTTTCTCCTTTAATGGTGGCAAGTATACTATGTACCATTTGTATATAAGATTAAATATTGTAATATATAATTTTATATCAATATAATATCAATATAATATTATAATATCCTGTGTACAATATATATTAATGACTTGGAGGAAGACAATGCACTGTAGCCAAATTTGCAGAAGAGCCAAAATTAGGTGGAATGGCAGTCTGTGAGATGGATACAGAATTTATAGAGAAATAGTGAATGATTAAATATGGGGGAAATAAGTTGGCAAATTGAGCATAATGTGGGAAACTGCAATGTTGTTCATTTTGGAAGAGAGAACAAAAGAGTACAATATTATTTGATTGTAGAACAACTGCAGAAAATTGCAAGCAAGGGGACTTTGTGGTACTTGTTCATGAAACATAGAAAACTAGCACATTGGTGTAGCAGGTAATCGGGAAGGCTAATGGAATGCTGGCTCTTACTTCAAAGAGGCATGAATATACAAATAGGGAAGTCCCACTGCAACTGTACAAGGTGCTGTTTGATTACATCTGGAGGATTGTGAACAGTTTTGGTCTCCTTATTTAAGGAAAAATATGATTTCATTGGCGGCAGTTCAGAGAAGGTTCACTAGGATTCTAAAGGGGCTGGACAGAGCAAATGATGAGAGAATGTTTCTCCTCATGGGAGGATCTAGGACCAGAGGTCAGAATAAAGGTACACAATTTAAGACTGAAATGGGGAGGTATTTCTCCTCTTAGAGGGGTGTGAGTCTTTGCCACAGAGAGCTGTAGCAGGCAGATTCCTTGTGTATAATTAAGGCTCAAACAGATAGATTCTTGATCAGTGGGGCATTCAAGGGTTATGGAGAAAATGTAGAAAAGTATACATGAAGGATGTCAGATTAGCCATGAACCTATTGATTGGCAGAGCAGACTCGAAGGGCTGAATGACCCACACCTTTTCCTGTTACAAATGGTCTTATGGAAGGTGCAGGCTCATGTAAATGAGTTGGATGGTGACCTGGGGAACTATGAAGCCTATGAGGTTCACTAGAAGGACTATCTGTAAGGGATCTGGATGTTCAGAGTCTCACCTCCTCATGGAGATGAAGGCTGGGAGCCACTGGTTGAAGAGTGCTCACTGTTGACTTTCACTCTGGTGCAAATCAAAACTATGCAAAAGTAAAGGTAATGACTGAGTCAATACTTGAAGTGGTCAGGGCAAATGCCTTGATCTATGAGGGAGGAAATTGCACGTTTCACTGATGTGAGGTTTGTTAAGGCAAAGTAGCATTGCATACATGTATTTTCCAGCACACAGGTCTACAGGATACCTAGCTCCTGGATGTTAATGCATCTCCTTACCCCCGACTTCACTCAGCGCCTCTTTCACTGTTGCACACAGAGGCCAGAAAAAAAAGAGTAAGGATGTTTTAGGATGAGCTGGGAATGGTGTTAGAAGGACCCATTGCCTTGTATATATCTTTTCATCTTCCTTCCACATGCTGCAACAGGTTCTCAATGCACACACTATCTTCATCCTCAAAGGTTGAGGACGTAGATAATGGAGGAGCTTGTCTTTTCTCCACAGAATTGGTGGATGTCCTGCCAGTAGGAAGAATAAAGGCACGAACTATTTTCTATAAGTAGAGAACATTCAGAAGTCTGAAGTGCATACAGGCTTGGGAGTCCAAGTCCAGGATTCTCTTGAGGTAAACTTACAGGTTGAGTCAATAACTAGGAAGGCAAATACAATGTTGGCATTTCCTTCAAGAGGACTGGAATATAAAGTCAGGGATGTACTTCGGAGGCTTTATAAATCTCTGGTCAGATCACATTTAAATTTTGGGCCCCATACCTCAGGAAGGATGCACTTGCCCTGGAGTGGGTCCAATG
The DNA here is from genome assembly GCF_020745735.1 of Hemiscyllium ocellatum. Taxonomy (NCBI): domain Eukaryota; kingdom Metazoa; phylum Chordata; class Chondrichthyes; order Orectolobiformes; family Hemiscylliidae; genus Hemiscyllium; species Hemiscyllium ocellatum. The sequence continues at coordinate 130,278,713 of NC_083402.1, forward strand.
GAGATCCTTGAGAATGATTCCAGGAATGAAAGGCTTAACATATGAGGAACATGTGAGGACTCTGGATCTTTACTTGATAGACTTTAGAAGGATTAGGGGCTTCTAATTTAAACTTATGGAATGCTGAATGGCCTGGATAGAGTGGATGTTGGCAAGATGTTTCCATTGGTAGGGCAGATTAGGATCTGAGGGCACAGCCTTAGAGTCAAGGGAAGATCCTTTAGAACAATGATAAGGAGAAGCTTCTTCAGCCAGACAGTGGTGAATCTATGGAATTTATTGCCGCAGAAGGCTGTGGAGGCCAGGTCATTGTGTATATCTTTTTAAATTAGATGAGATTACTTATAGTGTGGAAACAGGCCCTTCAGCCCAACAAGTCCACACCTTCCTGCCGAAGCGCAACTCACCCAGACCCATTCCCCTACATTTATCCCTTCACCTAACACTATGGGCAATTTACCATGGCCAATTCACCTAACCTGTATATTTTTGGACTGTGGGAGGAAACCGGAGAAGACCCATGCAGACACAGGGAGAATGTGCAAACTCCACACAGTTGCCTGAGGTGGGAATTGAACCCAGGTTTCTGGCGCTGTGAGGCAGCAGTGCTAACCACTGTGCCACAGAGTTAGATAGTTTCTTGATTCTCAAGGGGATCAAGGATAATGGGGAGAAAACAGGAGAATGGGATTGCAAAACTTATCAGCTGAAAATGTGTTGCTGGTCAAAGCACAGCAGGCCAGGCAGCACTTATCAGCCATGATTGAATGGTGGAGCAAACTTGATGGGCTGAATGGCCTAATTTCTCCTCCTATACCTTATGGCCTTGTGGTCTAGATCCTGAAAGACAGTGAAGTGAGAAGCTATTGCAGCCAATAGTTAGATGTGGTGTGCAATGTGTGACACTAATGGCGGGGTTACTGTGAGAGTTGAAATGAAATGAAAAGTGGTGCTTACTCAGTTGATAAGACATAGCTGTGTTAGCATCCCTGCAGGAGCTAGATTGCCCTTCTTAAGACTGAGGAATCTGATGTCATGCACCTCTCTATTGATCTGTGCTTTGTCTGATCTATTGTGAGAGGGCCTCCCCTGAAATGAGAGCAAGGGAGAGAGAGAGAGCTGGAAAGTGTGTGGTCTGGTTGCAGTGTTGTTTCAGGTGGCGGAAAGTGGTGAGTTCTTCTGAGGGACTGAAGAGGCAGTGGTAGTGATAGTGCCATGATAGAAGAATGGAACTGAGAGAATGTGATGGACAATGTTGCCATTCTAGTAGTAGGACTGGCAGAGTGTAATCCTCGGTGGAAGTGAGCAGCAGCAGGGATTTAAAGAGTATAAGCTAGAGACTATAGCACTTACCCTGGTACAGAGGAGAAGGACGCTGACCCTCTTTCTGCATTGCTGGCTATCTTCCACATCACGAAAATGGCGCTGATCTAAATGGTGACATTAGACAAGGCTGCCAAGATCATGAGACAGGGCTTCTCCCGCCAGTAGTCTGGAAAGAGGATGCCCATCCCTTGCCAGCCTACCCAGCTAACAAGAAGTTTTTTTTTAGATTAGATTCCCTACAGTGTGGAAATAGGCCATTCAGCCCAACCAGTCCACAACGACCCTTCGAAGAGTAACCCACCCAGACCCATTTCCCTCTGACTAATGCACATAGCACTTTGGGCAATTTAGCATCGCAAATTCACCTGACTTTGGACTATGGAAGGAAACTGGAGCACCTGGAGGAAACCCACGCAGACATGGGGAGAATGTGCAAACTCCACACGGACAGTCGCCCAAGGCTGGAATCGAACCTGGGACCCTGGTGCCGTGAGGCAGCACTGATAACCCCTAAGCCACCGTTCTAGAGTATCATGACGCTATCTTCCTCTTCTCCGACACCTTTTGAATCTGTCTGTGACTCAACAGGTCAGTTTCAGAATGCCAGTGAAGGCATAGCAACCTTTACAATATGGCACAGGCACCAAAGGTAGAATTAATTCAGTGGACATCCTATAAGTGGTCATTTGTTCAGGGGCCATGGTGGGATGTAGCTAAATTAGGATGTAATGAATGCCATGGAGGTGGGAAAGGTAATAATGAGGGAGCTTGGTTGGATACAGTGAGAGCTCTTGCTCAGACTTAGAGAAAGAAATTCTTTAAAAACACTCAATGCAACTCGCACTTAGCTCAAAAAAGATAAAATTCATTCTATAAGATATCAAAAAAGTAAACAGAAATTTCCTTGCTATCTTTATTCCTCAATGAACTTTAAAAAACAGATGATCTGGTGATTTTCTGTTTGTGGTGCTTAGCTGTCCATGAATTGACAATTGTGTTTTCTAGATACAACAATGAATGTGCTTGAAAAGAATACACCATGTAAGCATATTGCGATCTGAGGTTTTGGAAAAGCACTTTTAAAATGCAAACTCTGATTTTTCTTAATTTTGTCACTGAATGCATTTCGGAATAAATGGCCAGAAGACGTAATCTGATGCAAATGGGTAAATTTGTGAGTGGATGGTATGTTAAAAACAACTTCAATAACCTAAGATAGGTTCTCGATTGTCAAGGGGATTGAGGGTTGAGGGAGAAAGTGAGAGAATGGGGTTGAGAAACTTATCAGCCATGAGTAATTGGCAAAGCAGACTTGATGGGATGAATGGCCTAATTTCTGCTCCTATGTCTTATGGTCTTATGGTCTAAACTATCGGGCTGTCAGGGAGCTGTAAGGAAAGGGTCAACTTCTGCTTTTAACCTGAGTCTGATCTAAAGTGGGAGAATTCCCATAGAATAGTCAAATCTGGTGTTTGATTCTACCAACAATCTAGATCTTAACTCCAAGTGTATTCAGAAGCTTGTCCCAGGTTCCCTGGAGCTTGCTAGAGAAGACAAAGCTAAAAGAAAGCAGAATGTAAGAGGATTGATTAATGGATTGGCAAAAAAGAAATAACTACCTGCTTCTTTCTCTAACTAAGCGGCCTTTGTATACTGAGCATTTTCTGAAAGCCTGCTTCAGGACGCTCTGGATTTCCTATTTTCTGCTACCAGGAAATAGACCTTCTGCCAAATGGGCTGAGTGAACATGCACTATCAGTGTCTATCAAAGTCTTCACAGGTCTTAATTTATTTCCTTCTGTCTCCTCCCAGTGTGTGCTGATGGCATTTATGTAATTTGTTGCTTGTAAAGAACGTGTCACATATGACTAATTTTACTTTTGTCAAGGCCTCTATTTATTGGCAGTTACTTTTTGGAGTTTCTGTGAACCATAAGGAATCTAGACTATTAATATGCAGTTGGTTTGTCGACATCAAAAGATCATTATGTATGTCTGTGCAAGATTCTCGGGGATCACTCATAGAGGTGATATTTACATGTCAAAGCAGACTAAATGGATCACTTGGAAATAGAGACTGTGGCAGATGATGCCTTGGAGGGGTATAATCAATGATACTAAAGAAAGTCAAGATGGTAGCTACACCAGCACTCAAAGTGATGTCAATGCACAACTGTTATTCTGCAGCATGCTCCGTCCAGGGTATTTAGAGTAGAAATGGTGCCTGTGCCTTGCAAAAGTATTGTGCAACAGCGAATAGTGAACCTCCAAGGTGAAAGGAATTAGTGATTGGCCTGTTCCCTCAAGGAGGAAGATGAGCATGATGCATCAGTAGCAGCAGTAAAGGTCCCATAATCCACTCTCTCATTCGACAGACAATTGGTGGTGAGTTTCACCTGAGGGTCACCACACCTGAGATGAGGCAAAAGTGAGGACTGCAGATGCTGGAAACCAGAGTTTAGATCAGAGTGCAGGAAAAGCACAGCAGGTCAGTCAGCATCCAAGGAGCAGGAAAATTGACATTTTGGGGTAATCCTGATGAAGGGCTTTTGCCCAAAACGTTGATTTTCCTGCTCCTCGGATGCTGCCTGACCTGCTGTGCTTTTCCAGCACCACTCTGATCCCAACACCTGAGATGAGGGGTGAGCTTAAGACACAGGATGATCATAGTGAGAGGAGAAATTGAACACACTGTATTGGTATCACCCTGAATCACAAACCAACCAGCCAATCAACTGTATTACTTTGCAGAATTGGTTATCAGACAAATGAAGCAATTCTGCGACCCATCATCAATGTCAGTATCTCATATTTTGCTTTATGGCTTATCGCTGCTCCTTTCTAATTTGAATTAATTTCTTCTTGGCTCATGGCAAAAAAAAAGTTGATTTACTCTGTTTTACAAAATAAATCTGCTTTTTGTACAACATCAAGAAACTTTTAAAACACTCTGTCAGCACTAGAATAATATTGTATTAAATATTAAAGCCTGAGACGCTGTGCACCTTATAAAGGACATATCCAGCAATATTCTCATATTGAATAAAATGGCACACATTCACACAAGGTTTGACAGCATACTTAGCACCACAGCTATTGTATTGTTTTATGAAAAGGTGCTAACAGTCAGTTTTTCTTTTCTTTGATTAACACTTTTGAATGGTGTGCTAAGTACAGCACATGAATCCAAACCCAACAGTCTCAAAAGGCTTTTCGACTTTCAAAACGATTCAACTCGATTTTTGCTGTGGAGGTACTGGGAAGGGCACCTTCCCAAAGGGTGTGCAAAGATGCGCCAGATTAGTTTTACAGATTGATCTGACTCTTATTCACAGTTTTAGATTTACTGAGTGGATGTTTTATGGCCTCTGGAAAGAATTAAAGGAGGAGCTGGAGTGTCAAGCAATTTGCATTCTGTTGGTGCCACTGAATGTGACTTTAGGATTCACCCTATATACATTTAACATCTTTCTGACCTCAACCAGTCACCAACATTAATGTTCAACTGGACCGATTAATAGCTGAGGCTTTGCAACTACAGTTCAAAACAAAATGACTTTTTTGGCCAACCTCCAGAGCGAGAAAATAGAAGTCATCTGGAACTCATTCTGCGAGGTTCATTTCACACAATTCTTGTGCTCTGGTGCAAAAATATGCCCACTGACAGCAAAAGCTAGTTACCTCAGTCAATCTGACTCAAAGAGAGGTTAATATATAATGCCTTCCTTGAGAGTTGATAAATGTGTGGAGTAGCCTCGCCGGAGAGGCACATTGCAACATAAAGATAGCTAGAAGGCAAAAGTGTAGTGGAGTGTAGTGAAGAAACAAATGTACCTTGTTCATTGAATCATAAAATCATAGAGTGATACAAATACAAGAAGACCATTAACTCATCATGAATGCACCAGCGTTTTGAAAGTATTATCAATTTGTATTACTCCCCTGTTCTTCCCCTATAACCTAACAAACATCTTGTTTTCCAGTTGTTACTCAATTTCCTATTGAAAGTTATGATTTGATCTGTTTCTGCCATTCTTTTAAACAATACATTCCAGATCATAATTTACTACATTTGTTTTTTTTAAATAATTTAACTTTAGTCCTTTGGTTGAACGAGGAGGTTGAGCAATTCATCAACTTCACCAACACATTCCACCCTGACCTCAAATTTACCTGGACTATCTCTGACACCTCCCTCCCCTTCCTGGACCTCTCCATCTCCATTAATGACGACCGACTTGACACTGACATTTTTTACAAACCCACCGACTCCCACAGCTACCTGGATTACACCTCTTCCCACCCTACCTCTTGCAAAAATGCCATCCCGCATTCCCAATTCCTCTGCCTCCGCCGTATCTGCTCCCAGGAGGACCACTTCCACCACAGAACACACCAGATGGCCTCCTTCTTTAGAGACCACAATTTCCCTTCCCATGTGGTTAGAGATGCCCTCCAACGCATCTCGTCCACATCCCGCACCTCCGCCCTCAGACCCCACCCCTCCAACCTTAACAAGGACAGAACGCCCCTGGTGCTCACCTTCCACCCTACCAACCTTCCCATAAACCAAACCATCCGCGACATTTCCGCCACCTCCAAAAAGACCACACCACCAGGGATATATTTCCCTCCCCACCCCTTTCCGCCTTCCGCAAAGACCGTTCCCTCCGTGACTAGCTGGTCAGGTCCACGCCCCCCTGCAAGCCACCCTCCCGTCCTGGCACCTTCCCCTGCCACTGCAAAACCTGTATCCACACCTCCTCCCTTCTCTTCATCCAAGGCCCTAAAGGAGCCTTCCACATCCATCAAAGTTTTACCTGCATATCCACTAATATCATTTATTGTATCCATTGCTCCCGATGCAGTCTCCTCTACATTGGGGAGACTGGATGCATCCTAGCAGAGCGCTTTAGGGAACATCTCCGGGACATCCGCACTAATCAACCACACTGTCCTGTGACCCAATATTTCAACTCCCCCTCCCACTCTGCCGAGGACATGGAGGTCCTGGGCCTCCTTCACCGCCGCTCCCTCACTACCAAATGTCTGGAGGAAGAACGCCTCATCTTCCGCTCGGAACACTTCAACCCCAAGGCATCAATGTGGACTTCAACAGTTTCCTCATTTCCTCTTCCCCCATCTCACCCTAGTTCCAAACCTCCAGGTCAGCACTGTCCCCATGACTTGTCCTACCTGCCTATCTCCTTTTCCACCTATCCACTCCAGCCTCTCCTCCCTGACCTATCACCTTCATCCCCTCCCCCACTCACCCATTGTAGTCTATGCTACTTTCTCCCCACCCCCACCCTCCTCTAGCTTATCTCTCCACGCTTCAGGCTCTCTGCCTCTATTCCTGATGAAGGGTTTTTGCCCGAAACATCGATTTTACTGCTCCTTGGATGCTGCCTGAACTGCTGTGCTCTTTCAGCACCACTAATCCAGAAAATATTTTCAAAATGCGCCTTCTGAATCTATTGTAAGGTCACCAATCTGAAACATTGGGCTGAATCCTCCCTCTCCTTCAGTGCTTTAAAGAATAGCATGAAATCTTGGAGAATGTAGTGATAATGAAAAGATTCTCAATGTTGAGAAATGAAAGTCTGATTTTCCCCTTAAGGATTCAATGGCTGGATGCAAATCTCTCCAGTAACCATCAAGATTAAGCATCTCATTCAGTGCTAACCTAGCTTTGGTTTTATGCAATTCCCGACTCTTCCAGATTGAAATTTTACAAATATATTAAGGACAAAAGAGTAACTAGGGAGAAAATATGGCCCTTTAAGGGTCAACAAGTTCTATGTCTGGAACTGCAAGTAATGGTTGAGATACTAAACAAGTATTTCACATCAGTATTTACTGTGGAGAAGCAGATGGAAGCTAAAGTACTTGGAGAAATAAATAGTGATATCTTGTAAAGTGCACCTGTTACAGAGGAGGAGGTGCAGATGTCTTAAACAGCGTAAAGGTGGATCAATCCTGGGACTTGACCAGATGTATCAAAGAGCTTTGTGGGAAGCTAGGGAAGTGACTGTTTGGCCCCTTGCTGAGATATTTGTATCACCGATAGCCATGGGTGTGGTGATGGAAGACTGGAGGATGGCTAATGCGTGTCATTATTTCAGAAAGATGGTAAGGAAAAGCCAGGGAACTGTAGACCAGCGAGCTGACATGAATGGTGAGCAAATTGTTTGAGAGAATTCTGAGATACAGGATCTACTTGTGTTTGGAAAGGCAAGGGCTGATTGGAGATAGTCACCATGGCTTTGCGTGTGATGAAGGCAGAATGATGGAAATTGTCTATATGCATTTCAGCAAGGTGTTTGACAAGGATCCACAGAGTAGACCTGTTAACAGAGTTACTTGTCATAGAATCCAGAGAGAGCTCGCCATTTGGATACATGATAGACTTCAAGTTTGGAAACAGGGTCAGTGGTGGAGGGTTATTTTTTTTTAACTGGAGGCCTGTAACCAGCAGTGTGCTGCAAGGATAGGAGATGTGTCCAATGCTTTTTGTCATTTCCATAAATGATTTGAATGTGAATACAGGAGGAATGGTTATTAAGTTTGCAGATGACACTAAAATTGGTGGTGTAGCAGACAGTAAAGAAGGTTATCTCAAAGTACAATGGGACTTTGATCAGATGGCCAATGGGCCGAGGTGTGGCAAATGGAGTTTAATTTAGAAACTGTAAGGTGTTTGGGTAAGACAAACCAGGACAGGACTTATGCACTTAACAATAGTGTTCTGGGGAGGGCTACCAAAAATAGAAACCTTTGGGTGCAGCATCATAATTTCTTGAAAATAGAGTCACAGATAGGTAGGATAGTGAAGAAGGCACTTGGTATGTTTGCCTTTATTGGTCAGAGCATTGAGTATAGGAGTTGGGATGTCATGTTGCAGCTGTGTAGGACATTGGTTAGGTCACAAGGGAATATGCCATTCAGTTCTAGTTTCCCTGTTATAGGAAAGTTGTTTTTAAATTTGGAAGAGTTCAGAAAAGATTTACAAGAATGTTAGAAGGTTTAGCTATAGGGACAGACTGTATAGGCTAGAGCTATTTTCCCTGGAGGTTTGAAGGGTGAAGGTTGACCTTACAGAAGTTTATAAAATCTTGTTTAAGGGCATGGATAAGGTGAATAGCCAAGGTCTTTTTCCCACGATAATGAAGTCCAAAACTAAAGGGCATGGTTTTAAGGTGAGAGGAGAAAGATATAGAAAGGGCGTAAGGGTTAACTTCTTCACACAGAGGGTGGTGCGTATCTAGAATGTGCTGCCAGTGGAAGTGGTTGAGGCGGATAGAACTGCAACATTTAAAAAGCAATCTTGATGGGTAAGTGAATAGGAAGAGTTTTGTGGGATATGAATCACATGCTGACAAATGGGACTAGATTAATTTAGGATATCTGGTGGGCATGGATGAGTTGGACCAAAGGATCTGTTTCTGTGCTGGATAACTCTATGACTCTGATTCTATGTCAGTGAGAAACTAGATGGCATACATTCCTAACTTGAAAATCTGAGTGTTTTTTTAGCTGCTCCAACTTTTTGCAATGCTGTCTGGACATCCATGTTAACCAACACTCCTCAACGTTTCAGTGCATGACTTTACGGACAATGATTACCTCCACCTTTTATCCATGGAAATTGGCATTGGCAAGACATCAGTTTCAATCATATCATTGCGTTCTGTCTCAGAATACACTTCAGCATTTCATTACAGGACTTTGTAAGTCATAGGCAACTTACATTACAATGCTCCTGCTAGGTTGCTTTGCATGCAGTAACACCCACATCAGCTACCTATGTCAGTTTCATCTCAGGCTCTTCACTTACTTTCATATCTTTTACCTTCACATATTGCATATCTCTCATGTGCAGACAGAAATATGGGCAGGTTGCTATAGTCACCAGTACTGAACAGTGAATGGGTATAATATATTGCTCTATGACACTATGTTCCATTAATGTTGTACCTACAGTCAGCAATTTCCATGGTAAATACACTATGTGCTTCAATCAAATGGCTTTGTTTGGATATCTGAAGAGATTAATACTTAATTGAGTGAATAGGGTTGACGTCCAGTCAGGGATACCGTCACTATCAGTCATGGCCATTGTCCGATGTCAATCCAGGGGTTAGATGGAGATGGAGACCAGAGAGAGAGAGAAAAACACATTTGGGTGGACAAAGGAGTGGGATAAGCATCAGCCTGGGGGACTGTTAGCTGGAGTGCTCCAGCGAAGCTCAGTGCAAGCTGGAAGAACAATGCTTATTTTCTGCTTGGAAACCCTGCTACCTTCTGCATTCAATACCAAACTCAATAATTTCAGGTCCTGAGCTCCTTCTCCCACATCCATGCTCCAACTCCCACACAGCAGGCTGTGTCATCACATGGGCTGCTGCCACAAACAGACAATATGGTCAGTCAATATGGTCCCCAACAGCAGCTATTCATTCTCCCAGGCTGATGTTTACCATTCCTTTGTCTGCCCAACTATTTTTCCTTCTCTTTCTGGAGTCCTTCGCCACCTAACATTTATTCCTCTTCCATCCCTTCCTTTTCGCAGCTAAAATTTCGGTTCCTAAGAAGGATGACTGGACCTGAAATGGTAACTCTGCTTCTTCTCCATAGATGCTGCCTGACCAGTTGAGTGTTTCCAACAGTTTCTGATTTTGCTTCCGTTTTCCTGCACCTACAGTTTTTTTTATTATAGTGGCAGCATCACTCAATGAGCTCAAAAAAATTGTAACTGGAATCTTTAATTTTGTACCTTTGGATGTAGAATATGAAAGAAACGAGGAATATTCAGTTTTGTACAAGAACTCAGCTAAATACAATTGGAACGATGGGAATTTCTTATTAAAAGGATATGAAAGCAATAAACATGTCCACAGGAACTTCACTGGGTTGGTGCAATTATGAAGAGAAATTTGGCAATTTTGTTCTTCATTCAACAAAGATGAATTATAGTTTGGTCTTTGTTATTTGGTATGACAGAAATGAAGGTACAAATTTGGTACAGATCACAGCATATATCAAAAGGGAAATATATAAAAGAATGTCTGAACCCAGAATGTGATTGGAATGTGAAATATTATGCCAGCAAGTCATTACTGAAGTAGAATGCACAGGATAGATTTTCTCATCTGAATGTGGAGTGTATGATTTGAGTTACATAGCTTGTAGCCAGTTTCTCATATAGGCTTGTTATCAGAATTACGTGTAGCTTCAAGGTTAGACATAAACATGTGTGGAAGGAAAACATATTGTGCATTTGTTACAAAAAGCTCATGAAAGAACCTAAATGCCAGTAGAAAGAAGATAAAAATAAGTTGAAAAATAATTGAACAATGATACTGCTGTGTGCACTTGAAGTAAGCTTCCATTCATTTACTTTCATAAAAATCTTGAATGCACCTTCACATAGGTGCAATTATGAATAAAAGTTGGGAAATTCATTGCAATTTTATGTGGTATGGTAATGGCAGTAGGAGTGAAGTTTACATTCCAATGATGACAATGGTCCCTGCTTGTTCATTTCTATGATTTTTTTTCACCATAAGTAATTGTATGATGTACAGCAAGCAGATAACTAATTAATGTATCTGTTGTAAAGGGGAAATTAGTTCTTTTTTTAAAATGGATTAAATTTATGATTAAAGAAAGAAATAGGGCAAGTGTAATTACATTTCTTAGAACAGATTGAGAAAAGCAACATAAATGTCATAGGATGGCTGATCTGTTTTGGTGTGATCAAATTAAAGTGTTCAAGATTACAGAGTAAACAATGCAGGCAGACTTGGATGATGAGACTACATATATTGTCACCACATTTTCTAGTAATAGGACAATTGGTAGGAGAGCAAGCTGCGAATACGAAGCATCTGCAAGGAGATGGACATTGAGTAAAATAGGCTCTAGGTATAGACTGGGCAGAAACATGGAGTTAAGGCCACAAAGGTTATTGACTTCAGTAGGACAAAGAGAACGGTAAGATGTTATAAGGAGACACTGGATAGGCTGGGACTTGTTTTCCTGGAATGTGAAAGGCTGAGGGACAATCTTATGGAGGTTAATAAAATCACGATAAAATGAATAGCAAAAGTCTTTTCCCTAGGATAGGTGAATTCAAAACTAAAGGATGTGAATTTAAAATGAGAGGGGAAAAATTTAAAAGGGATCTTAGGGGCAATTTGTTCACACAGAAGATGGTGCATACCTGGAATAAACTGTCAGAGGAAATGGTAGAGACAGGTATAATTACAAAACTTAAAAGAAATTTGGACCGGTATATGAATACGAAATATTTAGAAGAATATGGGCCAATTGCAGAAAAATGGGACTAGTTGAGTTTAGGAAACCTGGTTGGCATGGATGGGTTAGACCAAACAGTCTGTTTCCATGTTTTTTGACTCTATGGCTCTATGACTGAGTGCCGCAGTGCAGAGTGCAGAACGTGGTGCCCATGTACATAACCTTGATAAACATTATCGTGCAGCTACAGCAAATAATTGGAAACGCAAAAGGCACATTAGCTTTTATTGCAAGGAAACTGGAGTGCAAAGTCAGAAATTCTTGTTACAATTGTGCAGGACATTGTTGAAATCAAAGTGGGATATTTCTGTCGTTCTGGGGGTTCTGGTAACATCAGTCAAAGACACATTTCGCTAACAGACAAGGAGCTAGGCTATGGCAGTCATCATCTTGGACTAGCCATGGTTAGGAGATATGAATGACTACAGCCCAGGCGTGGGAAGCAGTTAGTTGTATAAGCTCATCACAAGCAATCAGGGAGTCTGCAAAGACAGAGATCAGGGATCTGCTCAGTCATGTCTTGGGCTGTTTATTGAAACTGGTCATTACTCTGGGGTGAATGCAGATTTGAGGGTCCATCAACAAGCAGTGTGGAGGGGCCAGTGGGATTATCAAGGCTGGGCAAGAAAACAGAAGCATGCGTTTACATGAGGATAAGGACAGTGACAAGGAATATGTCAAGATATAAGAGAGAATAGGGAACAGTATCACTGGGCATGCTAGTGGTGGTCATCAGTGAGATGTAATATCAAGATTCAAGGGCAAGGAGGAAAGTCGGAAGCAAAGTTCAATGTGGTGGGGTTCCGCATGGGGGAAATGGTTGCAAATGAGCTGTCTGTAAAGCACAAGTGAAAAGGGGCATGGGGAATGAGGGTAATCTAATGACTGGGCCGACCGTGGTACCCAGGGTGTTCATCATGAGCTGTGTTCCCTGTTGTCACTTGCTGTTCACTACATACTAATTGTAACTAGGAAATGACAAAGACAATGCCCAGGATTGATGGAGTCAGTCAGATTGATGAGCAAAAGCATGGGATACATGACCCATGCAAGCTCAGATATTGAAGGGGCAAAAACAAGAAGTATGCACTTTAAAAATGCAGTTGTATTTAATTTTCAATAATTTTATTGTCTGTGTGCATTACATGAAAAGTAAAGATGAATATGGTTCAAATACTGATCAATGACAGTTTGCACCATGCCATTGGTCCTTGCAAACTGAACACTGATGGTCTCAATGATACAAAAGTTGGTGGCAATGCATAACCTGTGAAACTTGCATGGATGGTTGTAGGAGATGTAGCCAATCACTTCAGCATCTTTCTTGTAAGTGTTATGATGGACTGTCCTGACTGCGTGAAAAACATTCACACAGAAGCTGTGACCAAATGTTTATTGTGAGACCTACAGCGTGGCACATATTTCCTACACAAAAATGTACTTGACTAAATGTCTGAATAAACTGAATATTGCTTAAAAATACTTGTGAAATTGGATCTTAGGTATGCATTTGCGACAAATATGTTGTATGTGTGCATGATTTCATGGAGGTGCCAGTGGTTGGACTGGGATGGACAAAGTCAGAAGTCATACAACACCAGATTATAGTCCAACAGATTGATTTGAAATCACAAACTTTCAGAGAGCTACTCCTTTGTCAGGTGAAGAGTTTAGAACAGTAAGGGCTGATTTAATTGAAGTTTATAAGAAACTGTAAGGTCTTAATGAGGTGGATACTCAAAGCATGTTTCTACTGTGGGTGAGTCCAGAACTAGGGGGACACTGTTTTAAAGGTAACGGTTGTCCTTTTAGGAAAGAGGTAAGGAGAATTCTTTTATTTTCTCAGAGCATTGGTGCTATTTTTGAACACTCTGCCTCAGAATGCAGTAAAATTGGCAAAGTCATTGAATGTTTATCATCTGCAGGTAGATAGAATCTTGTTAGCTGGGAATCAAAGTTTGTCAATGACGGATGGGAATATGAAATTTGAATCAGTGAGATTAGCCATGATCTTATTGATCGGTGATGCAGGCCTGAAGGATCAATGGTCTATTTCTGTTCCTCATCTGTATATTCGCATTATATTCAAATGTAACAAATGGGTTTTCTGCTCCTCAATCGTATATTCATACATATGTTTAAAAGGACAAGAGGAGCCTTCTGCTCATATTTCCATCTGCTATTGATGTTCATAATTTCTATGAGGATGGCTATGAGGAAATTTCTATTTCAGGTAGACCCTTATCCCCCAGAAAATAGATTTTATTCTGGTTTTTAGTAGTTTGAATTTCCAATCTGGACTTTCATTGAAGGATGTTTTCCACGAGGAGTGTGAATTTGAAATTTTTTTTTCACATTACTGACAACAGAAACTGTCAGAAAATGTTCACAGGCTAAGCAGCTGGTTTGGAAGGAGAAGCAGAGTTAATAGACCTTGCATGAGAATAAGTTGAGATGAACGTTCATTCTCCTGAAAAGTTCTATCTGTTTCTCTGGCCACAGATGATGTGCAAGCAGTTGAATATTTCCAACATATTCTGTTTTCACTTTATATATTCAGCATCAACAGAATTTTGCTGTTTGTTATAGATTCATTATAGATCTTCGGATCTTAAATCCAGAACATACTTGGAACATTGATCTATCAACATCTTCACATACTTGTTAAAAATTCAGGCACAGCAAAGTGGAGATCGGTTAAAATGTGACAAAATAGCATAATCAGTAGTTTGGTAAATATGGCAAGTAAATAATATTTATATCTTTTCTATGTGATCATACTGGTTTTCACCATGATTTAGATTACAAACAAAATCATCCGTGATCATTGAACAGTGAAATGCCTTCAGGGTGGCCATAGTTTTACGTACATTTTGTTAACTTTCTAAATTTACTTTTCCCAACTCAATTTTCCAGATACACATGAAGACAAAAAATACCAGAGATCACACCATGTCTGACAGCATCCATGGAGAGGGCAAGCTGAATGATTCTTCATCAGAGCTAAATAAAATGTAGAGAGGGCAGTATTTATGCAATAGTGTGGGAGGGGGTGGTGTGGTTGGAGTGCTGGGAGAGAAAGGATGTTGATAGTTCAGATTAAGTAGGCATTTCCCGACTGATTTCTGCTTCCAAATTCAGATGAGAGATTAAGACCAGGATTTAACTCTACCCTTCCAACTGGCGATGGGGTTCTATGCCAGGTGATGAGCTGCCAGCTGTCAAATTTTTCACGTGGAGGATTTCACCTAGTGGCAAAAATAACACCTACTTGAAGATGCCCTTTAGGCTCCCATTGATTTCAGCATCCTTAAGTCCCAGGGAGGCTGTTCCACTTTGCTTTATACTGGGGCTCCAGCTCTATTCCTGAATTCTAGTAATGTGGAAAAATCAGCCGAACTTGTTTTGTTTTGGTTCAGAGGGAGACAAAATTCGATTTAATTGGGGTAAATGAAATTATGAATGACACCAATGTTATATATAAGGATATATTCCTCTTAAGCAGTGAGGTCATATCTGGAGCTATGTATAAAAGTAATTGGTAGAAAGTTTAAAGACGAATTGAGGAGATACAGTTTTTACCCAAGGGTGAAAAGAATAAAATACATCCCCTGAAAGACCATACTAAATGCTCAAGGGATTTAAAAGGCACTTGAACATGCACTTGAAGTACTGTTAGGTACCAGTATATAGACCAAGATCTGAAAATTAGACTGATAAAATAGAATGCTTCTATGCCATATTTTTTGTCTATTTTGGTATAATTGATTAATGTTGCAGGAAGAATTAAGTGCCAAAAGTTGGTTTTGCTTCAGAACTAACAAACATGAAGCTTCTTAGAAAATACTGAGAATTTGAGACCAACGTGAAGGAAACGGCCAGTGAAACAAAAGTAAATTGTGTTTGAAGATGAAAGATAAATAACAAACAGAAAATCAGGATGCAAGCAACTAGCCATAAGGGGAAGATTAAGGTGAACCATAAAGAACACTAATTTCAAAAAAAAGGGAAAAGCAATCAAGACAAATGAATTAGGAGAAAAAGCAGCTGAATTTAGACCGTCAAGCTTTTCTTTTTTAAAAAAGCCTAGAACTGGATTTTATGAAGGCAAGAGTAAACTGAATAAAAACAAGGTATTTTTCATCTCATGAATTTAGAAGAAGCAAAAAAATTCCTAAAATTGAAAGAAAAAGTAGCAAGAGATAGGAACAGGCTGTTGGCTTATTACTGCCTATATGCGTTATTATACAAAGTCAAAGCCAACCTTCCAGTGCGTGACTAAGTAAAGTTCTATATTGAAAGAAAAGTTGTGAAAGAATAAAAAAGTAGATATATTTGTTACTGTAACATTCTAGTGTGAGTTAATTTCTTCTAAGAATTGGTTTGAAATTGTCCAAGACCATTTTAATGGCAGAAACACTAATTTCATTTGTTTAAACATTTTGATCTCTTCAGAATTTAAATGACTGAATACATTATATCACCTTACTCTCAGGGATTTTTTTTTCTCTTGTTCATAATCCATCATTCAGTTCAAGAGCATTCAGTTCACTAATTCAAAATCAGAATAAACTCATCTTTTGTATAAACTTTCTCAGGTCCTCAGATTATTAAAGGTTTTAATAAGATAGAGATCAGAACAAGGGACAATAAATAAAAGGTTGTCACTAATAAATTCAAGAAACATTCATATAAACTTATTTATCAGGAGACTGGTCTGAATGTGGAATTTACTGTCATAAGGAGTTGTTGCGACCAAAGGTATATATGCAGTTGAAGAAAAACTAGGTAAAAATATGATGAAAAAGGAATAGAATAATATGTCAATGGGGTTAGCTAAGGAATGGTAGGAAGAAGCTAGTGTTTTTTTAAATTTGCTCATGGGACGTTGACATTGCTGGCTGGACAGCACTTAATACCTGCCCTTAGCTGCCCTTGAACTGCATGGTTTGCTAGACTATCTCAGAAAGCAGTTTTTGTGTGGTACATAAGCATGGACCAATTTTGCCAAGTATCCTGCGTCTGTGCTTTAAAAATAAAAGAAAAAGACTAATCTGCAATTGGACAACATTTGCTGTATAATCCTGACTGTGTGAGGAATTATGATGACAACCAATATAAGATTGTCAATCAGGCTTGCAGTGTGGCAAACTCGCATGTACTGGACCCCTTTTTTTCTCACAGAATGAACATGCATATGCACTGTACCTATTTCAACTCAGCAAAGTGGGTGACAGCCTTTTGTTAGTTCACTTCTCAGGATAATGCCCTAACCAGTCATAGTCAACCTGACTTGTTTAAAGTTTAACAATACCTGGCTATTAACTGTCAATCAACATTAATGGGTGAATTCTCCATCATAATGCCTTTTCCAATAAGTTTAAAATCACACAACACCAGGTTATAGTCCAACAGATTTATTTGGAAGCATTAGCTTTTGGAGCATTGCTCCTTCATCAGGTTCTTGTGGAGAATAAGATTGTAAGACACAGAATTTATCGCAAATGTTTACAGTGTGATGTAACTGAAATTACATATTGAAAAAGAGCTGGGTTGTTTGTTAAGTCTCTCATCTTTTAGAATAACCATGTTGGTTTCAATCCATGCATATGTTAAAAGATGAGAGACTTAACAAACAACCCAGGTCTTTTTCAATATATAAGTTCAGATACATCACACTGTAAACGTTTACAATAATTTCTGTGTCTTACAAGCTTATTCTTCACAATTAGTTGATGAAGGAGCAGCACTCCAAAAGCTATAACCTGGTGTTGTGTGATTTTTAACTTTGTACCCCCCCCCCAGCCCAACATCGGTATCTCCAAATCATATTTTCCAATAAGATTCTACTTAACAACCAGTAGCATTCACCTCTTATGGAGTACAATTGGTTGTTTCCTCCTTAAACTTGCATTTCTTGTGAAATGTTCTGACCATGCAGTTGTGATGCGGTGGTGTCCACTACATCATGTTCATACATGGCTACTATCTTAGCAGCATTGATGATTTGTTCATACTGGATCAAGCTAATACTCTGGTAATCCACTAGCCACCATATTGAATTAGAGAGTGGGTCCTTGGTTACAAGGACTATCTGAAAGTGAAGACTGCAGACACTGGAGATCAGAGTCGAGAGTGTGGTGCTGGAAAAGCACATCAGGTCAAGCAGCATCCGAGGAGCAGAAGAATTGACATTTCGGGCATAAGCCCTTCATCAGTATACAAGGACTAGCTGTTGTATAGCCAGCTGCTGACTTCCCTTCACATACCCATCATGTGTAGACAGCACGTCTAAAATGAAAGCCATGCATTGTGTGTTGCTATTCTTATTTTTAAGTTTCTGGCTTCTTTTGGGGCTTTTGTGATCTAATATGTATGTGAACATAGCCACTTTCTGATCCAATACTTAGAGTCTCATTAGAATAAACAGGATGCAATTTGTTTCTTCCCCACAGCTACTTACAGCTTATAAAAGTCGGTTCACATTCAGCGGTGCTTATTGCATGCAATTAAGTAATAACTATTTCAATGTAAGGCACTAGGCAACAATAAAAAAGACTATTATGCAGATCATCAGCAAACAGAAACATTAGTCCCCGATGGAGAGCCCTACAGTTCTTGCTGTGCTGGGTGTCCCAATCCCAGGTGGTCTGGTGCATCAGTGAGAATCTGACCATCATGAGACTATAGACATTGACACCAATGGTTTCATGAGGTGCAGGATAAGGTAAAGGCAGAGGAAGGAAGAGTGAGAAAGGGAGGATGCAGCTTCCATGCCCACATTCTGGGTGGGTTGTTCCTGTTTGCATCATAAGATTTTGGTTTCTCAGAATGAAACTCTAATTTTTGTCGCTCCACAATACCCACATTACCATCCTCTGATACCAAGAATCACAACCTCCTCTTGCTCTTCTTGGCCACAATCCTGAAGCATCAAAAAGCAATCATTTTTTTTCCCAATAACAACTTCAGTACTGCATATAACACTTAACATTCTTCTCAACCTGTGGTATTTGTCTTTCACCTGGCCCTGTGAATCTACAGAATGCTAAAGTGGATCTGCAGCAAGAGTGATGAAATGCTGCTATAATACACTTAACGAGACTACAGATGACTTTGGTGCAAGTCCTGGATATTGAAGGTTCAGCTTCATTCTGCACTCCCTTATCCTCTGTCTAGACTAGCTGGCAATGAACAGCATGAGCACTACCAGAGTCCAATATCAGAGGAGGGAGAATGAACAATGATACTCTTACAGAGGACAGCAGATTCATATTCCACAGAATCACAGCCAAGGACCTTGTCTCAATAATCTACTGGAGATCAGATTTCTGTACTGTTGTGAGATTCTGTAAACTTCTTTGAGCATCAATAGCCACAGGGAATTCTTAAACATTAAATACAATGCATTAATTATTTTACGAACTGCTTCGGTTAAGACCATAAGATAAAATTCATCAGGACCAAAATCTTGGCAGCTCATTGTTCCACCACAATTTATGAAAGTGGATGCAAACTGACATGTTTAATTATTAATTCTTCAGACTCACGTTTTATAGAACCACACTCAAGTTGTAAACTTATTTTTATTTTAGAAACATCTAGTTTCTCATTTTTATATTTCTAACTAGCTTTCTTTTTTATTCTTTTTTTCACTTAGAGTTCTTGTAATCTTTTATTCATTCTTTGCTATTTATTATATTTTGTCCAACCTTCTGACTTGCCACCACCTTAGCTGAATTAAAGGATCTTTCAATAAAGCCCTCTTGTGACACCTTGGTAATATCTCTACCCCTTTACAAGGAAGCTTAGGCTCAAATCCCACTTGCCTCAATATGTATTAGCATCTCTGAACAGGTAGATTAAAAAAAAGTTATAGCCATTCTCTTTCAGTTTGATATCATAGTTAACCATGGATATTGGTCCTCCCCTTGGACTTTTCTTTCATGTTAGAATGCATCTATTCTGTTTATTCTGAAGTATTCCTTGAATGTTTCACATTGCATCTCTGTCGGTCTATCCCTTGGTCTAATTTGTCAGTTCACTTTAGTTAGTTATACTTTTAAGCATATATTTTCCTCAAATCTGGGATTGGCTCATCCCTCCCTTCTCTCACTGCAGAAGCTCCTAAACCATTACTTAAACCTATCTCATGTGATAATATTAGGTTTTGTATAACTCGCTGTCTGGCTGATTCCAAAGCATGCTGTCCTAAGAGCTGATCCTGAAAGCATTCAATGAATTCTTCAACTATGTTACCTTTTTGCCTATCTGATTTGTACTCTCAATGAAGTTTAAAATCCCTGATGATGTTGCATTTTTTAGACAAATTTATTTCTTCTTGTATACTGCATCCGAGCATGTTGTTACTGCTAGGATCCTTTATACCACTCCATCAAGACATGCCTTTATCATGTCTCATATTTATACAAACTACTTCCATATCTTAGTTTTTCTGACTTGAGGTCATCCTTTTTTATTGAGCTAATACCATTACTAATTAACAGAACTATCTTCCGCATTTTCCTTGATTCTTATCCTTCCTGAGTGTCCTATACTCTTCAATATTTGGGATCAAATTTATCTCATCATACATGTCTCCTGTTTTAAACTAAAAGTAATCTAAAAGTAAAGCTCCCTTGACACTATCCCTATCTAGCACTCGCTGGCCAGGGACAGCACGAGGTTAGATATAGGGTAAAGCTCCCTCAACTCTTTTAAAACTGAAAGAAATTCGAAAATAAAGTTCCCTCCACTACATCCCCGTGAAACACTCCCAGGACAAGGACAACACAGTGTTCAGCACAGAATAAAGCTCCTTCAACTCTTTTATGTAAACAGGAAGTGAAAAATAATATTAGCAAAACAGTTTCTGCCAAGTCACCGTATTAAACACCACATCAAACACAAAATAACAGTCGAATGGAAACTTGTAGAAACAAACAGAAACTTACTAAGTTAAAATAACCTTATATGGGGTGATGATGCACGACAGCCCGGGCAGGAGCCACCAGTCTCTAAAGGTTCTACCTTGCCAGTTAGCATTGGGTTCGTCCCCTCTCGGGGACACCTGAGCTTGAATATAACCACAAAAGTGGGGCAGAAAGGAATGATGACCCCCTATCCACAACCCACTCCCTGGACCTATTAATGGCAACAAGGTCTGCAAATGTTCTGCTGGAACATTATCCACCATTTCCATATTGGAAGGAAACAGTTTGAAACCCAGTGCTGACTTGGAATTGGGCTCAGCATGTGTCTTGACACTGATAATAAGCTTTCTGGTTGGTTTGTCAGTGTATTAGCATGTCTCCGTGTACATCTATCCTGTCCTTTAAAGCCCTTGTATTAATCCTCTACAGGAGAATTCAGTTGTAACCTTATCCCCTGAGGACCTGGCCCTGAATGAACCTTTCCCACTGGCCTGACTACAATCCGTTTGTGTCCATTGGTTCACTATTTGCAGATTCTGCCCTTTATGCTTTCCTCCAAAATTACATTGTTTATTTGTTTTTGTTTGTCATTTATATAAATGACCTGGATTAGGGCCCAGAAGTATGGATTAGTAAATTTGTGGATGACACTAAGGTCGTTAGAGTTGTGGATAGTGATGAAGGATGTTGTAGGTTACAGAGACACATAGACAAACTACAAAGCTGGGCTGAGAGGTGGAAAATGGAGTTTAATGCGGAAAACTGTGAGGTAATTCACTTTGGGAGGAGTAACAGGAATGCAGAGTACTGGGCTAATGGTAAGATTCTTGGTAGTGTAGATGAGCAGAGAGATCTCGGTATCCAGGTACATAGATCCTTGAATGTTGCCACCAAGATTGACAGTGTTATTATGTAGGCGTACAGTGTGTTAGCTTTTATTGGTAGAAGGATTGAGTTTTGGAACCATGATATAATGCTGCAGCTGTCCAAAACTCTGGTGTGGCCACATTTGGAGGATTGTGTACAGTTCTGGTCACCGCATTATAGGAAGGATGTAGAAGTGTTGGAAAGGGTTCAGAGAAGATCTACTAGGTTATTGCCTGGTTTGGAGGGAAGGTCTTATGAGGAAAGGCTGAGGGACTTGAAGCTATTTTCATTAGAAAGAAGAAGGTTGAGGGATGACTTAATTGCGACAAATAAGATAATCAGTGGATTAGATAGGTTAGACAGTGAGAGTCTTTTTCTCAGAAGGCAATGGTCAGCATGAGGGGACATAGCTTTAAATTGAGGGGAGAAAGATATAGGATAGATGTCAGAGGTAGGTTCTTTACTCAGAAAGTAGTAGGGGTGTGGAATGCACTGCCTGCAGCTGTAGTAGCCACGCCAACTTTAAGGGCATTTAAATGGTCATTGGATAGGCATATGGATGAAAATGGAGTAGTGTGTGGGTTAGACGGGCTTCAGATCGGTTCCACAGGTTGCTGCAATATCGAGGGCTGACTGTTCTGTAATGTTCTATGTTCTATGTACACTCTGTGAGCTGGTGGCTTCAAATATCAGATCAAGTTCGGTTGTTTCTTTCACCTCAGTGTATTTCCATGTATGCCTTCCCTCACTGTTCAGGTATCAGTGTTTGGTTAACTAAGAGCATAACTTCACTGAAATAGGTTTGAGATCATGGAAAAAAGTTTCATGTTGGTGGGCATGGGGTTTGGGGTTGTTGGAGGGAGAATGGGGAAGTGAATAAGTGCATGGGCTACACCCTATGTGTAACAGATTGCAGGGCAAGGGTGAAATGGGATTTGAGAGGATACAGTGGGCAGGAACATTATGCTGGGTGGTTTCAATGATGCTGTTAGCCAAAACTTTAGTAGGTGCCACTCTGATTCTTCTCTCTTTCATAGGGGTTAACATATATATTTGGATAATGTATTTGCTAAAGTGAAATATGCACACTATCAATAAGGAATTTGTTAGGGTGAGATGAGGAATATGAACGTGAAGTTTATATTATGGTTGACGGAGATTATTAGCTGGGTTGTAAAGGAGGTCTGATGAATAGAGGCAATGCTTGAAGCTAGTGGTGACATTGGTTAACATATTATTTGGGGCCTCAGTGCGTCAGTGCACAACTTGTCTTTAAAGTGCAGGTTAGCTTTAATTGGGTATGACCTTATACAAAACATAGCCTCCTATTGAGGGTTACAGCAACATAGCAACTGGCTACACCAATTTGAAAGGGTACAGCTTATCACACATCCTGATCTCTTTATCTGATTTAGGGATTAATTAATTCAGATTTGAAAGGCGCCTTGAGATAGATGAGTGAGTAGTTTAAATCAGTGGTCAATAATTAAACATCAAATTCTTAATATTTCAATGTCTATTGTCTTCCCCTGTTGGGCAAAATAGGCTGTTCTTTCAAAAATTGGATTTACTGATATTTAACAATCTATTGCACCATTTTAAAATGTTATTTTAATTACATTTTATAGGGTCCTGAAGGAAATGATAGTGCCAAGATATAATATCATTTTAATTTGACTTTAAAGGGCATTGCTTTTTCTGCAGACATTAGCATTGAATAGAGCTGTAAAAGTGAATGCATGTAATGTAGAAATTCATTCTCCAATCCCTGCAATGAGATTCATACAAAGTCTGATGTTCTATCGTAATGCTAATCCTAAAACACTTTCAACAAAATGTTAATGTTAAAGCAATTCAGATGAGATTCCATCTGACACAGTAACATTTCAAAGCACTAATAAGTGCAGAGAACCTCTTTACGGTGACCCAAGACAAAAGCATGTTATTTTATTTCTCAGTTGGGTTATAAGTTAAAGCATTGACCCAGGCAATTGTATGTAAATTGCCAATCTGGAATTAGATGTACAAGTATGGGAAAAAAATTACTAAGGTATTAAAACATAAAACATAATTACTGTCACAATAAAATAGCCAAAAAAAAGTCAAATTTACATTCAATGAATATTGCAGGAAAACATGTCAGGTGCAGCACCAGACAGATCGAAAAACTAGGTGTCAATTTTGTGAAGTTAAAACTGTAACCACTTGCATGCCAAAAAGCAGAAGCAGCATGTGATAGACAGGACAAAGCAATCTTGCAACCAGTGAATCAGAACTAAGCTCTCCAGTTGTAAATTATTGTGAACAATTAACAGGAGGAGTAAGCTCCACAAATTCCACTATCCTTAATGATAGGGGAGTACTACACATCAATGCAAAAGAGAAAGCGAATGCATTGCATCAATCCTCACAGAGAAGTGCCAAGTGGTTAATCCACCCCTTCTAAGGTCCCCAGCATCACAGATACCAGGCTTCCAACAATTTGATTCACTCTGTATTATATCAAGAAATGGCTGAAGGTACTGAATGCTGGGTGTAATAACTATGGGTCCTGACAACATACCAGCAACAGTACTAAAAATTTGTATTCCAGAATGAAATGCACTTCTAGCCATATTGTTCCAGGACAGCCGCAATACTAACATCTACCCAACAGCATTGAAAATTGGCCAGCTATATCTTGTCCACAAAAAGCAGCTTAAATCCAACAGGCTAATTACTACCCCAATGTTGTGCTGTTACTCATGAATAAAGTGATGTCGACAGGTACTTGGTAAAGAATAACTTGCTCACCCACACTGAGTTTGCGTTTAGCCAGGATTAGTCACATTCTGACCTTATTACAGTCATGGTCCCGAAAAGGGAAAATTACAAGAACTACGAAGGTGAAGTGAGAGTGACTGCCCTTTACAACAAGGCAGCTATTGGCCAAATATGGTGTCATGGAAACCAAGTAAAGCTGGAGTCAATGGCAATTAGGAAGTCTCCACAGTGAATGGAATCATTCTAAACGCAAAGGTCAGTGGTTGTAATGGAGGCCAGTCTTCTCAGCTCCGGAATAGCCATGCAGACGTTCCTCAAGGAATTGTCTGAGGCTCAATCATCTTCATCAATGCTTCAGCAATGACCTTCTCTTCAACATAAGGTCAGAGTTGGGGGATGTTTGTTGATGATTACGCAAAATTGTAAATCAGGAGCCCTCAGCTACTGAAGCAGTCTGTGTTCATATGCAGCAAAATATGGACAATGTTCAAATTTGGGATGACATGTGAGAAGTAATATCCATGCCAAACAAATGGCAGGCAATGACCATCTACAAAAGGATGGAATCTAAAACTTTACTCATGAGTAACAGAGGTATTGCTGAATTACCCACTATCAGCATCCTGAGTTTTAGCACTGACCAGAAACTGAACTGGTCATATAAATAAATAGATGACAAAAAGTGCTGGGTCCACTACTTTTCATCATTTATATAAATAATTTGGATGTGAGCATAAGAGGTATAGTTAGTAAGTTTGCAGATGACACCAAAATTGGAGGTGTAATGGACAGTGAAGAAGGTTACTTCAGATTACAATAGGATCTTGATCAGATGAGCCAATCGGCTGAGAAGTGGCAGATGGATTTTAATTTAGATAAATGCAAGGTGCTGCATTTGGGAAAGCAAATCTTAACAGGACTTATACACTTCAAGGCAATGTCCTGGGGAATGTTGCTGAACAAAGAGACCTTGGAGTGCAGGTTCATAGATCCTTGAAAGTGGAATCACAGGTAGATAGGATAGTGAAGAAGGCGTTTGGTATGGTTTCCTTTATTGGTCAGAGTATTGAGTACAGGAGTTGGAAGGCCATGTTGTGGCTGTACAGGACATTGGTCAGGTCACTTTTGGAATATTGCATGCAATTCTTCCTATTGGAAAGATGTTGTGAAACTTGAAAAGCTTCAGAAAAGATTTACAAGGATGTTGCAAGGGTTGGAGGATTTAAGCTATAGGGAGAGGCTGGACAGGCTGGGGCTGTTTTCCCTGGAGCAACGGAGGCTGAGGTTTACAGTGACCTTATAGACATTTATAATATCATGAGGAGCATGGATAGGATAAATAGACAAGGTCTTTTCCTTGGGGTGGGGGAGTCCAGAACTAGAGGGCATAGGCTTAGGGTGAAAGGGGAAAGATATAAAAGAGACCTAAGGGGCACCTTTTTCACACAGAGAGTGGTACGTGTATGGAATGAGCTGCCAGAGGATGTGGTGGAAGCTAGTACAATTGCAACATTTAAAAGGCATCTGGATTGGTATATGAATAGGAAGGGTTTGAAGGGATATGGGCCAGGTGCTGGCAGGTGGGAATAGATTGGGTTGGGATATTTGGTCTGTATGGACAAGGTGAACTATAGTGTATGTTGCCGTGCTGTACATCTCTGTGATGCTATGACTATGTGGTTGATAAAATTAAAAGTGAGAAAATTGGCTCTTAAAATTGCTAAAAGGGGTTCTGAGATTTGAAGACGTTTCTCAAATTTGCCAAGAAAGATTAGAAGGAAAGAAAAAGGCCATACTTTTGGAATTAGCAAATAAGTTAGATTTAGGTTTAACCAAGGACAAAAGTAAAGCTGAAATTGTCAGGGAATTACTCAAACACTTAGGTGTATCAGGGATACAGACAAGTGCAGTAGAACTATAAAAACTTAAATTACAATTGAGGAAAATGGAGTTAGAAGATAAATAAAAAGAGAGAGAGAGGAAAGACAGAGGGTGAGGGAAAAGGAAAGAGAGAAAGAAGAAAGAGAAAGAGAGAGAAGAGAGTGTGAGCAAGAGAGAGAGAGAGAGACGAAAAAGAGAGAAAGTTCTTAGCTGAGCAAATAGAGAGAGAATTTGAACTTGAGAAGTTGCGACTTAGTCAGCAAAGTCAAGTTAACAGAATGGAGATTACAAGGGAATGCAGTGATATGTATACAAATATGTCAAAACTCTGCCACATTTTAATGAGAAAGATGTTGAAGCCTTCTTTATTTCATTTGAAACAATGGCTCAGCAGATGGAGTGATCTGATAATTTATGGGTAGTGCAAATTCAGACTAAACTGGTAGGTAGAGTGAGTGAAGTATTTGCCACTCTGTCAGATGAGGTGTCAAGAGATTATGAAGAGGTTAAACAGGCTGTTTTAAGTGCTTATGAATTGATACCAGAAGCATATAGACACAAAGAAGAAACCAGGTCACACTTATATTGGGTGCGAAAGAATTGAATATAATGATTTTGATCGATGGGTATGTGCTTTGAAAATAAGTATGACCTTTGAGGAGGAGTTTAAAAACTCACTTCCAGACATGGTGATAATTCACATGGAGGAACAGAAAGTTCAGGAAGTGAGAAGGGAAGCTGAATTAGCAGATGAGTACATGTTGGTGTATTAGACAAGCGTCCAGTCAGAATTTCCTCCTGTGACATATAGAAGTTGGGAGAAGGGAAGATCCTACACTATGGAACCAAGGAATAGATTTGAAAACTGTCAGGAGCCCTCAGTGAGAGCTTAGAGGAGATGGAAGGACAGTGAGGGCTGAGAGGAGGATGGGAGGATAATGAGAGCTGAGAGGTGAATGGGAGGACAGTGAGGGCTGGGAGGGGGATGGGAAGACAGTGAGAGCTGAGAGGGGAATGGGAGGACAGTGAGGGCTGAGAAGGGAATGGGAAGACAGTGAGGGTTGAGAGGGGAATGGGAGGACAGTGAGGGCTGAGAGGGGAATGGGAGGACAGTGAGGGCTGAGAAGGGGATGGGAAGATAGTGAGAGCTGAGAGGGGGATGGGAAGATAATGAGAGCTGAGAGGTGAATGGGAGGACAGTGAGAGCTGAGAAGGGGATGGGAAGATAGTGAGAGCTGAGAGGGGGAGGCCATGCTTGATGAGGGCATCATTCAACCAAATCAGATTGGATAGGTTCACCTAATGTCTTAGTTTCCAAACTGGATGGGACTTAACGATTCTGCATGGATTATCAGGAGGTCAATGCCCTTACAAAATCTGACTCATATCTAATTCCTAGGTTAGAAGACTGTATCAAGAGAGTCGGATAAGCCAGTTATATCACCATAGAATCATAGAGATATACAGCATGGAAACAGACCCCTCAGTCCAACCCGTCCTTGCCGACCAGATATCCCAACCCAAGCTAGTCCCACCTGCCAGCACCCGGCCCATATCCCTTCAAACGCTTTCTATTCATATACCCATGCCACTGCCTCTTAAACGTTGCAATTGTACTAGCCTCCACCACTTCCTCTGTCAGCTCGTTCCACGTACCACCCTCTGCATGAAATAAATTGCCCCTTACGTCTCTCATATCTTTTCCTTCACCCAAAATATACGCCCTGTAATTCTGGGCTCCCCCACCCCAGGGAAAAGACTTTGTCTATTTATCCTATCCATGCCCCTCGTGATTTTATAAAACTCTATAAGGTCACCCCTCAGCCTCCGACATGCCAGGGAAAATAGCCCCAGCCTGTTCAGCCTCTCCTTATAGCTCAAATCCTCCAACCCTCGCAAGATCCTTGTAAACCTTTTCTGAACCCTTTCAAGATTAGCAACATCTTTCCGATAGAAAGGAGACCAGAATTGCATGCAATATTCCAACAGTGGCCTAACCAATGTCCTGTACAGCCGCAACATGTCCTCCAAATGCCTGTACTCAATACTCTGACCAATAAAGGAAAGCATACCAAATGCCTTCTTCACCATCCTATCTACCTGCACTCCGAGGTGCCTTTGTTCAGCAACACTCCCTCGGACCTTACCATTATGTGTACAAGTCCTGCTAAGATCAAGTTGGACTTAATGCGTGGTTACTGGCAGGTACCTTTATCAGAGAAAGAAATTACAACATTTATTACTCCAAATGGGCTATATCAATTTAAAGTGATGCCCTTTGGAATGGAGAATGCATCCGCCACATTCCAAAGACTCATGAACAGAGTTGTGACTGGGTTAACAAACTGTGCAGTCTCTTTGGACGATGTCGTGATCTTTAGTATGGCCTGGAAAGATCACATGGTACAGTTGCAGAGCTCTTTGAACGGCGATGAGAAGCAAAACTGGTGATAAACTTAAATAAAACCAAATTTGCAAAAGCAGAGATTACGTTCTTATTACATAACATTGGTCATGGAAGGTTGAGCCCATGGAATGCAAAGACGAAGGCTATCAAGGAACTTCCACAACCATCCTCAAAGAAAATGGTGCTTCAATTCTTAGGACTCAGAGGATTCTGTTTGAACTTTGTTCTAAACTTCAGCAGTGTAGTTTTACAGTTAACTGATTTAATGAAGAAGAGCACAAATGTTCGGTGGACAGAACCATGCCAGCAGGCATTCAACCATTAGAAAGCCATTTTCACCACCAAACTAGTTTTAGCTACACCAAACTTTTCAAAGCCATTTGTGTACATGCACTTATATGGGAAGAAGTTAAGGTGACTTAGATTATAATTATCTGTGTGTTATGGTAATGTGTTTAAAGAATAGAAAGAGAAATGAAGACATCTTTTCAATACGATGATTCATTTTTTATTAAGGGGGAGGTGTTATGAATATGTAGAAGTGTAATTTTAAGCGAGTGAAGGACTTGGCAAGCACACCGAGTGCTGGAGAATTTACAATGTAACATTTGATTCAGAACAGATAGCACTGGCTGAGTTGCTATGAGGCAAAAACAAATTCTAATTTGGCAAATCAGTTTAAATTATATCCCAAAAATACCAAATTCCAATCCAGTTTGAATTTAGTATATTAACAATCTTAAAAGCCAATGATGCAATCCAATGCTTTGGCGGGGTATAAGACCAGGGAAAATTGAACAGTTGGGAGGAGAACTGTCAAGCTACCAGCATGGAAACAGATTGCCTGAAAAATATCTTCCTTAAAGGTACCTTTCTCAATCAGTAAACTGTGAAGCAGAATCCCCAAGAAGAGCAAACCAGGACTGAAATACACAGAAGAACTGAAAGCTGCCTGGTTTTGAGATAAGAAGGTTTGTTTTGTAAATCTTAATCGGGGGGGAGGGGGTGGAGGTGTGGGGGTGGGTTATCGGACTAGTATTGTAGAAGGACAAGGTTAAAGATGAGGTTATAAGAAGGAGTTGTAAGTAGTTGTTAGTTAATTTTTACTGTTATACTTTAAGAAATAAAGTTGTTAATTTCTACTTTAGTTAGTACTTGACCTCTCGAATTTTCATAGATTATTGCACAGGATGAATCTTTTCTGCATTTCTGGGTTAAATTAAGCAGGAGGGTTGACCCCGTGTTGTGACAATACCGTTAGCATCAATGGCTCATAATCTTGGTTGTCTCTACTTAACATCACTGCGGAGGTCACCTCACCCAAGGACTGCAGTGCTTCAAAGACGTAGTTCACCATCACCTTCTCCAGGCCAATTATGCAATAGATTCTGGTCTCAGTAGAATGGGGAAAAAAAGAAGTTAAATTAAATTCAATAAAGATGGTACGGCAGATATAGCACATGTACAGCATCGAAGCTGGAGGATGTGTGTGTGTAATATGTGTTTATGAAGTTGGCAGGGATGTTTATGATGTGTAAGATGTTTTCTACTCCTTCTAAAAGACCTCCATTTTGAGGGATGCCACTTTGTCTATGTCTGCACTCCTCCTGCTTTTTCATTATATTAGAGACTCTTGTACTTAAAAATGAAAGTAACATTTGGAAAGGTTCCAGAGACATTTTTAATAACTGTAAGGAACATAACACCAATCCTGTTGCAGCATAATTAATGACTGGTCCTGAAATTGATGATGTTCAAAATTTGACTACTAATGATTCTGTATGTTGGCATTCAGGATTTGGGACATTATAATGCTATATATATATATGTCTAAAACATTGGGAAGAACTTAAAACAATAACCATAGTTCAAGAAACTGCACTTGGATAATAATAGGACTAAAGGCAAACATGTTCCCTGGATGTAATGACCTGCAGTTTAGGATCTTAAAATCTTAAAGACTATCAGTGGTTTGACAAGGTAAACGATAAGAGGATTTTTTTTTAATGACGTAAATTGAGAACTGGGGCCGTTTCATAATAAAAGTTTATTTAATGCTGAAGTGAAGAGATATTTGAACTCTCAGAGGTTAATTAGTCTTTGGAACTCTGTAACACAATAGCAGTCAAAGCTGAGCTTTTGAACATGTTCAAGGCTGATTCAGACAGATTTTTGTTGTACAGAGAATCAAGCAATTTTTATGATAGGGATGCAAGGGAAGTTGATACCATGATTTCATTAAAGGGTGGAATAGATGGGTAGGCCAAATGACCCACTCCTACTTCTTTTTGTTTTGTTCTTAGGAGAAAGTGAGGACTGCAGATGCTGGAAAGTCAGAGTCAAAAAGTCAAACATTGTTTATTATATCAGTGCCATCTCGTGCTCCCATGAGGAGGTTGAACAGTTCGTCAACTTCATAAATACTTTCCACCCTGACCTTAAGTTCTCAAGGACATCTCTGACACCTTGCTCCCCTTCCTGGACCTCTCCATTTTTATCTCCAGCAACTGACTCAACACGGGCATCTATTTCAAACCCACCAACTCCCACAGCTACCTTGATTACACCTCCTGCCACCTTCACTCATGTAAAAATGCGATCCCTCACTCTCAATTCCTCCACCTCCACTGTATCTGCTCCCAGGAGGAGCAATTCCACTCCAGGACATCTCAATTGGCCTCCTATTTTATGGACTGCAATTTCCCCTCCAAGCCCTCCAGTGCATCTCCTCCACTTTCCACACCTTCATCCTTGAACCCCACCCCGTGAATTCCAATAACAATAGAACCCCCATCAGCTATTGTGTCCGTTGCTCTCAATGTGGTCTCCTCTCCATCAGGGAGACAGGATACCAACTCATAGAATGTTTCAGGGAACATCTCTGGGACTTTAACTCTCCGTACCACTCCTCCATGGACATGCAAATCCTCCACCATCAAATCCAAGCTACCCACCAACTTGAGGAAGAACGCCTCACCTTCTGCCTCGGGACCCTTCACCACATGGCATCAACATTGACTTTGCTAGTTTCCAAATCTCCCCTCCCCCCACCTCATCCCAGATCCAGCTCTCCAACTCATCACCACCCTCTTGACTTGTCCTACATGTCCATCTTTCTTCCCACCTTGCCCACCAACTTATCACAATTACCCACCACTTGCATCCACCTATCACCTTCCCAGCTATCTGCCCCCAGCTGCACCCCTCTCTCCATATCCCTATCTAGCTCTCAGTCCCTTTCCCCCTCCACATCCCTGATGAAGGGCTTATGCCCGAAATGTTGACTTTCCTGCTATTCAGATGTTGCCTGCCTTGCTGTGCTTATCCAGCGCCACACTTTCCAATTCTTGTTTTGTTCTTACACGGCAAAGATTTTGTCAAAGCCCTAGAGAGAAGCAGACACATCTAGCCATGAAGGAGAAGATATGTCTGTTCACATTTGCTATTTTTAGCAATTTCCTTCATTAATCAAAATAATTCATTAATATTAAAAACAGCTGCCTGAAACCCTCTGGGGAGTTTCATCCTTCACAACTGCGAAATTAAGAGGTATTGCTACTGTTCACTCCTATTTATTTTTGTTTGTATTATTCACATTCCAATTTTTAACATGCTGCTTTTAATTGCAAAAGACTTCACTTCAACCCCGAGTCTTAAAAAAAGGCCCATTAATGAATGGATTCTGAATGTCTCAGTATATGGTCTATTAGCTTTGTCCTAAATTATTTTTATCAATCTTTTCAGAGTTGCTATCACAGATATCTGGAGCAGGTGGGACTTGAACCTGGGCATCCTGGTACAGGGGTGGGGGCACTACCACTGTGAACAAGGGATTTCAATGTCAAAGAATAGGCAAAATGTATCTTTTTGTTAGAAATTCCAATGTTTTTTCTTATGTTAAGTTAGTAGAACATGCTTCCAACTTGTTTTGACTTGATTATAAGATTTGTGATCCTTTTTCTTGCTATTTAAAATCTGATTGAAGATTTGTAGCTCGGGTATCCGTTGTTGTGGTTCTGCTCGCCGAGCTGGAAGTTTTTGCTGCAAACGTTTCGTTCCCTGGCTAGGGAACATCATCAGTGCTGTTGGAGCCTCGTGTGAAGCGCTGCTTTGATGTTTCTTCCTGTATTTATAGTGGTTTGTTCTTGCCGTTTCCGGGTGTCAGTTTCAGCTGTAGTGGTTTGTATATGGTGTCCAGGTCAATGTGTCTGTTGCTATTTCTTGTTGAACTGTAAACTGAACATAAATTTAGCTCTGTCCAACCCCCCCAGTCCTGTTTTGCCTTTATCTTCTTTAGACACTCTTAGATGCATTCACCAACTGAGTGGCAAGGTAGCTCAGTGGTTAGCACTACTACCTCACACTGATAGAGATGCTGGTCCAATTCTGGCCTTGGGTGACTGTCTGTATGGAGTTTGCACATTCTCCCCATGTCTATGTGGGTTACCTCCAGGTGCTCTTGTTTTCCTCCTACAATCCAAAGATGTGCAGCTGAGGTGAATTGACTGTGCTAAATTTCCCATAGTTTTCATGGATGTGTAGGTTAGGCGCATTAATCAAGGGCAAATGTAGGGGAATGGATCAAAGTGGGTTTCTCTTCAGAGGTTTGGTGTGGACTTATTGGGCTGAAGGACCTGTTTCCACACTGTTGAATTCAATGAATTTTAAACACCTCTTTAGGCACTTCAGTAGGAACCTTACAGTTGCTGGTCTAGCCTGCATTGCACACATCATGTAGAAGAATATAAAAACAAACAGTTAATCTTTGTTTTTTCCACTACCTCAAGTGATCCACTCCAAAACTAATAAGAAAGATATACCTTTTTCTGATGGGGCAAATGAATGGAAATGCCATACTTATGTTATATTCACATAATCCCACCTCAAAGCTTACAGCATCCTATGTATTCTTTAATGCTCTGCCTTTTGAGAGTATCTCAAAAATGTCTTCATGTTCCCCAAGGCATCATCAGTCATTTATCTTTCCAATTTTCATTCTGTGTGTCATATTTACTTATGCCAAATCTGTTTTTAATTAAGCATTTCTGCTAGGATCTACCTGTGTCCTTAAATCTTCATAACATTTCTGTTTCTATTCTCGACAATGTTTTGATTTGTATGTTCACTGTTTTAGTTAGAAATTCTACTCAGAAAGAAAGGAAACTTTTTAAAAATACTAATGTGCATGCACAAGTAATTGATGTGTTTTTTTTCTTTCTTTTCTCTGTCTTCTCCCTGAAGACACTCTTTTATAA
Source organism: Hemiscyllium ocellatum (assembly GCF_020745735.1). Taxonomy (NCBI): domain Eukaryota; kingdom Metazoa; phylum Chordata; class Chondrichthyes; order Orectolobiformes; family Hemiscylliidae; genus Hemiscyllium; species Hemiscyllium ocellatum. The sequence continues at coordinate 130,312,464 of NC_083402.1, forward strand.
TGGAGTAATAGCCACTAAATACCAGCAAGCATCAGCATGCTTGATGCGAGGAATTTCTTATTTGAACTTAGACATTGCTCAAGAAAATTAAGCTCTTTTATACACTGAGTCATAGAATCATAGAGATATACAGCACAGAAACAGACCTTTTCCATCCAATTCATCCATGCTGACCAGATATCTCAACCTAACCTGCCAGCACCTGGCCCATGTCCCTCCAAACCCTTCCCATTCATATATCCAACCAGAGGCCTTTTAAATGTTGCAATTGTACCAGCCTCCACCACTTCCTCTGGCAGTTCATTCCACACATGTACCATCCTCTGTGTGAAAAGGTTCCCCTTAGGTCTCTTTTATATCTTTCCCCTCTCACCCTAAACCTATGCCCTCTAGTTCTGGACTCACCCACCCCAGGGAAGAGACTTTGTCTGTTTATCCTGTCCATGCTCCTCATGATCTTTTAAACCTCTATAAGATACCCCTCAGCCTCTGACTCTCCAGGGAAAACAGCCTCTTATATCTATTCATTCAGCCATGGTTGAAGACTGGAATGGAGGTTGGTGGGCAGGATACGACAAGCATGCTAGTTCTGTTGTTCCATTCTTCCATTTTACTCAAGTCAGGAAGGAGGAAGGGGAGCGGTTTGGTCTGGTTGTCTACTTTCAAACAGTAGATGGCTTAACTGATTGTTAACGGGCCTATGTAAATCTATCTTTTGTGTCTTCCCCCCCGAAGTAGCCAGCTGGCAGCAGACTGCAGGGTGGCAGGTGAAGCAGAGTAGGACTAAGCAGCCTACTTGGTAAGCTTAAAGTCCCTCTCCATCTGCCTGGCTTCAGCTAGCTGCAGACACAGGGCATTCTGGGATGTGCAAAGGTCTTTTTAAATGTTACCTTTGTCAATGTTGGCGCTTCATTTTTGGGGAACTTCTCTAAATAAGCATAAGAAATCATCAAGTTAAAAATCACACAACACCAGGTTATAGTCAAACAGGCTTATTTGGAAGCACTATTTTTTGGAGCGCTGCTCCTTCATCATTTGGTTGTGGAGTATAAGACCATAGGACACAGAATTTATAGCAAAAGTTTACAGTGTGATGTAACTGAAATAATATATTGAAAAATACCTGGATCGTTTGTTAAGTCTCTCATCTTTTAGTATGGCCATGCTGGTTTCAGTTCTTTCATGTGTAAATCCCATAATTTCATTTAAGTTACATTCCCAATTGAACTTTAACAATAGATGCCATGTTGGCCCAGATAATGCATTGAAGGTGCGAGGTGCCCTGTGTGAGACTGTCTGTGCCCTAATGTTCAGACTGATTCTAATCTAATAAAGAGATTTACAGAATCTTACATGGATTCACGCAGTTTTTAAGCAAAATAAAATATATTTCTCCAAATACAAATTCACCCCACAAACTTTTGTGTATGTGTGTTTGTGTGCTGAGGGTGGGGATGGGGGTGTGTGGGGTAGGGGGGGTTGGTGGTATGAGTATCTGTTAGAGAGTGTATGCATCTGTATGTATGTGAGTGTGAGTGTGAGTGTAAAGGAGTACAAGCCTGTGAGAGGGTGCATGTGCATGTGAGCGTGGGAGAGTATGTGTGAGCACATGACAGAGAACTTGCATATGAGAGAGGGTGTGCGTGATTGTATGGGTCTGTAGGAGTGTCTGTGTGTGCCTATGTGTCTATCTGTGACATGTCACAGGGTTCATGTCATACTATAGGTGACCCCCCTGCACTACACATGCAGACATACACAGACAAACACACACACATACAAACACACAACATACACACATTGATTGTCCTGTTGGACTGTAACCTGGTGTTGTGAGATTTTCAACTTTGTACACTCCAGTCCAACACCAGCCCCTCCAAATCAAGAAGTCATAAGACATAGGAGCAGAAGTAGGCTATTCAATGAAAATGTGGCTTGTCTGTAACTTCCACCTTCTTTGCTTTTCCCCATAACCACGATTCCCCAGTTTTTTTTTAGAAGTCTGACCATCTCAGTAAACTGCTTTCTCATTGGCTGAGCAGTGCTGACAGCCATGGCAAGCTGCTTGTAAACAGAGGTACTAAGGCCTTGAAAGTGTGGATGAGGGGCAAAGTGCTAAAATTCAAGGCAATACAAAACAGGAATATTGCAAGCATCCTAGTAAGTGCAAAGTGACTGAGTGCTAAGAGAGCAAATGCAGGTCTTTGAGGTGCAGCCTGGTCCAGTTGATGCCTATTCTTCTGTACAAAGTATGCATTGCAATGATGTGCAGTGTTAAAGTGCAGGACTATACTGTAAGTGGGTCAGATATGTGCATGAGCATGTAGAAGGCTGTCACATGTGAGATATGGTCATGAAGTGCACATGGCTGCTGTACAAGGAACATGCCCTGAGGTGTTGGTACTGGGTGCCCATGATGGAAGAACATGTGAGCTGGACTTGTGAGGTACCCACTCTGACTTTCATATTGAAAATTCTCAGAATTCAGTTTCAGTTCAGCAGGTGGGAAAATGGGAGCCTGCACATTACGAAGTTAAATTAATTAGAAATTAGGATGATAATGAGTGATAATTCCCATTGATTGGCATCACACTGCTCACAAATCAGAGTTTTGTCTTCAGTGCTGGAGGTTTGTTTGGAAGATGTGATGTTTGGGTCTTGACATTGAGAAAGTCCTCACTCAACATCATCTGTCATGCTTGCTATAGCCCAGGTCAAGACACAAAATGTGAAGTCACAAGGAATCTGTGGTGAACTGGTCATAGAACAGGTTTAGTCATAGAAGACAGAGAGTAAAGGTAGAAGGATGCTTTTCTGACTGGAGATCTGTGACCAGTGGTACCACAGGGATCAGTGCTGGGACACCAGTTGTCTTTAACATATATCTAAAAATGATGGAGAAGAATGTTGGGTGGTCTGGTTAGTAAGTTTGCAGGCAACACAAAGATTGAGGGGAGCTGCGGACAGTAAGGAGGATTGCCAGAGGATATAGCAAGATATAGATAGACTGAGACTCAAGGTGGAGAAGTGGCAGATGGAGAGTTAAAGCAGAAAATTATAAAATAATGTATTTCAGAATATGTAATACAGGAGGGAAGTAGACAGGAAATGGTGGAATCTTAAGTAGCATTTACATAGAGGGGGATCTAGGTATACAGTTTCATAGTTCCCTGAAAATGCCAATAAAGCCATATGGCATGCTTTGTCTGATTGGTCGAGGCACAGAATATAAAAACATGGCAAGCCATATTGCTGCTGTATGCAACTTTTGCTAGCCATATTGGAATATTGAATGCAGTTCTGGTTGCACACTACCAGCGGGATGTGGATACTTTGGAGAGGGTCCAGAAATAGTTTATCAGGATGCTGCCTAGATTGGAGGGCATTACCTATGAAGAGAGATTGGACAAACTTGCTTTGTTTTCACTTGAATTTCAGAAGATTAGGGATGACCAGATAGAAGTTTAGAAAATTATGAGAGGCATGAATAGAATGGAAAGTTAAAATCGTTTTCTCAGAATAGAAATATCAATTACAAGGGGACATATGTATAGTGTAAAAAGATGTTAGTTTAAAGGATATGTGAGAGGCAAGGTTTTTACACAGAGGGTGGTATGTACCCTGGAATGGACTGCCAGAGGTTTGGTGGATAGGCAGGAGGCTGGAAATACACAGCAAGCTAGGCAGCATCAAGAGGCGGCGAAGTTGATGTTTCAGGTATAACCCTTCTTCAGGACTGGAAGTGGGTGTGGGAGGAAGCTGCAGATAAAGGGGGAACTAGGGGGCAGGGTGATGAAGTGGGGATAGGTGAAGACAGGTAGAGGGTACGACCTGGTTGGTCAATGGGAGGTGTGGTAGAAGCAGATGCGATAGAAATATTTAAGAGGCATCTTGACAGACAGATGGATAGGCAGTGAATAGAGGGATATGGACTGTGTAAATGCAAAAAGTTTTATTTTACAAAGGCATCATTTGTCAGTGCAGTCTTCGTCGGTGAAAGGTGAAAGGCCTGTTCCTATGCTGTACTGTTCTTGGTACTGCTTATCTATATTTACCAAAATGCTTATTTTCTTATATGGAACAAGGCGTTTGGTGAGTTGAAGTTTTAGTATTTATACGACCTAGTTTGGATTAATTCATCAAATATCGTTATTTTTATCTAATCTAAGCCTTTAGATTTTGTTGCGCTTTTACAAATGCTTGAACACAATCTCCATGGAATAAACAAGAATGCAAAATTGGTGAAAAGTGAGTTCTTGAAAGTTTGTAAGGCCAAAGGTGGGAGATTGCAGTGACAGGAAAGGGCAAAGCCATGGAAAAATTTGAAAGAGATGATGAAAGTGTAAAAATTAAAATGTTGTTGGACTGGGAGCCAATAGAGCATTGAACAGGGGACTGGAATATGGTTTTGTAAGGATATAAGCAATGGAGTTGACTACTAAAATCTGCTTCAGTTGTTGGGGATGGATTTGAGGCCCAAAATAAATCAGAAAATGCAACCATCCTCCTGCAAGAGCCTTTGGTTTACCCTAATGGAGGATGATTTCTTGGTTGTGATTATGGAATTGATTATTTTCTTGTTGGCATTCTCAAACTGTAAGTGTTCTTTTCAGAAAGTATTGTGCATATTTTCATAAATAATGCTTTTACTTTTAAGACAACGATTCACATAAATGGTCAGCAATAAGGGTGAATATCAGGTGGTAGGTATTTGTGGAGTAAATGATTCATGATGTCAACAATACACCGATGAACTCTAAATGTCTGATACATTACTGAGGGTGAAGAAAAATGCAGAGAGGTTAAGGAGATCAGATAATCACAGTTTCCGCACAGACTCTCCCAGGACACATAAAGATGATTTGCACTTCTATTCTACGTGTAGTACACATGTTCTCTTACATCCGTTTTCATAAACATGAAGAAAGATGAAATGTAACAATTAAATAAGCTCCAGTTGCTGCAAATGAAAACCATGCCTGAAGCACTTTGTGGGTGTTTGTGGAAATTGTGTGACCTGACATGACACTGAAAGAAAAACAAGTGAAAGCTTAACATTAATCTTGCAAGTGACGTTGCCTATCAGATACATCCCTTCCATCCCTTATGTATAACCATTAGTCTGATATTTAAAGCTGTTCATAAAACAGGCCTTCACATTTTTTTTGTTGTGATGGCTGATGTTCATACCATATGCTTGAAAACTCATTGTAGGTTAAGTATTTAGTTGAAGGCAATTTTTAAGTTCAATACAAATATACATTTTAAATTAATCAGAACTGACAAATAAATAAACCAGCTTCCAATAGCAAATATACAATAAGCCAAGGTTGACTGAAGCTGTTAGTGTCTAGGTAGAGTGGGTTTTCCTTTTTTTTTGTCATTTCTATTTATTAATGATGTTGTTCATTGGAGGAAAACAGTCCCTCAGATTTCATTAACAAACATGTTAAATTAATTTATTTTCAAAAATAGTTTGCAATAATATATTCAGACAATTAATTAAGATGGAACTTGCCAAACCATTTCTTTCTGCAAGATAATTTTGAGTTTTGAAGATAATTCTTAAAAATAACCAACATTGAAATTTATAATATGTCTGCAGCCAGTAAAGACTATAAAAGCTTATTTATATGAACACCAGCCTCTGAGAAATATGCACAGAAACTCAGGTTGATTATTGTTTTTAGGTTGTGGAGTTGATCGATGTGTTCTAGCATATTTGAATACATATGAATTCCTATTTAAATTAAACATAAGTTGCATTGATAATTATAATTTTCAGAAGTGAAAATAAACAGCAGCAGAAGGCCTCATAAACTCTAAGAGATTTTGATGTCATGCTTTTATATGATTGCACTGATATATTTTAAATAGCATCTTAAGCCTAAGTTTGATATTCTCAGATTCTAATTATTGATTTGAATGCTTCACTGAGAAGGCTGTATTTTTTTTATTTTTCTATATTCTTGTTGGAGACTGAAATGGGAAAAGGACTGCTTTAAATGCCAGGGTTTGTTGGTGAATTGCTGTACTTTTAAATTGCAAATTACTCAACGCATGCTCATTGTAAACACTATTCACTCAGCTGTTGGTTCAAGCAATAGGGAAAGCCTAGTAACAAATGAGCTGGAGCCAAGGGGTTTGTATACATTTGGAGATTTAGTCAGTAGCTGATTGATCTGTGAACTACAACTAGTTATCAATGACAAGAGCCTCCAGGCAGCTATTAACTATGTGACAGCCTGGTACCTGACAACTTGTGGCTGTCAATGTTTGAGGAGAAGAATTTGGACTTTGGACAGGAAGAGGTTATTTTACTCTGCATAAAAAAAACTCTCAATTCAAAAAATGGCCAAATTATTTCCTCTCAGCAGTTGCTGAAAGCTGTGGGTTTTTTAAACCAATATGTTAGAGAATTTATAAGTGTGAAATTAGCGAATTGATGTTTCGGGCATAAGCTCTTCTTCAGGAATGAGGCTGATGCGCCAAGCGGGCTGAGATAAAAGGTGTGGGGGGGGTGGGATTTCGGGGAGGGGGGCTGGGAATACGATAGGTGGAAGGAGGTGAGGGTGAGGGTGATAGGCCGGAGAGGGGGTGGGGGCGGAGAGGTCGGGAAGAAGATTGCAGGTCAGGAGGGCGGTGCTGAATCCGGGGGTTGGGACAGAGATAAGGTGGGGGGAGGGGAAATGAGGAAGTTGGAGAAATCTACATCCACCCCATGTGGTTGGAGGGTTTCTAGACAGAAGATGAGGTGCTCTTCCTCCAGGCGTCGTGTGGCCAGGCTCTGGCGTTGGAGGAGGTCATGGAACTGCATGTCCTTGGCAGAGTGGGAGAGGGAGTCAAAGTGTTCAACCACTGGGCGGTTGGGTTGGTTGGTGTGGGTGTCCCAGAGATGTTCCCTGAATCGTTCCACAAGTAGGCGGCCTCTGTCCCCAATGTAGAGGAGACCACATTGGGTGCAGCTGATACAGTAAATGATGTGTGTGGAGGTGCAGGTAAATTTGTGACGGATATGGAAGGATGCATTTGGGCCTTGGAGGGAGGTGAGGGGAGAGGTGTGGGCGCAAGTTTTGCACTTCTTGCGGTTGAAGGGGAAGGTGCCAGGAGTGGAGGTTGGGTTGGTGGGGGGTGTGGACCTGACGAGGGAGTCGCGGAGGGAGTGGTCTCTCTGGAATACTGATAGGGATGGGGAGGGAAACATATCCCTGGTTGAGGGGTCTGTTTGGAGGTGGCAGAAATGACAGAGGATGATACGATGTATCCGGATGTTGGTGGGGTGGAAGGTGAGGACCAGTGGGGTTCTGTCCTGGTGGCCATTGGAGGGGCGGGGTTCAAGGGCAGAGGTGCAGAAAGTGGAGGAGATGTGGTGGAGAGCATCGTCGACCACGTCAGAGGGGAAATTGTGGTCTTTGAAGGAGGAGGCCGTTTGGGCTGTTCCGTAGTGGAATTGGTGCTTCTGGGAGCAGACGCAGCAAAGGTGAAGGAATTGGGAATATGGGATGGTGTTTTTACAGCGGGCAAGGTGGGAGGAGATGTAATCTGGGTAACTGTGGGATTCGGTCGGTTTGCAGTAAATGTCTGTGTTGAGTCGGTCACCCGAGATAGAAACGGAGAGGTCTAGGAAGGGGAGGGAGGAGCCTGAGACGGTCCAGGTAAATTTGAAGTTGGGGTGGAAGGTGTTAGTAAAGTGGATGAACTGTTCAACCTCCTCGTGGGAGCATGAGGTAGCGCCAATACAATCATCAATGTAGCAGAGGAAAAGTGGGGGATGGTGTCAGTGTAGCTGCGGAAGATGGACTGTTCCACATATCCGACAAAGAGGCAGGCATAGCTGGGGCCCATGCGGGTGCCCATGGCTACTCCTTTGGTTTGGAGGAAGTGGAAGGATTGGAAAGAGAAGTTGTTAAGAGTGAGGACCAGTTCAGTCAGTCGAAGGAGGGTGTCAGTGGAAGGGTACTGGTTGGGTCGGCGGGAGAGGAAGAAGCAGAGGGCTTGGAAGCCTTCGTGATGGCAGATGGAAGTGTATAGGGACTGGATGTCCATCATGAAGATAAGGTGTTGGGGGCCAGGGAAGCAAAAATCATGGAGGAGGTGGAGGGCGTGGGTGGTGCCCCGAACATAGGTGGGGAGTTCTTGGACTAAGGGGGACAGGACTGTGTCGAGGTATGCAGAGATGCGTTCGGTGGGGCATGAGCAGGCTGAGACAATGGGTTGGCCAGGGCAGTCAGGTTTGTGGATTTTGGGCAGGAGGTAGAAATGGGCGGTGCGGGGTTGTGCGACAATGAGGTTGGAGGCGATGAATGGGAGATCCCCTGAGGTGATGAGGTTATGGATGGTCTGGGAGATGATGGTTTAGTGGTGGGAGCTGGGGCCATGGTCAAGGGGGCAGTAGGAGGAGGTGTCCGCGAGTTGGCGTTTAGCTTCAGCGGTGTAAAGATTGGTGCGCCAAACTACCAATGCGACACCCTTGTCTTCCAGTTTGATGGTGAGGTTGGGGTGGGAGTCGGGGGAGTGGATGGCTGCGTATTGTGAGGGTGAGAGGTTGGAGTGGGTGAGAGGGGTGGACAGCTTGAGGCAGTCAATATCACAGCGGCAGTTGAATATGAAGAGATTGAAGGTGGGTAGGAGGCCAGCATGGGGTGTCCAGGTGGGGGGATGGGGTGTGTTGGAGGCAGGAGAAGGGGTCGTCAGAGGGTGGGTGAGAATCCTGGTTGAAGAAGTAGGCTGCGGAGACGAAGGTGGTGGAAGAAATGCTCGTTGTCTAGCCGCGTGTTGAACTCGTTAATCCGGGAGCCTAGGGGAATGAAGGTGAGGCCTCCGCTGAGAACTGATCATTCATCCTCAGAGAGGGGAAGGTCTGGAAGGATGGTGAAAATACAGCAGGGCTGGGAGCAAGGACCTGGGACCTGGTGTGGGGCTCAAGCTGGGAGTGGGAGCGGAGTTAGGCATGGGGGTGGAGTTGGTCATGGGGACGGAGTTAGTTGTGCGGGCGGAGATCGAAGTGGGAGTGTCGTAGTGTGTGGAGTGGCTGTTGAGCAGGTGAGTGACGTTACTGGGGACGGAAGTTGCTGCGGCGACGGCAGCTCTGTGGGTGGAAGTGGCTGTGGCGACGGCAGCTCCATGGGTGGAAGTGACTGCGGTGACGGCAGCTCCGTGGGTGGAAGTGGCTGCGGTGACGGGTCCTTCTTTAAAGACCACAATTTCCCCTCCGATGTGGTCGACGATGCTCTTCACCACATCTCCTCCACTCCATCGCACCTCTGCCCTTGTACCCCGCCCCTCCAATCGCCACCAGGACAGAACCCCACTGGTCTTCACCTTCCACCCCACCAACCTCCGGATACATCGTATCATCCGTCGTCATTTCCGCCACCTCCAAAAAGATCCCACCACCAGGGATATATTTCCCTCCCCACCCCTATCAGCGTTCCAGAGAGACCACTCCCTCCTCTACTCCCTCATCAGGTCCCCACCCCCCACCAACCCAACCTCCACTCCTGGCACCTTCCCCTGCAACCACAAGAAGTGCAAAACTTGCGCCCACACCTCCCCCCTCACCTTCCTCCAAGGCCCCAAGGGATCCTTCCATATCCACCACAAATTCACCTGCACCTCCACACACATCATTTACTGTATCCGCTGCACCCAATGTGGCCTCCTCTATATTGGGGAGGCAGGCCGCCTACTTGTGGAACGTTTCAGGGAACACCTCTGGGACACCCACACCAACCAACCCAACCTCCCCGTGGTTGAACACTTTAACTCCCTCTCCCACTCTGCCAAGGACATGCAGTTCCATGGCCTCCTCCAACGCCAGACCCTGGCCACATGACGCCTGGAGGAAGAGCGCCTCATCTTCTGTCTAGAAACCCTCCAACCACATGGGGTGGATGTAGATTTCTCCAACTTCCTCATTTCACCTCTGCCCACCTTATCTCTGTCCCAACCCCTGGATTCAGCACCGCCCTCTTGACCCGCAATCTTCTTCCCGACCTCTCCACCCCCACCCCCTCTCCGGCCTATCACCCTCACCCTCACCCTCACCTCCTTCCACCTACCATATCCCAAGCGCCCATCCTCCAAATTCCTCCTCCCTCACCTTTTATCTCAGCCAACTTGGCACACCAGCCTCATTCCTGAAGAAGGGCTTATGTCCAAAACGTCGATTGTCCTGCTCCTCGGATGCTGCCTGGCCTGCTGTGCTTTTCCAGCACCTCACTTTTCAACTCTGGTCTCCGGCATCTGCAGTCCTCACGTTCTCCTAAGTGTGAATCTGCCAATCTGTGCCGCTTGCAAGCAAGCAAAAGTATCTGAAGAAGGAAGATCAAAGAGTACATATTCTGCCAAGCCTAAAGGATCAACCCAGTGAATCCTGATGACAGGAGGCATTGAACTCCCTGTTTCTCTGCCCATAATATCTACTTTTTCCCTGTTGTGTTTATCTGTATGTATGTGCAAAGGGAGTTTGCAAAGGAATTAGAGTTTTAACGAGTAGATTAAAATTTTATTGGTTCATATTCATGTACTTTTACTAGAGTTTTCTTATTTGTAATAATTGCAATTATTTCAAAGTGCATGAACCTGATCAGTGCTTTCTGTCAATCTTGGTCGAAAGAACAGGCAAAGAGAGGAATTATGTGTACTTTTGAAAGAAAATCTTTAAGTGTTTTGTGACTGCTCTGGAAATAACAAGTCTTGGTTCCCAATTCACTTCCCCAATGAGGTGTAACAACACATATCAGAAGGTGTATGCTAATCTATTCATGAAAATAACAAGTGTCAAAGTATGAATGCAGAAGATTAATCACAGAAAGTTTCTTGGTTGGATGTGAAGGTAAGTATGAAAGATGCCAAATTTGGGTCTATGGCAGAAACAGCCCTGTTCCTCCTGATTCATCACAGTTTCGTGAAACAGTATTTGTCTCTCATCACTTTTCTGATTTTGAAAGGTCTAGAAAGTTGAATGGTCAATGTTAAACATGGAAGATGGGCTAAATATGAATTTTATAAATTCATTACAATATGTAAATGACCAACACACCTCTTTGGAATGTCTTAGTTGTTTCCTTCTATCATCCTACCTCTGTAATTACTAGAGGTGAGCTGATTGGTGTTGGGATTGAGATCTTTAAAACCTAAAGCAGTTTAGTATATCTTTCAATTTAGCTGTGGTGTTCAAAAACTGATATGTTCACAATGAATGGAATCCTGCACTAAGGGGAAGCCATATGCTTTCGATGTATGCTTTTCTTTGGAAGAAAAAAAAGCAATGAAATATATTTCCTTGTTTTGCACATAGGTTTTATTGACCATTATTATATAATAAATGCCTGTGAACTTCAAGGTGTTGGAGATGTTCCCTGGAGGGAGTATGTGTGAGAAAGTTCAAATGTTGTTTCTGATCTGCTCTAAGACAGAGGATTTGCCTCAATGGATGTAGATTTTAGTGAGCACTTCTAGAGTGAAATGGGAAAATTACATAGACTATTACTCACTGAGAACAAGGTAGGAGAATTCCTCCCTCAAGGTTTGGCTACCTATATCTTGCTGAAAGTTGTTCTCCTTTTTCATGCTCCTTCCTTTGAGTTGATGGTATACTTGTTTCACCGCTCCTCATTCTCCACTGAATAATGAAGCAATGGAAGCCATTGCACCCTTGACTGGGAGCAAACGGTCTGAGTAAAACTCTTGAAGTCAGAACTAAAACCTTCACCATGCTTCACACCACCTCCTGTAAGGTTCACCGACTTTAAGCAGCAGTATAAATCTTTAAAGAGTTCCACTGCAAAAGGTAGTAACAGTGTTGAAGAGAGAGCATTAGCTGGGGGTTGAGCCATTTCAGGCCAAATATGGCACCACTGGAGACAAATTAGTGTCATATGTTAGCATGATTTTCCTTGCCAGAATATTTCTAGTATACATATTCAATGCCCACACTAATATCTGCACCAAATGGTGTCTAGCATGGAAATTAATAGAAGTACAGACACTTTTATGGATGTCTCTCTGGATCAAAAACATAGTCTATGCTACCAAAAATGCAGGGACCACACAACAAAGTTCTACAGCCCTATCTCTAAAAGTATTTTAACTTCCAAATTCTACATGCAGATAGACAACATGGAGGTTGGAATAATTGTGAATATCAGCAAAAACAGATTGTGTTTATAGAGTGCCTCAATGTAGTACAACAACTTAGGATGCTTTAAAGGAAAACAAGCTGATAAAATTTGATATGGAGTTGGAGTGGGGTGGGTAAGGTCAGAAATCAGATGCCCAGCAGGTATAGTCTAACAGGTTTATTTTAAGTCACATACTTTTTGAGTGCTGCATCTTCATCTGGTGAAGTGAGAGAGAAGCCTGAGCGATTATTTATTTATGTGAAATTTGTTGAGAACAGAAGTTAAAGAGTCCATATATTGTTTTGTTTTTTAAAAACATTATGTGTAACTTTTTGGAAGTGATTTTGACATCTGTGTCCTTAGTCTGTAGATTTGCCATTAGTGTGTTGATTGCTGTCCTGGTGTTGCATCATACTGATGTTGTGTTTACTCTACACAAGTGATGTGTTTTAACACCTCCCTTAGTTAGCCTCCATTCCAATACTGGGTTGTTCCACAAGGAGTTATGACTTTGGGCTCACTGCATATTTTCAATACCTTTGTGGATAAGCATGTTTCCATTTTTGTATCTGACTTTTTGTCTTATCAAATATTTCATCACCATCGTTAATGCCTGGGCAATAGACTGTGCAGTGTGCTAGTCATCTTGTCCACACTATGTCGATACATTCTTGGTGTATTTGCAACAATATGGCTTGTTGGAAAGCTTTGGGCACTTATTTCCCTTTGGAGATAATACTTTTAAAATGCCAAGCTCACTTCAATATATAAAAACTGTGAGTGTTTGGCACCTATTTTGTCATGTCGGGCCACCCTTTAATGATAAAATTTCCTAATGCTTTCAGTTGTGGATCTAATTGAAGATAGTTATATTTATGCTATCTATCTTCCACCTCAGTGTCCAGGTTTTTAACGTTTAAATGCAATCTGGATCCTGCCAATCCTGTCAGTTTGTTCTGTGGATCTGAAGTGACCATTTTGGTGGTAGGTTTGGAGCAAATGTTGAAGCTATATTCCTGTACTTCTGCCAAACATTGTTGGCACATTTTTTTTCAGTGGTTTATGGTAAATAATTTCCAATGTGTTGTGATCAGTTCCCACAGTGAATTATGTACTGAACAGGTTCATATGGAATCTTACAAAACCATAAACTGGACTAAGAGTTTCACACTCTACTGTGGAATAATTGAATTGCCCTTGTGATAGATTTTGAATTCAAGTGCAACTTGTTTACCATCTTGAGTGATGCACACTGACCACTGTCTGTGAAGTATTGAGTCCAATATTATCTTTATTCTCAGGATGTAGATTATTAGATTAGATTATTTAGATTATTTTTAGATTATTTACAGTGTGGAAACAGGCCCATCGGCCCAACTAGTCCACACCGACCCGCCGAAGCACAACCCACCCATACCCATACCCATACATTTACACCTTACCTAACACTACGGGCAATTTAGCATGGCCAATTCACCTGACCCGCACATCTTTGGACTGTGGGAGGAAACCGGAGCACCTGGAGGAAACCCATGCAGACACGGGGAGAATGTGCAAACTCCACACAGTCAGTCACCTGAGGCGGGAATTGAACCCAGGTCCCTGGCGCTGTGAGGCAGCAGTGCTAACCACTGTGCCACCGCATGTGTACCACATGTAGTACAGTGTGGTGTTGTAGTTTTCTTCTGACACTTGTTTGAGAGATTCAAATATATATTGATGATCCTCCTGCCATGCCCAAGGTATGTCTTTCTTAAGAAGCTCTCTCAATGATAATGATGGGAATATTTGGAATAAATGACGAGAGGAGTTGAAGATTCCAAGGTATCTTTATTAGTCTTCGTTGTCTTGTCATTTTGACATTTACCTTAGATCGTCAATTTTGCCGTGGGTAAGGATAAATTCTGAAACCTGAATATATAGAGCCAAAAATTTAACCTGATTTACATTATTCTGGCATTTTTACTGTTGAAATCCAATCTTTTGTGATGGCTACCACTATCAGTGAGAACTTTCTGACAATGTTCTTTGGTTTTGCTGATTACCACAATATCCTCAGTGACGCTTGTGCATCCAGGCACATTTTCTGGATTCCGTTTGGATATTACAGAACCAGATCTTGATTGGTAGATAAACCAAAAGGTGGTCTCTGGAAACTGGCTAAGTGTACCAAGCAATACCCATGTTTGGAGTCCAGCTTGGAAGAAAATTTGACTCTTGTGCACTTAAGATTCAATTTCTCTAGAGTTAGAATTCCATGTGAGCATCTTTGTAGGGAAAGGTTAGATGTTTCTGTAGTGAATGGAATGAGGTTGGCCAGGTGTATTTCATTGAGTGTGAACTTCATGACTGGGGCTCTTAGCCTGGGCCAGTCAGAGATTCCTGGCTGACAGATATAAGCAGGAGTCTTAGTAATGAAGAAATTCCAGTGTTTAAACGGCAGTTGCTGAATTCAGACTCTGCTAGTCAAATTCTCCAATATGACTCTAGTAACACTTCACTATCACCTCCCTAGGAACTGACAGCATGTCCAAAATCTAAATGGTAGAATGGTCCTGCAAAGTTTTTTTTTATTTGACTATACATTTTCTCTTGTTGCTATTGGGTAATACTTCAGCATTTACTGTGCATTTCTACAGGGATATAAATTACAAATTAAAGGGGTTTGTGTTCTGCATAAAAAAAGCAGGAGTCTAAGGGATTGTCCTCACTCTAAGGACTGGCTCTGAGCCAGCTGGTCAGAGTCTATGTACTGTGCACGTGTAAATAAAGGGTGACTTGGTGATGGGATACCTGCCTCCAGAAAATTATTTCAGTTACTAGATATACCTTAATGTGTTGTCCTCCTTTAGTATACATTTAATATAATTACATCAGCCTGTATGTTGATCACATGGTCATTGATGCCATCGCACTTCATGTCATTTAGCCTGTGTATGTCAACACTGCAAATTCTGGGAGGGTCAATTGATGCAATTGCATCTTTTCTGAAGTAAAATATTGCAGCAACTTTGAGATTTTCTATGATGTTGCAGTAACCCAAATACAATTGTTGAAAATCTTGATTGACTCAACATCAGAATTCTTGGAATCTTCTGCCATCGTGGGTACATTTGGGTGATTTCATAGCTCAATGCTAGGGATTGGCAACCGATTTTATGCTGTCCCATGTGCCATTGAGTTTCAAGCAGCTTCATAACATGTCATTCAGAAATTAGTCAATTTCAATGCTTTTGTGTCTGTCATATGATAAACAGGGGTCTGTCCTTTCATTTTGACTTCAGGACTTCAGTTTAATTTTTTTCAGCCCTCTTCAACTGATGCCTAATTCCTGTTAATGTGTTTTTGCTGATTCTGAACTGCTTTTGTCTGCTTCCAAAGATAATTTAACTCAGTAACATTTGATGAAAATACCCTCAGCACATCTCTGGTTTCACAATTACATCATATATGAATAATTCAAAAAGAGCTATACATCTATACACTTGCCTGTAGGACATACGTCAAGGACAAGGGCATTATCTTACATACAAATTTTGTTAATGCTTAGTTGAACAGGCAGAGAATTTAATTTGATACATGGAATTTTCTTAGAATACTTGCACAGCTTCTAAGTACGAGTGATGATGTGTGCTAAAGCAATATTTGGCATGTGACATGTTTTGCAGTGAACTTGTGTTCCTAACTTGTGTTTCTTATCTCTGGCAGGTTTCAAGTGTGTGCAGCTCTGTATTCCTTATGCTGTTAAGTTGATATAATTGCATCATAATCTTCTTTGTCATGTTGCTGTTACTCAATTAACCCCAGACCTATTCATTCACAATTTTATTTTTGATCATCTAAATCCAAAGCATAAATATCAAACATATTCTATTCCTATCTAATATTTGTTCAAGTTACATGCACGTAGTTAAACCTTATACCAACTGTCCTTGCTCAGCATGTTTCACTTCTCTCGTCCACCACTGGAATCAAATACAGCATCAGAAACATGAGGGCCTCAGGTGTACATTGTTCTTTTGATGTATTTTCTATCCGGTGAGAACACATGCTTCTCCTTTCAGAGGCATTCAAGTAGCATCACCACAATCCCATTTCTCACTGTCATCAACAGATAAGTAGCCAGTGGATACAATGAGTAATGCTGTATGCATGCCTGAGTTGCGATACCGTGCTAACAACATCAATTAAACATAGTCCTATCGCTACATGACGGGTGAGAGCTGCCAGCACACACTTCTTGTTCATACAATTTCAGGCAGGACTGAGTTTAGACATCAAATGTTTGCTCTCATTAGATCTGGAGGATTGTTTAATAAATGCCTCATGCAGCCAAAAAAGCAAAGCTCGTTGACTTCTTTTGTTTTGCAGTCAGTCCTGGTTTTCAGTTTTCAAATCACACGCACACACTTTAAAGGCTTGTTTAGTATTAATAATAAATGGACCTCGAGCTTCTTCCTTTATTCTTGCAAGATAATGGAGTTGTTAGTTCATCTTGCGAGAGTCCTGAAGAAACTGTGTCTTTGAAAAACTGAAAGTAATGAGCTTTTCATTTCCTCGTTGCAGGGCATGGGGAAGATCAAGGTTTAATATTTTGATGTTATACAGCAAAAAGTCTAGAGATTGCAAGCACCACAGGTATATGACCTGAAGGAAGATCCTGAACATACATTGAAATCATCAGCATCACAATAGGTAGGTTATGATGAATGAATGACTTTATTAATACAAAGCAAAGAGAGAGAGAGGAAGGATAGAACTCTTCAGAAGCATTGAAGCAAAGAATTGAAGATTGACCCACTAACCACTTTGTGTAAAGCAACTGATTAGAGGATTGACTGTCAGTTTAATATTTCTCCCACTATTTATTTCCATTGAAGCAAATAAAAACAAAATTGGAACACATGTAAAATAGATGCACAATTTAATATCATCTGCATTATGGCACAATGTTAAAAGTTTCCTCACTATGAGTTGGACTTCATGGGCAGTTATATTACTTTCAAACACCAGAATCGCTGATGATGAAGTGTTAAGTCTGACTAAATTGTTCATTTTCTGCAGTGTGAAGCTCTGAAATAGGAGCTCAAAGCTATAGAAACAATTGGTTGGCTTTCATGCTTTACATGAATAATTCAAAGAATAAACCAATGATATCCATGCCTTTATACGTGCGAAAATGGTTGACAAAATGGGCAACCTCATTGCCCTGTGTATCAAAATTAAGGACAGAACAAATGGCCAGCTGAACTTTCCCAATCAAGTACCTCATATTGAATGAGGAAATGGTAGAAGAATTGAACAAATATTTAATGTTCATCTTCACAGCTGAAGGCACAAACCACATACCAAAAATGTGGACTAATCATTTGATCAATAAGACCGAGGAACTTAAGGTAAATAACATCAGTATTGAAATATTAGTGGTGAAACTTAAGAGACAAAATATTTTCTCCAGACATACAGCATAACTAAAGTGTTGTATCAGGAACAGTGGGCTGATTATTGATCTAAAAACAAATTTATAAATGCAAGCAGAGAAACCACAGCTGAGATACAAAATGTGTACTTTGCATCTATCTTTTAGGGTGAAAATGCTGCCCAGGGCATGGAAGAAAAAGAGGCATAATGTTGCATTATCCTTCTTTTTCTATCCGTGCGGAGTTGGACCACTTTGAAAAAGATGACCCTCACCCTCACCAGTGGGATATCCTGCCAGATCAAATACCAATCACTTAAATGAAGATGAGGTGGCCATCTCAGGTCCAGGATAGAGATGTCCTGCCCAGGCAGTGCAAGCTGATGAATCACAGGCTGATAGACACTGTGGTCAGTAGGAGCCCATTGCAGGCACAGGCTGCTGGTTGGACAGCAGAATGGAAGTGAGATCAGTTATTTTTGGGATTGAGAGAAATGGGGTGGCAGGGTTGGGGTGTGGGTAAAATATTTGGTTCAGAGATTCATGAAATGGGGCCTCAAGAAGGTTGAGAGACCAGGGCACTGCCTTTCAACAGCTAATTATGGGCCCTCCAGCTGTGCTCCTCATTCTCATCAATGGGAATAGTCAAAGTCCCTCCAACCCATTTTGACCACTAGCAAAGACTGCCAGTTTTCTCACTTGCCCAGAACTAAGTTAGTCTGTCCGGTGATGGACTGGACCCTTAAGTCATCATTAATTAACTGAATAAGGGTGCTAATTGGAAATGAGTAGGAAGGTTTGACCATGGATCTTCCCATCTCGAACTTAATTGCTAAAATGGAGGGACAGATGCAGACATCTTCCCGCATTTGTATTAGCTGGCCCACCAGACAGTTCCCTGCCCTGCTCAAGAAGCATAGACAACTCCAGCTGAAGATTGCAGTGTTCAAGATGTACAGTTTGCTCTTTATAGCGTCTTGTCCACCTTTCTGTCATCTGCACACTCAGAGATTCTGCCAGTGTTATCTCCAATTCTGTTACAGCTGTAGGTGGATAGGCCAGCTTCTCCTTTCCCATACCAAAACGGATGCATCAATTTTCTCTGGCAATTCCAGGAACTCTCCACAACACCTCCAAAAACACCCTACTCTAAGCCAAACACATTATTTACTTCCAAACAACAGAGGTTCGTTTTAGAATTGTCTTCAAAGTTTGGGAGAAGATTTGTAGCTCAGGTACTCGTTGTGGTTCTGTTCGCTGAGCTAGGAATTTGTGTTGCAGACGTTTCGTCCCTTATCTAGGTGACATCCTCAGTGCTTGGGAGCCTCCTGTAAACCGCTTCTGTGATATTTCCTCCGGCATTTGTAGTGATTTGTATCTGCCGCTTCCGGTTATCAGTTCCAGCTGTCCGCTGCAGTAGCCGGTCTATTGGGTCCAGATCGATGTGCTTATTGATTGAAACTGTGGATGAGTGCCATGCCTCTAGGAATTCCCTGGCTGTTCTCTGTAGAATTGTCTCACTTGGAAAAGCCAAAGGATAGGATTTACCTTTCAATCAGCACTTATTGGCTGATGTGTGACTGAAGCATTCATTATTTGGAGCTGCATGGCCCAAATTTAGTCTCTTGCAACCTTTGATCTGAAGTTGGACTGTAAATTATCACCATTACAGCCTTTCAGAGCCTACTGGAATGTCCCCATTTGTGGCCTAATCCCAACGAAATGCTGTATGATGTATCAATGCCCCAGCAAAACTATTCTAGGCTTCCATGGTGTGTCCTTATGTTGGGCTATGGATATGAAGTTATCAACTACTTTAATTAATCTTGAGGCTTAATGCCTCTACTATTTATATAGTTTAAAATAAATCAGACTTATTGTTTTCACAACCATAGAATATTAACACAAGAGAGTTCTATACCACACATTCTGGCTGCAACAAAATATTGTCTGATGGAAACGACCTCTGAGGTTAATTTATCTGCCCTCCTCAGCCAATTAATTGTTGTCCAACACGTAATGCATCATTCCCTTGCAGTCTCTCTGTTGACGTACCCATGGAATTAGCAAAATCAGTGCAAGCCATTTCCCAATTCTTATTAGACTGGGCTCACTGGAGCTGGCAGGTAGAATGTTGAAAATATGTGCAGTTGTTTACACATATATGTGCAGTTGTTTACACATATTGTTGCAAATACAATTAAGTATATTCACTGACTTCTCAGGTGAGAAGAGCCATGAGAAGTCAGTGAATATACTTAATTGTATTTGCAACAATAACTGAATAATTTGTAGTTGAATGTGTGTGACTGATTCACACTTGAAAGCACGTTTCAAAAGATTGCCATGATTGAGGAAGTTTTATTGGACTCAAGACTTCTTCTTTTTTCCATTTATGATTAATTCATATCAATTGTTTTGGTTATCATGTTTTAAAACTTTTCTTACAAATCAGACGCATAGATTTTCCAGAAAGATATGTGTAATGAATTGTTACTCACAAGGACATTTGTAATTTTGTTATGGTAAGCCCACAGTGGACCTTCCCCTCCACCTAACAAGAAAAGATAATGGGTACTGGAAATCAGAAACAGACTGGCATTGCAATATATTCCTGTGAAATTGGACTGCATTATAGCTTCACTGGAACTGTAGAGTCCTTAAAAGATTGCATTTGAAGATGCAATTAGCAGTTCTGAGAAAGACAAATTGCTTCTGTCCCTGGAGGATTAGCAAAACCTGATGGTATAATGATTTCAGTATTTGACTAGGATAATTTTCTTGGTTACTTAGGATTCTGCTAGGTTTGGTGTTTACCGTTATCTTACATCGTTCTTACTATAGCTGGAAAGCAAATGCATTAAATTTTGGAAGAAAAACAAGTGTTGTGTTAATCAATAAGAGTTGTAAATAGTTTAAAATATTTATAATTCAAAATCAAGAGGCATTATTGGACTATAAAATATTTATTAAATTTTGGCTTAGAGAATAAAATCATTTTGTTAAAATACGCCGTTAATCAGATCTCTGTACTTTTGTTCAATGAACCTGGTATACTGCATTTGGAAACTTTGCAGCTGTCTTTTAGCTTATTGTTCTAATGAAGGAAGAGAGTTACAGGCTGCCACTTAAAAAGTGTGATTTATAATAAAGGGAAGTCTCACGTTGCTATTGGCTACTTACAATGTACAATATTAAATGAAAGGCGGTTTCACTCTGTTAAGTATGATATGTATCTTCTAGCAAACCCAACTCCCAACAATGTTGGTGTCAGATGAATGATAGTCTTACCCTACTGTTTACTATGTTTAATGGGGAAGGTCTCATCTTATGGTTTGTAAGACATGACATCTAATAATGCACATATCACTCAGCCAATTACAATGTGTGACATTTAATAAATAGAGGTTTTAGCCAGCTGCTTAAAATGCATGACAAGTAGAAAGTGGAGGTCTCATTTTCCTACTTGCCATCAGCAGTTTCGAATGAGTGGGACTCTCCCTCTACTACTAACGATGTGTAAAATCAAATGAAAGGAGATTTTACACTTCTTACCATGTATTTCAAAGTGCTTACTGGAAATATAGAACATTGTAAAAGGAGCAGGCCAATATGATAATGACTGATCGTGTTACTCAATACTCTGATCCCACTTTCTCCACTTTTATTAGCATTTTTTTTAACGGTACCTACTGAAGTAATAATTCTCCATCATGCACTGTGTGGTAACTCATGCCTTACTGTGATATATGCACTGTGTGAAATCTAAAGTGCCATATTCTCATCATAGCACTTGTGCATGAGATAGTTATTGAAGGAAAATTTCACCCTGGTACACTACATGATATTTCATGCAGAATCTCATGACTGATAATTGCAAAATGATTTTTTAAATAAAGACAGTTGGATGGAAGATATCACAGCATATGTCCAAAAACGATGATTGAAAAAATGAGGTTTGAGTTTCAAATAATACGGTGTTCAAAGCAGCAGGGTCAGGGCAACACTGTTCATTCATAATAAAGTATATACTTTGTTTCCTTTAATGTGTTGGCAAAAAGATGCATTATCAAATTATTTCATTCTTGCCACTCACTTTTCCCCTCTAACTTCTCAGAGTAATTCTGTAGTCCTGTAAGTCAAGTTGGAACATTTCTGCCCTCAATTGCAATTGTTACCTGAGTGAGTCACCAAACATTTATGAATTTTTAGCTCAATTTTGAGTCACTGAGCTAAAAATCCATTCTCACTGCAAGACATGCAGTAAAAGATAAAACATTTTGTGCTTGTGTAAAATTAATATTTCATTTTCGTGCAGAGGTTTTCTGAAAGACTCTTATCAATTGAAATATGTGCTGATAGAAAAGGTTTTCAGATTAAATAAGATTCAAAAAACATTGAATTCTTTCATTATGTGAGATACATCTATATTTATGTCATTAAAGGAATATCTTGGGGTAAAAATTCATCTTTGGCAGTAGTGAAAAATGAGAAATAAAACATTGGGCACCCATTATTCAACTGGCATTGAATTCAGTGAAACTAAATATTAGATGACATGTATAACGGGAAGTCCATAGGTATTTGACTAAGTAGATTTGCTTACATCGTAGTGTCAAATAATGAAATACTTCTGGATGAGTGCATCAGGAAAACCACTTTCACCTACTTATTGCCACCAATTTTCACTCATTTACAAAGCAAATTGAATTTCTCAATCCTCAGTGTGTACTCCTGACACAATTTTAACTGCTACATGTAAAGGACCAGATTTTCTTTTCTGGATCAATGCATGGAGATGAGACGATTTCCAGCTCCATGAGTGTGGCATTTAAATATGTCTGCCTGAACTTCCCATTTTCGATGTGTGGGGTAGGCATGATGGGAAGTCAGTGTGAAACCCAGAAGGATCTGAGAAGAATGGGATAAAGTGAGGAGTGCAGATGCTGGAAATTAGAGTCAATAAGTGTGACAGTGGAAAAGCACAGCAGGTCAGGCAGCATTTGAGGAGCAGGAGAATCAGGCATTTGCTCGAAACATCGACCCTCCTGCTCCTCGGATGCTTCCTGACCTACTGTGCTTTTCCAGCAACACATTTTCCGATCAGAAGAGAATGACTGGTGTAGAGACAGGATGGACAAAAAGCTTGCATCAGGGTTCTGGCACAGTATTCAATATTCAAATATACAGATTAAAACATAAAACATTCTATTCTGACCCCACCCTTTACTCTTTATTTCCCTTGCTCATCCACGCCAACTCATGTTACCAACTGCACTCTATACTCTCCATGGCTCCCATATACTCCTTTCCAACCACTGCAGCTATTCAAATATCCATAGCTTCCCCATGTGCTCTGTGCCATCTAATGTTCTGCACATATTTTCATATTTTCCTCCACACTCCATTCCTGTACCTAACCCCTCGTCCTTTGTAGTCTTGTGCCAACTTAATCTAACTCACACAAATCCACATATCCCACCTACCACCACTAATCATGACAACTACTCTCATATCTGATGTGGACAGGACCCATGCAGAGATGAGAAAAATACATTTTTGTTAAATAAAGTAACGGCAACGTAATCACCATTACATTGAGAAACATATTTTGTTCAATTAAAAAATGTTTAATTTACTTTACCTCATTGAACTCTGAGAATAAAACAAACATTTCATTCAAGTTCAACAAGTGTTAGGATTGAATGTCTCAAATCAAAGAGTTCAAAACCAATTAAAGTTGCCAGTCAAATTATTAAGTGAAAGAAACCCCACTGCGATAATGGATTTTTATGCATCATTATAATCATGTTGCACTAATGGGTTGAAATTTAAAAAAAACCTTTGGTTTTGAAAATTTCCAGACTTCATTCAAAGATCAAAAGACTTAGGAGTTTTAAATGCCTTGACAGTCTTAATAGTTCATTTTGTTACTGTGCACGTCCAGTTTGGTGTCAGACGTAGGCTCTGCAACGGGGTCTGAGCAGAGGATTGGAAACGTGAAACATTTCAGAGCACTGATAATCCGGAGATGTTGCAGGGGAACCAGAGTGTGATGTGATGTTCATGCATAGAGAGTCAGAAGCAATGATCGATTCCTCTTCCCTTAATCCTCAGTCGTTTCATCTCCTCTTCCTCCTGCTCCTTCTATTCAGGATGTACTTTCTGATTGCTAAAGTCTGTGCCTTGTTCAAATCTGGCTTCCAGGATGTTGTTGGAAAACATTTCTAGAGCCTAGTATTAATGGCTGCTGCACAGATTTCCTCAACCTGAAACAAGTAAAATTGAGACATTACAGTTTAGTTGGTTAACACTCAGAAAGCTCAATATGAAAGTTCAATTCTTTTTGCTGCTTTTTCAGTTCCAGCGAGGTAACAGTTAGCTGAGACCACTTGTCACAAGACACTAATGTTTACAATTTTAAGGTATTCACCATAATAGAGAACATCACAAAAAATGGCATGTGGCAGCGTTTACTTTTATTTGAGATGAAGAAACAATCAAGCATCATGAGGAAAGCTTTACTTTGGAAGCAGCTGCTGGAGGCTGACAGAGAAGGGAACCAACCAACAGCGCAACCTTGCAGAATCTCCAGCTAATTTGGTTAACACTTAAATGTTCAGTTTCTGAGACATGTCAGAAGAGCAGTATTTCCTCAGGCTAACATTGTCAGGTGGTTGCAGACATCTGTAGTCTGCCAGCAAAAAGACCGGCTGGTGGGCAGTGATATAATCGCTAGTTTTTGAAGAATGCATCAGAACACCAAGGCTTCAACATGTATAGAAGGACATGCCTGGAACACTCCACGCAGTAGGACCTGCGTTTGAGGATTCCAAGGATCCATTCCCCAGTTTTCCTCCTCACCTTCGCTCTGGGGGTACTGTTCATGTCAGGTTATAGAGTAACAGCATGAAACACATGTAGAAAGGATGGACCTACTACAAAGCAGCTGATCTCTTGTTCAATGTGATGACTTGATGTTGTGTGGAAGCAATTGATTGATATCAGAAACACACAAGAGACTACTACCAGAATAGTGGCATTCACCAAAACAATACACTGTGCATGGTAACACACCAACTGCATATTAAGACAATGTTGATTGTGGTTCCAATCCAACTTTTGTTGAGATATGGAAATCACAGAGTAACACACGTGCATTCAACATCTTCCTGTATCATGGGAAATAGACTCTGCTGTCATTATTTTCATCATCAGGTTCTCACAGCTTCCAATGCAACAACAATAATAAAGCCAACTTTTTCAGCCCCTATTTCAAACATTTAAAAAATTTACTTGTGGGATGTGGGCATCACTGGCTGGCCATCATTTATTGTCCATCTTTAGTTGCTGTTGTGTAAGCGTTGGAAGTTGCCATCTTGAACCACTAGTCAATGTGTTGTAATTAGACCCCAATGCTATGAGGGAGGGAATGCCTGGATTTTGTCCCGTGACAGTGAAGGAATGTCAATATATTTACAAGTCAGGATGGCAAGTGGCTTGGTGGGGAACTTATAGGTAATGGAGTTTGTAAAGTATATTACCTTTTAAAATGAACTGATGTGAAAAGTCTCACTGCAACATGGTCTATTATAGTGTTAGGTTTTATGGTGGCTGGTAATTTGGTCTGTTTTACCGCAAATCAATTTTTTTTATCTTTTGGAGACACCAATAAATGACATTCTGTCAAGCTCATCTAGTGTTTTAAAGATAAACGAAGCCTTGTGAAGAAACTTCAGATTCAAGTGACTTATTAAAAAAGAAACATGCTGTGAGTCAAGAGATTATGAATCGGGTGAAAGGTATTCAGATAATCTACACATTAAAGTTTCAGTTCAAATTTATCAGCCTGAGATGTTACAGAGCAAGCAAAATGATGTGACTAGAAATAATCCAAACCATTAACTTGAACAAATGTCAAGGCAGGAGCTCATAAAAACTACTGAAAGTTCAGAGAAAACAGAAAATGGTGAAGATATTTAGTTGATTCTTCACCTTGACAGAAGCAACAAAAGAAAGATCAATACTTTAGCTTGTAACCTTGGCAAGGATACAGCAGAACAGCATGCTTGTGAACCAAGCATTAGTGCCGAGACAAGCACTTCAGAGTTTTACATTTTTAGGGAGTTTGGAAAGATCACTTAGGTTAATCATAATTTATAATCAAACACAAGGAGAGAGTCGCTGGGTAGGCAGCTGTGAAAAGTCTGCATCAGAGAGCAAAGACCTTTCCAAGCTCTGCTGGCTACAAGAAATCCTGAATCCAGGGCCCAATCAATGTAAGCGAGAATGTTACTGCACAAAGCATTAGCAATCATCTCTGAGACATCAACCTCTCTGTCTGAGAGGTTGAGATGAGCCCATCTCATATATTTCTGGATTGATGGTTCAGACCATTGCAAAGATTATTCCCATTGACAATTGATTTATTGTTAGAGCTGGAATCCTGAAAAACAAATACAATATGTCCCTGCATGTTGTGATACTGTCCCTGTAAGCAGCAGTATGTTTGCTGCCTTACTGGAATGACAGATATATAAGATGTGAGCATTGAAGTTAGTACAGATCTGGGTTGCTTAGATCATCATGTGCATGTTAGTCCATGGCACTCTGCCAGTGATGTAAATCCAAGTGTCAACTTATTCTGGTATTTACTTGTAGGAAAAGTTTACATACCAGAAGCTTTGACAGATGTTTGATATTTCACCTTTGGCAATTATATGCCAGTGATTACAATGTTGTAGCTATGCTTCGTGTAACAGCTTTGGAGGGAAATAAAAGTATTGAAGATGGTGGTGATATTCACAGCCACTGGCCACCAGCAGGTCTTTTTGTTGGCAGAATACAGGTGTCTGCAACCACCTGACAATGTTAGCCTGAGGAAACACTGCTTTTCTGACATGTCTCAGAAACCAAACATTTATGTGTAAACCAAATTAGCTGGAGATTCTGCAAGGTTGCGCTGTCGGTTAGTCCCTTCTCTGTCAGCCACCAATGGCTGCTTCTAAAGTAAAGCTTTCCTCATGATGACACTTGATTGTTTCCTCATCTGAAGTAAACGTAAAAGCCGCCACATGTTATTTTTGTGATGTTCTCTGTCATGGTGAACATCTTATAACTGTAAACATAAGTCTCTTGTGGCAAGTGTTCTAATCAAACTGTTACTTCAAGGGAACTGAAAAAAAAAACACCGAAAAAAATTCAACTGTTATTCATATTGAGCTTTCTGAGTGTTAACCAACTAAATAGTAATCTCAATTTTACTTACAACCCTTCAAGGATATCCATGCAGCAGTCGCGAATACCAGGCTCCATAAATGTTTTCCAACAACACTCCGGAAGCGAGATTTAAACATGGCAATGTGAAATTTGCCTCTTCATCATGACGTACTTCAATGCTGCCTTATAAAAACGCAACTTGATGTGGCCTGGTGAAACAAGGCCTTATTTCATGTATTTGATGGCTTAGAGCCCTAGGCCTGACCTTTGCTTGCCTATCTCTAGCCAGCAATGCTCAGGTTTTGGCCCATATCCTCAGTGACCACCACAATGCTAGTGATGCCAAGTGAATATGGAAACACTTCTTCAGTCCTATGAGATTTTCTGGCTCAGCCACTCTTTCAGGCAGTGTATTCTTTACTCCCACCACCTCTGAGAGAAATAAAACCTCCTCAAATCCCCTCTTAGCCTTTTACCTCTTACCTGAAATCTATACAACTGTATAGTGGTCCTTCTTGTTATGGAAAATGTGTCTTCATATCTACCCTAAACTACTGTCCTCCCATCCTATCATATCCTTCCTCATATGGCAGACCCTTCAGTCCAGGCAACATCTCCTTTATCCTGTCTAGTCCGATCACATGCTTCCTACAACGTGGTGACCGGAACTGGGTATGATATTCCATGTGTGGCTGGAACAGCATTTTATATAGTTCCAGTATAACCAGCTTGTTCATGGAATTTATGCTTGAGCTAATAAAGGCAAGTATCCCATATGCCTTCCTAACCATCATATTTTCTACCCTGCTACCTTTCAACATCTGTGGATTACCACAACAAAATCTCTTGATCTTCAGTACTTTCCAAAATCCTATAATTCATTATGTAATCCTTTGCTTTATGGGCACCACATGCATTACCTTATACTTTTCTGCAGTGGATACCATTTGCCTTTGCTCTGCCCTGCTGACCAATCTGTGAACATGCTCCTGCAGTTTGTGGCTTCTTTGCTCGTTACTTACCACTTTAGCAAATAAGCCAAATGGCCTGTTGTCACTTGTTTTTGTTTTGTTTATTTCCATTTTTGAAGAAGGTTTTACATTAATAGATATCCACTCCTCTGGGACTTCTCCAGAATCAAAAGATTCTTGGAAGATTACCACCACTATCTCTGTGGCTACTTCCTTCAAAGTCCTATAATGCAACAGATTAGGTCCAGGGGATTTATTAGTCTTTAGCCCCATTCATTTTCCTAACGCTTTTCCTCCAGTGATAGTTATTGTATTTATTTGCTCCCCACTTTGGACTTGATTGTTTAGTATTTTTGGAATGCTAATCATGTCCTCAACTCCTCTGCCATTTTCTGATGAACTGTTGTTATTTCCCCAGCCTCATTGTCTCAGGGGCCTAAATTTACCTTGCCATCTCTTTCTTTAATATATTTAAATAAGCTGTTTTTATATTACATATTAGTTTACTCTCAATGTTTATTTTCTCCCTCTTTATTATATTATGACCACCTTTTGTGTGTCTTAAAGCTTTCCCAATCCTCTGACTTAGCACCTGATCTTTGCCAAATTGTATATTTTTTTCTTTCAATTTTATCCTATCTTTATCTTTCTAAGCTAAGTTCTGCCTTCACATTGAAAATACCTTGCATGGTGTTGTATGGCATTATTACCATACTAAACGGGAAAGAATGTAAATAATTCTAGCAAATGAAGACTGGATCCATGGGGTGCTGAAGACCATTAGCGACTGCAGAATCACATTCCAACAAAGTCTGGAGTGCCGAACAGCAGTATATGCAGCAAGTGATAGACAGAACAAACCAATCCCATAATCAACGAATCAAGTCTAAGCTCTGCATTTTTGTCCATTCAGTTGTGAATGGTGGTGAGCAATCAAATAACTCACTGAAGGAGGAGGTTCTGCAAAGACCAACATACTTAATGAAGGGAGTGCCCTGCACATCAGTGCAAAAACTAAGGCTGAAGCACAAACAACAATCTTCAGCTAGAAGTGCTGAGTGGATGATCCAGCTCGACCTTTTCCAGAGGTTCCCAGCATCTCAGATGCCTATCCTCAGGCAATTAGATTTACTCCATGTAGGTATGAGGAAATGATTGGAGACACTGGATAATGCAAAGGCTGTAAACCCTGACAATAGTACTTAAAACCTGTGCTCTAGGATTCGTTGCACCCTCGCTCAACCTTTGTCGTACAACTATAACAATGGCTTCTACCCATCAATGTGGAAAATTGCCTAGGCATACCCCGTACACAAAAGCAGGAGAAATTCAACCCAGTCAGTTACTGCTACATCAGTCTGCTCTCAATCATCAGTAAAGTGATGGAAAGTGTCACCAATAGTGATATTAAGCATCACCTGTTCAGCAATAACATGCTCATTGATACCCAGCCACTGGCATGATAACTGGCTCATTCTTTGCCCCATTTGGGGAGGAGGTCAGCCTTAGAGAGCTACCACCAATTGGATGGACTTCAACTCTTTGGTCCCAGCGGCAACAAGTTCAAGTGCTAGCCATTGCTGTGTGTAAAGACAGTCTCTGAAGGAGTTAATGGAGACCACTTTGTCAGTAACCCTGAAGGTTTAACATGACCCAGATGGCAGCCACTTGCGAGGGGAGTGAGGAAGTTGGTGGAGTGGGTTGACAGCTCAGGTTGGAAGGGTTAAAGTGGGATTTGATCTTGGGGAAGTGCCTTTGATGGGCACCAGGAAAAATAAGATACCTTGCCATACTAATCGCAAGTTGCACACCTAAAGCTGTCAGGCTAACTCCTTGGCGCAGGACTGTCATTGCTTCCAGCAAAGTAGTGGCAGGGGACAAAATGTGGCATGCAAGAGCCACCATAGACTCAAGGGATATGGGCAGCCAACCCAACACTCTCACTGTACCTACAAATTGTGGAATGAGTCAGAGGCAGGTACTATGATGGTGAGCAGATGACATATTGCGTTTTTGCATGCTTCCTCAGCCCCCAACACATCAATGGGGAACTGTAAATTTCTTGATGTAGTTTGCTATTTAGAAATAAAGCTCACTGGTTTGTCAATCTTGCAAATGTCTGTAAAATAAAAAGTTTAGTGCGACAAAAGAAGTTGCAGAGCATTTATTATTTTGAAGCAAGACTACTATCTCCTAATTGGGACTTTTTTTTTAAACAAAGACTGTTATGTAGATGCATGTTACCTTAGTGCCTTTCAGTTTTGGAACATTCTTAATCATTTGAATTGAAATACCCTGTCACTGTGAGTGAAATCAAAGTTGGAATCTCCAATGAAATTGTAATCTTCAACATTTCTTGTTAACCTACTAATTTTTATGTGTACAAATATTATCCAGCAGAATTGCAACTATTTTTTGCCCCAGACTCCTAAGACAACTCAAATGACCTTGTCTCATTGATTCTCAAAAGACTGATTGACCAGAAACTCTGCAGTTCTTTCAGATAAGTGCCAGTCTGAGATTGAATTCTACTTATCACATTTAGTGAGAGTAATCTTACCAGATTAAAAAAAACCAAAGTGATTGTCCGGATTCAAGAGGTTCACATCCAAAATGCCAATCTATCTTTAGTTTCTTTTATCAATGGCCATATAAGTTGAATTCTGGTGAATTGGCTCCTGAAATCTAAATTAAGGGAACAGTTTGTATAACAGTACTTCACTTTTAATTGCAGATTTTCTGATATAATTTCAGATTTTCATGATTTTGGATCATTTTTGTGTCATGATGAAGTTAAGTTTTGAAACAGAGTCTGATTCACAGAATCAGCTATTGTACGTAATGATTGTAACAAGGTCAGCCAGCCAGATGTTATATAATGTGAATTTCCTGATTGGGGCTGTTAACCTGGTCTAATCAGAGAGCCCTGGCTGACAGGTATAAACAGAAGTTTCAGAGGTTCTGTTCACTCTCAGAGTTGGCTCAGAAGAAGCTAGATCAGTGCCAAGGACTCGCATGTGTAAATAAAGTGTGACTTGATGATGAGATACCAGCCTCTGTGGAAGTATTTTAGTGGTGATGAAAGAAAAGCACTCTTTTGTAGAAATTCACTTGCAATAACTGTCTTTGAGTTGGGGTAGACACTTCTGGTGTAATGCCGCTATTTGGGAAGCATTACTCATTTAATCCTGCCATTAAAGATGTGACCCAATATGTGAAAAAATATTATTATTTTGTCCAGGCAAATGACATTAAGGCAGATGTAAAGCAATGAGCAATTCTCTGAATAATTTGTGGACCCACAGCTTTTACGGTTATTAGAAGCCTATCTTTCCTTGATGCACCAGATATAATACCTCTCAAGAGTTGAAGGACTTAGCTAAGGAATATTATAATGCAAGTCTCCTCTAATTCTGAGAAGCTATCAATTTTACTCAGCAATTTAAGAACCTGGGGAATTCATTACGGGATTTTTGACGAGGTTAAGATGACTGGCAGAAGTATGTGACTTTAGTTTGATCCTCAATGAGATGCTAAGAGACCATTTGTACTAATGAAGTAACCATGCAACGGTGACTAATATCTAAAGCCCAACTGGACTTCTGACGGGCACTCCAACTGACTTTATCATTGGAAAATGTGGCAGGTGGGGCATATAAATTGCAGGATATTCCAATGGAAGTGGACACCCTCACCAGTCTGACTGACCTTGGGGAAAGATCAGATGAGTGAAGGCAATTGCAGAGTCTCACTTTTTAATAGATACTGGCTGAACTCCACTAAGGTCATCCAGGTGTGACCAAAATGAAGGTGTAGCAAGAAATTATGTCTGGTGGAAATGATTGGATGGAGACATAACTATGTGAGGTAGTGCCCAGTGCCAACAAGGACAGCAGCTCTCCACATTTGTGGGAATGGCCAGATAAACCTTGGACTTGATTGCACATTGACTAAGGCAGGCGTACCCTAATAGCCTACAGCTTTGTTCGATACAAAACTGTCCCAGTTCCTATTTGATTGTAGGGCTACCCCTCATTCAAATACAGGGACAGCTCTAGCAGAGTTACTCGTGGGGAGAAGACTCCACACCAGATTAAACCTGGTCGTCCCGAACATGGGGCTGGGGGTGAGGTGGGGCTGAAGCGGCATCAGAAGCGCCAATGTCAGACACAAGACTTCGTGAAGTGAGAGAGAAAATCTACTTCAGGTGGTAGGGTTTAGTGTAGGAACCATCAGAATGACCCTTCATGGGAAGGAAGCATAGTCAATGCAAGGTCAGGTCCAGTGACATAGAAAGTTTGCGTAGGTACGACGGTTCTGAACAAACACATGGACCATATGAAAGCTGCAAACTGGCAAACAGTGTGGGAGTAAAATGTGTCCTGCTCCTCAACAGCTTTTCTGGCTGTTATGGAATCCATGCATTCTCCCTCTCCATCAAGAGTTGAAGATACCTCGAATTTGAGATGGACATATAAATGTCACCAATTCGATGCCTTTGCCCCCTGAAGAAGAGAGTTAATTTCTTCCGAGATACTCCCGGTGCAAGAAGTGAGCTATTGTGTGTTACACACCACTGGTATCAGAGACAGAGTTGGAGGAACCCAACCCAATGCTCAAACACCCCCAGGAGGAGCTACAAAAAAAGGAGCCAGCCTATGACCTCAAACACAGAGGGGGAGAGTTGTAATTATTATGATAGGATCAGCCATGCAGACAACACAGAATATGAGTTCTATAATTGGTCTAGAATAGTTCTTGAATATGAGTTAACTGATTGGGGATATCAATCTGGTCCAATCAGGGAGCCCTGGTTGACAGATTTAAGGAGAAGTGTCAGAGATTCTGTTCACTCTGAGGAGGCTACATCACCGTCAAGGACTCTTATGTAAATGAAGGGTAGCTTGGTGATAGGATATTGGCTTCTGTGGAGTTATTTCACTGGACTTGAACAGATTGCACTTGTCTAATTTCTATATCCTTATGCTTTTCATTTCAATATTAAAGGCAACCATAAAGCCTTCAATCAGCTGACCACCCAGTTGATATGTATCGCTAGCAAAGTTCTTTTGTTAAAACCAATCTACCTGTAAATACAATATATAAGTGTTATTATCAGTTGCATTCAAATAAGCTTCAGTGAAGTAATTATGAAAGCCTGATAAAGATTTAAATTTTATATGTGATTGGTGGGCAATTATAGGCTGATTTTAAAATTCTGGCTTAATGTGAAAATAGAATAAAATACTTCCCATCAAGAGGTCTGGCATGAGCAATGTGATTATATCAGAAATAAATGTGGTTGTTCTTGATATGCTCAATCAAAGTCATTTAATGCTAATGGATTCAAGTTATTTTTAGATTTCTAATGATCTTTTAATCATGCTGAACATCATTTTGCATTTAAGACTACAGAAATATCTGGTTTTAGTAATGGCTTCTTAAATGTAATCAGAGTCCTTTACAATAGAAATAATTGCTGTGTTTTTCTCAGTTCTGGCACAGTATCAAAAATTGAAACAGAGGCAGAGTCTAGCAAAAATGCCCTATCGAGAATGCCCAATTATTAATTGGCAGAATGGAAGTGTAAATATCTTGATGATGCAAAATAAAAATTGGTGCAGGTCATTAATTACTAGGTGAACTGCTTTTTGGGAGGAGCCAATGTATGTTCCTCCAAAATTCTTGAAAGAATGTAATTTTACATTGAAATTTCTAGATCAGCTATTAAAATGAAAATCCACATTTTTATGCTTTCAGAGATCAAGTATTAAGCAATTGCTATTCTTAAAAAAATAACCAAGCCACAAAAGAAGTGAATTTTATCAGTGAAATACAAGTACATAAAATTTATTTCTGTTCCCCTAGGACATTGTCTTGTAAACCATTTAATATTTGATGCCATTGTATATTCCTAATAGTTATTGAATATAGAAATTAGTTAATAATTTCAATTTTTGAACTGAATGAAAATAAGTTTAGGAATACAGTCCTCTGCATTTAAAAAAAGGATGAGTATAAACTCTAGATTTATCCATTATTGATATTTTCACTTGAACAACAGGAAATTCATCTGAATCATTTTGCTAGGGCTCACACAAAATAGAATATTAAATACCTTAATTTTGATTTTATATATTTGTTTCAGTATGGTTGTTAACCACAGGTAGAGATGGGCACTGATCCTCTGGTAATTGTGCATCCCTTTAAGAAATCACATAATTCAGTGTTCCCTTTAGGACCTCACCATTAAAAAAAATCATTGCCATAGGAGGGGAACAAGACTTCCCCAACCTGCTGAGTCTAAATTGGTTTGAAAGAAGTAAAGGAAGATTGAAAAAGGTTGATCATTGTAGAGTATTATTGAACTACTACCTGTATGGAAAGAAGTTTAGAGATGGTCGGATTATGTAATATAATTAATGTTCTTACAAATAAATGTTTGGCATATCTGAGCCCGTGACTCAGAAGATTGCCTTACTACAATATTAGATTTTATAATCTAAACTAAGATTCCCCTGCAATCCTGGAGGAGTGCTGCATTTTCAGTAAAGTCAGAATTGTTGAGAAATGAGAAGCAGGTCTCATCTGGCTATAGAAATGGTAACAGCAGAGCTGCTGGAATCTCGGTCCTGGCCACAAATGATCTATTACCAAACACCAGCAAACAGACATTTAGGCATCATATTATTCTTTATGGACCTTGTTTTGTGCAAATTGCCTGCTATGTTTACTTAGTATTGGAATATATCAATTCATTGTTAATATATTATTGGAATATATTACCTAGCTCTGGCTTTGAAAGTTTTTGAATGTAAAATAGCCAAAAGCATTTGTTTTGAAAAACTAGTAAACATGCTGAAGAACGTTACATTCAATGGACAGTACATGTTTACTTAAAAGTGCCATGTTTAGAGGTACTAAAACAATAAACCAACATGTAATCCCCTCTTTACAAAACTCTTAGCTTAGAAAAAAGTCAATATTTCTGGTAAGATTGTAGCTGGCTTCATTTGAGGTGTACGCCATTCTAATTATTTCCTCAGAATAAAATGTTTGATAGCAACTGGTAGACAATAAAAGGTCAAAAATTATCCAAATGCCTTTCAGATCAGATGGCTGTACAGAACATTGGTTGGGCTACTTTTGGAATGCAACATTCAATATTGGTCTCCCTGCTACAGGAATGATGTTGTGAGACTTGAAAGGGTTCAGAAAAGATATACAAGAATGTTGCTAGCGATGGAGGGTTTGAGTATAGGGAGAGGCTGAATAGGCTAGAGCTATTTTCTATGTAGTGTCAGAGGCTGAGGGGTGACCTTATAGAAGTTTATAAAATCATGATGGGCTGGGACAGGTTGAATAGTCAATATCTCTTACCTAGGGCAGTGGAGTCCAACACCAGAGGAAATAGGTTTAAGGTGAGAGGGAAAACATTTATAAAGGATAGAATGGGCAACTTTTTCACACAGAAGATGGTGCATGTGTGGAATGAGCTGCCAGAGGAAGTAGTAGAGGCTGGTACAGTTACAACATTTAAAAGGCATCTGGATGGGTATGTGAATAGGAAGGATGTTGATTGATATGGGTCAAGTGCTGGCAAATGGGATTAAATTAGGGTATCTGATTGGCATGGACAAGTTGTTCCACAGGGTCTATTTCTATGCTGTACAACTCAATGATGCTCCAACAGGTTTAATGGTAAATGTGATTTGCTTAAATCTCAATCTGGGACATCCCAGTTTTGCTGAGTTACAGTTGACATAGCTTGCAGAATATTTCCTTTATTTGGATTTATTTGTGTAATATCTCACAGATTGAAGCAGTTTGGGAGTAGCTTTGAAACAGGCATTTTGTGAATGGAGATAGAGCAGCTTAGAAACAGAAAGAGAAAGAGAGGGAATCTGCCCTGAGCTGTACGTCGGTGCTAAATGGTCATTAGAACCAAGGACTTTTTCTGATGTGAAATCAGCAAGCAAAAGTGTAACGAGGCCCATGAATCAAATGAGCAAGCTACATCTGTGAGCTTCTTAATAAGATTTGCCTAGTTGATTGTAGAATCATTTCAAGAATTATTACACCTCATTGAATAGTAAGAACACTGAAATTTCAGGTGAATTACTGAAAGGCCTGGCACATCTCAGTTTCTCCTCAGGAGAAATGAAGGAACTCTCAAGTTCCTCTAAAGTATTATTAAAGTGTTGGTTGGAAATAAAAGTAGAACAAAAAGTCCTGTTGACATTTTTTGCATTAAATAGTATAGTTTAAATTAATAATACCAGTTTAGATTGCTTCTTGTACAGTAAAGACTTTTTATGAAGGTTGAAATATTGTGGCATAATTCAGTTAATAACTGGGAGTTCAAATTTCTCTGTATAAGCTATTGGGTTCTGTCACAAAGCTGGTCCTTTCTTTCTAAAAGCTGTTTGTTTTCTCAAGGATACTGTGTCCTTGTTTTTTTTCAGAGGGGTCATAAAACCCTTCTGGCTCTGAGATGACTAGTTTAGTACAGAGATGAAAAAGAATGTTCAGAGGCGTTTTGTTTATATGTAAACAGATGAGACTTCAGGCCAAAGTGGTCATGTTTTAGAGTGACCTGTATAACGAAAGGGGAGTGGTCAGCTATCTAGCTGAGCAGTTCAGTCCAGAACTAGTTAGGAATTCAATTGTTTGGAAATAGGCTTATAGACTCTCTCTGTCCTTCTGGCCTTCAAACTTCAACCTGTAAGCATTTGTTTCATTTCTACTTTTTTTTTAAGGGGGTTTGCTTATTGGGACTGTTGTGTATATTCCTAACAGCATAATTAAGTCTAGTTTGGATGGACTGAGATCTGTAGGGGTTCTTTATTCTGTTCTTTGTGTTTCATTGTGTAATTTTATGAATAAATGTTTGTCTGTTTTAAAACATGGTAGTAAAACTAGCTAACTTACTCCAGGTAATTTTCACTTGACACTCACCAAAACAAATTGCAAAGTTATGATCTGGGTTGCCATCTTGAGAATGTTTTGAGTGGTCTGACCTAGTCCATAACAGCTCCATCTAATAGTTATGACGATGCTTCAAAATCAAGTAATAAAAGTTGAAATACTCGAGATGTTCAAAGATAAGATTTACTTTCAAGTCAGTTTTTGCATCCAAGATGGGCAGAGGTAGAACTTAGAGGTATTAACATTTGTGACAATTTATCATGTGTTGGCAATGCTGAGTCATTGGTATACTGATGGATCAGAGACAGATCAGTCACCTATTGGCTTGGGGGGTAGGCACCTTGATCGAAAATGCAGCCCTAGGAAACGTGTTATACAAACCTTTATTTCTTCTTTCCAGTTTTACATGTTGTCTCCTCTTCTTGAATTCTTTTTTTTTACATTTCTAATGTAAAGGAATTATAATTTAATTTCTTGGCTTTGCATTGCCAGAACTACACAACGCAATGCAAACTTTAAAAGCATTATTTCAAAATGTAATGCAAAGCACAGCTATCTCTTGATCAGTTCATGGTACCAATACAGTGTAGATGGCCATGGTCTTCCAAGCTTTCTGACTGTGATAGCAATGGAAGCTGTTGTTGAAGTTCTGGTTAAATCAGTCTTTCATGTTGTCCAGCTGTTTCCTTAGTGATTAACATCTTGCTCTTCTTCTGTAAACCTTTTAGGGGGTGATATAAGTATTTCAACCTTTCTACTTGGATAATGTGTCCATTGAGCCCAATTTCCATTCCTTTGATAGGATTTAAGAGTTCCCTTTTTTTCAGCCATCATTCAGCACTTCTTCATGACTTCTTTTTCCTGCCAAACGTACCATGAGAATTCTTCTGGAGTGCTACAATTTGAAGCTGTTTGATTCTTTTCCTTCCTCTTGAATAATGCTATAAGCTTCACATTTATAATTCATTTTAAACTACATATTTTAGTAGACAGATTTTAATTTCAAGAATCAAACTGATGTTTCTCAGAATGTTGCTTAGTTTGGTGAAAAAAAAACACATTTTGGCTTGTCCTATCCTTTTGCCAAATTTCAGTTCTGCTTTTGATAGTGAATGTTTCCTAGATAATGGAATTGATCGATATGTTCCAACTTGCTTCCCTTTACAGCAATGCTGCATACTGGAATGCATGTTAGGTTTAGCATTACCATTCTAGGAGAAAGTGAGGACTGCAGATGCTGGAGATCAGAGCTGAAAATGTGTTGCTGGAAAAGTGCAGCAGGTCAGGCAGCATCCAAGGAGCAGGAGAATCGACTTTTCGGGCATGAGGCCTTCTTCAGGAATTCCTGAAGAAGGACTCATGCCCGAAACGTTGATTCTCCTGCTCCTTGGATGCTGCCTGACCTGCTGAGCTTTTCCAGCAACATATTTTCAGCTTAGCATCACCATTGTTTACATTTTCTTGCACTTGAGATAAATCAAATATCTACCACTTTCCTGCTTTGTTTAATTTCTGCGCAAAATTTCATTTGTTGCTATAAATACAGGGTGTCAATATAAAGTTAAAACAAGTTTCATTACCAGCACATTGGCCTCGATTCCTTTTGTAGCTAGTCCACCTTAATCTAGGTGTTTGATTTTCACTTTACCGTTATTCACTGCAGGTCCAGGCAAGAGCCATTATTTTCTTCAGGTTAAACATCATCTCTGAACTTTAAGTCCTTGATGTCATTTCTGGTATTGCCCGCTGCCTCAGATGCATCTTGAAGCAGAAATTGGAGCATCTGCCTGAGTGAGAGAAATTAGGAGAGACAATGCCAAACAGTTATCTGTAAGAGGGTGATGAGTAATTACTTGGAGTGACTACTGTTGGGATTATAAATATGCAACATGCACAGATCATGGTTTTTAATTTTTTATATTTTTAATTATGGACTGAAATGGAAAACAGCTATTTTAAAACCATGGATTACTAAAGGATTGCTGCATGCTTTCAAAGCAAGTAACCTTGCCCTCAATGTAGGCATCAATTACATAGCTATTCATTTAAGCAGTAATTGAAATGTAGTTTGTAGTTGAGCTGGTGCCAAAGATTTGTCTACATTTGCAGCTTTAATTAACAACATGTAACTGGTTGGTCTACGGTGATTAGTTAATAATGACAACGGCTTTCTGCCCACCAGTAGCTATCTGGTTCTTGGGCAATTTGGGATTGTGAATAAGTCAATGAGAAGAATTCAGGCCTCCAACAGCTCAGAAACTCTCTCAGTTCTCTGCAGTCAAAGTTACATTAAAACAGAAGAAAACTGATTTATTTTTTCCCACAACATATGCAAGAAGTGACTATTAAATTAATCATTCAAAGTTGTTTTTATAAATGAACCAGCCACTCTGTGGATTTTGAAACCAGCAGAAGCATCCAAAAAAGGAAAGTTAAGTGCAAATGTTCCATAACATTTGGCTCGAAGGGCTGAATGGCCTAGTCCTGCACCGATTGTCTATTGTCCATAATAATTAACCTGGAGTTGGAGTCTCACCACTTGTAATAAATAATATTTTTGGTTCAGTACAGAAGCCTGTCAATATGCGTCTAAAAGACAGGGCAATTTGGGAATTTTATATAAGTATAAAATCTTCAACAGTTCTTTAAAAATCTTTGATGATTCTGGGGTTCGTGGGGGTTAATGCCCAATGCGCTATGCCAGTGAGACATAATAGACTCAATTTTTTAAAAATTAAGAACCATGTGTAATGACTGGTCTGAACTGTTTTGTTTTCATTCTTCGAGGCTATCAGTGCATTTGTCTGGATAAAGTTGCTTTTGGGCGTAGGGTGCGGGTGCAGTGGAAAGGTAACTATCATACAGCTTTTAACAGAATTAGATTTTATAAGGTATATGTATTTGTACCTATCCATATACAGAAACTAAAAGAAATAAAAGGAAGGTAAATATGTTTGTATTTCCATTACATGGTCTATACACTGTCTGCTAAACAGTCATATGCACTGTTAATACAATACATACTAATAGTTGGCATGACAAGAAATTGCTGATGTCAATGGATGTGTGATACTTAGTCAAGTTTTGTCCAAGTTTCTCCTTTGGTCAACTTTAGAGTACTGATAAGAAATCAAATGTTGTTAAATGCAAATGTTTGAGAGCTGTAATGCTGATTAATGACAATGATGCTAGTTAATAACCACCTGGAATATCAAATTAGAGCCACGTGATTTCCTTCAGTGCAGATAATGTCAACAGACAGCTGAAAGATTGCAATTCAATGGAAATGAAAAACACGAATAAGGGGAAGTGAAGGGATAGCAGTAATGCTGCTGGACTCGTAATTTAGAAGCCTAAGTAATGTTCTGGAGATCTGGGTATGAGTTCCACCATGATAGATAATAGAATTCAAATTCTATAGTAATCTGGAGTTAAGAATCTTATGGTGTCTATGAAACTATTATTATGAAAACCCATCTGGTTCATAAATGTCCTTTAGGGAAGGAAAACTGCTGTCCTTACCTTGTCTGAACCTATATGTGACTTCAGACCCACAAAAAAGTAGTTGATTTTTAACTGACCTCTGAAATGGTCTAGGAATCCCCTCATGGCATCAGACCAAACATGAGAAACAAAATCTTCTGCTAATTACCAAGCATTTGCGCCCCCTCAGCTGATGAGTCAGTGCTCCTCCATGTTAAATATCATTTGAATGAAGGACTGAAGGTGGCAGGGGTACAGAATGTACTCTGGGTATGTAATTTCAAGGTCAAAAGGAACCCCAAGGCTCTATGTCCTTTTCAACCTGGTATTGTCTGGACAGCCCATCAATACTGAATTCCTCACTACTCTGACCAATGATCTGGAATTATGACTGCAACTCTCACCCATACTCCCTGAGGAGAAAGTGAAGACTGCAGATACTGGAGATCAGAGTCAAAGAGTGTGGTGCTGGAAAAGACAGCCTGTCAGGCAGCATCCAAGGATCTGGGGAATCAATGTTTTCAGCAAACGCTCTTCATCAGGAATGAGGGGGAGACCCAAAGGGGCTGAGAGCTAAATGGGAGGGTGTGGGCTAGGAGGAAGGTAGCTGGGAATGCGATAGGTAGATGAAGGTGGCGGGTGATGGTGATAGGTTGGAATGGAGGGTGAAGCGGATAGGTGGGAAAAATGATGGACAGGTAGGACAGTTCAAGAGAGCGGTGCTGAGTTGGAGGGTTGGATCTGGGATAAGGTGGGGGGAGGGGAGATGAGGAAACATACTTCCTGAGCCCATGCCTGTCTGTTAGTCCTTCCCACCATCATAATGCACGCCACTCCCGTGTGAAGGAGACTGCTAATAACCCTCCCCTCCAGAAGCAGCTCATAACTTCCCATGTACTACAGTCTCCTCCTCTTTCAGGTTGAATTTCACCCCTTCACCAATCTTGTTTTCTTTGCATCACAGGTTGCTGTCTCCAATTCTGAACATTGACTTTTTGCCTACCATAGCAGTGTCAATGAGTAATCTTCCTTGACTCTCTTTCTGCTGATCCCTGGGATTCACCATGGCCCACCACCATGACCAACTTGGAAGGATAACCCAGACTGACAACTGGTCAGACTCTTGACCACTCTCAGTGTAGCTCCCCTGACTGACAAACTGCAAAACCCCGGATTACTTTCACTGAACCTGCAGGAGTGACTGTAGCTTAATCCCGGATGGCAGTGAGATGACCTTCTTGACCATGACATGCTGCCTATATTTGTGTCTGTCCTCACTATCAATGCAAGAACTACTGTGAGCATTTAAGGTGCGGCTGAGGAGGGGTGGAGGGGGAGAACAGTTCAAATAGAGCAAAGCAGAAAGACTGTGAGCATGAAAGCAGACCTAAAGTGAGGGTGCACTAAGAGCAGTGAGTGAGCAGTCAGAGATGCATCCTGGCCCATAGCATGGGCTGGGTGCCTCTCCCAGTGTACAAATTGTCCTTGTAGCAACATTCCAATGAAAGGTGTCGGGGGCTGCAAAATGCAGGTACATACCACTAGTGGAACAGAAATGTGCCATAATGATGAGGTGTTTCTGCTCTAATTGGATGCCAATGTCCATAGAGAAGGACATGGG